>NC_142516.1:7500-704375 GCF_057876585.1 Rhinolophus sinicus | reverse complement strand
CTCCCCAGGCCATGTCTGTGGGAATTTGCTGCCAGCAGGGGACCAGCTGCACATGGGACAGCCACTGCCCACCTAGGGCAAGATGGGCAGTGGGGCCGGTGTAGGCCCATGGCTCCTGCCCCACGGTCTAAATCCAGTTTGCTCCATCTCTTCTCTTTCTCTGGGTGCCTCCTCAGAGCCTTCCTCCTGGGATGAAGCTGACATTGCAGAGAGGGAGGGGCCATGGGTGGATGGGTTGCTGGAGCCCCCACACCTCTCATCTGTCCACTCTTGCTCTTGGGACATGGTCACTGCTCTCGCTGGTGGGCACAGGGCCATCCTGGCCATCAGACCCAAGGCCAGGGTCCCGGAAGCTGCCTCTGTTTACCGGTCCAGTTCATCTCGACACCCGCCTTTGGCCCCTTCTCCCCTTCCGGAATCTTGGTGTGCCCCCTCAGGGGTCAGAACGGCTGGCGGGCCGAGGAGGAACTCCTCCAGTGCTCCGAGAGTCCCTCCTCCTTGGGACACCTGTAAACCAGGGCCACCCAGGAGCCAGGGAGCCAGGCGGACTTCCCAGGAAGAGAGCCAGACGGCATCCCCCAAGCCCAGCCCCAGCTCGAGCAAGGTCAGGCCCGACCCGGGCAGGAGCAGAGGCCATCTGCGCGTGTCTGGCTGTCGGTCCGTCGGTCCAGCACAGGGAGGCAGTCAGGAGCAAGAGCCCGAGTGACCAGCCAGGCCGGGCAGCGGCCCCCAAGGAGCAGGCGAGGGCAGGTGCGGCCGCCAACCTTAGCTGTCTAATCACTTATACATATTCATTTTAGGATAGAAAGAGTGGTAGAGCAGAGCCCGACCCTAAAAAGAAAGCCACATTTAGGGCTATCACCTCCACCCTGGCTTCCAGCTTCAAGAGACGTAGGTCCTCCAAAGACACGGTAAGGGGAAGAACGCCCAGTCCCCCGTCTCCGACTCTTATCTCGCCCTGCCCCTCCGTGTCTGTGTCCCGTGCATCAGGCGTGCCCTGTCCCCCTTCCTCGTCATCCCACCCCACCCCACCTCTGACTGCTGCGGCCTTCTGCCTTCATCTCTATTTGCCCAGCACACCAGGTCTTCTCTCTCTGACTCCCTAGGCCTCTCTCTCGGTCCTCTTTCCCGCTGGCCCTCACTGGGTCCTCTCTCCCCATGTGTCTCTGCGTTAGTCTGCCCCCCATGCCATGACGCCATGCGCCATCTTGAAGCTGTGTCATGTCGTTGGTCAGCCAGTCAGCCTCACCACCTCGGGGCCATGCCCGGGGCCCCTGGGAGCCCAAAGCCGCCCTGTCCTGGACTCCTCACACATGGGAGGCCACACCACCTCTCTGTCACGTCAGTTTTCTCAGCCTGTCCCAGGGGGGCCTGCTGCCCTCTTACCCTCCCGGCGACATCCATGGAGGGGTGGCTGTGATGTCCCATCCGTCCATGTGTCTGGCTGCCGGCCCCGCCACCCAGACACCTGTGTCTCGTGTCTCACCAGAGCCATGCCCGTTGCATCCCCTGCATGTGGTCTCTGTGTGGGCCGGGGCTGGGGGCCGGGCCTGGCTCCATCTGGGTGGGCGGCTGGGGCTTGGAGTTGGAACAGGTCCCCAGGCACAGGGTACCATCAGGTGGGGGGAGTGGATCAGAGGGGGTGGCTCCCACCCTAGGCTGAGCAGGCGCCCTGCAGAAAGTGTGCCAGCAGCCCCCGGGGGTCTGAGAATGGGTGAGGGTGGCCCTGAAAGTGGTGGCCTGCTGAATGTGGGGCACGGAGACTCCCAGACAAAGGCCCAGGAAGGGAGGCTTCCATGGAGGAGACTAGCACCTCAGCTCCTGAACCCCAACCCCACCCCACAGGACCATGTCAGGGCCAGTCCTTCTGCCTGAGCCCAGAATTCCCTGCCTTCCTGCTTTGGGCAGCTTGTCACCGCACAAGATGTGCACACTCAGATAAAAAGCCCCCAAAACAGACCCAATCTTGCTAGGGGCACCCCGATTCCAGGTGGGGAGTGGGCCCCCCCAGAGACAGTGCAGCCATCGGCTCAGCGGACTCCCAGCAGTTCAGGGGTGGGTATGGCCGAGAGCCCACAGGAGTTATGTTCCAAGGTGGAAGTGGGTTTGCACACAGCCCTCCCCTCCCTCAGTACATGGGAAGAGGGGTGGACCTCCAGGACAGCAGGCTTGGCACAATTCAAAGTGAAGCCACCAGGGTGCCCCAAGCGGGACCTGTGAGGCCTGACCTCTCTGCTGCCCAAGAGGAGCTGGGCACAGGGATGGTGGGTGGACAGTGAGGGTCCGTGGGGCTGAAGCACAGGCTGGACCATCCAAGTCTGGGAAAGCGGGCAGAGTCTGAGCCAGGGGCCCTGCAATGGGTGTAGAAAGAGGTTAAGAGTGAAGGGCCAGAGAGGAGTAGGTGTGGGGCAGTCCTCGGCTAGTGGATATTCCCAACAGACAGTATTTTTGAGGAAGGCAGATGAAAGGAGAAGCACAAAGTCCCACAGGCATTTTCTGAGGGTGTCACTGAGTCCTGCTACCCTGATCCCGCCCAGAGCAGACATGCATGCTCCTTAGCAAGTCCAGGTGCAACTCAGAGACCCTCTCAGTGCCTGCCCGGGGACACACTCCCAGCGGAGGCTTCATGCGAGCCTCCCTGGGCACCAGGGACCATCTTCCAGGCCAGCCACGGCCCCCTGTGGCATCTGGGACTAGCCCTTCCCTGCAAGGGTGACTGGGGGCCCTGCAAGCTGGGGATGGGCTGGGCGGGGGAGGGCAGCCCAGCTCCCACCCTGTTTCGGCTGGGCACCTGCTTGGAGGGAGGCTTGGGTGGGGGGCTCTGTCGGGATGGGTGGGGTCGGTCCCGCTGCTGAGATCCTCTGCCCCTGTCCTGTGGCCGGTCAGGGCCAGGGTGGCACTGGGCGCTCAGGGCTGGGGTCCCTGGCAGCCAGCGGGGCCAGCGGGTATTGATTCTTGGTTCTTATTTATAGAGCACCGGGGGTGGACGCGGCGCTTTGCAAAACCAAAAAGACACAGTGCTGCCGCGACGCGCTATTGAGAGGGAGGAGGGCCAGCTGCAGATGTGTGCCCGTCATAGGGAGAGCTGAGAAGCCCTGCCCGCCCTCCTCTGCCCCCCTCCCCCGCAGACAGACAGACAGACGGACGGGACAGCGGCCCGGCCCACGCAGAGTCCCGGAGCACGACGGGGTCAGGGGGAGGAGCGCCCCCCAGCCTCCCCCAGGCCGCGCCCGCCTGCCCGCCGGTCGGCGGCTGGCCGGCCCACCCGTCCAGGCCCCGCGAGTGCCCTCGAGCGTCGGGCTAACGGGCGCCTTGTCTGTGTATTTCTATTTTGCAGCAGTACCATCCCACTGATATCACGGGCCCGCTCAACCTCTCAGATCCCTCGGTCAGCACCGTGGTGTGAGGCCCCCCGGAGGCGCCCACCTGCCCAGTTAGCCCGGCCAAGGACACTGATGGGTCCTGCTGCTCGGGAAGGCCTGAGGGAAGCCCACTCGCCCGAGACTGCCCACCCTGGGCCTCCCGTCCATCCATCCGCCCTGCTGCCTGGCGGGCAGCCCCTGTTGGACCGAGGCGCCGAGCAGAGCGGCTGAGGACGGGCCAGAGCTGAGCTGGCTGGGCAGGGCCGCAGGGTGCTCCGGCAGAGGCAGGGCGCTGGGGTCTCTGAGCAGTGGGGAGAAGGGCTAACCTGGCCCCAGGCAGAGGGGCTTGGAGCAGAGACTGACGCCCCATCCTCCCCAGCCACCACCAGAGCCACGGTCGGGGCCTGTGGCCCCTGCTGGCTGGGTCACCCCCTGCTGCAGCGCCAACTCCGCACAGCCTCGGATCCACTCCTTCTCCTCTTCTTACCCTCCCCTTTCTCCGCTTGACCCCGTTCACTGAACTGGCTCTGCCCTTCCCCAAGGGCAGAGCCTGACTCCCCAGCAGGCAGCGGCTTCCCAGGGCCTTGCTCCGCCTCCTTCCCGCTGCCTCCGACCTTCTCCAGACTCCGAGGATTGAGCCTTCTCTTCGCCTCCTCCGGCATGCAGCCCAACATGGGCTTCCCCATTCTCTGGCTCGGGACTGTCCTCAGCCCTGCGCGCCACCTTGTACAGGCCCAGCCCTTCCCGTGTCCGAGCCCGTGCCTTCCCCTGCGGCCCATGCGCAGCCGCACGCTGACCCTCCGCCCCAGGGGCCTGGCGCGCACCGCACCGTTCCCCTGACCCGGTGTGTGCAGTGGTGATGCCTAAAAGAATGTCACGAGATGTTCGGTCTGTGTCGCTTGTTGACGCCTGCAGGGGCTGTGAAGGAGGGCAGGGGAGAAGGGAAAGATTGGAGGGCAGCCGCGGCCCATTCAGACTTGGGCGGCGGCAGCGGGGCTCCCAGGGTCTGCAGGCGAGGCCCAGCCGGCGTCGGAGTTCAGAGGTCGCCTCCGCGGGCGGCTGGCGGCGGCGCGGCGCCTGCGGCGCGCGCGGCAGGCGGTGAACACCGAGCCCAGCGCTAGGCAGGTGGCCAGGCTGGTGAGGAAGGAGACCGGCCCGAGCGCGTAGATCACCGCCAGGTCCCACGGTGCGAGTGGCTGCCCGCAGTGGCTGAAGGCGGCGTCGGAGAAGGCGGTCAAGGAGCTGAGCGTCAGGCGCCCCGGCGACACGCAGACCAATGTCTCGGCTTCTGCAGGACATGGGCACGGGGTCAAGCAGCGGCGGGGCAGCTGCAGTGACCTCCCCGGCCCGCCTGCGCCCCGAGGGCTCACCTGGCGCTGGCTGCGGGTGCCGGCGCAGCCAGGCGCAGAGCGGGCGCAGCGCGCAGCCGCAGGCCCAGGGGTTGCCGCGCAGGCGCAGCGCGTTGAGAGACGGCAGGCCGGCCAGCAGGTTGGGTGCGAGCTCAGACAGCTCGTTGTCCTGCAAGCTGAGCGCGTGCAGCAGCGGGAGTGCACCCAACGCCGCGGGTTCCAGGAGCACCAACCGGTTGTTGGCTAGAGAGAGGGCGCGCAGCGCGCGCAGCGACGCGAAGGTACCAGGCGCCAGCGCCTCCAGCTGGTTGGCGCTGAGGTCGAGCTGCTGCAGCGCGCCCAGGCCCCAAAAGGCCCGCGCGTGCACCCAGCGCAGCCCATTCTCGCGCAGGTCCAGGTGCCGCAGCGCGTCAGAGCCCACGAAGGCTCGGGACGGCAGCGCGCGCACGTGGTTGTGGTCCAGCAGCAGCGCGCGCACACGCCGACTCAGGCCCACGGGCACCGCGGACAGCGCTCTTCCCGAGCAGTTGGCCTGGCCGCCCGGCTCGCACGCGCACGCCTCGGGGCAGTCGGGGGAGCCCGGGGTTGCCGTGGGGGTGGCTGCGACGGGCACTTGAGCCCAGATTGGCCACAGCGACAGCAGCAGCAGTAACACCGGCGGCGGGCGCCGCGACAGAAAGGAGGGACTCGGCATGGGAGCAGCCTTGGGACCCGCGGTGGAAGGCCTGCTGCTCGCGTGTCCCTGGGGACCGTCCGTACCTGCGGCGCTGGTACAAATAACTCTCCGGCCCGAGCGCTGGCAGTTCCTGTCCCGCGGCTGGTCCCGCCTAGGGCGGGGCTGGGCACTTAGCCAGCTCGCAGCACCTGTCCGGAGCTCGGAGCTCGGGGCTCCTCTTGGCTCCACGTCAGAAGCAGTGCTGACAAGTCGCCTTCGCCCCCTGCGTAATCCACCATCCGCTGAAGCCTGAGCAGCTGGATCTCACACACACTCCCACACACACACCACCCACCATGGATGCAACACAGAACGGGACCCAGTGGGCCCTGCCCCTCACCCCAGTTTCCAGCTCAGAGAAGTGAGCCCAGTGCACATACAGTGCCCCCTCCATGGGATGGACCCATCCCCATGGTGCATGATTGGTGGGGGCATGAGCACATGATGGGGGCCTGAGCCCAGGGGATAGGCTATTAGGCTGTGTGGGGAGGCAGTCATCCCCCTAAGAACTTTCCTGGAATCTCAAGGGGACAGTGTAGGTGGGGCAGGGGCACCAGCCCAAGTCCTCGTGTCAAGCGCTGCTCCCTCTGGAGTGGCACAGTTGAAACGTCCTGTACTGGGGTTTTCTGAGGGTGGGGTGGGGGCGGGGTGGACAGGGGCTCAGAATCCCTGCCAGCTTCATGGGACAGAGCAGCAGAAAGATGTGATGTGGGGAGGAGCTGTACTGAGGCCACTGCAGGAGGAAGTGGAAAAACCAGGGTGTGGCTCCCACCCTGGAGGGGAGACAGTGGGTGCTTAGTGTGGACACTGCACCCCCATTAAAGAGAAAGGAGTTGACAGAGCGGCCCAGAGACCCCTCTTCACCCCGTGACGCAGCTGCACAGGCTCTGGGAGGGGGACAGCGCAGCACCACTAAATACTGTTTAATGCCCCTTCCCCCAGCTGCCCGCAGCCCTACTCAGGTAGGGGAGGACAGGATAGCTCCTCTAGAGTGGCAGATGGGACCACTGAGTCCATGGGGATGGCCATTAGGCCCTGCTCCTCCAGGGGCGGCATCGTGGAGACCTCCAGGTCGGGCTCCATGAGGTGGGACGCCATGTGCACCGTCTGCAGGTCCACGCGGTCTTCCTGGGCTCCAAAGTGCCCCACCAATCTGCATGACAGGGACCAGGTCAGGTTGGCTGTGGGCGGCCGTCCACATGGGCTCACGAGGCCTTGGCCACCTGGGGTGGCTGGGCCCTCTGATCAGTGCTCCTGGGGGCAGGGAGCAGGGGTACAGCTCACCGTTGTGGTCCTCCCTTGGGGTCACTCACCTTCTGCCCATGTGTCCGGGGCATGTTTCACTGGGGAGACAAAGGCAGGTGTGAATCCTAGAATAACAGGGCTGGACTCCAGGAGCCCAAAAGTACCCCTCACAACTCTCCCCAGCCCACAGTCTGGGAATGCCATGCCCGGGCCCCTGTGACCCCACTGGGGAGGGCAGAGGCCCCTTTCCTGGGAAGACTGAGGGCCCAGGGTGGGCAGACCATGCTGGCCTTCAGCCCTCACCCACTCATCCCGGCCCTGGGGCTCACACACCCCTTGGCTCGAATGACACCGACTGCCACGATGACGAGGGCAAAGAAGCAGCTGGCGCTGATACCAGCCAGCACCACGAGCAAGGCAATGAGGGCCTCACGGCTGAGGCCAAGGCCGCATTCGCAGTAGGTTCCAGCTGCAGAAACAGCACCCGTGTGGCCAAGGGGCTGTGGTCACCTGCTGGTGGAGGACCCCCAGGGCCACCCCCAACCCCGGTGGCCACCAGGAGACAGTGTACCCAGCCTGCCTGGACAGGGAGGGACCCTGGCTGGGGGTGGGGTTCAGGGGCAGGAGGAGGCACCTGCAGCAGGGAAGAGCAAAAGGGACAAACATATCAGGCCAAGGGGGCTGCCGACCAGGCAAGAGTCAGGCTGGGGACAGGGGGCCATGTCCAGCCCCAGCCTCACCACACACCTCTGGTGGAACTCCTCGGAAGGCGCTGACCTCATAGTGGGGCTGTGAGACAGGCAGGGTGGGGGCAGGGCCTCTGCTGGAGCTTCACTCGCCCTTGGGTGCTAGGATTCCAGGAGCCCTGGGCAGACAGTCCTGGGGTGGGGCAGGTAGGGTGGATGGGGCCTAGGAGCCACTCCTGTCTCCTGGCCAGGTCTGAGGCAGAGGCAATGGGGTGGGGGCTGCTCTGGTCTTGTGGGGATGGTGCTTCATAGGGAAGGGGCGAGCGGGGTCGTGAACACAGTGGCCCGGAAACCCAGGGAGGTCCACAGCAGGCAGCTCCTGGCCTCAGTGTCTCTCAGGACAAGGGTGAAGCCTGGGCTCCAGCTGGCCGATGTCACCACCCTTCCCCCAAGGCTGGGACAAGCAGGGGCTGAGACTGGCCGGTGGGGGAGCTGCACCTGCTGCCCTCACACTGACTGTGTTGAGGAGGGTCCCACCCATACCCCAGCAATGCCTGGGGCTGGAGGGCCTCCCAGGGGATCCGCCATCACCCAGGAGGTATGTGTGCATTGCTGCTCACAGGCCTTCCCAGAACACTCTGCTCTTGGGGCAGGTGGCTCAGAAATGGCTGCAGGCAGCGTTCGAGGCTTCAGCTTCAATGTTAGAGCTCACTGCCTCCTCAGCACCTGCCTGCCACCCCTGAGAGAGTCTGTCCCATGAGGCGTCCTGCAGACCAGGCAAGCACTCGCCTGCAGGCCGGTGTGGTCAGCCTCCTCCCTGCTCTTCCACACTGCCCCCTCCAACTACCCGGGCAGCAAGAGGAAGTGTCCCCCACGGCTGACCCCACAGGGCTGGGGACCCCTTCTGGTGGGGCCCTTGGGGACCTGCCCACCAGCAGCTCCTGACACACCATGGTGCCTGCTGAATGATGCTGTGACCCAAGACACGCTGGGTTATACCACAGTCGTCCCCAGACCAAGTTCCAAGGGAGAAAGAGCAGGTGTGCCTGTGCCTGGGGCTGGCACTGCCACCTTGCCAGGCCAGTCCAACAGGTTTGCATCCTGGTTAGGAAGACAAAGGCACATCCAGCCTGGTGCCAAGTGGGGGCTGGCCTGGAGGCAACGGCGGGTGTTGGTGTCAGAGCTGCCCGGGCCTCCCCCAGAACTCAGGGGACAGTGGGAAGCCGCCCACTCGTGCCCACATCACAGGAGCGGATGGTGGGTCAGAACCCTCCAACTGCTGAGGCCATGACCTCATTCCCACCCTGTCCTCCTCAGGCTGTGGCAATCAGTGTGCTCTGGAGCAGGAAGGGGACATCCTGGGGGACAGTGCCACTCAGGACCCTGTGGAGCCAGACTGTGGGGACCGCGGGGTGTCGGGCAGCAGATGCTCCCTCCACAGGGCCTGACACCTGCCAGGACAGTGCCACCAGGCCAGAGCAGTTTCTGCCTGAGGCTGTGGTGCCTGGTGCAGCTTTGAAGGCCTGGGGCCTGGGCAGGGCCAACACCCCACCTCCTGGGACCTCAGGATGAGGGTGGGGCCTGGACAGTTGCTGCGCTGACCAGCTGGGCTCACAGGCCCTTCATCCTGACCACACCTCTGGGGCGTGGTGGTAAGTGGCCTTCCCGAAAGCACGTTACTGTGAGCCCCGAGCACTGTGGCTGCCTGACTCTAGTTTGGGACAGCAAATGCCTGCTACCTCCCACCACAGGGCGTGTCCCAGGCAGCCCATCCCGCTTAGGAGTGCAAGAGGTTCCTGGCTTAGCAGGAAACAGCCTGCCTGCACTGCCTCCAATGTTCCAATGGGACCCACATGTCCCAGCAGCAGCCCTGGGGCTCCTGGCCCAGCCCTTGAGGGCTGGACCCTCGGGCCATGCAGAGGGAGGGTGACCCAAGGGGTCCTTTCAAAGGCCAGATGAGTGCAGCTGGAGCTGGCGCCCTGTAGGGGGCTGGAGGGCAGCTAAGCCCTAGTGCGCGCTCCTGCCTGCATGGTGGGCCTTGGGGGCACCCACATGCAGAACTGTGTTTTAGGGCCCAAACACAGGTGGGCAGGCCAGGGCTGGGCCTGACCTCTTCTGCAGTTCCCTTCACCTGCCAGGCTGATGTGGAGAGGCTGGTCTGGAGGGAGAACCTGTATATGTGTCCATGAGGGGCCCACAAAGCCACCAAGACAGGGAAAGGATGAAGAACCAACCATTTTACTGTGCACTCTGGGAGCTAGGCAGTGAGTGGGGGGCTGGGCAGGGCGTGCGCAGCGCCTGGCTGTCTGTCCTGCAGGGCATGGGCAGGTGGAGTGCTGCAGGGCAGGGCCGGCAGCCTGTCATCCGCAGCTCTTGGGCAGGCGGTAGACGCCTCCGGCGTAGACGAGCTGCTGTTCGCGCACCTTCTTCTGCAGGAAGCCTTGTAGCTCCTGCAGGTCGATCTCAGCGAGCGCGGGGCCCGTCACCACAAACATGCGCAGCATGCTGTAGATGCGCTCCAGCGACAGGCTCTCCAGGTTGGTCAGCATGGCCTGGATGTACGTCCAGAAGAGCTGCGGGGACAGTGGCCGTCAGCCCTGCCCGAGGCCCCGCCCACGGCCCCGCCCCCAGCCCCACAGGCGCACCAGCAGCTCCTCCTCCTTCTGGTCGGCTTGGGAGGCCATGCCCGAGTCGCTGTCGTCGTCACTGTCAAGGAGCACCATGCTGTCACGGTCCTGGGGCCGCTCCTCCTCCACGACAGAGAAGGTGCCAGCAGGTTCCTCCCGCAGCACGCCCTGCTGTAGCCACACCGCCATGCGCCGTCGCAGGAGGGCCACGGGCATCTTTACCACCTTGCTCAGCTCCTCCAGGGTCCAGCTGGCTGCGGGGGTGGCCAGGCACGCTGGGCTAGGCCCGGTGGGGAGGGGACGGCAAGGGGTGGCTCACGTCCTGCCCACCCCCACACCCGGGGAAACAGTGCCTGGGCAGTTGACTCACCTTGGTCCTGGAAATACAGCAAGACCACTGCCTGCACAGGGGTCACGGCCACAGACAGTGTGCGGTCAGCCAGCTCCACATCCATGGTCACCAGGCCCAGGGTGTGCTTCCAGCTGAGGGTCCGCATGGCCTGGGGAGGGCTGGAGTCAGCACAGGCAGCCCAGCGGAACCAGGCTCTGCTCCCCAGCACCAGGTGAGGAAGGGGCTTCCTGACCTGCCCCCACCCCAGCAGGCAGGCACGCAGCAGCACGGTGAGTACGGGAGGGCTCCAGTCCCCACCTCCCAACCACCACGATCTGACAGTAAGGCCCTAATTCGAGAATCCACCGGTTAGGGGCTAAACTGTCTGAAAAAGTCGTCCACGCCTTCACCCCAGGACCTCAGAACACAACCCGAACCAGTCCTGGAAACAGGTCAGTGACGATATAATGACAGATGAGGTCCTGGCGGAGTACAGAGGGCCCTGACGTAACATGGCCGGTGCCCTCAGAACAGGAAAGGTGGTGTGAAGACAGATACAGGACTGGAGTGAGGTGCCACAGTGAAGAAGTGCCAGGGACCGCCGGCACCACCAGGAGCTGGGACAGGCAGAGGACTCGCTCCTAAGCCTTCAGAGGGACCAGATTCTGCTGGCACCGTCATCTGACGCTGGCCCCCAGGACTGAAACAAGTGCCTATTGTTTTAAGCCACACCTGGTCTGTAGTCCTTAGCTATAGCAGCCACAAGAAATAAATTTTGGCCCCAGGAAAGGGGTGCTGCTGTAACACCACGTAAAAATGTGGGAGTGGCTATAGGGTTAGGTGATGGTTCCAGGCTGGCAGTTTTTGAGCTGCATGCTCCTGAAAGCCTGGACTGCTGTGAAGATAGGTGCTAGAAACAGACAGCAAAGGCCATTCCGGTGAGGTGTGTCGAAACAAGGGACAGGTCCCTGAACTTGGAGGAAAGGCAATCTTTGTTAGAAGGCAGCAGAGATGTGGCTGAGTTGTGTTCTGCTGGGTGGAAGCAGAACTGGCAAGTGACGAACTTGGATATTCAGCTGAGATTTCCAAACAGAGGGTAGGAGGTGCAGCCTGGTTTCTCTGCTGCTTATAGTAAAATGCAAGAAACTGGCAGGCAAAGGGACCCGATACTTGCTAATTTGGGTTCTTCTCTGTGTGCTCTGGAAACAGAGCCAAGACTAGAGCTGTGATGGTGGAGCCAAGCAGCGGTCTCGTGGCCAGGACACAGATGGCTTGTCCGGGCAGGATGTGTGGACTGCACCTTGTGGCTTCATGCTCTACATGGTATCCTGCACAGAGACCAAGGTCTGAGGGTTTTTTAACAGGAGAAACACTGCCAACCTGGACCGTAAGGGGACATGGCCAAGTGAGCAGCTTGCAGGTAAGGCTACTGCAGCAGGGTGGGAAGATGGCATGGAGCCAGTGGTACAGGCCTCAGAATCTAGGGATTTCCTCCCAGGATCTCAGATCTGCCTGGGGCCTGTGGGCCTTCCTTCTGCTTCTCCCTTTTGAGATGGGGGTGTCTGCCCAACACCCTTCCCATGACCATATGCTTGAAAGACAATGACTATCTGGTCTCACAGGCTCACAGCTGAAGGACTTGGGCCTCAAGATGAATCGTACCCCAAGTCTCACCCTCACCTGATTTAGATGCTAATTAGATGCTGAAATGTGGGGCTTTCGAGTTGATATTTAGATGAGACTTTGACTTTGGAGCTGGTGCTGGAACGATTAAGACCCGGGGGTTGGAACTGACTGAACATGTTTTGCACGTGGGAACCTAAGTTTTGAGGGTCCAAAGGGAGGCCTCTTATGGGCTGAATTGGCCCCCCAAAAAATGTGAAAGTCCTAACCCCCAGGACCTCAGAATGTGGCCTTACTTGGAAAGCAAGTCATTACAGATGTACTTAAGATGAGGTCAGACACAGTAGAGTGGGGCTTTAATGCAATAGGACTGGTATCCTCGTAAGAAGGGAGTTTAGATGCCGAGTCACAGGGAGAAGCCCTGTGATGACAGAAGCAGAGGTTGGAGGGATGCGGCCACAAGCCCAGGACACCTGGAGCCACAAGAAGCTGGGAGAGGAAGCAAGGACCCTCCCCTAGAGCCTTCAGAGGGAGTGAAGCCCTGGGACACCATGATTTGGAACTTCCAGCTGCTAGAACTGAGCCAATAAAGTCTGTTGTTCTGAGCCCATTTGTGGTACTTCGTTACGGCCGCCTCCAGGACACAGATACAGCCACTCCAGGCCAAGCGTGGCTCTGAGTCCTTCCACAACCCCCATGGCTCTTAAGGGGGAGGCAATGATGAAGCCGATTTGCAGAGAGAAAACGGAAGCCCAGGCTGTCTGGCTCCAAGACCATGACCTCTACAGCTAGCGATCCAGCACAGCAGGCCGGAGACAAGGCGCAGCAGTAGAGCATGAGGCAAGCACACTATGGTTGAAGGCCACCTGCACGTATCCAGCACAGCCCTGAGGCCAGGGGCCCAGGGGTGGGGGTCAGACACCACGGCCACAGGCCTAGCCCCTCGGCACAGCCCTGGGGCCTGCCCATGCCCCTCCAGTATGCCACCGAGCCCAGAAAGTGCACTGGAGCCCCGGCCTGAGCCAGACCAGAGGGCTGGGGAGGGCACCCCGCACACACACATCCTCACCAGGAAGAGGTGGGTGCTGTGCGGACCAGGCAGCAGCAGGAAGCATGGGCGGGGGGGGGGGGGGGGGGCTAGGCCATGCAGGCTGCACGCTCACTTTGACACTGCCCCTGAAGACGGCCCTCCTTGGCCTCCCCACTCCAGGCCCCTGCCCTCACCTGTCTCTGGGAGGGAGGCCCCTATAGACTGACTGGCCTACCCTGAGCCTGCCGCACTGAGCAGCTAAGTTCCTGGCCCGTAATAGCAACGCATGTGGGCCCAGCAAACCGGGAGGAGCTGCCACCACCACCCCAGCCCCACCTGGCCCTCCCGGCGCTCCGTCCTGAGGCTCCTGGAGCCCTGGCTGCTGCTCCCTGTCTCCGGGCTGTCCCAGGTACTCCTGGGGTTTGGGGTTCTCCACTCGTCCGCTGCTTGGGCACCCAGCATCCTCTGAGACCAAGTGCTCACTGGGCTGCACCCTGAGGACTCAGGCCCCACATGCTTTGTCAGCCCCAGAACCTGTTTCTTCACCTGTCCCCAGAAACCTGGGACAGGTGCTAACTCCTTCCTCTCTCCCACCAAGATTCTAATGAACCATCACCTGCAAGGAAGGGACCTCTGCCCACCCCCTGGCTCCACCCACCCACACCTGCCACCTGAACTGCCCGCCCCACCACTCGGCCTGTTGGCTAACTCAGCCAGTCCGCCCCTCCCCTCCCTGTCCTCCTGGCACAGCCCTGTGCCCCCTGGGACTGACAGCACACAGTACAGTCCTGGGCCTCAGGCACCGAGACCCGAGAAAACAACTTCCAGGAAACTAAGTGGGGGCAGGGTCACAGAGGTCAGACACCTCCAGCGCAATCTGCAGACTCCTGGGTACATGTCCACACAACAGATACAACCTCACTCGCTCTGGGAAGTGCCACCCCCGAGCCCGGGTTCAGAAGCCAGAGTATAGACAGTGGAAGAGGAAGCCCAGAGAGCGGGGCTATGAAGGCGGGACGGTGACACGGGCACGCACACGCAGACTGCGAAAAGGGACGGGGCGGGGAGCAGAGCCTGGGCTGCAGCCTCTAGCCCCAATGCAGACACGTGGGGGCAACAGGAGGGGACTGCGGAGACGGACCTCGCCCAGCCGGGCATCGCCTGGCCTGGCCCCAGGCCGCACGTTTGTTGGGCAGGGTCTCCAGGTCGGGAAGCAGCCCCCACCGCAGGGAGGCGGGCAGTACCTTCAGCTTCTCATACTTCTTGCAATAGACGTCCAGGGCCTCCCTGATGTCCTCGGGGACCTCCAGCTTCTCGTCCTTGAAGGGGGGCCAGAACTCACTGGACAGGATGACAGCGTAGACCCCGAATGGCGGCTGCTCCTCCGCAGGCCGCTTCTCGTCCTCCTCACGGATGTTGGCATTGATGCGGCGGGAGTCTGCCATGTCCTAGGGAGCAGTCATGGTCTCAGAAGGCCCGCGGTGGGGCGGAGCCGAGGGGGGGGAGGGAGGGGGGAGGGTGGGGCTGGTGGGCGGGGCCTCTACACACCTTCAGCATGACCTCGCAGAAGTGCATCGGGGCCTCGCCAAAGCGCAGCTTCAGCAGTTCCACGTTGCGGATCTCCCTAGAAGGATGCGTCTCAGGGGGTGCAGCGTGCCCTTGCCCCACAGGCAGCTCAGCAGAGCGGCTGGTGCAGAGACACCCCCAGGCCAGGAAGCAGCAGGAAGCACAGCTCCAGCCATCAGAGCCCTGTGCCTGCTCCATCCTGTCCAAGGCCTGAAGTCTGTAGGCCCTGCTTCCCCCCAGTTCCTGGGCCACCCCCTAGGCATCCGCAGACGGTGCCTGCCTGGCCGGGGGAACCCAGGTGGGCAGGGACGTGCTCGAGGACTGACAGGGTGGCCTCAGGCAGCATGGCACAGTGCCTGGGAGACCGGCCTCACCGCTCGGGGCTGAAGCTGAACTGGTGCAGCAGGCGGTCAGCCAGCAGCGAGCGGTACTCGTTGATGAAGAGGTCTTTGCTGCCGTAGATGCTGACCAGCAGGCTGATGATGTCCGAGGAGCGCCGCTTGGAGCTGGACTTCCCTGCACAGCATGGGGACGGATGCCCCTGGCACTTCAGCACCTGTGCCCAGGCCTGAGGGACACAGCCCACCACAGGCCCACACCGGGCCCACCTCAAGCACTCTGGGAACTGCACTGAGTGGGGCCCTGACCTCTGACCTGCTCAAACCTCAGGGCGGACAGCAACAACCTCAAGACCAGAGCGCCCGCCCGCGGGACCCTCCCCACAATGCAGAGGCTGGCGGGGCGGGCGGGGCTGGCAGGCGCAAACCTGGGTCAGCGTCCACGGGGTCAGGGACCCAGTCCTCAGGCTCGCCGGAGTCGTCCTCGCTGTCCTGGCCAGTTTCCAGGCTCGCTGGGTCTGTCTTGGACAGCTCGACAGCCAAGTCCCCTGTCCCGTCTGAGTCCCCCGTCAGCCCGGCCACAATCTGCCGCACCGTGTCCTCCCGAGTCCTACCAGTGTCAGCACCATCGGCCCTCACGGTACCTCAATGCCACTCACCTGACCACCCATCAGCTCCTCCCTCCAGCCAGTACCCTGACCCCAAGTCAAAAACAGGCCAATCACGCTTTATCTCAAAAAAAAAAGAAAACGAAAACCATGACTTTCTGGGAGCAGGAGCTGGGATGACAGGCGGACCCACAGTCAGGAGTTCACGGCCAGTGGGCAGCAGGTACGAGTCGGGGCAGCTGCAGCCCCAGCCCCTCCATTCCCCAGAGGGGCTTCATGGCGGCTGTGCCAGCGCACCTGCTCCAGCACATTGTGTAATGGACTCCCGAGCACAGGGCTCCGCTCCCCGGTCAGCCAGGCACCTCTGCTGGGATGGAGGGGGGGCAGGGGCGTGGTGACACTGAGCAATAGGACAGGAGCCAGCACCAGCAAGAGAAGTGGCCTGGGCCAGGCCATTCAGCCCAGCAGGAGGGACAGAGAGTCCCTGGTCCCCCAGGAATTCGGCTGCATGGGGGGGGGGGGGGTGCAGGCGGGACACCAGCACCCACATCTGAGTGAGTGGTCCTGTGACCACCCATGGTGCTCACCTCAGGTAGCGGCGAATGGGCTCACAAGCCACCTCCAGAATGACCATGGAGGGGTCCAGCACACGCAGTGCCTTGATGGCAGAGATGTAGAGGGTGATGATGTCGCATGTGTTGACGCCTGCAGCCGGGAGAAGGCTGGCGGTGACGGCAATGCCCAGGATAACACAGGGACACCGAGGGACCACATACTGGCACGTGGTCTTGAGGTCGCCACTGTGGCCTCACTCCCCAGGACACCAGTGAGACCCATAGGGAGCTGCCCCTGTGCCCCCACCTCCCACTCCCACTCCCACATGCTTTCTCCACAGCATCCCCTCTCCACACCGCCCCACCCCCAGGCCAGACCCGTCAGTTCCTACAACTCAGGGCAAAGGAGGCCCCCATCCCCATAAGGACTGCACAAAACTGCTTCTTAACCCCTTCCCCAGGCCCGGCTCCTGGCCCTGGGCCCTGAGGGTGGACGGCGGTCGGCCGCAGGACCTGGGTGGAGGAGCCGAGTCTCCAGGGCGGACTTGAGAGACGCGAGCAGCTGCTGCCGCTGGTCGGTCCTCTCCAGGCAGTACTTGAGGTCCTCAACGGCTGGCCGGGAGTCCGGGAAGTCTGTGGGAAGGGGGCCGGTCTTGCACACGCACACGCACATGTGGCACGCACCCATGTCGCCTGCCAGGGAGCCCAGAGGCAGCAAGGCCTGAGGGGTGAGCACTGTTGCCCTCAGGCCTTCATGTGCCCACACATTTGACCAGAAGCGCCCTATGGGGCACACAGGCCGTCCAGAGTAGGGATGTGAGACGGCTCGACCTCCCGACAGCTGCCCTGCTGGGGGGTGGGGTTGGGAAGCTCTGCTGCAGGCAGTGGGGCCGACCTCGTATGACACTGAAGAGCTCCTCGATTCGCAGTCCAGCGTACACGCGGTAGAAGAACTTCTGCACGTGGCAACGCCAGCGACGCAGCGTGCTGCCAGCCTCAGGGGACGCGGGCCTGGCGGGGCCATCCTGCAGGAACACCTTGCCCAGCCAGCCGACCACCCTCTCGATCCACTGTGGGAGAGCACAGGAGTGGCAGGTGGGGCCGAGCCCCGCCTGACCCAGAGCAGAGGCTGGGCGAGGCCGCTCAGCTACCACCCTGCTGGCCAGGCCCTGGCGAGTCCCCAAAGCCACTTGCTCTGGAAGTCAGAATCACATTAGCAGGATGATGGTCAAAAGGGGCATGTCAGGCCCTCCACCAATGCCTCCCACGCCCTTCCACGTGCGTCAGTGGCCCTGACCTAGCGCACAGAGCACATTCTCAGCTCCCCGAGGACAGACACACCCTGGGGACGGCACACATGACCAGCCCCTACATGCAGACAACGCAGCATCCAGCGAGAATGTTTCTGAGCATATCATGTACGTCTACAAGACACACTGCCACGTGCTCTCAGGGATGCACACGTCCCCCCAACAGACTGTCCAACCACCAAGAAGACCACCCGACACTGCAGCCTCGGAGCTACCCCAACCAGACTTCCAGGCCCACGCCCACTCCAGACCACTGCTGTGGGACACCTCTGCGCCCCCATGGCAGCTAACCTGTATCCTCAGGAGGCAGACACCAGGCTGCTCTGCACCCCATGGTTTTCCCAGCTCCTCTGTGACTCTGAAGAGTTCAGAGCAGAACCCCAGACCACGCCCCAACAGCATGGGCGCCCTGAGGCCCCTCACTGCCACATGCCAGACCCTGGCACTGCCTCCAGCCACGTCTCTATACAGGCCTTGCTGAGCATGTCGTAGGCTCTTCCTGGTTGTCGCCAGGGGGGATTAAAAAGGCCCATAGGGACCAGCCTCTACCCAGCAGTAAGACAGCTTCAACCCCCTGTGAGGTCCTGGCTCACCCGGCCTCTACGTTTGGGCTACCTCTAAAGCCAAGTTGTCAGGTTTGCTGGAAACCTATTCCCCAGTCCTCAGGGGACACAGACCGAGAGGGGGGCCGTGTGGAACTCACCTTGTGGAACTCACGCAGGAAGGAGCGCTCGTACTCGCCCCGGCAGCGGTCCTCCATCCGCTCCCGGGTCACCTGGTGCAGGGTGGTGGTCACGGCCTCAGCACTGACCCGCTCCAGCAGACTGAGCCTGTGTCTGGAGGAGAGCCCTGCCCATGGAGCCTGCACAGCGCATGGGCTGCACACACCACCCCCACACCCAGCACACACCTCCCACGGCCCTCCTCATGGAGGCACATGGTACACAGGGCTTTGAGGAAGAGTTGCTGGGAGGAAACAGCTCTGGCAAGGCCCTGACCATCCTCCCCAGCTGGCCTTTCTGCATGGGCTCGGACACTGGCCTTCCCCATGTGAGCAGCATGTATGACTCAGGAGCCAGTCTCATCTCCCAGAAATGGCTCGGAAACAACTACACACATTGCCACCTGGCCACATGTGTACACATGCCATGGTTGGTGCCGCTGAAGGCCAACCCTGGCCTACAGTGGCAAAGGAACTCAAGATAGGAAACATGAAAGAATGCTTCTGCATGACTTTCATCTGGGGCAAACCCAGCAGACATCGTTCGGGGCCTCCCTGATCCCTACCAGCAACAGGACCACTCCCTAGGTCCAGGTACAAGACCCTCTCCCTAACAGCTGCACTGCTGGCACTTTTCTCAACGTGATAAAACTATCATAGTGGCCACAGAAGGTGGAGAGCCAGTACAACACGGCCTGGCTCTAACAACAGAATCCTTTCCTCTTCAAAAGGCTGGAGAGGTGTCTGCTCGCCCAACATGTCAGCCTCATCTCCAACTTGTTCCCAAAAAAAGAAATAACAAGCCCACCTTCTGCAATTACAGGGTAGGGTGAGCGTCACTGCTCCCCCATAACCTATAAAAGGTACACTTTAATTCTGTGCGGCCCAAGAACCTTGGAATCACACAGGATCTCAGTACAAGCAAAGTGTGAAACCTTGGGCTAACTCGAGTCACAGACAGACATGCCTGTGTTCAGGACAAAAAGTGTTACAGCACAAGGCTCTTGGAGACCCTCCCTGTCATGTCCATGGCGACCAGGACAGGTAGCAGAGACCCCAACCAGCTCACCAGCTCTCTGCAGAGGCCAGCAGGGCCCAGGGGAGCAAGCGGGAATCAGAAGAACGGGCCTGGCCCAGGCGCGAGTACTCACAGGACCTGGCTGAGCTGGTGGAACTGCTCCAGGGCCTGGCGGCACCAGCACTGCTGCTTGTCACTGCCGCACCCCGCGCACACCGGGCTCTGCAGAAGCCGGTAGTACCGGCGGCGGGCATACCTGCTGTCCAGGTCCCCCTCCAGTTCCGGGTCTGTGCCCCCTTCCCCTTTCCTCTTACTCTGCAAGTAGACTCTCAAGAAGCGCCCATAGAGGCGCTGGACCATCTCCTGAAAGCTTCTGGGGGTGGAAAAGAACAGCACGCCCCGCAACGTGGTGTGGACCTTCTCCCGCAGCCCCTGGGCGCCGGCGCCCATCAGCAAGCCCAGGCGAGTCCATTTCTCCAGGAGCTCCAGGCTACGCAGGTAGGGGTCCAGGCGGCTCTCCAGCAGGCCGAAAGCGTCAAGGAGCAGCAGAAGGCACTGGGGCTCGTCGGCACAGTTCTCCCGCTGGGAGACGGCATTCCAGAACTCGAGGGAGATGTTGGCCTGCAAATCGTTCTGCAGCACCTCCACGAACCACTCCTCCAGGACCGAGTGCAGGCCGTGGCCCTTCAGAACCTCCACCGCCGCCCGCAGCTCCTCTTCCTTGGGAGGGACCGCACCGCTGGTCCGGGAGGACGCCTGCAGCGCAGAAAACCGTGAGGAACAGGGAACACAGCGTAGAGGCGGCAGAGGTGGGGAAGGGACAGAGCGCAGGGGACGCTGCGGAAACTCCGCGGCCCCTCCTCCGCGGCACTCGGATGCGGGGTCGGGGGTGCACGCCCTCATAAAGCGCGCCGGGTCCGGGGAACGCCGCGCAGGCCCGCCGCCCTCGCCCGGGGCCTCACCAGTCCCAGCGCGGCCGGCGGCACCAGCCCGGTGCTCACGGTGTTCCAGGCCAGCAGCAGCTGCTGTGTCGGCCCGGGGGGCTCCGCCGCCGCCATCAGCACCCACCAGCATCCAGAGCCGCTCGGCGCCGCGCGCGCTGATGACGCAGAGCTAGGCTCGCGCGCGCGCAGCGATGAGGCGTACGCGAGGCGCGCGCAGGTGACGTACCCGATGTGCGCGCTGTTGAGAGGCAGTGCGCAGGCGCGGGCGGCGTTGCAGGAGCGGCGGTTGGAGTGGCCGGCGACCATGACCCAGCAGGGCGCGGCGATGCAGAACTACAACAACGAGCTGGTCAAATGTGAGCGGCCGCGCGGCGGGGCCTGCCGGGCAGGCGGGGAGGGCGTGGGGCTCGCCGGCTTGCAGGCCCAGGCCCAGGCCGTAGGTGGCCCGCAGCACACGGCCAAGTTTGTTGCACTGTGGCTGCGAGGGGGGCCCGGCCCGGACTGCGCGGAGGCGGTTCGGAGCTGCCCAGCGCACAATGTCTAGCACCTGGTGTGTGTCACACCAGGTGCTAGATATTTGTGGAGTGAGGAATCGCTTGAGCTCGCACTGCCCCCAGGCCCAGCGCCCGGTGTCTTCAACTGGTGCCGCCGTTAACCTGAGACCCCTGGGAGGCCCGGCCGGCACCTGGTCTCTCCCACCTTTCTGTCCTACAAAGCACTGGGATTCAGAGTAGATGGGATGGTGCCCTCCTTCCTGCCCTGTGCCCACAGCCCTGCCCCCGTCCGCCCACCCTAGGCATCGAGGAGCTGTGTCAGAAGCGGGAGGAGTTGTGCCGGCAGATCCAGCAGGAAGAAGATGAGAAGCAGCGGCTGCAGAATGAGGTGAGGCAGCTGACTGAGAAACTGGCCCGCGTCAATGAGAACCTGGCACGCAAGATCGCCTCTCGAAACGAATTTGATCAGACCATCGCAGAGACCGAGGCTGCCTACCTCAAGGTGAGGCTCGGGGCAGCTTGGGGACCTGTCTGCCAGGCGAGTCCCCCAGGGGGTTCTGGTCTGGAATGCCCACAAACAGAAGTGACAGGACTGTGGCACGGCCAGGCCCACCATGGAGTGACCTGGTGTGTCCCCGGTTGTCCTTTGCACCATACTCAGTACCCACCCTGTGGTTTCTTCCAGACTGAGCAGCCGAGCGGCAGCAGCAGGGGCCCGAGTTAACCTGACTTTCCAGGGAGCGAGGAAGGGGCTTTGGGCTAGACTCAGAGGGGACAAAGGCCCTGCCGACCCTATCCACCTGTCCCCTCAGGCTTCCTCTTCGCTGGGCTATGGGAGCTTCCGACAGGAGGGACAGTGACAACCATTTCGTGTCTGTTCCCAGATCTTGGAGAGCTCACAGACTCTACTTAACGTTCTGAAGAAAGAAGCTGGGAACTTGAGCAAGGCCACAGCCTCAGAGCAGAAAAGCAGTGGAGGCAAGGACAGCTGATGAGGCCCAGGAGGGGAGGCTTGCCTCCACTGCGCCCACCGATGGCTTGGCCCCCAGCAGGTCTCTTCAAAGCATCTTTGTCCTTCACGACAGCAACTGCTTTCTCTCACTGTCTTGCGTGCCGAGAGGCAGCTGCCAACCTCCACTGCCCTTGGGCGCAGCCCACCAGGTGGGGGTCCTAGCCGTGCACTCACACGGGCAACGGGGAGGGTGGGCTCTTGGTCAGCTCCGCGTGGGGCCGCTCTCAAGCCCCCACATCTCCCCGGGTTGTGGGAAGGCCCAGCTTCTGGCCTCAGCATCATGGGTATCCCCTCATGTTTTCCCTCTGCCGGCAGGTGCCCAGGCCAGGCAAGTGGCGGAGGGGCTGGGGCCCTCCTTCACCTCAGGGCTCACTCTGGTGGCCTGTGACTGTCAGTAAAAGTTGTCTTTGTAAAGGTACATGCCAGTTTGCTGCCTGTGTCCTGTTGGAAGAGGGCGGCTGCCTGCTATATCCAGAACACCAGCTTCCCCCCTAGCTGCGTTGTGGCTCCCGGGGGGGAGGGGATTGTGTAGGTATCTGCTGACCCTCACTGCCCACCTCTCTCCTGGTCCCTGGCCCTGACTCTGGCACATGAAGCCCGTCCTTTGTTGAGGGGCTCTGGGAACCCCTGGGGTCTAGCACAAGGTGTGGACTTCCTGGGCTCAGGTCCCTCAGCAAAGGCTGTGCCCCAGCTCCATGATTCCTAGTTCTCAGCCTGACAGCAGTACTGCCTCCACCCCCTCGCCACACACCAGGCATGCCCATCTGCAGCTTTCCAGGTGGCCTGGGTCCTCCTCTGCTGGTCTGTCAGCCTGTGGGGTTCCTGTGGCTGCTTGCCCTCCCAGGAAAACACCAAAGAGCCTCCCTCCCCAGCCCGGGCTCCCCACAAGGGACAAGGTCACATTCCACATCTGGGCTGTAAACAGCCCTAGCTCCAGGCCGGCAACTGGACAGGTAGAGCCTGGCCAGCTGCCCCCCACCTCCCAGGGCCTGCTGGGTTTCCCTGCCAGCCATCAGCACTGACCTCAAAGGAACTCACGGGCTCTCGTGGTTCAGGGAGTTGTCCAGGCCAAAGAGGACACAAGGTCCCTGAGGCTCTGCCCCCACTCCCCCCACCCCCTGCCTGTGGTCCCCGCCTAGGCTCTTGGCCCTTCAGAAAACAGCGGCAGCACTGACCGTCCCTGGGCAGGGTTCCAGACCCCAGAGCTGGTCCAGTCCCACCTCCTACCACAGCTCCCCCTGTGTCAGCCCTGGGTGGGAGCACTCACGGGGGTCCCTGTCCTGGGCAAGGGGGTGACTGGAAGGGTAGCTGGGGCTGTGGGGAGTGACAACCTGGACCAGCAGTACTGTGAGGTGTGCGGGGGGCCCACCTCCTGTACCCCGGGCACAGACGTCCAAGCTGGGCCCACACCAACCCCACGTGGGCTCCTCTCCACTGCCAGCCCCTCACTGGAGCCCCACAGACCCTGCCTCTGCACCCCCCTCCCCAGCTGAGGACCATGAAGGAGGCAGGCTCGTCCAGTGCTGTTTATTGAGTCCACCATCGGAGGCAAAAGACTTCCATTCGTCACAAAGGGGGCAGGCTGAGCTCAGCCATGGGGAGTGAGGAGGTGGGCTGAGGGGGCTTGTAGTTCTGCAGGACAGGCAGCCAAGCCGGCCCTCCCCCCAGACACACCCAACAGCTGCTGGGCACGGTGTCCAGCAGCACCTGGCCCTCGCCCACAGGCAGTGCCCCCAAACCAGGGCTGGAGAGGGAGACCCACATGGACCCAGGGGAGGAGCAGCCTTGGGAAGGGAGGGTGGGTTATGGGGGCAGAGCCTGGCAGGGCAGAAGGTGGGTATGGGACGAGGGCAGAGCTTGGCCGTCCTGGCAGGGCTGGAGTCAGAAATAGAGGGCTGGTTCGCTTCGGAAGTCTGAGAGGTCGCTGTGACTGGCAGGGGTGAGCTGGGAGGCAGGAAGGCAGCCAATGGGGGTTTGTCCGGGCATTAAGAGACCCTCTCCTCCCTGCATCCAGCACCCCACTCACCATGACGTCCTTCTGCGTGGGCTCCACCTCGCTTGGGGCCTGCTCCAGCGTCTGCTCCTGCCACTTGCTGAAGGCCACGGAGTGTTTGGGGGTGTAGCTAGACAGGCCTGCAGGCCCAGGGGCACACGTGTGGACATGTGGGTGTATGCACAAGTGGCCCAGACTACCCACTGGTCTGCCCGCCGGACGGGGGACACTCACCTGAGCTGCCGTCTGGCAGCCGAGGGCTCTCAGGAACCACGCTGTTAACGAACGTGGCTCGGGGCAGGAAGAGCACAAAGGGCTTCTCCACTGTGGCATTCAGACTGGGCTCCTCCTCCTCTTCCTCCTCCTCGCCCTCCTCCCCCGGCCCCTCGGCCTGGGCCTGGGCCTGGGCCTGGGCCTCGGCCTCCTGCACCAGAGAGCTCTCAGAAGGGTACTCGAACGTGGTGTGCAGGCTCTTGTCATTGAAGGAGATCTTCATCTACAGACAGAAGGCATATCAGCCAGGCCCCTGCTGCCCTGCCACCAGGGTCCTCCAGTTGGACCAAGTGTGGCATGGGGCGGGGGGCAGGGAAACTTCAGAGGCTCCGAGCAATGGGGTGCCTCTCATCAGAGAAACCCTCCACCTGGACCCTGCAGGCCCAGGCCACAACGACCCGAGGACAGCTGGTTCTAGCCGCCCACAGCACCCTGGGCCCAGGGTCACATCACCCCAGTGACCCACCACTCCCAGGGACCGGGCCCCAGCCAGCATCTTCGGGGTCTCCATAAGCCTCAGGCAGCTCGCAGGTCAGAGGGCTGCCTGCCTTCTCAGGGAGCAGAAACCAGCCACACCTCCCCCCACTGGGTGGCTCCAAGCAGGAGCAGAGTCCATGTAAGGCTGCAGCGGGGGCCATATCCTCTGCTCCCAGCAGCTCCTGCTGTCGGCTAGGCCTCTCTGCAGAGCCAAGTTCATGTCCCAGCTTGCTGGGCACCTGTACAGTCCTGTCCACCCAGTTGAGCACGGACCACCACTGCTGGGCAAGGGCCCACAGGAGGTGCCGAAGCCGGGTGGTGGTCGCAGGCCGACACCAGGAAAGTGGCACCAAGTGCTGTCACCCCACTCGACAAACAGCCTAAGGCTCACCGAGTGGGGGTGTCAGTGACCCTCCCCTCCCACCTGGGCTGCCCACTCAACAGTGTCCAGAATCTCACGCCCGAGCCATAAGCCCCAGGCCCACTCGGCAGGGCCCGGCATTGGGTAATGAATATGAGCACGACCTGCCTGCAGCAGATGGAAGCAGCCCTGCTGGGCTCGAAATATTAAACTCCTGTGCACAGGACACCAGCGGCCAGCTCAAGTTCCTCCTCCTCCTCCCCCGGAAGGAGCCGGAGCCGGAGCCGGGGCCGGGCCCAGACAGAGAACCACAGGGCCCAGGAACAGCAGGACAGGAAGGGAGGGGCCTTGGCCTTGGCCTCAGGGACACAAGCAGGACCCGCTAGGAGTGGGAGCCAGCGCCCCACTGGGCCAGTGTCCAGAAACAAGGGTGCACACTCCTGCCGCCCCACGGCCACATGTGCGCGCATAGCCCTGAACCGCCCTGGGCAGCCCACCTTAGCACGGCTCACACACCTGCTGGCTGAGGCACAGGTCCGTCCCAGTGCCCACTCCCCCCCACCGCCCCAGCCACCTACAGACAAGTGGCCAGGGAAGGAGCAGACCTCCTGACCCAGGCAGAACCAGGAGTGAGACTCAGAGGCACCCGTTCCCTCACCCTGCTCTGCCCTAGGTAGGCCCACCTGGACTTCCAGCTGCCCCCACCATGGGAGGAAGCAGGACAGAGGCCTGGCATGGGGGTGATCATCGGTACCCATAGGTGCCCACCCACTGCCAGTCAGTTCCTGGCCCTCCAAGACTAGCCCTCTCGGACTCAGGGGTCCTAAGAGGAGCTCAAGGCAGGATGGAGCTGCCAGCCCAGGGGCCTCCCCTGCCCCAAGGCCACACTGAACGGGGTTCCCCTGGATACATGGCATGTTAGCTGATGCCCGTCAGCCCCCCAGGCCCATCCCCCACCACTGGAGACAAAGGAAGCGCTGGCTGCCAGGGCAGCCGGATTAGTGTGCCCTCATTAGTCCACATGACCAGCTCCTAGTGGAGAGACCAAGGGGGCTGGGTGCATGCGGGTACCGAGCCTGGCACAGCCTGACCAGGCGGGGCGGGGCAGTGCTCATAGGCCCTGTCTGTACCCCGTTGGGGCCCAGGCTCGGGTCCTGTGCCACCTCCCCTCTCCACGCTCAACAGCCTCCCCACTTATGGGTGTGTGTCTGCGGTCACAGGCTGCCCCGTGACTCACGCTGCTGGGGAGGCCAGCTCCAGACCCCAGGGAAGGCGGGAGGGGCCTGTGGGGCTGGCACCTGCACACACCTGGTCACCTGGCTCTGGAGACTTTGCCCGCTGCTCAGAGCACAGCCCACAGGTGGGTCCTGGCTCGGCCCACCTCCCGGTCTAACAAGCCCTTTGTTCCCCTCGCCCCGCCTACCTGTGAATGTCCACCCTGGACTCTGGGCCCGACAGGGCTCAACCAGCCCCAGATGGGGGTGAGCCCCTTGCTCCCCAGCACATGCCCCCCTGCTCCCATCTCCCACCCTGCCAGAGCTCAGGACCACACCTCACTGCCCCACCTAAGTCCCCACAGCTGCCCCCATGGGCTGTGCAGTCTAGTGCAGCCCCTCTGCTGGCAGGAAAGCTGAGCGAGCAGGGTCCAGGCCTGCTCCCATGGTCTCTGGGCTCTAGAAAGACCACTTGGGGGGCGTCTGCTGGGAGAGTTGGGGGTGTGGGGAGGGCAGATGAGAGGAGATACAGCCACATCACCAGGTATCTGGTGTCCTGCCCCACGCAGTGTGAGGTGGCACGACAGGCCCCAGAGAGCAGCAGCACTGCGGGTCTGAAGGCCAAGGCAGGGCCGGCAAGTTGGGGTGTAGGGGTAGCAGTCACACCGAGGGCAAGGTGAGGGCAGGTGGCTGAGTGCTGAGGATTGAGCCCTGGGGACCCTGACATGATCGGGCTGGCAGAGGACCAGTGGTAAGCAGGTGAGAAGAGCAAAGGGGAGGGAAAGAAGCCACCAGACAGGCGGGAGCCTGGCAGGGTGGCACCTCACAAAGGGAGGCCCTCAGCGCCAACCCCATGGGAGGCAGATGTGGAGCGCTGCTGGACAGCCCCACCCACCAGAACAGCCTGGGGGCCGGGCAGGGGTGAGAGGGACAGTCGCCGCACCGCCCTGCAGCAGCCAGCCCCAGCTTGGCCATCAAGGAGGGAGTGATAGAGCATCTGTGATTCTGCAGAGAGATAACTAAGTGGGGACGTGTGCCGCCAGGCAGGCCTCCCGCTGCCCAGGCTGGCTGGGCGCCCCCACCACCCAGGGCAGGGCTGTAGCCCTCCGAGGCCACACGCGGGCACTGAGGTGCCAGCCCAGGGGCAGGCTCCTCTGACTTCCGCTGCCCAGAGAGCCCCCTGCAGAGCCCACGGCACTTGTCCCCTGGAAAAGGCACCAACACCTCCCTCCCTCCACTGGCCTGGGTCAGCCAGCCATGCGGGGAGCAAAGTGAGCAGTCGGGCCCAAGATCCTGCTGCCCTCCAGCCCACCACGTCCCTGGCAGGGGGTGGGGGTGGGGGACAATGATCAAACCACAGGCTGGCTAAAGTGGTCCACGTGAGGGTGAGGTCCAGTGACCCAAGGCCTGGAGGGGCAGCGGGAGGAGCACCCAGGGGTCACAGGCAGAAGGGATAACAGGGGCAGCCCATGGCTGGCAGGCTGCTCTAAAGGGCTAGGCAGCCCCACACCTCCACCCCACCCACATGCGTCCGGCTCTGCCTGGGAGGCCAGCTGGTGTATGCCCAGGCAGGAAGTCACTGCCAGCAAGTCGTGCTGCTCGGGTAGGGCCCTCGCCAGGCCCCTTGGTCCTGCCAGGCATCCATCTGGACCCACAACCCCCTCAGGCTGGCACGGAGACCGGGCCCATGCTGGTCTAACCCCCTCCCCCATGGGCCAGGTCAGCTTCCTCCCATCACTTCTTCATGCCCTGCTGGCCCTCGGGCCCCTGCCCTTCTCACCTCAACCCAGCCACAAGTGACCCCCACAGCTCTGTCCCCAGCTTGGGGTGAGATGGCCAGGCTCTAGGCTGCAGCCCTCCAGGCCCGGGAGGAGCCAGGCTCCCAGTGGAGGGCAGCCCAGTTAGCAGTGTCTCTAGAAACAGGACCCCTCCCCATGAGCTCCGAGACCTCACGGGGCCTCATTTTCTTCATCTGCAGAGCAGGGAACCCTTAGTTATCACTCCACTTCTCCAGCCGGCATGGGAAGGAGCACCTCCCAGTGCAGCTGCGGTCAAGGGTCAGAAAGCGGAAGGAGGGGCAGACAAGCGGGGCTGCAAGGATGGGGTGGGGCCAGTGGCCAGGGCTACTGGAAGGACCGTGCCTTGGAGGGGAAGGGCCGGGATGAAGGTGGGAGAGTCACAGTCCATGGCACCAAAGAGAAAGTGAGGCAAGGTCAGGCACAAAGTTCGCCCACCGAAAGCACTGTGGGACATGGGCGCGGGTGGCTGGCCCAGCAGTGGGAGCTGGCAGGAACGCAGGTGACCTCACCCAAGGAAGGAGGGAAGGATGATACTGGGAGGAGAGCCCGTGCTAAGGCCAACCCAGCGGCAAGACGACGAGAGAAAGGAAGCAAATAAAGGAAGGAGGTGGCATATCCCATCAGGGCAGGCAAGTCACCACCCCCAATCACCCCAGGGAAACTGAGGCAGAGAGGTGGCCTCAGAGATGAGCCTAGATACCAGTAGCTAAAGGACAGGCCCTCCAGTGCCACCCCACTGCCCTGCCTGCTGATGGGGGTCACACTGAGATGTCCTTGGAATATGCCCCACAGCCAGACACAGGTGAATGACCAGGAAGAAGCTGAGGAACGTTTTCTTGTGCCCAGAGGGTTCCAGATCATCAGGCAGGGCGGGGCTGCCGGGAAGTGACGCTCCTGGCCCTGCACCTGGTTCTCTCTCTGCCCTAGTCCCCTTCTCCCCAACAAGGGGGATGTCTTCACCTTTCGCCAGCATCACCCCGACTCAGACTAAGCCTGGAACACACGAGGAGCTCAAGGAGCGCTCACACAGGACCGGATCCTGCTGAGCTCCGGGCGAGAGTGCCTTCTGGCAAGCTGACAGGCCCCTCTGAACAGCCTCGCTAGGTCGGGATCCAACCACACCTGAATCATGGGCCTCCCGCCCCTTCCCACTTCCGTCCTGGCACCTGCTACCTGAAGAGGCCAGGACTCCAGGAGACCATGCCAGGACTCCCTGCTCCTTCACAGCCAGGCCAGGGTAGAACCAGGCCCGAACTTTCTCTCAGCTGGACCTGTGGAATTGGCCTGCCCAGCCAATTCCAGACAGAGCCTAAGAACCCACAGACAGGCACACAGGCATGGCTCTGGCCGCTGGCTGGACTGACCCTCCACACCAGCCCTGTGAGGTAGAGCAGGCACTGTCCCGACGGCCCCTGGTAATTAGGGCTCTACTGGCACCCAGGCCAAGGGTCCTCCCAGCTCAGCCCCTCCTGAAGCATCCATGGCCACCCAGCCCTGGCTCTCCTCTGGTCCACAATAGTAGACCCCACCTAGGCCAGGAGTCCTGGCGCATGTTATATCCACAGGTGGCCAGCGACCCTGCCCCTACCACTGACCTTCTTTCTCGAGGAGCCAGCCTTGATGAGGCAGGACTTCTGTAAGGCCAGGTAGCCGCCAATCACCTCGATCTCATGCACAGTGGGGTAGCGCTTCTTCAGTGGGGTCCCCAGAAGAGCAGGGGGCTCCGAGACGCTGCCCACCTCCACTTCCTCAGCCGCCTGTGACCCAGGCTCCCCATTGGCCTGCAGGACCCCTGGCTTCCTCTTGGGCACCACGGTGAAGGTATTGCTGCCTTGGTGCTGCAGCTCTGATGGGTGGTACCGGGGAGGTGCACCAGCCCCCATGCAGGGCAGTTTGGCTTCTTGGGGGACCTCGTCCTCAGAGTCCACCTCGTCGATGAAGGTGACAGGCAGCCCTGGCCTCCCAGGCTCCCCACCATTCTTGGCCAGGCTGGGAACCTCGAAGCCCGGGGCCGGCTCACCTCCGGTGGTGGCCAGCAGGGATGGAGGTGGTGAGAATGGCCTCTGCCACCTAACGGCCCGGTCCACTAGGGCAGTGGCTGGCCTTGAGCAGGCCCCCTCCTTGACCTCCAAAGGGCTTCTCCCACTGACAGGTGTGCCATCCACTCCAGGCACCAGCTGGGCTCCATGCTTCGGGTGCTCCAAGGCCCAGACAACCTCTGCCTCTGGCAGCCCCACAGACTGCCTCCCTTGGGGAAGAGGGGCCCCAGAGGTCTTGCGCTTGGGGATGAACAGGAAGGAATTTCTGGAGTTCACGCGTAGGCTGGCCAGGGCCCTAGCCTGCAGGTCCCCGGCGGGGATCGTGTCCATGTCTGGCTTGGAGGCCGGCCGTATCTCGAAGGAATCGTTGGCGCTGGTGGCCGCGGAGACCCACTGGCGCTGGCTGGGAGTGGCACTGGCAGAGGTGGGCATGGGCAGGGTCGAGGACGCGGCTGGAGTGGCACTGGGAGTCCCGGGGCTGGGGCACGGGTGGGCGGAGGGCTCCCCAGACTCCACCTTTGGCTTCCAATCGCCCGGCCCCGGCGCGGAGCCCGCGATGCCGTTGGCAGCGCCGACCCGGGGCTCCAGGGCCGCGGGCCCGTTGGGGAGCAGTCGAGCGCCCGCACCGCGATGCAGTCCCCGGGGGTGGACGGTAAAGGAGTTGCTGCCGGTCTTCTGCAGGAAGTCGCTGCGCCGGGCCCCGGGGCCTGTGCCGTGGCGCTCGGGCTCGAAGCAAGCGGCGCGCTCGCCTACGCGCTGGGCGGCTGGGCCGGGGGCGGGCGGCGCCGGCGGCGGAGGGCGGCCGCGCTCCGGGCTCCCGCGGCGGCGCGGCGCGGCCGGCTGGTCGAACTTCTCCAGCAGACGGCTGACGCGGCCCGGCGGCGGCGACGGCGGCGCCTCGTACACGAGCACCTCGGCGGCGCGGATGCGGGCGGCCGGGCCCACGGCGGGGCCGGGGGCAGCAGGCGGGAAGCCGGGCGCCGACTCGATGATGAGAATGTTGTCGGCTCGGATCGTGCGTACGCCCGGCACGCGGCGGTACAGCTCCAGCAGCTGCTGTACCGGCCGCGCCCCTGCCGCGCCCGCGCCCGCGCCCCCGCCGCGCCGCGCCCCACGCCGCCGCTCCGACTCGAGCCGCATGAACGGGTTCTCACGCAGTGGGCCCAGGCTCTCGGCCAGCACGAGCCGCTCGGCCGTCGGCTCCGCGGGTCCCGCCGCGCCTACTCCGGCTCCCGGCGCCGCGCCCCCGCCCAGGGCCGCCAGCTTGGCCCGCTTCCGCTCCAGGATCTCCCGTTTCCAGGCGGGCAGCGCGGCGCGGGGCCCCGGGCCCGGCCGCCCCAGGCCCGCCATGGTGCGGAGGGGCCGCCGGAGCCAGAGCGCGCCGGGAACTGGTGCTGCCGCCCGCCGCGGGCCTTCGCGCCGCGGCCACGCCCCCCGGCCTCTGTCCATTGGGAGAGGCCCGCTCACACCCGCCCCGCGCCCAGCAGCCCCACCTATGGTAGGGGAGGATGACCAGTCGAGCTGATTGGAGAACGCTCTCCCTGACCCCGCCTTCCCGAGGGCTTCATTGGCAGCGCCCGCCGCCAGAGCCGGCCTCCATTGGGGAAGGCCCTCCTTGGACACGCCCTCAGCACCTCGCACCTCTCATTGGCAGCCCATACTTCCGTCTCTGCGCCCTGCCCGCGGCGCCCGAGAGGCGGAGCCAGGCGGGGCGGGTCCTGGAGGGCCGCCCGAGGCCGACCCCTGCGCTGTGCTTCGTGGTTGACCTTGGCCCGGCCAGGTCCTTCGTTTTGGTGCCAGCACCCAGCCCGCCTGGTCCCCTCGCTGAGAGCGCAGTGGAGGACGGGCCTGCCCAGGACCGGAAGGCTAACCCCGCTCCGGTGGGAGGTACACAGGCTGCACACCAGCTTCGCACCTCCCGGTCCAGGTCCCTCCGGGTTCAGGGACTGCATCTGCGGCCCTCGGTCCCCTGGTCCTCTGTCCCTTGCGGGACTCAGCGGAGATGCCAGTGCTGGAGCCCCACCAGTGCTGAGGAACTGGTTTCTCAGGAACCCCTAGTTTTTGTCGGCCCCCAGAACTGACAGTGTTGCTCAGACAAGTGGGAGAAGCTCTACTCCACACTTTGCCATCCAGGGCTCACCCAGCAAGGACGGGAGTGCGGAAGCTGTGAGGAGGTACAGAGGAAGGGGACTCCCTCCCTGCACACAAGCAGGCCCACAGTTCTCCGAGGCGGAAAGCCACCTGAGCCAGGCCACATATCCCTCCCTCCTCTCCCCAAGCTACTGTTGAACTTCCCCCATCCCAAGGCTGGTAGGGGTCTCACTGACCCTGAGGACACAGCTTACCTGCCCATGTGCCATAAGGAAGTTTACTCCCATTGATGTCATTCCCAGTGCCCACCACATTCTTTCAGGTCCGCTGGAGCCAAGAGAGGAAGGAAATTGGGGAGCAGTGACACAGATAGATTGTCACCTGCCTTTCCATAACCTGCCTTGCATCAGCAGTTGCTCAGCAATGATACTACTGCCTCCCAAACCACTCTCCTTTCAGGAAGGAGCTCCCAGGGCACCTGGGGCTCTGCAAAGTCCCGGGGCAGGTTTCAACCTGGGGCGCCCTTCTCAGCTTCTGGGTGCCATGGCAGTAAATCACCTTTCCAAAGGAATCTAAACCTTCTTATGCTCATCACTTCTACAGTAACAGAATTACCTAATTCCAAACTACCAGAATAAAATGGGAACGAAACACGCAACCTAAAAATAACATTAAAAGGAAACCCACTGCAAACATTCAGCTTCTATATGGCTTTGGCACAAGTTATGCCACTCCTGGGTAGGAGACATTTTTGTAGCTACAAAAATGGTAGGGAAAACCAGACCAGCCTCCAACACAAGCATCTCGGTGGCCACGCACATACATCCTAGGCAAAGGGTCACAAAGCTGCTTCGCTAGGACAAGGGTCCATAAATCTGTTCTAGAAAGAGCCAGACAAGTGCTGCTCATCAGGGATAACTTTTCCCCCCAGAAGACGTCTCCGGTCTTTATTCTCCTGCAACTCCAAACAGCAGGTGCAATGTCTGAAGACACTTGTGGTTGTTGCAAATGAGGGATGCTACTGGGAATGCTGCTGAGTCAAGCCCGGGGATGCCACTGAATATTCTACAGTGCTTAGGAGAGCCCCTGCCAACAAAGAATCATCTTACTAAAGACCAGCAGTGCCAAGACTGAGACCCTCTCACTGCAGGCCACATTTGCTTTCTGTCACACATTCTTCTTTGTTTTACAGTCCTTTAAAAATGTAAAACTGTTCTTAGCTGACGAGTACAAAAACAGGCCTCAGGACGTAGCTTGCTGACCCATCTTCTACAGAGTGTCATCAAGGCCCACAAAGACCACATACTGGCAAGACACCAAGGCTCTGATGTCACACAAACTACTCGGTAGATCCTCAACACAGGCTGGCTCCCAAGGCAGGAAGTAGGGAATCTCTGAAGGAAATCCTCCCCACCCACCCAAGACACTCTCATAGTGTTCATCCCCCCCTACAGCCTCAGCACTGTAACGAGCTACACCGCACAGCATGGAGCATCTCAGCACTCATCTTATTTCACTCTCAATAGGTCACGCAACCACTGTGCATTTCAACAAAACATTATTTTATTTTTATCTCAGCAAATATTCTCATTTGGCACCTGACTGGCATCAAACCAAAGACCTCAGGTCGACAAATGTGGACCAAAACCATTCGCAAACTTCCCACTTGCAGGTCTCAACGCCTATCACCATCAGAGCACTTGTTCCTCTCTCTGGTCCCTTAGGGTAGCTTAACTCTGTCTCAGGTGCGCTAACAGTGCTGGCCACAAGGTGGTGCAAAAGTCGTGATACTGCAGTCTGCTGGGATAGGAAGCCAAGCACGACCTTTAAAGCAGTTCTTTCCTCAGGAGACAGGTCTCCGGTATAGGTTCCCAATCATGCTTATTCAACACACTGCTGTCTGCCTGGGCTGGAATGAAGAAAGAGCCATCTTTTCCCCAGTGGCACGGGGAGGAGACACAACCTGGTTTACACATTTGAGAGTTCAAACATCTAAGCAAGTCTTGTCTGGGTGACTGGGACAGTGAGATCTTAGGTCAACAATGCCCGCCAGAGAACATTCCTGAGGCTGGCTTTGCAGCCTTTGCACAAGGGGTGCTTTCCCAGGATCCATGAAAATACTCAGAGCCCATCAGAACATTTTACTTATATGCAGTTTCCAACTGTCAGAGGAGTTCAGGACTGTCCGCTCTGGGGCCCTTCTCAAGATCCCAATTCAGGATTAGCTACTTAAAGCATGAAATAACAGGAAGTACGTTTTAAGGATCAAGGCTGCTCTTTTCAGCCCTGCTCAGGGAACAGTTTCAGACATGACTGGTAGAGAAAGAACTGGGCACTCTGCAGGGCACAAACTGGCGTTGCTTTCAGACCCAGACTTCTCCTCTGGTGCGGTGGAAGTGGAACCTCAGCTTGGAGTCCAGCATTCTAGCTCTCCAGAGCTCCCTCTCTGGCCCCACTGGCCCCTCTAGTTGACCCGGCAGGCGCGGATCATGAGCAGTTGCAGGAGAATAAACACCGGAGACGTGATGAGACCGAACCAGAGCTCCCGAGTCTGCTCCACCAGCTTCTGGCACAACAACATCTCAAAAACGAACTTGAGGCTAAGAACCGTGAGGACCCAGAAGAGGCGGAGCACGGCCAGCCGCTTCTCTCCGTCCTGGAAGAGGCGCACAGACACGATGGTGGTGAAGTAGGTGCTGAGCCCGTCAGCGGCGAAGAAGGGCACGAACACGTTCCACCAGGAGAGGCCAGGGGCCAGCCCGTCCACACGCAGTGCCAACAGCACGGAGAATACCAACAGGGCCAGCAGGTGCACGAAGATCTCGAACGTGGCGAAGCCCAGCCACTGCACCAGTTCCCGGAGCGAGAAGAGCATCGCGCCGGTTGAGCGCGGGCCGGGTCCGGGGCCCGGCCGAGAGTCCCACCCGCCGGGCTGCTCCTCCTCTCCCCGCGGGCCTCGCCAGCGCCTGCCGACGTCGCCGCCGCGGCGAACGAGAGGCAGCGAGCGGCCCCGCCTGCCCCAGCCCTCGGCCCCGGCGCGCCGCCGATCCTCCGACCCGGGCCCGGGACCCAGCACTAGCCGCCAGCGAACTCCTGCCTCGCTCGGACGCCATGCCCCGCCGGGCGCGGCCCAAGGACGTCACTTCCGGCCGACGCCGGAAGTCGGAAGGCAGAGCTTGTCCTAGCCGCCTGGTCTCGCGGGGGTTGCCTGCTGGTGGGGTGCCGGCGAGCAGGGGCCCCGGGGGCGCGCTCACGCCCCAATGCCGAGCCCGCGGCTTCTGGTGCTCTTTGGCAGCCAGACAGGCACGGCCGAGGATGTGTCAGAGAGGCTGGGCCGCGAGGCTCGGCGCCGGCGGCTCGCCTGCCGGGTGCAGGCCCTGGATTCCTACCCGGTGGTGAGGGCTCCCTGGGCTTCGGCGGGGAGACCCGGCAGGCCTGGGCCCCGGCCCCCAGCGCCCTCGACCCCAAATCTCCGCATTTTGTCTGAGAACCGGCCCTCCCATTACGGCGGATTTCGGGAATGGGGAAGCTCTAGAACAGCAGTTCACCTTAGCATCTGGAGGAGGGGGCCAAGGGGGAGCCTGAAAGAGACGGCGGGCCAGCCGCTAGCGGGTGCTCACTCAGTCCCTTTGCCCTGTCACCCTGAGTGAAGGAGAGGGAATAGAGTGCGGGAGGACGCCTGGTCATTACAGCCTGAGGTTTTACACGTGTGTCTTTCTGTTGAGGTGAATCTGATTAATGAGCCCCTGGTGATATTTGTCTGTGCAACTACAGGCCAAGGAGACCCCCCTGACAACATGAAGGTAAGGCTGACCTGAAGTGGCTTTTTGTGCTGGGGAGCTCAGATCCCCGCCCTTGACCCTCACCTCGTTTTCATTGCCTGCAGAAACCGAGAAGCATGATAAATTCTTGCCCTCTGATACCGGCTGCATGGTAGCCATGGAATTGAGAGGAAATCTCTGGGTGGAGCTGGAGGCTCTGGTTGTCCTTCCTAATAAACTCTTCACAGGCCATCATATTTTCCCAGAGCTATATATGAATCTGGTCTGGGTCTTATGTGGATTTCAAAACTATTTGACCTGCAGGGAACATTCTTCAAGTGTTTGACCATCTTTGGAGCACACATTATATTGCAAGCATGGTGTAGTGCTGGGAGTCCAGCTGCAAAGCCAGTAGCCACATTTCTACCCTCCTGGAGCTGACAACATAGCAGAAGCACCTAGTTTAATAGGCAGTTACAATGCCAGGGAAAGTGCCAGATGTTATGGGAGCATTAATAAGGGCGCTCCCAACCTGGGGGCTCAGGGAGGGCTTTCTGGAAGAAAAGAGTGTAGGCTAAATCCTGAGGACTAAGTAGGGGCTAGTGGGACACGAGGACAGGGAGCAGCCTGTGCAAAGGAGAAAGGCAGCCCAGCCTGTGGGACGAGCAAGCAGCAGTTCAGGACGGCCGAGCCAAGGAGGGTATTGTGGTAGAAGGAGAGAAGAGGCAAGAAACCCAGCTCCCACAGTGAGGCAGGTGGTTTTGAAGTGAAGGGCCATGGGCCCTACGGGGTGACAGTCACATCATATTCTAGCAAAACTAGCACTTATCTACAGGGATACAGGCTGTAGGGGAGGAAGAACAGAGCCCAGGGAAGAGACTGAAAGAGGACACATTTCCAGAGATGTTAAGAAGATGGAATTGACAGGACATGGAATCAAATGGATCTCAGCGATGAGAAAGAAAGCTTGGGTACCGGGATAGTATGCACAGAAATAGACCAGGGAGACGCCGGTACCTGGAAGTAGTCCAGGTGGAGATGGTTGGTAGGTCTCGAGCTCCGAGGAGCATGTTGGGGGGAGGTACATGTTAGACTGGCCAGAATAGGAAGCCTGAAAAAGGAAGCTCCTCCCTCCCCCAGGACAGGCTGTGAGGGGGCAGGAAAGTGGCCCCAGCAGCAAGAAAAGGGAATGCACCATCACCGTGGTCAAGGGCAGGGAGGTGACTGTATCAGGAGAAAGGTCTCCAGCATTCAGCTGCACAGAAGTGAAGATAAGGGCTGGGCTTTATCAGCAAAGGGACTGTTGGTGACCTTGGGGAAAGCAATTTCAGAGGCTCATGGGGAGAAAAGCTGGATGACAGGGTCACCGGCCATCAACAAGGGAAGGAGTGGAGAGAGTGTTTTAGGAATGTCTGTGTATAACAAAAGATTCTGGCTGTGAATGGGGCTAAGGGGCTAAAAGAAAGTACAACATGGGAGAGACAGGCCGGTTTAAATGCTGATGGGGGAGAAAGAGGCTGAAGATTGAAGAACAGGGTTGGAGTGGGGACGATGAGGGAGACCCAGGGTAAGACCCCAGCACAGGGTCTCCTCAGACCGGAGAGAAGGCAAGTGGGAGGGGATCAAAGGCAAAAGCATGGACAGGGAAGATGCAGGGCACGGGATGGGAGGGGTGAAGACCTGCCTGGGCGGGACAATCGGGGCACAGGTGCAGACCCTACGTCGGAAGCTGACAGCACAAAGGGGGTGACTGCGCCAGGATGAGGGTGGGAAAAGCAAGAGTACAGGGCTGGACTGCCCCCCGCTCCCCCCATGAGGGTGGTCAGGAGGGGGCCTCCCAACCATAGCAGGGACTGGAGGCTCCTTCGAGGGCTGCAGACTGGGGGCCGAGGGACGCAGGTGGCATGGCTCCTGCTGAAACCCATGGTCAGTGACCAGCTGTGTGGGAAACAGGAAGACAGAGGCCTCCTTCTCATGGTCCTCTGAGAACGCTGGGGTCAGGTATGTGTTCCCAAGCAGCAGACAGGAGAAACACTTCGGAGAGCAAGTGACCGCAGGAGGAGACTGGGCAGCCAGTTCCTGCCCCTCTTCCAGCCATGAAACCCACTAGGAGACAGGCCCAATCTCGCGGTTTTCTGTCAGCTTCTAAGGACAGACCACAAAGACCTACCACACGCTGCAAGAAAGACCCCCATGCAGGGCAGACCAAGAGGAGCGGAGGCAGAGTGGCCAGGATTAGGATTCTGTCTGCAAGGAAGGGAGGGAACGCAGCACACACGGGACAGAGCTGGAGACTGACGAGACACTGAAAGGACACCAGCAAAACTTCAAAAGATCAGAAGATAAAGTTGAGGAATTTTCCCAGAAGGTGTAACAAAAATAAGATAGGAAATAGAGAAGAAGATACGAAATTCTAAGATGACTCCAGCAGCCCTGGAATGAGAGAATAGGGGGGAAATTACCGAGGAGAGTGACAAAATCCCAGAACCGAAGGGCAGGCCTTCAGCCTGCGAGAGTTTGCAATGTTCCCGGAAAGTGCCTGCCTCCCAACCAATGCATGTTATCATGGGTTTCAGCTGTTGGGGACAGAGCAGGGCACAGAGGGACACCGGCTCTCAGTAGTGACTGCCCAGCTGGACCAACTCAGAGCAAAGCCTTAGGATCTCAGAGGAGACAATTTCAACCTAAGTGACCTGCCAGTCACCAGTGTAAGGTGACAGTGGCAGCGTGCTCAGACACACCGTCAGAGTGATCTGCGCTGGGCCCTTTCCCAGGACTCACCTGCAGGAAGTTGCCTATAGACTTCAGGAAATGAGACCTCAGGAAGCAGAGTGGGCATGGTCCCCAGCAGTGGCCAATGGAGCAGATTTCAACATAGTGCCAGGGTCCCCCCACCCCAGTCACCCTGTGTCAAATAAGGCATGAAACAGAAGGGGCGTGGGGCGTGACGTGAGGTCGGTAGTGCGGGGCCAGGTCACCATGGGACGAAGGTGACAGAGAGCTGTGTTTTAGAAGCACGTCTGGAGGCCTGTGGGTCCTCGGCCAGCACTCAGCAGCCTGACGGTGGCTCAGGGCCCAGGAGAGGGGTTCCAGAGGAGAAAGTTTTGCCAAGTGGGGTGAGACTAGGAGAAAGGGGCTGCCAGGTCTCACAGCTCCGCCCAGAGCTGCTGCTGTGGGTGCAGAGGTTCCAAGCCCGCGGTAGAGGGTTGAGAACAGAGGGGCCCTGGGGCCTGGGAGTCTTGGCAGGAAGGAGAAACCATCCACGGGAGATCCCAGTGGCAGCAGGCACTTCCTTCAACCTGGGGAGAGCTGAGGGCCGCGGGCAGCAGTGGCCTCCAGGGCAAGGATGCGGGGGTGGAGGGACCTCCATCTCCACCAGCCTGTGCCCCACGGTGGAGCCGCAGTCCTGCCAGAGCCCTATGCCTGGTGCCACGATGGTGGCTCTGGGACAGCTTGCTTTTTCACGGTTTTCTGCCTTTTCCCAATGTCTTGCCATTGTGATAGAATAAAAAAGTCTTGTTTTAATTGCAAAGTTCTCAAAGAGCAGGAAAGCAGGGCCCTGGGAAGGTCCAGGATGCAGCCTCACCCTGCAGTCCTGGTAGCCCCTACCTCGGTTTCTTCTGACTAGAACTTCTGGAGGTTCATATTCCGGAAGCACCTGCCATCGACCTCCCTCTGTCAGATGGACTTTGCCGTCCTGGGCCTCGGGGACTCCTCGTATGCCAAGTGAGTGGGGGCAGGCAGGCTGCTGGCCGGTGGGGACAATCAGGGCTGAGTGCAAGGTGTCCTGGTGGAGGGACAGGTGACCCAGCCCCCAGGGCTCCTGCCAGACTTCAGGTCTTGTCCCTGGCCCCGTGCCCTCATCCCACAGACGCTCCCCAGTAGGCACCACAGGCCCTGGGGCTCAAAGGGTGGGCAGGGCAGCAAAGTGGGGGCCAGGCTTGGTGCCCGCGGAGTCTTCAGGACAGGAGGCCACCCAGTGTCATGTTCACGTGTGACTTTGGCCTCTTACCTCACTTTATACAAGTGTGTTTCCTGGACTGTTTGGGCTCAGTAAGAGCACACAGGACGGTGCAGTGGGAAGCGCAGTGGGTACCAAAGACCTCCTAGCCCCGGGGAGCCACCCCCAGGCCACCTCTGGCCAGGGCTGTGTAACTGCCAGTGGCTTTTTTTGTTTTCTTCAATGTTTTCACAACATGTCTGTATTCTAAGCAAGAGCATTGTTGTTTTGGATGCTTTCCCAGGTGAGTGCCAAGGGGTTTGTGTTCAGGTTCCACGTGGCATTAAGTCGCGAGACACTGAAGCCCTAAATGTCCAACACAGCTGAGGGAGGGTCCTGGGGTTGCCACACCTCCAAAGCTGGATGCAGCAGGTGGAAATCCATGCCCACTCTGGAGAAAAAGACAGAAAACGATGACAGTGTGACCCTCGTCTGCGGGGTTGGTTCTGTGTGTAACGTCAGTGCACACTGGTCGGGGAGGGGAGCCCCTAGTGCTAATGATGTCTGGATGTCCCCAGGAGGACTGTCGTTAAAGGAGCTGGCAGTGAGCACATGAGAATGGATGGCCTGGGGAGACGCGGGCCTCGCCCCGCTCCCCACACTCCTGTGGGGGGCCATCACACAGCTCTGCTCTCTGCCCTCAGTCCTGCCCAGCCAGCTGGGCTGTTCCCCCTGACCGCCCTCCAGCCCGCCCACCTCACTCTCTCCACAGGTTCAATTTTGTGGCCAAGAAGCTGCACCGGAGGCTGCTGCAGCTCGGGGGCACCGCTCTCCTTCCTGTGTGCCTGGGCGACGAGCAGCATGAGCTGGGGTGAGTGTGGAGGGGGCGTCCTCCTGTGGCCCAGCCCCCAGCAGGGTCCCCTGGACCAGCATGCATGCCCTCTCTGCAGGCCCGATGCCGCCATGGATCCCTGGCTCCACGACCTGTGGGAGAAGGTACAGGCGCTGCATCCCATGCCCCTCGGCCTCAGCATGATCCCCCCTGGAGTCCCGTGAGTATGGGCCTGCATGCAGCAGTGTGGCCTCCTCGGAAACCCGGCCCTATGCACGGTGACAGATGTGTGCTTTCTTCACAGTTTGCCTTCGAAGTTTACCATGCAGTTCCTTCCGGAGACCCCCAGGACCTGCTCTGAGGAGCAGTGTATGGCCAGGACAGACCCTCAGAGCCCTCCTTCAGAGCTGCAGCCCTTCCTGGCACCCATGGTCACCAACCAGAGGGTCACCGGGCCCTCTCACTTCCAGGACGTCCGTCTGATTGAGTTTGACATTGCAGGCTCCGGGATCAGGTGAGAGCCTGAGACACCAAGCAGGCAGCGTCCGTCCTGGGGACCCATGGAGGGTATGGCCACGCAAAGGAACCATGGTCTGAGGTTTGAAGGTCCCCAAAGCTGAGAGTGGCACTCGGCAGGGCGGAGCACGGAGACAGCAGCCCGGATGGGTGGACCCCCCAGCCCTCCCCGACACTCGCTTTGTTCTGCAGTGCCCCCACGAGCCCCGTGTCCTTCCCACACCCCCCATGGCTTTCCCGTACAGCTTTGCGGCTGGCGATGTGGTGCTGATCCAGCCCCAGAATGCAGCCAGCCACGTCCAGCAGTTCTGCCAGGTGCTGGGCCTGGACCCCGAGCAGTGCTTCACGCTTCAGCCTCGGGAGCCAGGTGAGCTACGGGAGCCCTGGCCACCACCCTGCCTCCCTGCCCTCCCTTGTGTCCCCAGCTCCCTGAGGTCTCCTGCTCCCTGCAGATGTCCCCTGCCCCACGCGGCTGCCCCAGCCCTGCTCTGTGCGGCACCTCGTGTCCCAGTACCTGGACATCGTTAGCGTGCCACGACGCTCCTTCTTCGAGCTGCTGGCCTGCCTGTCCCCCAGCGAGCTGGAACGGGACAAGCTGCTGGAGCTCAGCTCTGCCGCAGGCCAGGAGGAGCTGTCCCAGTACTGCAGCCGGCCCCGCAGGACCGCGCTGGAGGTGCGGCGGGCGGTGGGCCGTGGGCTGGCTCTGGGCCAGAGCCACATGTGGCCACGCTGGCCCATCCTCCTGAGCTGTCCTTGTGCAGGTGCTGTGTGACTTCCCGTGCACCGCGGCCGCCATCCCCCCAGACTATCTGTTGGACCTCATCCCCCCGATCCGGCCGCGTGCCTTCTCCATCGCCTCCTCTCTGCTGGTGAGGAGGGCGGCACTCCACTGGGCTGGGAAGCACCCCGCACCCGGGACCGCCCCAGGCGAAGTGGTGCACCTGCAGCTCGGGTAGCAGGCCGGGTGGCCCTCGGGGCAGGACTCCCACTGTCCCCTCCCCCAGGCCCACCCCTCAAGGCTGCAGATCCTCGTGGCTGTGGTGCAGTACCAGACACGCCTCCGGGAGCCCCGCCGGGGCCTCTGCTCCTCCTGGCTGGCATCTCTGCACCCTGGGCAAGGTGAGCCCTGCGCTCGGAGGGTGGGCTGAGGCGCTGGGCCCTGGGCGCCGGTCTCCCATCTGTACCACGGCCAATCCTCGGCTGGGGCCCTGGCCCTCCAAGTCTCCTCATGCCACCTCCCTCCTGCTGCAGGACCTGTCCAGGTGCCCTTGTGGGTACGGCCTGGGGGCCTGACCTTCCCAGAGACAGCAGACACGCCTGTGATAATGGTGGGGCCTGGCACTGGCGTGGCCCCCTTCCGAGCGGCCATCCAGGAGAGAGTGGCCCAGAGTCAGGCTGGTGAGCGACCAGGGTCCAGGGCAGGGTGGGGCCAGGGTTGGCGGGCTGGGCCTTGCGGGTGAGTCCAGGCCTGAGGCCACACTGCATCCCCAGGAAACTTCCTGTTTTTCGGTTGTCGCTGGCGGGACCAGGACTTCTACTGGGAGGCCGAGTGGAAGGAGCTGGAGAAGAAGGGCTGCCTGACCCTCGTCACAGCCTTTTCTCGGGAGCAGGTAGGTGTGGCAGATGGGGAGGCTGGGGAATGGGGCACAGACTCACCCCTGCCCTGCCCTGCAGAAGCAGAAGGTGTACGTGCAACACCGGCTCCGGGAGCTCGGGCCGCTAGTGTGGGAGCTGCTGGACCGCCGCGGCGCCTACTTCTACCTGGCAGGGTGAGCCTGGGCTGCAGGGTGGGGTGGCACCAGGCCTCGGGGGGCCCGGCTGTATTGAGCCTTCTCTGGCCTATACCTCCAGCAACGCCAAGTACATGCCAGCAGATGTATCGGAAGCTCTGACGTCCATCTTCCAGGAGGAGGGAGGGCTCTCCGGCCCTGACGCGGCCGCCTACCTTGCCAGGCTCCAGCGGACACTGCGTTTCCAGACTGAAACGTGGGCCTGAGGAGCCACCCTGCAGGCTGCAGCCACTCTGACCACTGCCCTGTGGGGGCTATTGCCATTTCCCGCCCTTTGTGATCGTAGGTGGGAGGGTGGCAGCCTCTCTGCACAGCGGCACTCCAATCGACCCAGGGCCCCCCACTCAGCCCCAACCCCAAGCCCATGCAGGTTCTGATTCCAGCTGGCCTTTCCCCACTGGCTCCGACTCGGGTCCAGGTCAAGGGAGTACCCCAGGCTGCACAGGAATGGTGACCTAGGGGGTCACTGCAGACTGAGGGGTATCATGGGGGCTTCCCCAAACACCAGCTTCCAGGCAGCATAGGAACCTGGCGTGCAGGGTCCCTGGGAGGGCCGAGCGTCCTCTCCTGTGTCCTGGGTCACACATCTGCCACGTCCCTGTCCACATCAGCCACCAAGTGCCTAGTGCCGTCTCGGGGCCCCACAGGGCCCAGACTCAGGCCTGAAAGCTGTGAGGCCCCAGCCAGCACACACCGTCCTCGCCCAGTTCCCAGAAGCCTCAGCAATAAATTCCGGGCTCACAGTGGCTGCTTCTGACCGGCTGTTCCTCGTGCTGTCCTGGTGCGTCAGCTGATGGGTGGGCCCATGGCTCCCAGGCCTGAGGAACAACCGCCCATGGTGGGGACACATGGCCCACTGCCACAGGCAGCTTTGCTGCAACACTTTGGTGTCTGATTCTCACATGGTAGGTGGTGGCTATTGGCCCACCTTGTACAAGCTCTGCCCTGGCTCTGATGGCCAAGCTGGGGGCCAGCTATGTTGACCATCCCTTCCCAGCCCCAGGAGCAGCCTGTGGCCCTGGCTGGGGAGCCCTGAGCAAGGGGTGTGGCCCAGGAGGGCGGGCCTTGTCTCCTCCCTGGGATGGGCCTTCCCGGCTCACAGGGAAATTCCTGTCGAAGCGGTCAGGCAGGCCCGCCTACCCACACTGCCTCGGCCTGGAGCCCATTGGTCTAGGTCAGTCGCTGACATAGGTCGGGTCGCGGTGGCTACATTCAGGCCCGGCCAGATCTGGTGGGGACGGCACATGTGGGCCAGGAGCCGCCCGCAACTGGCACTGGTTTCGGGGCCCAAGTGAAGTAAACTTAGAGGGGGCGAGGATCCTGGAGGAGGCGGTGGCTGCTGCAAGGTCAGTGCCAGACCCTGTCCTGGCCCCAGAGGGGCACACTGACCTTCACAGCCCCAACCACCACAGTCGCCACCCTGGGGTCCCAGTCCACCTATCCTGACTCCTGTCCCAGGACCCCTACTCATGACCTCACTGACCTCAGCTCTGGGCTACCCGGTCCACCTTCGGCCTCTCCGAGACCTGAGCCCCTGGACCCATGGCCCCAAGTGCTGGCAGATAAAGGGGTGGACAGCCAGGCCCTTGAGAACCCTCAGGGTGCCAGGGCTCCGGACAGTGAGCCCCTGCTGGGGGCCACAGCTGCAGCCCACCCCTGGGCCGGGCCCACAGGGGAGGAGGAGTGCCCCATCTGCACAGAGCCCTATGGGCCCGGTGAGCACTGCTTGACCCTGCTGAACTGTGGCCACGGTCTGTGCTCAGGCTGCCTGCACCAGCTGCTGGGCACAGCCCCCAGCGCTGACATGGGCCGGGTGCGCTGCCCCCTGTGTCGCCAGAAGACGCCCATGCTCGAATGGGAGATCTGCCAGCTGCAGGAGGAGTTGCTACAGGCTGATGGGCCCCAGCAACCCCCGCCCCCCACACCTCCCCTGCCCCCCCTCCGGGGCCCCGGGGCCTGGGCCTCCCTAGAGCACCGCTACCAGCTGCGCTTCCTGGTGGGGCCTGTGGGCAGCCGGGGCTGCCTGCCCTTCCTGCCCTGCCCGCCCTGCCTGGGTGCCCGGCTCTGGGCCCTGCGGGAGCAGGGACCCTGTGCCCGCCGCCTGGCACTGCTGGGCCTGCTGGGCCTCGAGCTGCTGGGCCTCCTGCTGGTCTTCACACCGCTCATACTGCTGGGGCTGCTGTTCATGTTGCTGGACCGCTCAGGCTACTGAGCAGGGCCTGTCACACCTGCTGCCGGGTGCCACTGGGCCTGGAGGCCTGATGACCAGGCTGAAAACCCAGGGGTGACCAGGCACTCACCTTCGATCAAGACCCAAGATTGGGACCCAGAAGCCTGTGCTCAGCCCCTGCACCCCAGACAGTGACCACTGGAGCCCAAGGACAGCATTGGAGATCTGTGACCAGGGCCCCAAGCGCTGCAAGTGGACGGGCATCATACTGCTGTTGGGCTGTCTCCCCTCTCCCCCGCAGTGCACCCCAGTCTGTCTACGAGAGGGACACAGCAGACACGGAAGGGAACAGAGAGTCCTGGCAGTGAGTCAGTTCCCCGGAGAAGGCAGGGCTCTGGGCAGGGGCTGCAAGCCCCCCCTCCCCCATCTGCCCGTGTCCCAGATAAGGGCCAATGTGTGTTTCCTGAAGGTCAGGGCAGCCAAGGGGAGGGCCCTTCCTGTGCACACAGGGCCTCCTCGCTGGCCACGTCAGGACTCAAGGGGGCATCCCCGAGTGGCTGGCGGTCTGGCACATGCCCGAGCTGCAAGGGACAAGGGCCCAGCCAGGCTTTGGAGTTGAGGCCCCTGACTGCCTGCAATCTCACATCACTGAGCCTGGGGCCTTTATCTGAAGGACAGAGACAGTCACAGCACCACCTCATGGGCTTGGGGGTGACATACTGGCTTCTGTGCTTGGTCCAGAAAATGGCTCTCAGTAAACAGCAGCAGCTACTGTACCCACGGCTCCTGCACTGTTGTCTTCGCCCTTACCCCTTGTCACCATCCCCGGTGGCTCTCCTCTCCCCACCCCTGTAAAGGTTCCTTCTCCAAATCCAGGTCATCTGAGTGCCAGATGACAGGAGGCTCCCGGGTCCTTGTACTCTGCTGCGATCTCGGCCAGCCCTTGTCCCAACCCCAGCTCAGACTGGCCCAAAGGCCGTTCCCACACAACCCCAGAGTGTCAAGTGGGCACCGGGAGCCAGCTGAACTGAGCTGTCCCTCACACAGCCGCCCCCATGTCCAGTGGCCAGTGCACAAGAAACGTCCTCCCTTTGCCCAGCTGGGCCCATTCTGCACAGCTGCCCCCAGTCCTGCCCAGTGCACGCAGGCAGCTGGCTCTGCATGTACATACACGTGTGTACACACAGCCAGGCCCAGCCCTCCTGAGCAGCATGCCCAGCCCAGCCTGGCCAGTGAGCAGAGCAGGCTGAGCCCAAGCAGTGCTGGGCCTCCCTCTGGCAGCCTGTGTGGGCTGCAGTCCTTGGCGCCCACCCTGGCCAGGCCTGGGCACAGGCCACAGGAGCCGGCTTTAGCCCAGGGACAAGGTGCAAACTTTGGCAGAGTTTTAATGGCAAAGTTGGTTGCAGCGACAATGCCACATGGGTAGGGGCCAGGAGCTGTGGTGGGCGAGGGGTCAGAGGGGGACAGGGCAGGGCCGGGTCCCTGAAGCAACAGCGCACGAGGACCGGTGGGCGGTGGCAGCGGTGGGCGCTACATGATGGAGCAGGCTGACAGCGGGTTCCGCACGTGGCAGGTGCACGCAGCCCCACAGTACTGCCGGAAGGTCTGGTAGCAGCTGCCCTCGGGCTCGCCCCCCCATTGGCCACCCGATGGGGCGGTCAGCGCCTCAGGCGGCAGGCGGCTCAAGATGGACGTGTTGACGGCCAGCGCAGCCAGGCCGTAGTCAGTGAAGAGCACAGTCTCACGGCGGCAGGTGGGGCAGGAGATGAACTTGTACTTGGGGCAGGACTCGTACAGGATTTGCAAGCACTGCTCACACACAGAGTGCAGGCAGGACAGCACACGGGGCCGCCGCTGAGTGACATTGTACGTGTGCCCGCAGGTGGGGCACTCCAGGGGCTCACCCGCAGCTGGTGCAGCCCCCACTGGGGCCCCCGAGGCTGTGGGGCTGGGCCGCATCACGTACTGATTCACAATCACCTCGTCCACTGGCGCCACGCGGGGGAAGCCCAGCTCCGCACTGCCCTTGCGGGGCCGCCGTGGCAGGGGTGGGGTGCGGGGCGCCCCTTCCAAGGCAGGCATGTCCCCCCCACATGCCTGGTTGACAATGATCTCCGTGTCTGAGGGCCAGGCACGCTTGGGTGCCAGAGCTGGGGTGGGCCGGGGCACAGGTGGGAAGCAGGGGGCGGCCGCCTGCAGCTCGGGGAACTTCTCAGGGTGGACAATCTTCATGGCCTCCATCTTGAGGATGACATGGGGGCCCTTCAGGCAGGACATGAGGAGGCCCGGCCAGCCACTGCCCACCTCGGGCCCAGGGTCAGCCGGCATCCGGCTGTCTCCAGTCAAACTGGGTGTTAAGGTGGGAGGGGGCGTTGGGTGGGGCCGGGGGGGAGGAGTGGGGGCAGCATCCTGGTCCCGCCAGGCCTGGTGGGGACCCCGGCCACCCCAAGGATTCCTGGGGGCGACCGGCGAGAGCTGGGGGGGCAGGGCCCCTCCCAGTGGCCACAGTGGCTTCTCTGGTCCAGTCCTAGGAGGAGGAGGAAGGGGCGGGGGTGGAGGGAGGCTGGGGCAGGGGGGTGTGGGAGGCTGCCCTGGGCTGGAGGTCTGGCCCAGGGGCTCACCCAGGCTCTCTGACTGCTGAAGCTGGCGAGGGGGCGTTGGGGGGGCTCCCCCTGCAGCCGAGGTTAGCAGTACCCGGACTGGGACATCCGGGCAGGCAGGGGCTAGGTGGGCCCCATGGTTCCAAGGCAGGGCGCCCAGGGAAGGCAGCTAGCCTGAGCCCTGGCTGCGGGAGGACCCGGGCCGCGGGCTCCGCGGCGGCGGCGGCGGCGGCGGCGGGAGCGGGGAAGAGGCCTGCACCAGGCCCGAGCTGCAGGTGAGAGACAGCGTAAGGGCAGCGCCCGGGCCCACCCTCACCCTCTCCCAGCACAAAAGACTGGGCGCCCGACCTCTGACCCTGACCCTCGCGGAACTCGGACCCAGTCTCTCCCTAGTCCCCGCCCCCAAGGTCCGACCCCTGCCCGGGTGGGGAGGAGCGGCGAGTCGCGACCCGCGGGCGTCCCGCCCCGCCCGCGCTCACCTGCCCCAGCCTGGCGTCCCCGAGCCGCGCGCCGCCGCCGCAGAGGTTGTCTCAAAGGCAGGCCCGGGTGCGGCGTCCGCGCCTCGGCCCGGCAGATCCGGCGGCTCCCAGGGCTCCGGTGGCAACCTGGGGCGATGGCTTGGCCGCGGCGGCTCCCGGGGGCGCGGGACGCGGGGCGCGGGCTCGGCGCGGCGGCGGCGGCAGGTGCGTGCGAAGCGTGGCGCGCTCTGCGGCGGAGGCGCGGGGACCGCAGTGCGCGCGGCGCCCGCCCGCGCCCGCAGCGCCACCCCCCGTCTGGGGACCCGCGCGGGGTCCGCGGGGCGGGGCCAGTCTCTTGGCCGCCCCTCGATCCGCAGAGGGCCTGGGGCCCGCTCCCGGGGTAACCCTCTGCCCGTGGACCGCGTGCTGGTCAGGACCCCCGTGTCGCTCCTCCTCCAGTTCCCCCCAATCCTGTCCCCGCCTGGCTGACCCTGGGTCCTAGGCAAGCACCACCCCCCAATTCTGGAAGGGAAATCTGCTTTTCGAAGCCCAAGGTTTCACAGTGCCACAGGGAACAAGGGGATGGCGCCAAGAGGTGATTCCAAGAAAGCTGGTTCCCAGGGCCCCACCCTCGGACTGCCTTGTGTCCCCCCGAGAGTCAGGGTCTCTGCTTGTCCTTCCGTTCAGCCCCAGTGGGATTGCCTCTGGAGTTTTCCAGCTCACAGGTGCACCCAGGCTCTGCCCAGTGCTGGCAGCTCAAAGAGGGCGATATGACCACTAGGGGGTGAGCAGGTGAAAAAGTAGATATCAGGAGTGGACGGAGGGACGGTAGGTCGGAGGAGAAGGCTCCAAGGACAGGACAGCTGGACAGATGGGTGGGGTGAGGGGTATGCGGAAGGTCAAACCGACAGCTGGACAGACTGCTGTGAGGCAGCCCACAGAGGACACGCACCTACTCTGGGTGGAGTGGCCCTTCCCGGCCTCCCATCAGGTCAGCACGTGCCCTGCCGTCACATAGTTGATGCCCTGCTGTCACATAGTTGAGCGCTAACCTGACCCCACCCAGCAGAGAGGCCCCATTCCTTTCTGCTTCCTCCTCAGGCCAGGCTTCCCTGGGATACACCCTTTGCCTTTGGGGAGCCCTCAGGTGACAGGGAGGACAGAGGACATGGTGCCAACTACAGGGCAGGGACTAGGGCTGTGGGAGCCTCCAGAGTACGGTACTCTGATCTGCCACAGCCACCACGTAGCACACTTGCACTCCTGTGGCCAGCACTGGGCCCTGTCTCTGACCCTGGACAGCAACCTCCCCTTTGGACAAACCAGGCTGCACCTTTAGGCTCAACTCCAAGTCCTGCAAGGCAAAAGCCCAGAAAGGTCGGTGTTCCTGGTAAGGGAGCCCATGTGGGCAAAACAGGCTGGAGGAGAGTCCCTGGCCCATGGGGCCTGACTTTGCTGTCCTGTGTGACCTCGGACTAGTGTCTGGGCCTCAGTTTCCTCTGCCATTCAGCGAGGGCAGGTGTAAGAGGTATGCAAGTGAGCAGGTGCCCGGCGGGATTGGCAGGGAGGGCCTTATAGGCCCTGCTGTGAAGGGGGCAACTGAGGAAGGCCCGGCTAGTGGACATCTCGGAGCCCAACTTCGGCCACGGCTCCGCTCACCTCTCACCTACCTACCCGAAGAGCGCGCACGAAAGGAGGCACCCGCCACCACGCCCCGCCCCTTGCCCCGAGGCCCCGCCCCTAGGGACGAGATCCCGCCTCGAGCCCGCCCAAGTCCGCGCCTAGCGAGCCCCGCGGTTCAAAGCTGGGACTGCCCAAGCCGGCTTCTGGACTGTCCGAGGCCAGCAGACGCCGAGCCGGGTCTTCAGGGAAACCCTCGAGCGCTGAGGCTTCTGGGGAATAAAGTTCCCACAGACCGCCTCAGGCCTGTTATGGGCATGCGCCATTCCCGCTTCGCGGCGAAGGGTGGAGTCTGAGGGAGCGGTGGGCGGGGTTTCCGGCGCCTGCGCAGTGGGCTTTCGTCGTCAGCCTTCCAACTTCAGGGCCTCGAGCCCACTTGCCCCCGTATCCGGTGCTGCATCGGTAGAACTTGTGTCCGGACCGGTCCGACCGGCCCCACACATGCCAGCCCGATCACCCTGGCCTTTGGGCCACGTCTGATTTGATCCTGCCCTTCCTGGGATTCCCCCGGGCGCCAAAGACTGGGGGTGCGGGTCCAGCCGCACCCTACTGCCCCAGGTCGCCCCAGGGGGAGCGCACCAGTGCCAGCGTTCACAAGTGTTCACATCCATTGTCACCCCCGTACACAGCGACCCTGCGTGGCAGGTGCAAAGTGCCACCCTACAGATGAAGGTGGGAGAGGGGTCAAGGTTGAAGCATGGGGACACTTGGGATGAGACTCGCGGCCCTCCGAGCCCGCCAATCAGAGGGAAACTGGTTTCAAAAGGGAGCTAGACATGTCACTTGTGTATGACGCGCGTGTCGCCGATTGTGAGATAAGTACGTTTTTATTGGCAAAAGTGTGTAAATCAAACAATTTTTTTATCTGTTAATAAAAAGCAAGCGACTGAGGTCCTGCTCTCAAACATCCGGGTCTCTGTCTGCCAGCAGACCCCGTCCCGTGTCTGGCAGCCAGGATCTTTGCCCTGTGTCTCAAAGCAGGGGCTCTGAGGCATGTGAGGGATGGCTGAGGTTCCCCAGACCACCCGAGGGCTGGGACCTGAGAACTTGACCCGGGGTACCCTCCTGCCCTCCTTCCTGGTGAGTGGCAGGTCCCTGAAGGGCCCAGCACATGCCTGGAATGCATCGAGACTGAGTCACCCAGGCTGGCAATACCCCTCAAAGCTGAGGCATGACCACCGCCCACAAGAGCACAAAGGGTGGGTGTCCACGGTGCTGGAGGAGCGGGAGCCTCCTAGGATCTTGGGAACCCCATTTTTGAGTCCCGCCCATGGCCCCGCCCCTCCCCAGGAGGGAAAAGGCGGTTGTCAGTCGCTTGGCTCACAGGCACTGGGACCTGGCCTAGAGGACGAGAGGACAGACGGCTGCCACTGCCACTTCAGGTGGGTCCTGGGCCAAGGGGCTTCCTTGCACTGGGGGGGGTCCCCCGAAGGGCCAGCTCAGCTGTGTCTCCAGCCTCCCTCACCCATTCCCAGCTCTCCGTCACAGGGCACTGCCCCTCAGGGAGGGGGAGGACACCTGGGGGATGGCTGGGAGACAGTGTCCCTCACACTTGGCTCTCTCCCACATACACACACACTGGCACAAGGGCCTGGCACGCTCTGGCATCTGCACAGCCTGGCTTTCCTGGGGCAGATGCTTTCTTGGGCTACAGCCATTCCCTTCCACTTAGCCAGTGTTGTCTCCTCTGCCCACCCCTGCCAGGCCAGGCCATGGACCCCCATGAGATGATCGTCAAGAACCCGTATGCCCACATCAGCATCCCTCGGGCACACCTACGGCCTGACCTGGGGCAGCAGCTGGAGGCAGCGCCCTCCTGCTCAGAGTCACAGTCTCTGCCTATGGGTCCCTGCAGCCTGGAGCCCAGCCGCCTCCTGCAGCCCCTGGAGGTTGCTCCAGGGCCTAAGGGCGCCAAGGGGGCCAAGGGGGCCAAGGGGGCCGCCCCTGTCAAGGGCCAGCAGGCCTGGCAGCAGCCGGGCAACCCCTACAGCAGTGGGCAACGCCCGGCAGGACTGACCTACACCGGCCTGCCACCTATCGGGCGCGGTGACGACATTGCCCACCACTGCTGCTGCTGTCCCTGCTGCTCCTGCTGCCACTGCCCTCGCTTCTGCCGCTGCCACAGCTGCTGCTGCGTAGTCTCCTAGCCTGGCCGCACAGCGGGCCCCAGGACTACTCAGGCAGCCACAGCAGTGCCTGGATGTTTGGGGCAGCCCGGGGGCCATGGTCACGGTGTCAGCTGCTTCCCACACTGCACAGGGACACCTACCTGCCAAACAGGCCAACAGCTCAGCTCAGGCCCCTCGCAAAGGAGCTGTGGGTGCTGGCCGTGAGAGCAGACCTGGGGACAGCCCTGACCCCCTCCCTCAAGGCCCAGGGCCCAGGCAATAAAGCAGAGTGAGCTTTGTTCAGGTGACTCCTCCTTTGCTGCTGACCCTTCAGGAGGGACGCTGGGCTGGACGGTACCGCATGCCCCAGCCTCTGTGGGACATTTGGGGGTGAGGAAGCCATTGCCTCCTGATACGCTGACCTGCAGGCCTCGGGTCTGCCCAGAGTCTGGACAGGAGGGGTGGGAGTGGGGCCCCTGCCCTGGCCAGGCCTGGGTCCAAGCTGGGAGACAGGTCAGTCCGTGGGTCAGACAGCAGGATGCCATGCATAGAATGGGGGGGTGGAGCTCCAAAAAAGGCCTCCATGAGGTGGATCAGGTTGGCAGGATGGTGGTGGGTGGGACTGGTGCTGGCAGGTTTCTGGGAGAGGGAGCCCAGGCAGCCAGGACCGAGCCCTGCTCACTGTGAGTCACCGCCCTGCCTCAGTGGGGTCATTTTTCTGGCTTCTCAGGCAACAGCCAATTCCTGAACATCCGTTGGGTGGAGCAGCCCATGCTGCCTCCCTGGCCGTCCTGCCTCCAGGGATTGGGCTTCCTGGAGGAGGTGGACAGGTGGGTGCCAGGCTGGGGGAGGCCCTTGGAGGACCTGACTCCCCGCAGTGGAGTGGCATAGCACGCGTGCTCGGGAGAACATGCGGGAAGCTCAGCTGCTAAGCGTGGCATTGTGTCACCACTAGGGTGAGGCCAGGATGCCGGGGCGAGGAGTCAGCGGCGAGGCCAGCACTGGGCACCCTGAGCTTCCGGGGCAGAGACAGCCACTGCGGAGCTGGCCTCGCAGGATGGACGGGTCCTGGTGCCGGCCCTCCCCTGACCCACAGTGACAGGCCACATGGCACAACCGGTCTCCAGGTGTGGGTGGACATGTCATTGGCTTGACTGTGCAGGGACTCAGGTGTGCCAGGCTCCTGGCCCCTGCCCCATGGCTGGCCCCCACCAGAGGATGACCCCACCCAGGCCAGACACGGAAACCTGCCCGACCAGTCCAAGAGGCTTCGGACTGCCAGGATGTTAGGAATAGGAGGGGCCCCTCTGGCCCTTGGCTTCCTCCCAGCCAGGTGGTGAGGGTCCTGGAGGTCCTGGCCTTGTACTGACCCTTCTCAATACACCCTATTCTGCTGTGCCTGTGTCCCCGTCACTTGGCTGGCCCTGGCGCTGTAGCCGGCAGATGCCAGGAGTAGGTGGTTCTGATGGCACGGTGCCCTGTGCCTCAGAGAGCCTTTGGGTGGTCCCTGTGTGTGAGTGGGGCTCTCCACACCTATGCTTGAGGTCTCCTTGGGGCATTGTGGGGCTGGCCACTGCCCCACGATGGGAATACAACAGAGTCAGCTTAGACAGGGATGAAAGTGCTGGGGCAAATCAACATGGACCGTCACACTGTGACTGAGCTTAGGAGGAACAGGACCCGTCAGGGCTGTGAGCTGGTGGGGTCCTGGCAGGCTTCCTGGAGGAGGTGCTGCTCCAACTGAGAGATCACCCAGGTTAAGATGGGAAAGTTTTCCAGGGTGAGGTGGGGGCCAGTATGTGAGTGGGAGTGGGGGAGGGTCTGGGTGGAGAGCCAGGAAGATGGGCCATGAGGAGCAGCAAAGCCAGGCCTAGGTTGGGAGTTAGTGGAGCCTCGTCTGGGCATGGGTGGGGGCAGGGCTGGTGGGGGGCTCCTTATCTCCTGCCGTGTTGGTGGTGCCGGTGGATCCAGTTGCAAGTGCTTTGTGGCTGAAAGGGGAGCCCGCCCGCCTGCAGCCACCACCTGCCTCCCTGCTGACTCGTGCTGGCCAGTAATGTGAGCCCCAGGGAGGGAGCCGCAGGGCGCCCTGGGTCCCCCCACCCCCGGCCACCCTCTGGCTGGGCATAGCCACCCAGCAGAGCGGATGCAGGTAAGAGAGGCCTGGGGCTCAGGCTGGCTGGGATGGGTGGGGACCTGGTGCTGGGCAAGAGGGCCATGGAGAAGGATCAAACAGCTGGACAGGATGCTGTCCAGCCACTGGCATGGGAACCCGGGCTGTGCCCAAACGCAGGCATCTGCTGGTCCCACTGGCCACTACCCACCCTCCGGGTCTGCACAGGCCTGGGCTCCTGTCCTCTAGGGTGGGCTCCGGATGCCAGGGCCTGGACCACACAGGACATTCACAGAGGCAAGCGGGCTGGGCTAGAGCTCCCCTGCGTGCCTCCCGCAGGATGCTGCGGCCACAGGGTCCCCAGGCCTCGGAGGAGGGGACAGCCGCTGGGACCCGGCGGGGCGATTGCATCATCTGCTACTCGGCCTACGATCTCACTGGGCATTTGCCTCGCCGCCTCTACTGCGGCCACACCTTCTGCCAGGCGTGCGTGCGGCGGCTGGACACGCCAGCCCACGAGCAGCGCTGGATCCCCTGCCCGCAGTGCCGCCAGAGCACGCCCACGCCCCGCGGAGGGGTGGCCACACTGGACCTCGACCTGGCCGCCTTCCTGGCCATCAAGGCCGAGCGGGAGCCATCTCGAGTGGAGCCCCCGCCCCCCGCACCCCTCAAAGGCAGCACAGCCATCACTCAGCAACCGGCAGGGCTCTGCCCATCCTTGGGCCCCCAGCCCCACTTCCCTCGACCCAGATGCTGCTGCTGGGGCTGCAGCAACCTCTGCTTGGCGCCACCGGGCAGCCCCGAGGTCTGAGCTCGGGCAGGGCGCCTGCTGCCCGTAGCATGCCTACCTCAGAAGCTCTGACTGAGGCACCACCTGCCCAGGACAGCCGGGGGCCGATTGTCCTGGGTGCCGCCCCACGTGGACCCCCCCCAGGCTGCGGCCTAATGTCAGGGACTGTGCCCATAGTACTGTGAGACTCTGCAGGGGGCCGGTGACCTCCTGCCGAATCCGACCGGAATGCCCAGGCCGCAGCTTGCCTGATTGTGCAGGGCGGGGGCACTCACTGCTATCGGAGTTGCCCACAAGCCCAGCCCAGGCCTGACTCAGCTTAGAGCACGGCTCTTACAAGGGTCTGGTGGCCAGTCGCCAGGGCCGGCCTGCAGGCCAGAGGGGCCGGGCCCAGCCAAGGCTGTTCCTGGGGGTACCTGTTCCAGTGAACCATCCCAGAGGTGTGAGCTGGGAGCAGCGAAAGGGCCACTCCCTTCACCCCTGGCCTGCAAGCCAGCCCTGGGGAGTTCTCATTCAATGAAGCTAACCGAGCCCCCATCGTGTTGGCTGCTGTTCCAAGAGGGTCCCCTGCAGATGTAAATTTACTGCTGTGACAAGTGTCCCAGAAGAGGGCTCTGGGCAGGAGAGGGTGGGGACTTGCCTGAGGTTGCATAGCTTAGCAAGGCCACTCCTACCCTGAGCCCTTTCCTGACCCTCGGCTGCCTTCTGCCTCCTAGTGGCCACCACACAGACACTTTTGAGGGGCCACAGCAGGTGCTGGAGGCTATGGGTGCAGACACCCCCAAGTCAGGCTGCAATATTCCCACCCCTACCTGGGAAGGAGCTGTCACTCAGGAGCTCCTGGGAGGGACTGCTGGGCCCGCCCTGGGTGGTGGGTGGCAGGAAGGGGAGGGACAAGAGAATTTGCTGAGAGGACACTCAGAAACCTCCTCCTTCCTTGGGGCAAAGTCCCCCAGGCACACAGCGATTGGTGGGCAGTGGGCAGAGTGCTGGAGCCAACAGGCCCCCTGGGGAAACCAGGCCTGGGGGTGGGGGAAGGGGCTGGCCCCAGCTCTTCCTCGGGGCGTTCCAGGAGCAAGAAGGGGACTGACTTCAGGAAGGGGCACCCCATAAGTGATGGGCCAGGCAGGGCTCAGCTGTGGAGAAAACAGCATGGGCCGCACCTCCTGGTCCAGGAGGGGTTGGGGGTAGGGCTGGGCAGCCAGGTGGCCTGGGGGGGCCAGTCCTCCCCCCACTGGCAGATGGAGGTATGACATCCTGGACTGTTGCTGGCCACCACTGGGCCGGGCCCAGCCCTGCCTCAAACCCGATCTAAACTGGATGATCTCAGGGGCTGGTGCTGTCCTCACCCAACTAGTACAAAGGGCTTCCCTCCCACCCTCTGACGGGGCAGGGATGAGCAGACAGAAGGTGTGCAGAGCTCTAGGGTCCCCTAGCCCACTAGCCAGAGCACCCCCATGCTACCCTGTCCTAGGCGGGCGGCGTGCAGTGTCCACTAGTGTCACACAGGTGTCTGCTCTCACACAAGTCCAGCCCTGCAACACCCTTGGTCTGGCTCGGGGCCTGGAGCACCTGCCCTGGAGTGACAGTGGGACCTGGAAAAGGCAGGTGCCTGGGGCTATGACGGGTCCCCCTGGGGGCCTGAGCTCTGGGTAAACATTAATGGGCTCAGTGCACAGCACGTCATGTGTGCACCCAGTGGATCTTTGACCTGAGGCTGCGCCCGCCCTGTGCCTCCTCCCGCAGGTGCCCCTCACTACCACACAGGTAGGAGCTTCGATCACCAGGAGGGACCCAGGGACACTGGGGCCAGGGCTGGGTGGCCGCCAGGCCCAGAGCTTACTGCGCCCCCTCCCAGGGCGAGAGACCAGCCTGTGGGCAAGCTTGACGGAGGGGTGACAGACAGCCTGCCCAGATCTGGGCCCTGGGGGTGGGAGTTCAGGCAGAGGGCTATTTGGGGGCTGCAGAGCCAGTGGGCTGAGGAAAGGAGCCTTGAGGTGGGGTGGCATGCCCAAGCCCCTTGCCCTGCCCTCTTCACTGGGGGTGGGGCCCTTATCAAGCAGAGACGTCACCATTTGGTATCAAATGCCAAAGTCTAAGCCAGGACCATCTGCTGTGACCCCAATGACACCTGATAGGAGAGGTCCCCGGGTTCCCTGCTCCTAGCTACTTCCGGCCCTCGCGTCAGCACCGCCACCCACCAGGCCTTCTTCCAGCCAGGACCAGCGAGGGAGCTAGGCAGCCAGGGTCCCCTCAGCTCTGCCCCTTGAAACTGGACTGGGCTTGCCTGACAGCCGTCTGAGGTCACTGCAGTCAACCGCCTGTGGATGGAGGAACGGGGAGGTCACCAAGGCCAGCAGGGGGTCGGGAGGGAGGAGAGCGTCCAAGGTCTCAGGTTAGGGGACCCCAGGGCCTGGCAGGGCAGGGGGAGGAGAGGTGTCTGACCTGCCCTTCCCCCCAGCAGATCCAGGCTTGGGCCTGGGTCTGTCCCTGCCCGAAATCCATGCCGAATTCCCTCACCGGTGGCCAGGTCCCCCCTCCTACTCTGGACACGGTTGGCCTGGTGGACCGGAGTCTTGGAAATGCAGGTACCAGGAGCCCAGGGCCCCAGGCCAGGGCCTGCCTCCCTGTCACTCAGCCCCTGACCCACCACTCTGGGTAGGCGGGGAGGGGGCTCCTGACAACTCTGGCCAGGACCAGGCAAACCGGAGGCCCCCTTCCCTCCCCACTCCTGCTTCTGTTCCTCACCCCAAGTCCCTCTGCCACGTCCCCCACCTCCTTTTGCTCCCACCTGGGGTTGTCCAGGAAACAGCTAGGTCCCAGGACCTACCTACTTGACCCTGACCCCTGCAGGGACCTCCAGTTCTGCCTCCGTCTTGGAAGAGGGGGCCGTGGACCCCTGGGCCCTTCCTGAGCTGAAGGACACTGGCCAGTCCTGGAAAGGTAGGTGTGGAGGTGCCAGGGAACTGGCCAAATGGGCTCTGACTCCCCAGGGTCTGAGCATGGAGAGGGTCCCTGGGGAGACAGAGCAAGAAGGGGGTTTGCCCCTGACAGGCCACATGGAAACCCAGCAGGCAGACCAGCACCCAGGGGACCCTGGTCCCTCAGCTTGCTACCTGCCCAGCCTGTCATCCTCCTCCCTGCTGCTGGCAATTAGGCTTCTGGGAGGCTCCAGGGGCGGTCTGCTCAGCCATCCTGCAAAGGGACAGAGGAGAGGAGCCCGGGCCCTGGCTGGGGGGACACCGAGGCAGAGCTGGCAGGGCAGGCGGGGCAGGTGGGGCTGGCTGAGGACTGCCCTGCCCTGTGTCCTCAGAGCTCAGCGTGGCCGGCAGGGCGCGCCGTGTGACCATCGGCTTCCTCAAGGCCTGCGGGCTCCTGGGCAACCTCTACCTCTTCATCTGCTCCCTGGACATCCTCAGCTCTGCCTTCCAGCTGCTGGGTGGTGAGTGACTGGCTGGGCGGCCCGGACGGGCGGGCAGTCCGGTGTCCGCAGCCTCAGTGCCCCTCTCCCCTGGCCGTAGGCAAAGTGGCCGGAGACATCTTCAAGGACAGTGTGGTGCTGTCCAACCCGGTGGCGGGCCTAGTCATCGGTGTGCTGGTCACAGTTCTTGTGCAGAGCTCCAGCACATCCTCCTCGATCGTGGTCAGCATGGTGGCCTCCAAGTGTGAGTGGCCCCTCCTCCTGGGACGGGGATGGGTGGGTGGGGCGCGGGAGACTGACATGGCCCTCCCACAGTGCTGACTGTCCAGGCCTCTGTGCCTATCATCATGGGTGTCAATGTGGGCACGTCTATCACCAGCACCCTGGTCTCTATGGCACAGTCAGGGGACCGGGATGAGTTTCGGAGGTGAGTGGCAGGGGGCGGGGGCGGGGCTGTGTTCAAGGGTCCCAGGGTGCGGGCCACTGGGCTCCACGACCACTTGGCCGCCCCGCTGGCTGCAGGGCCTTCGCGGGCTCGGCAGTGCACGGCATCTTCAACTGGCTCACGGTGCTGATACTGCTGCCTCTGGAGAGCGCCGTAGCCCTGCTGGAGAGGCTCAGTGCCCTGGCCCTGGATGTCACCAGCCTGCAGGCGGGGGTGCACGCCCCCGACATCCTCAAGGTGCTGACACAGCCGCTCACACACCTCATTGTGCAGGTGAGGACGGTGCTGCCCTTGGAAGCCGCGTGCCCAGGCTGCTGAGGGGCGGGGAGGAGGGTCTGCAAGGGTCCCACACACGGTTGTGATCGCTCTGTCCCCCAGCTGGACAATGATGTCATTACTAGCGGCGCCACGGGCAACGCCACCAACAGCAGCCTCATTAAGCAATGGTGTGGCACAAGGGGCCAGACGGTGAGGCGCCTCAAACCCCACCCCACCTGCTGAGTGACCCCTGCCATGCTGCCCGTGCTGAGCCCGCCCTGCCTCCCCAGACCACAGGAAACAGCAGTGATTGTGGTGGAGTGGACGCCCTTGGCCCCTGCCCAGGGAGGAACGGCTCAGCCACCACGGAGCAACTGCCCTGTGAGGCCCAGTGCCCACCCCCAGCTCCACCCGCCCCACCCGCCCCGCCCAGCCCTCCACTCACCCACACACCCCTGCCTTGCCACCAGGCCACCACCTGTTCGTGGGCACAGCGCTCACGGACCTGGCCGTGGGCTTCATCCTGCTGGCGGCCTCCCTGCTAGTCCTCTGCACCTGCCTGGTCCTCATCGTCAAGCTGCTCAACTCTGTGCTTCGTGGCCGCATTGCCCAGGCTGTGAGGATGGTCATCAACGCTGGTGCGCAGGGACTCAGGAGTGGGGTTGGGGTGAGGGGTACAGAGGCTACCCAGGAGGTGACCCAGCTTACCCCTCCCACCCGCAGACTTCCCCTTCCCGTTCGGCTGGCTCAGCGGCTACCTGGCCATCTTGGTGGGTGCTGGCCTCACCTTTGTGCTCCAAAGCAGCAGCGTCTTCACAGCAGCCATCGTGCCACTCCTGGGTGAGCCTGGCTCCTGGGCAAGCCTGGCGGGCGGGCACTCGATCACAGAAGTGGGGCTCAGAACCTCATGCTGACCTCTGGCTCCTCCAGGGGTCGGGGTGATCAGCCTGGAGCGGGTGTACCCCCTCTTACTGGGCTCCAACATTGGCACCACCACCACAGCCTTGCTGGCTGCCCTGGCCAGCCCCTCAAACATGCTGCTCAGTGCCATCCAGGTACCGCCCTTCCTCCCCCTTTCCTGGTCCCCTTGTGTCCCGCCCTGCAGGCAGGAGGTGCGAATCCTGCCCCAGGCTGGCCATGGCCTAAGCTCTCCCGGGACCCATCTCTGACTGCCCGCTCAGACCTACAGCCCCATCTCCTTGGACCCCAGGGACCCTGTGGTCATTTCTTTGACCCCCCTGTGACCCTGCATGGTCCTAGGGTTCCCTCTCCTCCTTTCCTTGTGGCAGCCCCTCCTAACCTCCCATCAGGGGCCACTGCTCTACTTCCCCAACCTGTGCTTCTGGCTGTGTCCCTTCCAGGTCTGCTGGCCCTGGGGTGTGAGCCCCTCTATTCCCTCACCCCCAGCCACCTCAACCCAACAGGTCCCAACCCCTGGAAGATGCACCATGCTCCTTGAAGGCCCCGCCCCCCTGTGCTGGGTGCCACTCGGGGAGCCTTTGCCCCATCACAATTCTGCCTCCAGGAAGCCTCCCACTAGCCCCCAGCTCCATGCCCTGAACCCAGTCCCGTTAAGTCCTGCTTATTCTTGGGGGTCCACTGCTCTGGCTGAGTGTCCCTCCTCCACCGCCTCTGTCTGGGTGCCAACAGGGGCAGCTCCTGAAAGCCCAATCTCGCCAGGCCTCATGCAGGAAAAGGAGCCCGGGCCCTCCCCGCTCCCACCTGCCCTCTTGCTTCTGACCCGCTGTGCACGCAGAGCCTCCCAGTGCAGGGCCTGCTCCACTGCCCTCCAGGAAGCCCTTCAGACTGTACCCACCAACACCGGCTCCTCCAGTCCAGCAGCCCCTGGAGGGGGATGTGTTCCCTCCACATGGAACCCTGCACCTCCTACCCAGAGCCAGGCCAGACACCGGGGCTGGGTGGCCAGGCTCACTGAGGGACGAGGGGTCACTAGGCATGAGGTGTGACAAGCTAAGCCACATGTTGTCAGTGATGCAGTTACCACACAGGACGTCAGACTGGGCTCCTGACCCCAAAATAGAGGAGGAGGGAAGGCAGGAGGAGCACGCCCACCCCTACCTGGCTGGAATCTGCCCTCCCAGGTGGCCTGTCTCAGCCAATGAGCAGGACCCCAGATAAGCTTCGGACTTAGTGTTCTTTCTGCCAGGGAGGGGAGGGGCAAGTAACTTGGCGAGCCCAGGGGACCCTGTGCCATCGGGCGCAGGCTCCTGACCCTGCCTGCCTTCACACCCTCCAGGTTGCCCTCATCCACTTCTTTTTCAACCTGGCTGGCATTCTGCTGTGGTACGTGGTGCCTGTCCTGCGGCTGCCCATCCCGATGGCCAAGCGCTTTGGGGACCTGACCGCCCGTTACCGCTGGGTGGCCGTCGCCTACCTACTCCTCAGCTTCCTGCTGCTGCCACTGGCCGCCTTTGGGCTCTCCCTGGCGGGGGACACGGTGCTGGCCGCAGTCGGGGGGCCCCTGGTGGCATTGGTGCTTCTCCTTATTCTGGTCAACTTTCTGCAGAGGCATCGGCCAGCCTGGCTGCCTCGCCCTCTGCGGTCCTGGGCCTGGCTCCCCCTCTGGCTCCACTCTCTGGAGCCCTGGGACCGCCTGCTGAGCCGGTGTTGCCCCTGCAGGGCCTGCAGCACCCCTCAGGCCACCGTCAAGGAGGCCCACTGCTACGAGAACCCAGACATCCTGGCCTCCCAGCAGTTGTGAGGGTGGGTGCCCCCCACTGACCTCTGGGTACCCTGGGGGATCCCGGTTGCAGTGGACTTCTGAGTCACCTGGCTTGCTTTCTTTGCAAATAAATGAGGCTGTGACCCAAATATGGGCGGTCTTCACTCTCGGACAGGACTGCCTGGGGATCCCCCTCCAATGGGTGCTGGGGTGGAGCAGCGCCTTTGCTGCCCCCTAGCGGACACTTGAGTGCCCGCGGCGAGCCCTCATGGGAGCTAGTCGCCCCGGGGGTGTGGACACACAGATGACCCCGCCCCCAGCCCCAAGCTAGAACTGTTTCTCTTCGTGGCCGCCTGGGGACAGAAGGCGCCAAGTAGCAGCCCGTAGCACGGAGACTTCCTGAGCAAGAAGCTGGGGTCCAGGGAGGCTGGATGAGGTCAGGGCCCTTCACCGTGGGTGCAGGAAGGAGGGGTTGCCAGTTCCCAGTTCCCCACTGCCCTGGCGGATGCCCGTGAGGCCGGCAGGCTCGGACACAGGCAGTCCTCCCACTGTCCAGCCCCATTGACCCCCCCAAAACCGGTTGCCCTGGAGGCCATCACTGGACCGTGCACAGGTCCCCCCAGCCCCACAGGTGTGTGGGGAAGTGAGCAGGGGACCATAATGACCGGGTGACCCCAAGGCTCCCCATCCACCACCCCTTCCTTCTGTGTGTTCTCTCTAGGATGAGCAGGGCACAGGGCTGTGGGGGGTGGGGGGGTATAGGGCTCTGGGGACTGTCAGGCAACTGGGAGAGCTACTGGGCACGCTGGGCTGCTCCTTGCCAGCCACCAGGGCCACTCAGCCCCAAAGACCTCTACCAGGAAGCCGGTCCTGCCCGCTGTCCGACCCCTCTGCCTGCACCTGGAGCCCACACAAGAGCCCCCCACCCCATTCCTTAGCTGCAAGGTGGGCAAAGGCCTCTGGGGGCAGGTGAGGGAGGAGGGTGAGGCTGAGCGCTGTCCCTTCACCTGGGGGTGGCACCTGTGGGGAGAGGGCCGTTTCCCCCACGGGTCCCCTGCCCTACCCCACAGCCGCGTGTTGGCTTTCCACACAGGAAGGCTTGTCTGCTGGCCAGCGGGTAACGAGACACTGGGGAACTGGCCTGGTCCTCCTGCCCCTCCAGCCCCAGCCCAGTCCCCCAGGCCACCAAGGAGAACAAAGCTTGGGTGAATTCTTCTCTCCTCCAGAACTCATACAGAGGGGACAAGAGCCACCTGGGTCAGGGATCTGATGTGCCCCATGTTTAGTCTGCTGCTGTAGCCAGTCACCTTCTCCCAGTCCAGGGACTGCCCGGATGGAGCGGGAGGTGTGAACGGTCAGGAATATGGGGGAGGGCAGCCCCAGGACCCACTGCTACTCATGCTCCTGTCCTTTTACTACCCCCAGGCCCTCTCATTCCCCTCGGGACTCCACCCCGTGTCCCCCAGGCCCTTCAGTCCCTCGCCACCCCACGAACCCCAGTCCACCAACAAGCTCCTTGGACTCCTGAGCCCGGGTTCACTCTGTCCACCAAGGAAGGTAGCCTCTGTTCTGGAAGCCACAAGGGGCCTCATGGGAGTGAGACCCCTGGAGCAGGCTCATGTACCCCAGCTTGGGTTCCCCCCACTTCTGTGACCTCAGGACACTCCTGCAGGTCTGACATCAGCCTCACAGTCCCTCTAATGGAAGTCCCAAGGAGGGGTGGAGCCTAGCTAAGTCTCCGGGGAGATTGGGGGGGGGGCAGTGAGAGGGGAAGAGAGAAAGACCCCACGTACCTCTCCTTCCGGGGCGTGTGAGGCCCCTCGGGCGGACTGCCAGGTCCTTTGAGGCCACGAACGACTGTCTGCCTGCTGCCCAGCCTAGAGGTAACACACCCTCCCGCTGGGACCATGGCCACCGGTAAACAAAGCCATCCTTGTGGATCTTCCAACAGCTGCGGGCTGGGGCAGGAGAGCCAGGCACCCAGCACTCCCACGGCCCCTGCCTGGGTTTCCCTGTGCCCTCCTGGCCTGCATTCCACCAGGCCATAGGCCCCCACTGGGCCCACCTCTCAACACAGCCACAAGAACACCCTGGGCTGGCAGTGGAGACCGACAGGGCCACACCAACCAGCTCTGTGCAGCAGCGGCAACCATGGCCCTTAGGCTCAGGCCCAATGACTACAAGGAGGCTCCAGCTGTCTGGTTGCCAGCCAGCGTCCACTTTGCTGGGGCAATGGGAGGGGCAAAGCGGACAACCAGGTGCCATTCAGAGCTCTGTGGCTCACACCTGGGCGGGTGCCACAACCTCTATTTTGTTATCTGTAAAGTGGGGGTGCTATAGTGAACTGCCAGCCCTGTGGGCACGGTCACAGGAGCCTTTTCCAGGGGTTCTCAGGGAGTGAGGAGCAAACTCAGCAGGGCTTTGCAGTGTGGGGTGGGGGGGACCTGAGCTGCTCCCTCTCTCACTGATTTGTGACAACTCAGTGCTGAGGCCACATGGCCTGCCTGCTGCAGTGCCAGGGCCTGGCTAACTGCGGCTGGGGCAGCTAAGCTAGCAACTTTTGCAGGGCACTGTGAGGAACCAGGATGCCAAGCAGTGGTCCAGCGTACCCCACATGCCAGGGCCCACCTTCCTGGCAGGTCTGTGGGGGAGGGGTGGGTCCCTGAGGACCTGCTGGGCCTGACTTGCATTTTGACTTGGTGACTCACTCTCCAGGTCAGGACCAGTCCTGAGGAGACAGCTGCAGACCACTCTCCAGGGGATGGAAAGGGTAATCTGCATCCAGCGTGCTACTTGTCCCAACAGTTTTACCCACAGAGGAACAGTACAGTCGCACACGGTAACCTGCGGAAACGCCGGAACGTGCTGTAATGCCGCAGTGTGCCGTAACAGCCCGGTACTGTGCATTACACGAGAAGAGGGCGCATTCTTGCTAGAAAAACAGCAGCAAGGAGGTACTGCCTCCAAACCCTCACGTTGGGGGCCAAGGAGAGTAAGTTTACTGAGAAAACCAGGATCGTGAGCGGCCCAGTGGGCACCACCAGGGAGACTGTCCAAGGGTGTGACTTATCCTTTTATAAATGTTAAAAATATAACGCAAGTGTACTGTTTTTAAGGCGATTGATTAAAAATGCGACCACAGTAATTTTTTTTTCCTTCATAAGATCCCCCAAACACAAACAAACAGTGAAAAGTAAAGGCATTTTGTCAGCCCAGGCATGCTGATCTGTGGTTGGGGTAACAGGGCCCGGAGATCGGAGCCCGCCCGCGCCCAGGGAGGTCTGGGCGCCGCCCTCGTCTCCACGGAGCTCGGTGCGCTGGGGGCGAGGTACCAAGGTGACGGGCACCCGGCCAGCGCCGTCTCCACAACAAGCTCACGGCTGCCGGGCAGAGACCCGCCTTCCCCTCCTCTCCCCTCCCCTGCTTCAGGCCCGGCGCAGCGGCCCACGTGCTCCCTCACCTGACCGGCACCGAAGCTGGCGTGCGGACCAAGGAGGGGCGCAGGGAGCCCAAGGCCTCCGCCGTTCTGGGGGAGGGCCCCGACTCCACCGACACGCCAGGCTCCGCCCTGCCGCCCCTTAGCAACCGAGCCCTGTTTGTCTCTGCAGCGAACGGCCTTGCGCCCCTCCTCCGCTCCGAGACCCCGCAGGGTGGCCTCGGCCACGCGCGGCCCCCTTTCACGGAGGTCCGAAGCAGCAGCCCTCCAGAAGCGCACGCCCGGGCCCGCGCGCTAGCTTATCCGGGCTGCGGGGACACCTGCACGCGTGCACGCCGGGCCGCCACCCCGTCTACTTTTCCCGGGCTCTGGCTCCGGACGGCGCCCACCTTCGGCCCGACCAGCGGAGCCGGCGCGCGCGCCCGGCGGCACCGCGGCGGTTACCAGGACGCTGGCCCCGCGCAGCCAATAGCGCCAGCCTGTCGGCGTGCTCTTCGGAGCCAGCCAATGAGAAGACAAATCAATCATTTGAAACATCCAATGGACAGAGCACCGCCGCGCGAAGGGCGTCATTTTGATAGGGAGAGCAGAGACCGCGGCTGACCAATAAACAGCGAACGGCATTGGGGAGGCGGGCGTGAAGGGTCTCGATTGATGGAACTTTAACCAATCGAACAAGGACGCTTGCCAGCCTCGTTCTGACAGCCCAATACGAAGCTGGCGGAGGCGGGTGCGGTGGGTATATAAGCATTGGCGGAGCGTCGGTTGTAGCATTCTGCGCTCCCGCTTCGTGGCTGTGTCGTCTGTTTTCCAGCCTGCGCTGCCGCCGCCATGAGGGAGATCGTGCACCTGCAGGCCGGCCAGTGCGGCAACCAGATCGGCGCCAAGGTGGGCGGCGGGGCTTCAGGGCCCCTGCGCTGGCGGGCCTACGGGCGGGGCGGGAGGGAAAGATGGCGGCGGGCGGGCGGCGCCCCCGCATTGCGGCTCCGCGCGGGGCCAGGGCCCGGGCTGCGGTCGGAGCCGGGGCGGGGGCTGCGGCGCGGGTCCCCGGGGACCGGACCGGCAGCAAGGGGGGAGGGGAGGGGAGGGCCGCGCCCGTCCGGGGCGGGGCCGGCTCCGGGCAACGCCGGCGTGACTCAGCCCCGGCCCGCCCGCGTCTCTCGCAGTTCTGGGAGGTGATCAGCGACGAGCATGGCATCGATCCTACCGGCACTTACCACGGGGACAGCGACCTGCAGCTGGAGCGGATCAACGTATACTACAATGAGGCCACTGGTGAGACCCCGCACCCCTTGTCCATCCCCTTCCTGCCACCCGGCGGTCGTCTCCTCGCTGACGCCCTCCCTTCCCCCAGGTGGCAAGTACGTGCCCCGCGCCGTGCTCGTGGACTTGGAGCCCGGCACCATGGACTCTGTGCGCTCGGGGCCGTTTGGGCAGATCTTCAGGCCAGACAACTTCGTTTTCGGTGAGCCTTGGATGGGGGCTGGGCAGTGGGCTGTTAGCCAGGACTACTCAAAGGTCAAAGGGTACCCAAGGTCACGGCCCTGAGAACTGCTGGGCCGAGGTCTCATCCACTCTGTACCAGGAACAGAAGCTAGGTCCCCTGGCGGGACACTCTCCTCCCCCCCACCTCCAGTTACTCAATCCCCTCCGCTAAAGCCGCTTTGGGAGGGAGGCCCAGCTGTCTGCCCACAGGGAGGCAGCAGGGAGGCAGCGGCAGATGTAATCTCCCCACAGTGAACGCAGTGGCGGCTCATCTGTCCTTGGGAATTGGCAGGGGCTGACCGCGGGAGGGGCTGGTTTATTGTTAAGCTACCTTAGTTCAACCCTTAACTAAGTTTTTAAGTAGGTAGGTTGTTTCCTTATTTGGGGGTCCATCTGCTTTATTAGCATGGTGAGCTCTGTGTGGCACTTCACACCACGTTATTTGGCCTTTTTGGCTTTCTGATCAGTGGTGACCACAAGCCTAACCAGAGTGACCAGCTGCCCTCTCTTGCAGGTCAGAGTGGTGCTGGAAACAACTGGGCCAAGGGGCACTACACGGAAGGTGCAGAGCTCGTCGACTCAGTGCTGGACGTCGTAAGGAAGGAGGCTGAGAGCTGCGACTGCCTGCAGGGCTTCCAGCTGACCCATTCCCTGGGTGGGGGGACTGGGTCTGGGATGGGCACTCTCCTTATCAGCAAGATCAGAGAGGAGTACCCCGACAGGATCATGAACACCTTCAGCGTGGTGCCGTCGCCCAAGGTGTCGGACACCGTGGTGGAGCCCTACAACGCCACCCTCTCAGTCCACCAGCTGGTGGAGAACACAGACGAGACCTACTGCATCGACAACGAGGCCCTCTACGACATCTGCTTTCGCACCCTCAAGCTGACCACACCCACTTATGGTGACCTAAACCACCTGGTGTCGGCCACCATGAGCGGGGTCACCACCTGCCTCCGCTTCCCTGGCCAGCTCAATGCCGACCTGCGCAAGCTGGCTGTCAACATGGTGCCCTTCCCACGCCTGCACTTTTTCATGCCCGGCTTCGCCCCGCTGACCAGCCGGGGCAGCCAGCAGTACCGTGCCCTGACCGTACCCGAGCTCACCCAGCAGATGTTTGACGCCAAGAACATGATGGCCGCCTGCGACCCCCGCCACGGCCGCTACCTGACAGTGGCCGCCGTGTTCCGGGGCCGCATGTCCATGAAAGAAGTGGATGAGCAGATGCTCAACGTGCAGAACAAGAACAGCAGCTACTTCGTGGAGTGGATCCCCAACAACGTGAAGACGGCCGTGTGCGACATCCCGCCGCGCGGCCTGAAGATGTCGGCCACCTTCATCGGCAACAGCACGGCGATTCAGGAGCTGTTCAAGCGCATCTCGGAGCAGTTCACGGCCATGTTCCGGCGCAAGGCCTTCCTGCACTGGTACACGGGCGAAGGCATGGACGAGATGGAGTTCACCGAGGCCGAGAGCAACATGAACGACCTGGTGTCCGAGTACCAGCAGTACCAGGATGCCACGGCCGAGGAGGAGGGCGAGTTTGAGGAGGAGGCAGAGGAGGAGGTAGCCTAGGGCCACCAGGGACGCGGAAGCGTGGAGGCTGGGAGAACTCTTTATTCACTCACAACCTGTCCTCTGATAGCCGTGTCTCACTGTGTGCACCTGCTTTTCTTCTGTCTTGACATCACGCTGTACAGACACCACCATTAAAGCATTTTCAGTGTCTGTTCTCTCCTCTCCAGTTCCTTCTGATAGGCCTTACGGGTGCTGTTGCCAAACGTCAGTGCGAAGTCATCCCTCATGGCTGCAAGGGCAGTGCTGCAGCTGAGCTCCTGGCCCTGCTGTGTGCAGTGGCTGCTGGGCACAGGCTTCCAGGAGCTTGGGGCTGCCCTGGGTACCTGCCACCGAAGGCCTGCTTAGCCTCTCCACACTAAACCTCCAGAGGGCCGGCGGAGTTGGAGGCGGCTTTGGTTCAGGGACCCTCGGCCCTTTCCACACTGGGGAAGGGGGTACTGGGGACATAAAGCTCGCCCTCTGCCAGTGGGGCAGCGTGGGTAGGGGCCCCAGCCACCCGACCCCTCTGCACAGTGGCCTGCTAACCACACTTACATGGCACGAACCCCATGTAGAAAGGTATCAGGCCCTGGCTGTTGTAGATAGTTCTGTTGGGCCAATGTGTTCTGGGCAGCCTCTCTCCCTGGGTACAGGCGGGGTTTCTAAACAGGAACTGCAGAAATGCGGACATGGGCTGCCTCCACCAGGCAAGCAGCAGCCAGTTGTCCCTTGGGGTGGGGGGGGGTGTCTCGTTCTCCCCTCCCCACAGGCTGCACAGCAGGGAGCCGAGCTCAGGGCCCGGATGGGGTGGGGCCTCTGCCCACTATGCTGGACACTCAGGTGGGTACCTGGCTCTTGTCAAACTCGTCCATAGCCTGTGTGACCCCATCACGGTAATTCAGCCCCATCATGCAGGCAAACCGGGGGATGAAGCCAGCATACCCTGGGGTAGGAAGAGGTCAGGGTGCTGCCCCAGGTCCCCTTCACCACCCACCTGCTCCCTGGGGTGCCGGGAAGCCTGTCCAGGCTCCTTGATGCCCCTGAACATTGGTCAGATGGGAATGAGCGGGCAGGCACTTCAGCTTTGGGGAAGCTGGGCTCCAGGAAGGGAAGGGCCTGTGGCAGCCCTCACCGTCATCCTGCCTAGGCCCCTAGGGGCTTGGGGGGTGGTGTCCCCCCCCCAGGCCCTGGGCACCCACCTGAGATGGCCTTGCGTTGGATCATGTTTGGGTGGTCCAGCTGGGGCAGCCTGTGGAACCTGCCTACATCTAGTGTCTCCTGCTGGTGGGCTGGGGGTGGGTACTCGTTCCTCCTGCAGTGATACAGCTGGGATGGGGAGGGGGCAAGTTACGAGCCCAGCCCCCACCTGGGTCTGGCTGGGGTGAGGCTAGATCCCAGTGCATCTGTTACCTGGTACTGCCCGGGGCCCTCGTGGACAGGGGTGGTGCTCTTCCAGCCCTCCTCCCCGTATGCCAGTTGCAGGCCCGGGTGTCTGAAGTCCCTGGAATCCTTCCTACCTGGTGGGCAAGGGGGGTAGGGGGGATAGGGCATGAAGCCCGCAGGCAGTGAGACCTGCCTGGATACGTTCTCTACCCCCGGCAGGCCCTCGGTGTGCACCTCCTGGGGTGAGAACCGGCCCAGGATCTCAAAGTTCTTGTAGTGCTTCAGACCTGTGGACAGGGAGGACGTGAGTGACAGCAGGCAGGAGGGAGGGGCAGGTCAGGGAGCAGGGGGCGGGGCTTACCCGTGTAGTGGGGGATGTGGGGCTCTGTCAGGTCGCGGCAGGGGATCAGGGGTGGCTTGGACTTGCTAAAGTCCTCGATGAACTTGGGTTTGGCTATGGGCGACAGCACAGAGCAGGGGCTCTTCTGCACACTGGGGTCTGTGAGCAGCTGGGCGGTGGTGCGCCCATAGGTGTTCCCCACCTGGTAGCGCAGCTGCGGATAGAAGCCAGCATAGCTGCAGAGGGAAGAGGAGGAAGCAGGGCCAGTGGGCGACAGCAGGACCCCTGCAAGCAGGGTGTGCGTCTAGCCTGCCAGCCCCGCGCTAGGTACCCGACCTCATCTACAGAATGGGGGTTGCAGCAGCACCTGCCTTACTGGGGCGTTGGGGGCTTGAATGGGCAGCACACTGAGAAGAGGCCTGGACCATAGGACATGAGCTCCATTGTCACCAACACCACCATCAGATTGCCATGCCCCCTCTACCCAGTTAAGGGGCTTAAAGGAAGCATTTACAGGGATGGTGACAGGGTCCAGGCCCAGGCTGAGGCACCGGGGGCCCACTATGCACAAGTTGGTACCACTGGGAAGGCTTGGCAGGGCTCTGGCCCAGACTTCGGCCACCCAGGAGGCTGGTAGCCACCCTAAAGGGACCAGATTTGGGAGGCAGGCGGGAGAGCTGCTGGTAGGCAGTGAAGGGTGAGCTGAGCATCATTTAGCTGTCATGGTGAGGCCCCCGGGGGTGGTTCGGGGTTCCGAACCCTCCTCAGTATCTCCTGTCCCACCTTTCTCCTCAGAATCATTGTAGACTTAGGTCTGGTTCCTTGCCAGCCTTTTTCCGTTTCTGTGTGGCTCTGCGTGTGTGTGTGTGCGCGCGTGAACACACACTGTGGAGGGTTTGTTTTCTTTTACATGGGGGGCGGCCTCATGAGGCAGCCTGGTGTCCATGCCTATCAGCTTACTCTGGATGCTTATCTTGTCTAAAGTGTAGAACACTCTATGGAGTAAGCGTCCGGCATTCCTTCCGGCAGCCTCTGCCAGCTGCTGGGCCGTCCCAGGTTGGTTTTCTGCTCTTGACCTGCTGCCCACCTGGTGTGGCTCTCAGCGGCTGTGTCAGCAGGGAGGGTAGGCATCCGCCCTGTGCAGCCCCACCCCAGGACCCTCAGCCCTTGGGCCTCACTCCCTCCCTGGAGACCAGCTCTGGGGTTTCTTTCCTTCACAGCTGACCTTGAGCACAGGCCACAGCCTCCCTGCGGGGGACTGGCGCTTACCCAGGGATATAGTGAGGTTCTGGTGTGAAGAGGGTGTGTTTCTGAGTAGCTGTCATCTAGCCTCAACTCTGTCCTTACTGGCTGCAGCCCCTTCCTTTGGCTGGCTCCCTTCCCTGAGAGGGTCTCTGTTGCCTGGAAACCATTGTGAAGAGTCCCCACTGTTGGGCACCACCTGGCCAGGCCCTCCTTGAGCCTGGGTGGAGTGGTCCCATTTTACAGGTGGGATACCAAGGCTCAGACAGGCAACAGGCTGGGAGGTGTGACGCTGAGGACCTCAGAGTTCACAAAATTGGGACTGTTGATCCAGCCGAGTCGGCCCTGCCGGGTAGTGGGGTCCTGAAGTCTTGTTACCCCCAGGAGGCCAGCAGTCCCCCAGGATAAGTGTAAAGGAGCCCCCACCCACCCCAAGTCCTCTCCTCAGACGAGAGGCTCTGGAAGATTTGGAGGCACAAGACAGCAGTGAAGTTGGGAGGTCTTTCCTCTGGACCTGGGCACTATTTTCCATTTGAATTTTTTTTTTTTTTTTTGGTATAGGAAGGTCTTTCTAACCATACAAAATATCATAAAGGAAAAGATTAGAAGGTTCAAGTACATGTCAAAAAACAGCATAAACAATACTAAAAGGCAAACGAAATGGGGAAAAAAATCTGCAACAAGTGTTACAAAGAGATACGATATCAGTATAAAAAACCTTACGTTACAGAAATATGAAAAATTACCACCCCAATAGAAAAATGCATGCATAATATAACATCTTAAGGAAAAAGCCAGAGTCAATAAACATGGACAGAGAGTTGACCCTTAATCAAATAAAGACTGATGATGTAGTTCTGTTAAGAAAACTATAACCACTGTCAATTTTGCCCCCAGAGAACACTACAACATGGAAGGCCCCAGAGCTCAGGCTGCCCCTTACCCTAATAAAACCTATGCTTCCTCAAGCAGGGATCTTCAGTTTGTCCATCTGGAGTGCCTCCTAAGGCCAGGCAGGGTCCTTGCTTTATGGGGGGGATTCCGACAGGAAGACACTCGGTCAGGGTGGGGAGGGCCCAGAGGCTAAGGCCACATTCTTGACCAGGCCCTGTGAGGTGGATTAGGCCAAGGCCAGGGCTGGGGCTGGGATCAACTCCAGAGGCCACGCGAGAGCCCTGGTGCCCAGAGGGACTCATGCTCACTTGGGCTCATAGTTCTTTTGCATTTGGGCCTGGGCAGCCCCGTCCATCTGTGACATCTTCTGGCCTCTGTGCCCCCAAGCAGAAGACTGGCTCACTCCCACACCGCAGTCTTGCCTGGGCCACGAAGTGACTGCAGGGCCAGGCCGGCCGCTCAGGTCAGCAGGGTCCACTCAGACCTACCTGCCTACCTGTCGTTGCTTTGCTTTTCCAAGGGCTGAATTTCTAGTGGGGGTTCCTGCCCCTCCAGGGAGCCTCCCTGGACAGTCCACTGCACCATGCTTCCTACCAACTGGCCCTGCACAACTGGGCCTCCCATAGCACCCGCTCCCTTTTCCACTCTCTGCCAGGTGTCAGTCTTCCCTGAAGCCTTGCTTGGAATGGACCCCCAAAGTTGAGGGGAGGTTAAGAGTTGGGGCAAGGATGTGGAAGGGGGGAAAGGAGGCTAAGCTAGAAGTCACGAAAGCAAGCTAGGGGTCCTCCTGGCCCAGGTGACCCAGAGTGACCCACCTGGCAGGTTGGGGGAGGGGCTCCTCCAGGGCAGGACAGTGCTCCTCCCTCCAGTATCCCAGCAACAGGGGTCGGGTGGGGGTGGGAGCATGAAGGGCCAGTGAGGTCACAGAGCTCCCTGGAAGGCAGCCAGAGACCCTGACAATGAATTTTGACCAGAAGGCTGTGAAATTCCTGGCAAATTTTTACATCAATGGAGGCAAACACTGGAGCCATGGCCCCCTGAGGACGAAGTCCTCTGTGCCCACCCAGTAACTTCCAAAGGCGCTGGGCCAATAGGGTGGGGAGGTCGGGAGGCTGGCAGCTCCGATGCTGAGGCGGAGTGGCTGGGTGGATAGTGGCTGTCCATCTCCCTTGCAGGCCCATGGCTGCTGTGCTGTTGTCAGGGCCAGAGGCCACCTGGGACAAGATGGGGCCCCTAGCAATGCAGGAGTTCCCGGCAGGCCTTAGGGAGCAAGTGGGCCACCTCCAGGAACCCCCGCCCATCTGCGCCCGGAACCCAAAGGAGCTGTGTGAGTGGGGGTCCCCAGTCTGGTCTGGGGAGGCAGGGCAGGGTCGGGAGGGGCCTCCTGGGAGGACCCAGGCCCAGAGCTTGCTTCCTGCCAGGGCTAGAGCGACGCCCCCCTGTCGTGACCGACCTGGACATCCCGGGCCCCACCAAGTACCAGGTGCCGGATGCTTCGGTGCGAGAATCCTCCGCGCACCCCAACTTCAGCATGGGCCGCAAGCACCCCGCCCGCGGTGCGTGCCCCTCCCCGCGCGCGACCCACCGCCGCACAGGTCCTGGGAGTGGGGCTGCTCCCCCAGCCTTCCGTCCCCAACAACGCTGCCCCCACTGCAGAGGGCGGTGGCCGCAGGGCGTGGCAGACCGTGTGGTTCCAGAGCGAAATCCCCTTCACGCAGAAAACCGACTTCAACCGGGAGCGAAAGGTGGGGAGCTCTCCCAGGAGGTCCTGCGGGGGTGGGGCCTGTGAGGGACGGGGTGGGTGGGGTCTTGAGGGACGGAGCGGGGCCTGCAGCTGTGTCCTCTCTCACAGTGGCCATCGCCCGCCGACCACGACCCACTCAGCAGACGTGCCTTCCCAGCTTTCAGCTTCGGGGGCCGTCGCCCCGCCTCCAAGGCAGTGGAGGCGCGCTCGCGATCCCGGCTGCCGCAGGTCTGGGGTGCACATGACTGTGCCCAGCCCCCGCTTCAGGTCCCACCGCAGGTCTCGGGCGGCGAGAAGCGCCCTAGCCCCAACACCTACGACATCCTTCCCGGGTGCTGTCTGCAGACCCCGCGCCCACCCGCCTTCTCCATGAGCCGCTCGCCCGCGTTCACGTCCTGGGTCAGCTCCTGTAAGGAGGACTGGGAGAATGGAGGCCTGGGCGGGGGCAGGGCATGCAGGGGCCTGGGGCAGGTGGGAGCTGGGCAGCAGCTGGTGCTGTAGCATGCATGCGACTCCCTCTTTCTCCCTCTGCAGCCTGTAACCCCGGCCCAGCCGCCTACTACGTGGAGGATTGCTATAACTCGCGCTTCCCCTCAGTACCCGGAGTGGTCATCCAGGGCGAACGCAGACCCAAGCGCCATGACACAGGCCCCTTCTGCACGCTTTAGAGCCTGCTGAACATACCCTGCCTCGCCGGTTATCACATGGAGCCCTGCCTCCCTCGGGGGCCTTCCCAGGCCTCCCTCTGGAACTCAGAGACCCCAGTCTGGCCTTCTGACCCTTTGCACACCCCTGAGCCACCCTCCTGCCTGGCTGACCCTTCTGTGAGCTGTACTTGAGGAGAGACCAGCTCAAAGCCCCCCCCGCCTGCCACCCCCCTGCTATTCGAGATGATGTTGGTTCTTCCAAACTCTGTCTGCCATCATGTGCCTGTCTGCCATTTCTCACCCCGTGAGCTGTCCTGCAGCTGTGGCCTGCCACTGATCTGTCATGTCTGACTTTCCCTGACCAGGGGTCTCCCTTTGCTTCCTCTTAGGAGCTCTCTTCTCTAAGATGGGTGGAGTGGCAGCCTGGGACTTCCTGGTTTGGGACAGTATGGGAGGGGTTCCTCTGGGCAGTGCAGGACACACCCACCTAGTCATGCCACCCAGGGGACCAGGCCAGCAGCCAGTCTACCCCGAGGGTCAGGCTGCTTGCCGAGCAGAGGAACCAACAGGACCTTGGCTTGGAGTGGAGGGGGGGGCCAGATTACCTGAACTGCCATCTTGAGGAGAGGTCGGCCTGCCCAGCCTCCTGGGAGGGCCCAGAGGACTAGCTTATCAAGGCCTGACCCCACTTTCCCCAGCCCCTGCCCAAAGACCCTGCGAACTGGCCCTGGGCCTTCCCTGGTTATGGCCCTGTCCTGTGGCCTGGCCACTGGGCTATCAGCCTGCTCTCGTACCCAGGAGTGGGCCTCAAGACTGCCTCCCTGCAGCTGCTGGTGGTTCCTGTCATGGCACCAATTCTTCCAGGGGCCCTTCCTGTGGCTCCCGTCCTCCCCCACCCAAGCTCTGGGCCAGACCCCTTCCTGTTTCCTCTGCTAGAGCTCAGCCCCTTCAAAAAGGCACTGCAACAACTGCTCCCACAGTGGTGGCCTCCACCTTCTGCAGAGAGGCCAAGGACCAGGCAGTCTGAGCACATTCACCTATGACCTCTAGGGCTCAACCGGCTGGGAGTTGAGCCGAAGTAGTGGGATTACAGATGCTCATCGTTGGGCCCTGGGCTGCCAAGCTCAGCCAGTGGGCAACGGAGAGAGCTGTGGGAGCCCTTGGCCTCAGACTTGGCCCACGGTGGGAGGACCAGGAGCCCTGCTCATAGCTGCACCACTAACAACTCCTTGGGCTTAAAGCCAGAAGTGGGACCAGCAGGAAGAATGGAGCCATCCGCTCCAGTTGGGCTGAGGGCTTCCTGGAGGAGGCTGTGGGGTAATGGGCTTTCAAGGATGAGCAAGAGTTTCCTGGGCAGCAGAAAAGGAATTTCTAGTAGAGCAAACTTTGGAAACCAAGGCACCTGGAAAGGGAGAGGGTGTGACATCTGGTGCACTACGCTTGGGGACACTGGGCTGGTGGGCTGGAAGGTGATCTGGAGGGGTTGGAGAGGCTGCAGCTACTGGGTTGCAGGGCTTACACACTTAGCAATAGGGAACCCACTGAGGGTGCAGAGCAGGGAGTGCCCATCGGCTCTGTGAGCTGCTGGAACCGCAAAGGACAAGGGACACCACGAAAGCTAGGCCTCACATTCACAGTCAGCCTGAGGGCCTACCGCGTTGGGACAGCCTCGGAGTTCGATGCTCATGGTGACGTGAGGTCAGCCATCCCTTGTCCATTCCCACCGCCAGCCCAGGTCTCTGCTGGGCGCCCGCCACTGGGAGCACACGTGGGGGAGAAGATCGTGCACCTGGTGGGGCCCGGGTGCAGGGGACTGACAGCGCGGCAGTGCTCCATTTTTTCAAGCAAAAATATTCTATCAATTGTAAAACAAAATCGACTAGGTATTCTGTCACCAAAAGTAATTTATTTGGGGAAAAAGAAAGGGCTGCATTCGGGCCGACGCAGACACGATGAGCCATTTGCACGCACAGAACAGGACAAAGATGAAGTACTTTATAGAGAGAAGTTAAGGAGCGGGGCTGGTAGGCCAGGGCTCTTAGTCAGGCCTCTGACGTAACCCTAGCGCGCTTCCCGTAGAGCTCTCCGATGACGTCAGCGCGAGAGCCCCTCCCACAGGCACTCCCGATACCATCTAGCTTAAGGTCTGTCCTAAATTTGATCATTTCTCAACGTCAAAAGGCTGCTGTGAGGTCAGAAACAGGACTTTTCACGGTTATAAAAATAAAATATACTTGGCTAAAATGTCCGTTCTCAAATTCTTCAAGTCGGCCACCCCCCCTTCTGTGCCCGCCCCCTCCCCCGTACTCCTTCCGGTGGGGCCCCACACAGCCCGCCCTCTGCCCCCACCGGCCCCGGCGTGGGTTCTTCTGCGTCTACAGAGGAGAAGGCCAGAGACGGGGGTGGGCTGCAAACCTGGCTGGGCCCAGACAGCCGCCAGGCGGGAGGGAGGGAGGCCGGGCCGGGCGTGGCCCGCGCATGGAGCGCGACCTGGGGGGCGGAGCCGCGCTGGTGGTTCGCGCTCTATCTGGACGCTTTTCTCCCGCGCAGCCGCTCAGCCTGGCGCGGCGCAGCTCCCAGGAACCACTGCGCGGCGGCGGCGTTTCCGGGTTGGCAGGCTGACCCGGGCGTGCGGGGCGGAAGTGGGCGGCCGCGATCGCTGCGGAGCCTCGCTGCCTGCAGGCCCTGGTCGAACTGGAGGGAGCCGGGGAGAGGAGCTCAGGCGGCCCTCGCGGCCCGGGCGAGCGGACTGCCGGCGGGCCTGCGGCGGCCGCGGCGGCGCCGGCGGAGCGCGGCGGGGATGGGGCGCCGAGCCGGGCCGGGGCCTCGGCCATGTTCGCGGGGCTGCAGGATCTGGGCGTGGCCAACGGCGAGGACCTGAAGGAGACGCTCACCAACTGCACTGAGCCGCTCAAGGCCATCGAGCAGTTCCAGGTGGGGCGGGGTGCGGAGGCCGGGCCGTTGGAGCGTGAGTCAGGCAGGGGGCGGGGTCGCGTGGGAAGTGGGCACGTTTCTCTCCCTCCAAACGCTGCGTCTCTTCCCCGGGATGGAGGAACCGGGTGTCCTGACTTAGTGCCCCATTGACGGACATCTGGGTGGCTTCCAGTTTTTGCAGTTACAGCCAGCGCTGCTGGGAACAGCCTTGCAGCTGCATCCGTTTGTGTTCAGGGCACCCGAAGTGCCTGGCCAGACATGGCTGTGGCTGAGGGTTCTGTTTTAGCCTCGCTCCCCCCCCCCAAGTAAGCAAAATTGGCCCCACGCTGACCCTCTGCTTCCTCAGACAGAGAATGGCGTGCTGCTGCCTTCCCTGCAGTCGGCTTTGCCCTTCCTGGACCTGCACGGGACGCCCCGGCTGGAGTTCCACCAGTCCGTGTTTGACGAGCTGCGGGACAAGCTGCTGGAGCGCGTGTCGGCCATTGCATCCGAGGGGAAGGCTGAGGAAAGGTGGGTGGGCAGGTGTTATGTGCAGCCCTTTTCTCAGGCTGGGCACTGGCTTAGTGCTCACTGTTCCCTTGGCCACACATCCCTACCCGAAAACAGAGCCTCTTCCCCAGGTGTCTTGCCTGTGGAGACTTGTTTGTTTAGCCATCTTCTGTCTGGGGACAGGCAGGCAGCTGCTTCTGACTGGGTCCTGTGCAGCTTTCTCAGTCATGCGAGTCTTTCCAGGTACAAGAAACTGGAAGACCTTCTGGAGAAGAGTTTTTCTCTGGTGAAGATGCCGTCCTTGCAGCCAGTGGTGATGTGTGTCATGAAACACTTGCCCAAGGTAAGAGTGGTGGCCTGGTGCCCAGGGGACTCGTGCCCAGGCTCTCGCTTGGTCCAGGCGTCGGGTTGGATCTGGGGAGGTTTCCTGAGCTGGCTGCCCAAGCAAGGGCAGCTCGGAGGCACGTTGTCTCTCGGCTTTTCCTGACGAGCCCCGTGGAAACCGAAGCTTGGCGTGCGAGGTGGGGTGTGGGCCCTTCTGGGTAGGAGCTGTGTGTGTTTAGCACGGCTGCCTGTGCCTCCCAGGGCCTGGGGGCCAGCCACAGGTGCTCCTTTCATCTGGGGTTGGGTTTGAGGTGGTCTCTGGCCCATCTTGAGGTAGACCCTGGGCATAGGCGCTGCTCACGGGTGCCTGTGGGTCGTGTAGGTTCCCGAGAAGAAGCTGAAGCTGGTCATGGCTGACAAGGAGCTGTACCGGGCCTGCGCTGTGGAGGTGAAGCGGCAGATCTGGCAGGACAACCAGGCACTCTTCGGTGACGAGGTGTCCCCGCTGCTGAAGCAGTACATTCTGGAGAAGGAGGGTGCGCTCTTCAGCACAGAGCTTTCCGTGCTGCACAACTTCTTCAGCCCGTCCCCCAAAGCCAGGCGCCAGGGCGAGGTGAGGCTGGGCCGCGAGCAGGTGGCCAGACGGAGGGGCCACCTGGCCAGCCCCTTCCCCACCCTGACCTGGGTGGTTCTGCTCCTGGAACAGCAGGCTTGTGCCATGGCTGGTAAGGGGCTTGCCACACTGTGCCCGGGTGTGGGTCTTTTGGATTTCACATCCTCGGTGCTCTGCCACTTGGCCAGCTTTTCAGTGAAGCTCAGCGCGTCTTCTCTCAGCTCTGGGAAGTTTCTTCTGTATTTACGTTTGACTCGTTAGTTGCTTGGACAAACATTTCTTGACTGCCCACTCCCTGCCATAGGTGCTGGGACCCTTCAGCGACCCTGGAGTTCAGGGTGCTTGCGTGGGGCACTGAGGTCTCCTGGGGGCAGACACTATGTAGTGAATGTCACTTGTCAGTGACTGAGCTTGAGGTGTGGACAAGGGCTGTGGAGAGTGGAGATCGTATTGGAAGCAAGGCAGGGCTGGGTGGGGCGGAGGTGGGAGTGAGGAAGGGGAGCCAGGTCAGGGTGTGAGGAAGGGCAGGCCAGGGTGGGTGGAGTGTCCGGGGCGACGAGGCTGGTATGGCCAGAGCCTAGAGCAAGTAGGCAAGTGGGGTAGGGGTGCAGTTGGGAGGGCTGGAGGCCACTGTGCTGACAGGCCTTTCCCAGTCAGGTGGGGATCACTGGGCCTGACCTGGTTCTATAATAACTGCGCATCCAGGGGAGATGTGATGGTGACAAGTAGCCAGATACTGGCTGAGTGGTGTTTTGTGTTTTTTGTCTTCTTTCATACTCAGTTTTCATTTGGAGTTTTGCGTGTTTGGTGTGAGGTAGGATCCGGCCTCACGTTTTCTCCTAAACGTCTGGCGGCTGGTCACAGCCCCGCTTCCATACTGGCCCGAGCAGTGTGTCTCTGCTCTGCCGTCTTTGTCTTCCAGCTCGTCTTGGGGGAGCCTGGCCTTAGGCTGTGGTCTGCCTGTGGGCTCCTGTTCCTTCTTCACACTCCAAGCCAAGGTCCTGTTGGGGGCCCAGGTCCTTCCTGCTGTGTGGTCTGAATTCCTGCTAGAGGAGAAGGTGGCAGCCCGTTAACGCATCGCCCTGTGGTCCTCGGCTGTGCTTCAGCTGCTGAGCCATAGTTGTGTGCCGGGCCACCTGTGAGCCGTATCCCTGAGCTGTGCCCGCTTGTTCGCGTGCAAGGCAGGCCTGGGTCATGGTCAGGGCTGGTACGTGTTAGCTGTTGTTGGCACAGAGGTGCCCAGTATGCAGGTGCTGAGACTTGGGTCACGTCCCCGGCTCTCCTCTTCGTCGGGGTCCCCAAGGCCTGTGTGTCCTCGGCAGGGGCTCTTAAAGTGGCCTGTTGGGTCGTTACTGCTCCTGCCACCCCTGCCGTTCTCTCCACTTGTTGCGTCCAGTCTGATGCCTGTTGGGCTGCTGCGATATCCACCACCCAGGTTGCCCTGTGTCCTTCACATCAGTGGGCTGAGATTCAGCTCCTGTTGATGGCCAGTGAGCAGCGGGCACAGCCCCTCCTGTTGTCTGGGTCCTGAGTGGGGGTAGGTGCGGGGTGGTGACCCTTGCAGAGGGAGGAATGCAGACGCTGGAGATGGGTGCGCAGCCGAGGGCCTCAAGCTGTTGGAGAAGATGGGGAGCCCGGCAGCCTGGGCCCAAGAGGATGGCAGTGAAACGTTGACCGTGCACTGAGCACAGTGGTCGCTGCGTGTCCTCGACTGGTCCTGAGTCTCCCGATGTCAGCTGGCTGGGTGAGCAGGGTCAGACCTGCTAGCGGCTCTGGTGGAGTCCAGGGTCACAGGCTGGTGGTCTTTCAGGGAAGCTGTGGGCCTCACGTGGGCTCCACCTCGTTAGAAACTAGCAACACTGCCACCTGCCACAGAGCCGGTGTTGGGTGAGAGAAGACTTTCAGCTCAAAGCAGGAAGGGTGAACGGCAGGGGCGCTGTGTGATACCGTGGCCGTGTGTGTCTGCGCCGCCCTGTGTGTCTGCATGCTTGTGTGTGTCTGGGCCATGTATGATGCGGTGGCTGCCTGTGTCTGCAGCCGTGAGTGACACCGTGGCCGGGACTCCCGCCCACAGGTGGTGCAGAAGCTGACGCAGATGGTGGGGAAGAACGTGAAGCTGTATGACATGGTGCTGCAGTTCCTGCGGACCCTCTTCCTGCGCACGCGGAATGTGCACTACTGCACTCTGCGGGCCGAGCTGCTCATGTCCCTGCACGACCTGGATGTTAGCGACATCTGCTCCGTGGACCCCTGCCACAAGGTGGCGCCCCGGCCCTGGCCAGGCCCTGTCCCCCTCCCTCTGGTCTCTTCTTGGCTTCTGTCTCGCCTCCCCATGGATGGGGTGGTCCTGGTACCTGGGCTCTGACTGCCCACCCACCTGGCTGCCTAGTATGCGCCTGCTCCTCCACCTCTGTCCACTCGGCTGGGGACTGGGTCATCCACGGCCACACACGCTCACCTGCCCGCTCCGTTATTGCTCTGCTCCAGCCGGCTAGGCCCCGCAGCCCCTCTGGCTTCTCCATCTTCCTCCGGGCTCTCCAGGACCTCCTGACGCCCCCGCCCTCGCCCCCGCCACTCTCCACGCCAGCTTCCCTAGGGCTGCTCTTGGCGAGCGCCATGCTGCAGGACCGGGCTTTCTCACAGCCCTCGTCCCCAGCACGGACGCTGTGCAGCCACCACCGTGTCACCTCCTGGGGGTTGTGTGGTGTCACGCTTTGAGACTGCAGCGCCCACCCCCACGGGGGTGGGGAGGGCTGCCAGAGAGGCCCCTTTTAGAACCAAACACAGATAGCCTCCTCCTGTCAGGCCCTTGAGCCTTTCTGCATTTGCGCCACCCTGTCCCTGGCACAGATCCTGGCACTGAGCCAGGCCTTGGCCGTGTGACGCGGTGGTCCTGACACCTGCCTAAGCCTTGGGTGGCCCGAGAGGTGAGGCCGAGCAGGAGTGAGCAGGGAAATTGTGCTTCCCACAGTTTACCTGGTGCCTGGACGCCTGCATCCGTGAGCGGTTCGTGGACAGCAAGAGGGCCCGGGAGCTGCAGGGCTTTCTGGACGGAGTGAAGAAGGGTCAAGAGCAAGTCTTGGGGTGAGGGTCCTGTCCACAGGCGTCCAGATGAGCACACTGTGTTCAGGGGGGTGTTCATATTCCAGCACGTTTTAGAACTGCCTGGCACCCCGTGTCCATGGCTGAGACCTGACTACAGCTGTTCCCTGGGCAGGGTTCTGCTCTGCAGCCTCTGGGGCCTGCCCATCTGCTGAGGAGGGACCCGCTGTGCCCAGTTCTCCCTGTAGTTGTCTCTGTGGGACCCTGGCTAAGTACAGAGTCTGGGTCAGATTTTCAGAACCAAATGGGACCTTAACTAGGAGCTTTCAAACTTCTCAGGTTTTTGAGTAAAGTACAAGTTTCAAACTGAGCTTTTCTATGGAAGGGGTCCAGGGTAGAGTGGGCTCTCCCTGTGTGGAGGGGCCATCTCTCTGGGTCTGCGGCTGAGGCAGCCCAGCCTGTGGCCGACGCCACCCAGGCCAGGACCTTCCTGTGTTAGTACTGTGGGCTCATCTCTGCAGGGACCTGTCCATGATCCTGTGTGACCCCTTCGCCATCAACACCCTGTCACTGAGCACCGTCAGGCACCTGCAGGAGCTGGTCGGTCAGGAGATGCTGCCCAGGGTGAGTGCCCTCGGCTGGCCGCACTGCCTTCTGGATGGGCACGTGGATGTGGACCACTGGCAGCCAGGGCTGTGATGCCCCGGCAAGAGCACACACACCCCACGTGCACATAGTGCCTGGAGTCGAAGCAAAGCCACAGCACCAGGACCCTGCTGAGCATGGATCCAGGGGGTGGGGAGGTGGGGGGTGAGAGCGGCTCCGGTGAGCAGGCGCTGAGGTCCCGTTCCTCTGCAGGACAGCCCCGACCTCCTCCTGCTGCTCAGGCTGCTGGCTCTGGGCCAGGGCGCCTGGGACATGATCGACAGCCAGGTCTTCAAGGAGCCCAAGATGGTAACGGATGTGGCGGGGAGCCTGTCCACGCCTTTCCTGCAAGGGCTTGGGGCCGGGCATCAGGAAGGTGGCGCGGGGCGGGATGAGCGTGGCACAGGTGGAGACGCTCTGGGGCCTCCACCCTAGGAGGTGGAGCTCATCACCAGGTTCCTGCCCACGCTCATGGCCCTGGTGGTGGACGACCACACCTTCAACGTGGACCAGAAGCTGCCTGCCGAGGACAGGGCTCCGGCCACGTACCCCAACATGCTGCCGGAGACGTTCACTAAGTATGCGTGAGGGGCGGGGGGCACCCTGCGGGCTCCCTGGGAGGCCGGAGGCCAGCGCTCCTCGCTGAGCGTCCTCGCCGGGCAGGTTCCTGCAGGAGCAGCGCATGGCCTGTGAGGTGGGGCTGTACTACGTGCTACACGTCGCCAAGCAGAGGAACAAGAACGCGCTGCTGCGCCTGCTGCCGGGGCTCGGTGAGTGCGCGCCGCCTGGTCCACTGCTGAGTGTGTGTCTTCTGGAGGTGGTTTTGGTACAGAAGTGAGAAGAGGTCAGCTTCGTGCTTTCACAGATGCCCCCCGTTCTCGTCACCGTTTGTTGACGTTCTTTCCACAGCAGTGGAAGAGCCACCTTAACTTAATCCTAACTGGCGAGGGGTGTGCAGCCTGTCAAGTGCTCAGACATTGGGAGAGCGCCCCTGAGAGGCGGGAGGATGGGGTCAGGGCCGGTTGCTGCAAGCTAGGAAGAAGAGAGAGGTCTGAGTGGACTCCTTCAAGAGGAAGCTGCAGATTGAGTCGGGGAGAAGGGGCTTCTGGGAGCCTGGCCTTCCCACTGCGCCCAGGGGCCCACAGTCTTTTACTGGCTCAGGTCTTGTGGTGTTGCCGCTTCTTTGTAAAGATGTCATGCATTTCTTGCTAAGTGTGTGTCTAGGTCATTGGTGGGTGTGATGGTGAAGTGTGTGTTATTTTCCCGACTTGTCTGTGTGGAGGAAGCTGTCTATTTGTGGGTGTTTATACCCAGCCACCGTCTAACCCAACGACACCAACTCCCCTTCCCGTCCAGAGTGAAGTGAGTGTCTGACGTCAGTGTGCCAGGGCTGAAGTCGAGGTGTGGGCAGGGCTGGTGCTTTCTGGAGGCTCCACGCGATGCGTGTCTCCTCCTACTGTGAGGAGCTGCCTGCATCCTTGGCTTGTGGCCCTTTCCTGCATCCCCACGGTTCCTCCTTCCAGCTCCTCCTGTCCTCGTGTCTGTCTCTCTGACTCTGGCCTTCCTGCACCTGCCTCCCTCTCAGAAGGACACTTCTGATGCCAGGACCACCAGGTCATGCAGGCCATCTCCCATCTCGGGTCCCTTAACACAGAAGGTGGCATGGTCACAGCTTCTGGGTCCAGAGGTGGACGTATCTCCGGGCCGGTGTTCTGCCTGTTTGGACACATACAGAAACAGTTATAAGTGACTTGGTTTGCATCATTCTTTCTGTCTATTTCAGTGCCCTTTGTTTCTGTGTCTCTCCTCATAGTCGGCTAGAGACGGATGTCCTGCTGCAGCGGGCACATCAGTGCCCCTGGGCAGGTGTGGGTCTCAGCTCCGCCAGGAGGGACATGTTCGTTTGTCCACATTATCAGTGCTTCTCATAAGAACAGATGTCGAATTTACAAATTCTCTCGTTTATTTTCAAATTTTTTACTGTGGGGATTTTTTATGAAGTCAGAAGAGCACAATACGGCGAAGCCCCCTGCCCGCTGTGTATGTCCATCTGGCCCCTCGTGATGGTCTGGACGTCAGTTCCACATTCCCTGCACACCAGCTATGAACAATGGAGCAGGTGTCGGTGACAGAAGGAAGTTCCTAAAACCATGACTGCAGCCTGTGAGCACGTCAGATCCATGTTCCAGTGCAGGGGCCACCTTTCCCCGATTGTCACATACATTTTTGTTCAGATCAGGAGTCTAACAAGGGCCTCGCTTCACCGTGCGTTTCCTTGTTGCCTCTCAGGTCTCGTGGTCTGTAGGGTTACAAGGGACTCGTTGGGGGGACCAGGGCATTTGTTCCCCGTGGAGACTTTGCTGGCATAGTGACTCTGGTCAGACGTGTGAGGGGCGCTCCGGTACATCCGGTACGACTGGTCTCCCGGAGACAGTCAAGCTCCCTGGGCTCGGGTAGCGTCAGCTGGACCTGTTGGCATTTCTGGAGCAGCCGCCACAGCCGGCGTGGCTAGTGTGCATCCTCTGGGGCCAGCTACCTTCCACTGGCTGCCAGAGTCACGGGTAGTTACTTTTGCAGTCTCTCTCGAGTTTTGGTGTCCGTGGTGTCAAAGGAGGACCATTTTGTTCTGCTCTTTTTCCTCTGGACGGTTGAGGAAGCAGTCGGGGCTGACTTGCTGCCACTTTCCTGGTTTTCCTCTAGTTGCCGGTCTGTTTAGGTCTCTCTCTTCTGGAGTTTGCTTAACACAAAGCCCCTTAGCCACTGGGCAGAGTCATGTGTGATGGGCTCCCATCCCTTCCCTGGACCCTCGTGCTGGCCCAGGTCCCCGCCCCTGCCAGCTCCCACTGTTTGCCTCGCATGTCCAGGCCCCGGTTCTGGTTCTCAGGAGAAGCGAGCACCATCCTCAGAAGTGCTGCGTTGTGGTCCCCCCTTGCCTCCCAGGTCCGGGGGCAGGGGTGTGGGGCAGTGGGCAAGCTGACGCCTGCTGTGCCTGCAGTGGAAACCTTCAGTGATCTGGCCTTTGGTGACATCTTTCTCCACCTGCTCACGGGGAACCTGGCGCTGCTGGCCGACGAGTTTGCCCTGGATGACTTCTGCAGCATCCTCTTCGAGGGCTTCCTCCTCACTGCCTCCCCGAGGTCCGCAGGCTGGGTGTGGGGTGGGGTGGGGCCTGGCAGCGGGCTGGGGCCTGTAGCAGCTGTGGCCTCTTCCAGGAAGGAGAATGTGCAGCGGCACACACTGCGGCTCCTGCTCCACCTGCACCACCGTGTGGCGCCGTCCAGGCTGCAGGCCCTGCAGAAGGCGCTGGAGCCCACTGGCCAGGTGCGTGCCACCCTGTTCTCACCTTGGGGCGTGCTGCATGCTGCCTAGTCCCCTGTGTGTGTGTGTGGACATTCTCCAAGTAGCCACAGGACCCGCCCCCACCTATGTGCCTGCCCCACAGAGCGGAGAGGCAGTGAAGGAGCTTTACTCCCAGCTCGGTGAGAAACTGGAGCAGCTGGACCATCGGAAGCCCAGCCCAGCCCAGGCTGCAGAGACCCCGGCCCTCGAGCTGCCACTGCCCACCGTGCCCGCCCCGGCTGGGCTCTGATGCCACCCCTGGAGCTACTGGGGAAAGGGCTAGGTCCCTGGTGCAGCCCCGGCCCTGATTAGCCAGGAGAAGAGGTTCCCTGCACCTGACTTGGCTACGGCCCCACGTCTGCTGGTGGCAGATTGACTACTTCTGGAGACAGGTGGTGGGCTGAGCTGAGACCCCAATTGACCCATGGCAAGGCACCTTCCTCAGTGCCTCAACCCGCCATGACCATCCGTGTGAACAAGACCTTGTCCCTGCTCCTCGCGGACCCCTGGCCAGGTCCATGGAGTGCAGTCCCTGCTCGAGGCCCGCCATGCCTGGCCTGGCCTGGCCCTCTCCCCCAAGCTGTGGAGAGATTGCTCTTCCTGTTTGGCAGGATGGATTTCCACTGCTGTGGGGGAAACAGCCAGGCAGTAGTCGGAATGAGGAAAAGCCCCCCGTTTTCTGAGGGGAGAAAGCAGGGCGCTGAGACCTGTGGGAAAGTGGGTGCACGGGCTGTTATTGGCAGCCCTGGTTGGGTCAGCCTGGCTCCCACCGAGGATGTGAGTGCTGGACAGTAGGCGATGTGTTGCACCAGGACCCACAGGCAGGCTGCTGCTCCTACCCGGGCCAGCAGCACCCACCTGCTGCCTCAGTTTACCCTGGGAGTGCTGTGCCCCTGGCTCAGCTGCACTGCCTGGCCAGGTGAGGGCCAGCTGTTGCGTATGGTGAGACTCGCACATGTAAATAAAAGACGTTTTGGCAAATCCAACAGCCACTTGTGTGCTGCCGGGGTTGGAGCAGCGCAGACCAGCACCCTCTTAGGGGCATTTCCGTCTTTGTGGGCCACAGTCTGGATGCCCAGCCCTGTCTGGGATGGACGTCAGGGATGGGAAGGTCTGAGAACAGCTACCTTGTCCTCAAGGCTGCTGGAGGCCAACAGATTGGATGCAGACAGGTCTGGGCAGGCCTCAGGGCTCATCACCAGCAGGACATGGCTGAGTGTCAGGCTCCGCAGAGGTCACTGTGACCTTGACAGGTGTAGCCCTGCAGGTGTGGGGGAGGGACTGGAGACCCCTGCAGATGGGACAGGCAAGCAAAGATGTGAGAGGTGGTCACAAGGAACTTTTAAACAAATAAAAGAAATCCATGCTTGTGTACTGATGGGAATGACACAGTGAGTGAAAAGGGGGCGGGGCCAGGGCACAGGCGCTGCTTTCAGAGCAGGGACTTCTCAGGGAGGCAGGTCTGGGGGGCCAGATGCTGGGGTCCTCTTCTGGTTGCTTCCGTTTTCGCCAGGTAGCAGGGAGTCAGGTCCTGGACTGGGAAGCAGGACGGGGCAGAGGTGGGGCCGAGGAGAGAGGTGAGGAAGGAACTTGGCCATGGAACCCACCTGAGGCTTGTGGTCAAGATGGACAGGTCAGCACACTGGACTCCTCCAGGCCAGATGAGGACGGGGGACTAGAGGCCCTGGGGGATGACAGTGGAGGGTGTGAGTTGCAAGCACAGGCTGGAGGTGGGGGGTGGGGGCTGCAGCTGTTGGCATGGTGGGACGGTGGGCGAGGTGCGTGGGCACAGTCGTTGGAGGTCAGCAGCCTTAGGGGCTGAGGAACAGGAAGACCCAGACAGGACAGGAGCAGAGCTGCAGGAGGGATGGTGACCCTGAGCAAGCACTGTTGGGAGGTGAGGGAGGATGGGTGTCCACGGTGGGGGTCAGGAAGGAGAGGAGTTTGGGAGACGCAGTCCCTGAGGGGCTGGGGGTGGGGAGCAGTAAGTTGAAAGGTCTGCAGAGAAGAGGTTGAAGACACCGGCAGGACAATTTCAGGCCATGGGTGGGAGGGGATGCCCAGAGTCGGGAACGGGGTGTGGTGGGGTTGGTCCTGGGGCCCCTTCATACCTGGACATGGGGAAAGTGCAGGAAGTTGAGGCCTTAGCCCAGGGCTCAGGGTCACCCTTGACTGTGCTGGGGTTGGACCCTCTGGAGCATGGTTTTCTTGACTCCTGCCATACCCTGTGCAGTAGCCCCCTCCTCACCCCAGTGAAGGGGCGCTGGACCCCGGAGAGTTTGGCGGGTCAGCTTCTAGTAGAAGCAGCCAGCTAGCCACTGGAGACAGGCCTGCCTGAGTCAGAAGAAGCCTGGGCCCCAGAGGACCCTGCCTCCATGCTGGGGTCAGGGCGCAAAGGCAGGGCCTGGACAGACAAGTGTCCTGCCCTGGTCCCAGGAAGGCCTGGGCATGGGCCAAGAGCATTGACAGGCCACATGGATGAGGTGCCAGAGGGTCCCCAAGCACCTGGCTCTGCCCTTCACAGGAGCCAGGCCTCACTGCTGGGGAGGATTGGTGAGCAGGGCGTTCTCAGTGTGGGGAGCAGGGCTGTGGGACATGGTGACACGGGCAGAGGGTGCTGCCAGATGGACAGACGGACTCCCACTTGTCACCAGGAGGCCTGTGAGGTCCTTGTTCTGGAGCGAATGGGAAGCCCCAAGCCCATGCCGGATACCTCCCTGATGCAGGCCCGGGGCGGTAGAGAGCTAGGAGTAGCCATCCTGGCAGGGCAGGGGCTGGGGACGGGGGTGCATGAGCAGGACACTCCAGTGGGGCCCTGGAGCCAGAGGACAGGATTGCCAGGCCTGTGGGGTGTAGGTGGGTACAGTGCTGGGACTGGTTTGGGGGCATCACTGTTGACAAGCCCACTGGTCTGGAGGGCTGCAGACGGGCTTGGGCCTGGGGACCAGCTCCCTTGGCCAGAACGGGAGGAGTTGGGGCCATCCAGGCAGGCCCAGCTGCACAGAGGTGGGAAATGGGATGAGGGCATTCTTAGCACAAATTCTTTCTAAATTTGCTGTTCAACCAGGACCCTGAGCCATGTGGGGGTCTTTCCCGGTGCTAGAACTGACCCTGGGTGTGTGGCCCTGTCCTCAGGGGCTCCAGGCTGGGGCACAGGGGAAGAGGGAGAGGGAAAAGGAAATGAGCCCTACAATGGGGGCCCCAGATTGGGGTCAGGGGCTGGGGAGAGAGAAGGAGGGACGTGGGGACACCTGCTGGGCAGAGGACCCTGTCTGCTTCTCCCCTCTTGCCCTACTTCCCTTCCCCCCCCAGGGGACCCTGGTGGGGGTGTCAGGTGCTGAAGATGTCCTTGGGATGGTGGGCGTCTGTGAGGTCCTGGGGTAGGGCACGCTCGCAGCCTCACCAGGTGCCCGGGGCCTGGGCCGACCCAGGAGGGCTGCAGGGCTAAGGCGGGTAAGTGACACGCCCGCTGTCCACAGCCCAGCAAGCCGGCCAGGCCTCCCCATCTGGCGCCTCCGTCCAACTTAAGTCCCGCCCTCGCTGCACCCCTGACTCACTTCCTTTGCATAGGAGCTGGGAACCTCCCCCAGCTTCCTCCGCTCCGGGCACTCCCTGGGGACCCACAGGTGCCGCTGCTGCCCCTCCAGGCCTGAGCAGGCCCAGTGAGGCCCCTGACCCCAGCCCGACTCACCAGGAAACCATTTTCTGCTTCCTGAGTCACAGGTCTCAGGGTCTGACACAGGCAGGGGCCTCCCTGGGGGGCTGGGAAGCAGGAGCCTGATCTCACGCAGCTGCAGGTACTGGGGTGGTTTGGGGGCCAGGGGCATGTCCCCTGCGACTCTCCAGCTCTGTCTCCGCAGTGGCTCTTCCTCCTTTTCCCTGCTCTTTGTTCATCTTTCCGCCCATCCCACCTCTCTTGGGGCTCCCGAATGCCCCTCCATCAGTGTTCAGTGGAGGATCCCTGTCTTTAGGGGGTGGGGGAATGGGAGGTCTAGGCTCAGCCTGGGGACAGGGCTGGGGCCCATTCTCAAAAGCAGAAGTTCCAGCCAGATCCCTCACCCCCAAAGTGTTCTTAAGTGTGGGGCGGAGCGTATCTCAACTCCAGGGGTGCTCGGGCTTCTGCTTCCCGTGGCCCCTTCTTGGGACGCCTATGGCCTCTGGCGCCCGGCAGTCGGATCTGCAGGCGGGGGCAGGATCGGCCTTGACCCTTCTTTACCCCTAATCGGCGCCTGGTCGGCACCGACTCCTCCTCCAGGAAGCCCGGCTGCCGCCCGATAAGGTGCCCCCCCCCCCCCAACTTCCTCAGGGCCCGCGGCTGTTTATGGGAGGACCCGAGAGATTTGCATGGGGCCCCGCGGGGAGCCGCTTCCTGGTCAGCGAAGCCGGGACAAGGCACTGGCCGTAGGGCAGCCCGGGCCACACTCCAGGGCCTTCCAGGGGGATGCGATCACCCGGGGGAAGGGTCCTAGTCGGCGGTGCGTAAGTCTGGAGACCCTCCCCGTCTTCCTGTTGCAGGAGGGTGCCCTGCATGCCGTACGCCGCCCCTGAGCTATGGACCACGGCCAGCCCAGCCCGGAGCCTGTGGCTGCGGCCCCCAGCGCCCCTGGCCCGAGCGTGATCGCGCCGCTGCGTGCCGTGGTCCGCCTGCGCCGTCGCGTGTGCCTCCTGCGTAAGCGGCGCTTCCTGCCGCCTGGCCTGGGGCCGGATTTCCGGGCCCTGGCGCCGCGCTCGGACCGGGACCAGCCCCAGTTCTTCACCTTCGACGGCCCCGCGGAGCTGTCGTCCCGGACGCCGCGCAAGAGGCGCCGACGCAGCCGCGTGGTGCTCTACCCCGAGACCTCGCGCAAATACCGACCGCGCGTGGAGCAACGGAGCCGCGCGCAGCATTGCCTGCTGTTGCTCGTGGCCATCGTGGGCTTCCAGGTGCTGAACGCCATCGAGAACCTGGATGATAACGCGCAGCGCTATGACCTTGATGGGCTGGAGAAGGCGCTGCAGCGCGCTGTGTTCGGCCAGCCGGCCGCCATAGGGCGCATCATGGCGCTGCTGCGGGACTACCTGGCCACGCACGTGCACAGCCGCCCGCTGCTCCTGGCGCTGCACGGACCCAGCGGCGTGGGCAAGAGTCACGTGGGCCGCCTGCTGGCACGTCACTTCCGTGCGGTTTTGGAGGACGGCGCGCTCGTGCTGCACTACGACGCGCGGCACCACTGCCCCGAGCCGCGCGCCGCGCAGGACTGCCGCGAGGAGCTGGCGCGGCGCGTGGCTGACGTGGTGGCACAGGCCGAGGAGGATGAGAAGACCCCGCTCTTGGTGCTGGACGAGGTGGAGCTCCTGCCGCCGGCGCTACTGGACGAGCTGCAAGGCTTCCTGCAGCCACAACGCTCCCATCACTTCCGCAACGCCATCTACGTGCTACTGAGCGGTGCTGGCGGCGCGGAGATCACACGCTTCGTGCTTCAGAACGCGTCCCGAGCGCTGCCCCTGCGCCTCGACGGTGCCCACGGTGCCCGGGCCGAGGAGGAGCTGCGCGCAGGCCTGCGGGCGCTCCTGGTCCGCGAGCACCCGCTGTGGCAGGCCGCGGCCATCGTTCCCTTTCTGCTGCTGGACAAACGGGACGTGGTCAACTGCTTCCGGGAGGAGATGGCTGGTGAGGGCTTTTTCCCGGAGCAGGCCCGCGCCGAGCTCCTGGCTGCGCAGCTCAACTACTACCGCGTCGCTGGCCGTGAGTTTGCTGTCACAGGCTGCAAGCAGGTGGTGGCCAAGGTGAACCTCTTGTAGCACAGGTGCAGCTGGACACGATGGGACGTTTGGGGCAGTAGCGGGGAAGGGACCCTATGTATATGCCTCAGGCCCCTGAGGCGCTAAATAAATCTGTCTCTGGCGCCCCAGCTGGCTTGCGATTCCAATTCCAGCCCCAGAGCCCCCAGTCTGCCACCTCCCTGTCCTTAATTCGGCCTCATTCCTTAGCGCCTACTGTGTGCCCCACGCCCGCAGGCACCCCAGGAGGATGGGTGGTGTCAGTGAGGGTGAACAGCCCCCAAGATCACACCCCTGGTCCCTTGCAGAGCTGAATGTGATCACTGTTCTGGGGTGCCTGCAGCGCACATGCTCGCACCAGCCCACCCCTTGCACACCTGCTCAGCCTGGAGGCCCAAAGGCCTGGATGTGTCTCCAGTCCCTTGAATCACCGGTAATGCCTGGATTTGTCAGGCTTCTTAGGCCCAGGAGTGCCTCCGCCCCAAGGCAGCAGCATGGGTGGGTGTGTCCACCCAATGAGCAGATCCAGTGGAATCGCCTGAATGTTCTAGAAAGAGGGATTCTCAGGATGACAGTGGTAAGAGGTGGCCCAAGTGAGGGGCCCTGACCTCTCAGATCCCCTTGCCCTGGTCACCGACTTGGCCCAGAGCTCTGAATTGGCGGAAGCCACTGAGTAGGGACCCTTAGACTCAGCTACAGAGATGCAGAGCCCTGCCCAGCACTGCTTCCCAGGCCTGGGGTGGGGACTTCACCCCTGCCACCCTGGACCCTCCCAGTGGCCCGGCAGACCCCGCCCACCCGTCGCTCCGCAGTCACCTTTGGCGTGGGGGCTCCGCGACAGCGTCCCCCCCCCCCCCCCCCCGCAGCCCCGCGTACAGGGTGTCCTCAGTGCTGCCCCCTGGTGGCTGCGCGGATCAGTTTGGGCTGCATTGATTGTCCCGCGTCTCCCTACCACGCGAGACGGGCGCACGGCCTCTGGTGGAAAACCGGCACAGACGACAAGTACGCCGAAAGTAGCCAGTGCCAAAGGGGGGGCGGTCGGGGTGGAGGCACGGGCAAGGAGGGTAGTGTGACCAGAACTCGAAGACCCTGGGAAGCAAGGGCAGCGCGGCCGTCCTGCTCCAAGAGGCGGGTTCCTACCCACTGAGAGGGCTCCCTGGGGTGGGGGGCGGTGGCCAGGTCTTGGAGCCAAGCGCTGTGTCAGCCCCCCTCTGTGCACCCCAACCCCACTTGCTGGGCGTAGGAGTCCCACCCTCTGAGGCGGAATTCCTGACAAAGGAGCCTACATGGGAGCGCTGGGTCCAGCCCTGCTGTCCAGTGGCTTTTTCAAGGTGTGTGTCAAAGAAATGGCACACAGAGACTTGAACTTCCGTTTGTGACTTTATTTTGTGCCTTTTATTGTCCTACTTTCTCCGTACTTCTTATTTCTTGCCTTTTTTGGGTAGTGGTTCCCCCATTGCGATGTTCCATTTTTCTCCTTAATCTGGTGGCAGTTATTACCAACAACACCTAACTTAACTCGCCTTGTACCCTTCTGTGGGCAGCTCAAGGACTTCCGGTGGCCTGAGCCCCAGTTCAGCTGGTGTCTTACCAAGTACCCTAACTCCGGCCTTTTTACATAACAATGCATATCAGCCACTGTTGTATTTCATTTTTGATTTTTTTTTTTTATTAGGGAAGGGGAACAGGACTTTACTGGGGAGCAGTGTGTACTTCCAGGCCTTTTTTCCAAGTCAAGTTGTTGTCCTTTCAATCATAGTTGTGGAGGGCGCAGCTCAGCTCCAGGTCCAGTTGCGTTGTTAGTTGCAGGGGGCACAGCCCACCATCTCTTGCGGGAGTCGAACCGGCAACCTTGTGGTTGAGAGGACGCGCTCCAACCAACTGAGCCATCCGGGAGGCAGCTCAGCTCAAGGTGCCGTGTTCAATCTTAGTTGCACCATCCCTTGCAGGACTTGAGGAGTCGAACTGGCAGTCTTGTGGTTGAAAGCCCACTGGCCCATGTGGGAATCGAACCGCAGCCTTCAGAGTTAGGAGCATGGAGCTCTAACCTCCTGAGCCACTGGGCCGGCCTCATTTTTTATTTTTGAGTTGCACTTTATTGACTTCTTTATGACATAGTTCCTTCTGTTCCAGACTCTCTGACTCCCATTGGCCCATCACTTGGGTGTCCCGTTCCCCCGCGCCTGTGAGGCTGGCTCTGGGTTCTGTCCTCTTCCCTGCTCCGGATGTTCTGTTGCCTGATGGCAGGATGTAATTTTTCTTGAAGAGTCACTTGGCTTTTCTTGGGCTTTTTTCCTTGTAACTTGATTTTGTCGAATTCTTGGAAAAACCTTTTAGGGTTCATTGGAATTGCACGGGCTTCCAGGTGGATTTGGGGGACAGTGGATCCTTGACCCCACTGCTCACTCACTGAGGCCTGATGTCATGTTTTTCATTAGAACTTTGTAATTTTCTGCAGAGAGGTCTCACTTGTTTTTGTTAGATTTGTTCCTGGGAACCATATCGTTTTTGGGTGGTGTTGTGAAGGGTTACCATTGTGTAATAGGACATACATCCAGAGGAGTAAATAAAGCAAAATATATATTCAAAGCTTTATCACACAGTAGGCACCCATGTGCACACCATCCAGGTCAAGGAACAAGACATGGTCTGCGTCCCTGAAGCCCCCATGGTCCCTCCTGCTCCCCGGCTCTCCCGCACCCTGGGTGGTAACTCCCCAACTTTTGAGATAATCACCACCTTGTTTTTTTCTTCATACTTTAACCTAGTTTTACAACTCTAAGCAGTCTGGTTTAGTTTGTTTTATTTTATGTTGTAGCTTTCTTGTTGGTTTATTTAAAAAAAAAAACACACAATTTGATTGAGGTATCATTTACATGCCACAGAAATGACTTGTTTGGGTGGACAATTGAATGATTTTTACTAAATTTGCAGAGTTGTGCAAACTTCACATTCAGGCTGAGGACCCTGCTCTTAGCCCAGAAAGCTCAGTCCTGCTCATTCTCGGTGAATGGGTGACGGGGTCAGTTCCATGGTGACGCAGGAGAGGAGACAGGGAGGTGAGCACTTGGCAGTGTACAAGCATGGTGGATTATACAATTGTGCACCTGAAAGTCGTATAATCTTGTTGACCAATGTTACCTCAATTAAAAAAATATTAAAAGACCAGCAAGTTCTGGGGATTATACTAAGGAAGAACAAGACAAACTCTAATGTTTGGCAAAATGCTGGAACATTCTCTGGGGACGTCCCCCATGCAATGACAGCGCTCTCCCCCAAAACCTATTGGTTGGAACAAAACTCAGGCTTGCTCGCAGAAGCCCGACAAATCTGTTCGTGACTGTTAAATGGACCTCAGGTTGTTTGCAAAGAAAATTCTGGTCTTCCTGCAGAGCTCGACCCCACGCATAGCCTTTACTTCTGTGCGTGTCAATGGGCTGACCTGAGACCTTCCCTTCTGATAAAAGGACCGGGACCCAGTGGGGACTGTGTCCACCACAGATTTTATTCATTTGGCAAATCAGCTTGCTTGCTCCGTGGATGAGTCACCTGAGAGAAAAACGGCTAAAATGCTTAGTTTTCATTTCCTGCCAATGAAGGTCGCTTTACAAACCCCAAACCTAGTTTCTGCCGTGATTGCAAAGAGCCAGGACAGTGGAAAAGGAAGGTTGCAGACATAAGGCCTTCAGACTCCCTCAGCCCTGCAGCCTGCCTCTCCCAATTCTCAGTGACAGGGCTCTGAGAACTACAGGGGATCCCCCCACCCCCCCACCCTCCTGTTCATCGGATTGGAGCAGCCACTCTGCAGGTTGGGCGTGAATCTCTTTGTCCTTTGTCACTGAGGGCACATCGTTACCCCATTGAGTAAAGCAGCCCCTGCCTCGAGGTCTTTAATGAACAGTCTCCTGTCTCGGAACCTGTCCCTTTTGTTCAGGCCCCTTGACAGGCACTCCCCCTCCACCCCTCGTCTCCCCAGCTCCTCACCCTTCCTTACTGCTAGGCCGAGACTCCCTAGAGAAATATTGTGCCGGAATTGCTCCGGGGAGCAAAAGGGGAAGTGATCCCACAACTTGCTCGGAGCTGTTGGAAGAATCAGTCAGGTGAACTAAGTCGCCCTTCAACATATTTATTTGCCCCATTTCCAACAGCACTGTAGCCAAATCTGGGAGCATGGAGCAATTGTCCCCACTGGATCAACTGCCACCTCTCTAGGGGTGAAATCTCCAGATGGTACTGGCAGAATGCACTGTGCACGCACGGCTGGCACCCACCCCGCTGGCAGTTCCCCCTGCCACTGACCTTTGCTGCGCGTTCTGCCATTACCACCAGTGACGCCACGCCTGTGCCTGCATGTGGCAAGGACACACTGCACCGTCCAGCCTCTGGGTTTCCAGGGGGCCCTCGCCATCCCCAAGTCCTGAGGGCTGCCCGATGCCCTGACTCCTTCAGGGTCCCCGTTGCATCGGTGGTGACTCGCTTACTCCCAGGATGATGCTGAAGTTTTTAGCCTTCAGGGGACATGAGGTCACAAGGAAAGGCTGCAGCTTGACTAAAACCAGCTTCCACACTTGGGGCGTCTGCTGCTGGAACAGGGCTGCACCTGGGCCCACAAGGCTTCCTGGCATCCCCAGCCCCCAAAGGCCCCAAACTAGCCATCAGCTGCGAAGCTTCCTCAGGCTGGTCAGCAGTTGCTGAAATTGGGTCCCAGATCTGTCCTCTGGCTGACCCTGTCTGTACGTTTACTAAAGAGTGGCAGGCCTGACCAGCATTATGGAAAGAACTGGATGACATGGTCTTTCAGCCCTAGAGGGGACTTCAATGAAACCACCTGCCCTTGGGCAGCCCAGCTGTGATCCCCTGTCCCTATCGTATGTGAAAAGGGACGGAGTACCCTTGGGGTATCACCCAAAACATGAGGACCCCATAGGCTCCTAGGACAGTGTAGTCAGCAACTGGGCCCTGAGGCGCGGGGACCTCCCCTTGCCTTAGAGCCATTGCTGCCACTGCCCTCTTGGTCAAGGAGGAGATGGCTGTGGGGTCCCCCTAACATTTGCATACCTCGTGTAGTGGAAGCTCCCTGAGCTCTCATCACACCCAGGACCTTCAGTCAGCCGCCTCACCTCCCATGAAGTCCCTTGTTAACTGTTTCTCACATAACTCATTCAGTATCATAATCTTCTCTTGCTACTTTCCTGCTATCGGTCACTGACTTGGCCCCTCACAGCTGCTTGATGCTGACAGGTCCCCATGAGCCCTGGTGAGGATCGCACAACACTCCTTAGGTAACACTGACTTCCCCTGGCTTACAACGGTTCATATTAAGTGATGAAAGCAGCAAGCCCTGTGTTGGGCGAGCTGCTATAACCCGTTCTGAGGTCGTCAAGGTGGCACTGTCCCCTGTGGCCCCCAGCCCAGCGGGCTGGATGATTTGTGCTCCTGTGGGCTCTATTTTAGCCGAGGAAAGGCTGCCCACAACCATGCTGATCTTGGGTCTGCCTGCCGATGGGTACCTGACATTGAACGCCGTGGAAGCAACAAGGCTTCCTTACTTTCGCTGGAAATTGAATTAGGGAAGGCCTGTGTGAGCAGGAATTATGGCTCGCTGTACTTTTCTCCGCTGCTTCAGCTACTATTAAGGCCCCAGGACATTCTAAACCTGACTCTGGAAGCTACAGGAAGTCACCTGGTCACAGTGCTGTTAGAAACCAGCAGCAATGAAATCTGTCGTGGGCCAAAATGATGTTTGCCCAGCTGATAACAGAAAAACTGCCCAGAGAGGCCCAACAGTTGGCCTCAGAGAAGGAAAACAAGATCGGAAATTCAACATTGTTGATAAAGGAGAAAGCTAGACAGAATAGATAACGCCCCCGTCCTGTGGAATCTAGTTCCCACTCCTGACTACTGTACCTGCCCTAGACCACTGCTTGGCTCACAGAATGACAGCATTCGAGAATCCACAGTGGTGTGAGAAGCACCGCCCTCGCCCTCGCTGTCCCGCCCGAGCAACGTCCCGCCCAGAGCACAGGTCCACACTGCCCTGGACAGTTTAAAAGCCCGGGAGACCCGGGAGGGTGGTGAGTGGATCTCAGGGAGTCCTCATCTCGGGGTACAGATACGTCCCAGTCACCATCTGTGTTCTCTCACCGGCCTGCAGCCTCCCTGTGGACAGGACGCTGCCTCTTCTGGGCTGAAGTCCTGTTAGAGACGCATGGGGCTCCTTCTCAAACTTCACCGGGCTGGGGAACCCCCTTTACTGGTCAGGTGCTTCGACAAGTCTGTGCCGTTTGGCCGGTTTTACACTTTCACGCGTTGACCACCCTCAACCCTCAGGTTTAGTCCAACACACTGACCGCATTAGTAAGACTCAGCTGGCAAAATGTGTAGACAGCCTCCAAGTACCTGGGCCCAAAGCCTTGCCACTGTCCTAGATCCAGACCCATCCCTCTGGGCTCAGAGACGCTCAGCTCTGGACCTAAACACAGGGCACCCTGTGCACCTGGCCCACCTCTTGATCTGCAGCTGATAAAAGGGGACAAATGTGCTTCACTCCTAAAGGCCAAATGGCTTCCATGGAACAAGCCTTGTTCAGGAACAGTGGCCTTGTCGGTGTGCTGCTGGCCACGTGTGGGGACTTGCGGGCTAACGGTGAACTACACGTATGTAAGTCCTGAGACAAAGGAGACGAAGCAGTTTTAGTGACTCTCGCAGACCAGGGACATTTAAAAACTTCTCTTAGCAATGTTCTGTAGTTTTCATTGGAGAGATCTTACAAGGCTTTCATTAAGTTTATCCTTAAGTATTTTATGATGTTTGATGTGATCGTAGTGGTATTCTTAAATTTTTATGTCCTAAATGTTAAGCGGATATAGAAGCACGATTTTTTTTAAAAAAAAGATTTTATTGGGGAAGGGGAACAGGACTTTATGGGTGAACAGTGTGTACTTCTAGGACTTTTTCCAAGTCAAGTTGTTGTCCTTTCAAGTCTTAGTTGTGGAGGGCGCAGCTCAGCTCCAAGTCCATTCACCATGTTCAATCTTAGTTGCAGGGGGCGCTGCCCACCATCCCTTATGGGACTTGAGGAATCGAACTGGCAACCTTGTGGTTGAGAGCCCACTGGCCCATGTGGGAATCGAACTGGCAGCCTTCAGAGTTAGGAGCACGGAGCTCCAACTGCCTGAGCCACTGGGCAGGCCCCACGATTGATTATTTGTATACCAACTGTATCCCATGACACTGGCAATTCACATATTAATCCTCGCAGAGTGACTGGGTACACAGCTAACTGCTCTCTCGGGCAAAGGAGAGGCCCTGGGTCTCAAGCCCACAGCCCTCAATGCAGCGAGCCTGGCACAGTCTCCCAGGTGAGGCTGACTGCAGGCATTCTGGGATCAGATTTCCAGTCCTTAGAGCTCCGTGGTGGGAAAAGGGGGTGGACTGTGACAGACCCTGGTGACACTGGGCCCATGTGAGAAATGCAGTGGTGTCTTCCCCAGGGTTCTCTGAGGTGTCCTCATGATGCCAGAATTTTTACTGAGGAAAATATTTCTGGTGACTGGAAAACTATCCTGCGTTTTGTGTGGTTTTAGCTAGATTTTTCTAGTGAAAACAACAGAAAAAAGGATAAAAGACCTATACCCCACCCCCAGAAGTTACTGAAACATGCAGCATCATGGATAAATCTCAAAAATATTACGTTTTTTATTGTCAGAAGCAGGGCAAAAAAAGTACATAGCACCAAATCCATCCATACACAAGTCTAGAATGGGCACGTTGATCCATGTCAGCAGTGGAAATCAGGTCGGTGGGGATCTGGGGCTCAGGGCAGGGGTGGGGAGGGCTGAGAGGGCACATGGGAGGACTGTTCATAGGTTAATTATGGCATTAGTTATGTGGGCACAAACATCTGTCAATGCTTCCCACACTCTAAATGGCTGCATTTTATTGTATGTGAATTATACCACAATAAATTGATTTTTAGGAATATAAACGATAAACCTAACGATCTTCTTTTAGCCTCAATTAAAATAAAAAGAAGCCACCCACAAAGCGACATCCTGGGAAGACCTAAGAAGGAGTGTTTTATTGACCCAACAACCTTGAGATTTCAAAGAACAGGCTTACTCATTACTTTCCTCTGAGATAAGAGGGAGGGAGATTGAGGTGGGGAGAAGCAAAAACCAACTGGGTAAAGGGCTACTTTCATCCATGGACATTTCTGCTGTCAAGCGCCCAGCCGGGGGAGGCTTCCCGAATCACGCCCTGGGCTGTTAGAGCAGAAACCACAGCTTTAATTTCCGATGGCCACACACACATTGTGTTGTTCCCCTAATCTGTAACAGAATGTTTACTGTGGAAAGCGGGACTGGAACTCGTAGGGCAGACCAGAACAGTGTCCCTTAGACTCATCACTACACAAACCGTGGAAAGCCAGACTCCCGCTTTTCACGTGTCCCTTGGGGGCTGTGCAGGTGCCATCAGTCAAGCCCAGGAGATGTAACCCAGCCCAGTGCGAGGCTGGCGTTCCCTTACACTCAGGAGTGCTTCTGTCTTTCATTCTGCCCTCTGTCAGTTTTCATTCTTGGTAAGTTCTTCATACAAACGTGCAAAGCTGGAGGGCTCCCACCCTCAGCGGGAGGAGCATAAAGAACTGACAGCTGCCTGATAACATGGCCTGGACATGGAGGTCGCCAGGGCAGGCACAGACTGCCACTCACCCCCATCCCCACCTCCATAGCCCTTCTCTAATGACCCCATTTGAAGCCAGCACAGCCTTGACTAAAGACATGTGAAGATTCATAAACAGAAACCTCGTATTGATCGGAGTGGGGACGGCCTGGAGGGGAGCCCTCCCACCCTACCCCTCATGGCGAATTACCCCAAACAGGAAGAGACCTGCTTTCCATCTCCAGCAAGACAGGTTTTGTACTCTATTCACTCCAGCAGGAAGGAGGATCTTCCCCTTGCCCAGCAACCACTCAACCAATGAGAGACGGTTATTACAACCCAGCCAATGAGAAGCCACGACACTTCCAACTCATTTCCTCCGTTGTACTCTTTGTAACAGCCCCTCCCAACTCCCCCCTTTCCTCGATGAAAGAAAGTTCCCCAGCTTTGTTCTCCCGACTTGCTTGTAGTTTGCCATTAGACTTATATTTGACATGTCCAGAATTGTAATTCTTTGTTTTTCCTGGATAAATCCATTTTGCTGGAGAAATACCTATTTTTTTAAAAGTCAACAAATTACATTTCCCAGCCTCCCTCACAGGGAGGTTGGGCATGTGACTAAGTTCTAGCCAATGGCATGTGAGCAGATGTGGCAAGAGTAACTTTTAGGAACTGCCCTGGAAGGAGAGGACCCAAGCTCTAGTTAGCCTCTTCCTCTTCGCTGTTGGTTGGAATGTAGACTTGATGGTTGGATCTGTGTCGCCATTTTGAGCCATGTGAATGAAAGGTCGACCCAGCAGATCAATATCTGAGGAGCCTACACCCTAACACCACGTACCAGCCCAGGACCATCTAGGGCAACTTCTCTGCTGACAAATATATTCTGTCTTGTTTACATCACTGCTGTTTTGAATTTTGTCATATCTCTTCAGAAAGTTGATGGAACGTTTTGGGCTTGGTTGCCTTGGGGTTTTTTTCCACAGGGTCCCAATGAGGAGGCCCACAGACCTCCTCATTGGCGTAGGTGGGTTTTATCCATTGGAGGAATGTGTGCTGGAGCAAACCTGGTCTTCAGGCTCCATCTCTAAGCAGACAAGACTTCGAACAAAGTAAATTCTTTCCTTGCACATATGCAGCACAGGCACTTCTGTTGGAATGGGGTGGGGTGTGGCAGGTGACAGCCGCAAGAGTCTGAAAATGCCAGCGTCCACCAGACCATCAGAGCTGCCCAAGATCCCTGGCCCCTGCTGCCGAGGCTCTAGGCTCCATGGGGCGATCTAGTAGCACCCCATGACTGGTCTTGATGGTTCTGAGGGACCGATGTGGTCTGTGTCCTTAAGTGCAGCATGGGGGGGCCGTGTCCTGTGTCCTCCTGACTGTTCACTCATGGCCCCAGGACCCAGGAATGTCCTCCCTTCCCTGTTCGACCAAAAAGGAGAACAGCACAGCATTGCAGTTCCTTGTTGAGGACTATGATGGGTTTATATACCCAGGCCCTGCTTTGGGTCTCCTTCTGGTGACTTATAAGCCAGAAGCCGCTATGAGTCAACACACCTGCCCTTTCCTCAGACAAACTGAAGGGGTGACTGACCCTGCTCAGGGCCCTCCCTGCTGGGCTTTCCTTGGCCACCTGGCTGGCGGCCTCCATGGCAGCCCTTCCTCAGGTGCCCCCATGTTCTGGTCCCTACCCCTTCCAAGCCCCACAAGTTGGCAGGGTTGTAACTTCAGCGACACTGAAGGGCCTGCTGGGCGTTTTCTCCTGAGGTCGTCCAAGTGAGACCTGGGCGATCCTGGACTGTTCTCACCCTCTCAGGCTTTCTCCTCTGGGCACTTTGCACCTTCACCCTGTCCCCACACACAGTAAAGCCAGCTCTGGTGGCTGCAGCCCGAGCTCCCCACTGAGCTGGCCTGGGCCTGGTCCTGGTCACTCCCGTGGGAAATACTTTCGGCTTCCTACCCTGCTCCTGGTGCCCCAGGCCCATGCATAATCCTCCAACTGCTGTCCCGCCTCTGCCCACCACACCAGGGCGAAGCCCCCCCCCCCCCCCCGCTAACCGCAACGAACTCTGGGCTCCGAAACCAACCGGCGAGGGTGGTGCGGGGCGCTGGCAGGACGACTCCGGCCTCGGGCGTCCGCAGTGCAGCGACATGCAGGCGCGGGTAGTGCCCGCCTCGGACCGCCGGGCCTCTTGGGCGCAGTGCCCACCATGGCCACCGGGCGGCAGCACAGCCCGTGCCGCGCTGTCCTCGGCGGGCGCCCCTACGCGGGTCCCAGTCCCGCCCTGGGACAGCTAGCCCGGGACACACCACCCGAAAACCCTCCACCCACTGCGGACGCTGTCTCCGTCCCCACTCGTGGAACTCCCGCTCAAGGCGGGGGGCGCGAGGTCGGGTCCCCGGGTAGGGAGGGTCCATGTACCCATGAGCCAGGTTCACGGGGTCTCCCTGCCTCCACCCCTCTTCTCCCCTTGGATGCCGGGTGGGCGGCAGTCAGGGGGCTGGGTCTCCCGCTGGACCTCCTCCACACTCTCCCCGGTCTCGCCGAGGCCTTGGGTCCTCAGGCGCCGCATCTGGGGGGGGCGACCCCACGCCTGCGGCGTCCAACCACCCAGTCCTGGGGGCAGGCAGAGGTGCCCGACAGTCGGTCTCCACTCAGACCCCCACCCGCGCGGGACGCACTTGAGCCCCACACGCAGGAGCGTCTGATGGGCGCGTCGGGGGCGGGTCGAGGTGCAGGACCCAAGCCGTGATCCCAGAACAGAGATGACAGCTGGTCTCTCGCTCTGACACCCCGCGCCGTGCGAGTGGGTGCAAGGGGAGGGCTGAGAGTCGAGGGCGGCGGGAGCGGTCCCCGGCGTCCCCACCCCGCCCGGTGCACTATCCGTGAGCGCAGGCGGCCCCGCCTCCACCGGCCCTGAATGGCCCCCGCTGGTTTTGAACACAAAGATCGGGCGCTCTGAGCGCCCATCCCTACCCCCACCTCTTGCCAGGCTCCCCACTCACTGCCGAGCCCCCAGCCTCGCCACGCTGGTTTCCCCATCCCGACCCCATAGGTTCCCCTTGCCTACCCCCCAGCCAGGCTCCCCCACCGCCCCTCCCTCCAGCTTCTCCGCAGCCCTCCCTTCCCCGCCCTGCCTGCCTGGGCCCGCCGGTCCCCGCCTCCCGCCCCCCTGCCCTCATTAGCATAGCAGCTGCTCGCCGAGCGGGGACCCGAGGAGGGAAGGGCAGAGGCCTCGGGAATGAATGGGGGCCGCGGCTTTGGAGGGGGCGAGAGAAGAAAGACCGACAGACGGACGCACGGAGGGACGGTCCGACGTACAGCAGAAGAATGCGCCCAAGGGGAGGGGAGGGAGTGTTGGTGGGGGGAGTGGAGTCCAGGCCGCAGAGGGTAGTATGTGGCAGGCGGTGGGGGAAGGCGGCCTCCCCAGACCCGAAGCCCCTGGAAGGGGCCGAACTAGAGGCCCCCGGAGGAGCCAGGAGCCGTCGAGTTTCCCAGACCTCCCACGGCCTCCTGTGGCCTGCACCCTCACACTCTGACTTCAGGCTTTGTCCCCTAGCTGTCCCAGTGCCAGCCTCCTTTCCTGCCCTTCGAGGTCCAAGGTCTGAGGTCCGCATGGACAGAGGCCTCTGTGGCCTCGGCAGGGACGTCAGGAGGCACTGGGCCTCCCTGAGTTCAGAGCGGCAGGACTGCGTCCCTGTGCCTATGTGCACCCCAGTCTATGACAACATGCGCTGATATGCAAGGCCTTTGGGGGACAGACCCCGAGGGAGCCCCCTTGCGTCCTCCCCCTAACCCGTCTCCATGGCCCTTGGTCCTGGCCTCCAAGTCCTGCCCTCCCTCCTCTGGCCAGCTCGGTCCTGGCTCCCACGCCTGCTGCCCTTAGACACCACTCTTTCCGGCTGACCGTTTCCCTGCACTTCCTGGTCTCTCTGGCATTCATTCCAACAGTAAATGCTTCCTGCGTCTGGCCAGGGTCAGGTCAGACAGACGGACAGTTGGATAGGACCTGTCAACACTCCTGGCTGGGGGACAGGGGTGGGCCCTGACCTTGTCCATCTGGTCTGTCTCCTTTCTCCATGGCAGCCTCTCCAGGGGTTCCCAGTTACCCAGCCCCTGCTTGTCGGACCCCTCCGCCCTGGGTCTCCTGGGAGTTAGGGACCCTCATCTGGCCTCCACACACACACTTGCAGGTCCCAGAGCCCAGGCAGAGAAGGTCAGCTGTGCCTTCTTTCTCACCCTGGCCACAAAGAGGCTTGAAAAGATGTTTCCAGTCCTGAAAGCCTACCTGGGGAAGGGTAATGAGGACTCCCAGGTGACACCGTTGGCCCACTCGCTGCAATGAGCGCCAATTCCTGTTTGCTGAGCACAGAGGTCCTGGAGCAAGAGGCTGTTCGGCGCTGACCCATGTGGTAGAGGAACAACTGTGGTTTTAGTCTACTTTCTAGGGTTCTACCCAACTGCAGGGAGGCCAGGGAGTCACAGGAGTCCCTCATGGAGGCCAGGGCCCAGGCTGGAAGGGCTGTCTGTGCACAGAGCAGCCCCTGGGCAAATAGGCAACAGACCCCACCAGGGCTCCCCCATGGGGCCAAGCAGGGCCTGGCTTCCTTTCTGTCCACACTGGAGAGAAAGCTGTCCCTCCTGTGAGAAGCACAAAGCCAGACTCAATCCAGTGTCTTTCAGAAGAGGAGTTAGGGAGCCACAGTCACGCGTGGTGGCAGCCATGTGCCGGGACTCGCCCCAGTGCCCAGGCTCCACGGGCCAGGCAGGAAGTATTCAGGCCAGAATCCCCCATCCCCACCCGGCAGGCCAAGGCCAAGAACAAACGCCACCTTTTGCGGCTTCCTCTGGCTACTGAAGGCAAGTGCCCTGGGTGGGAATTGAAGGCCCAGTGTCCAGGCCTGACTGCACTTTCCAGGTACCCCAACCTCTGAGTTCTTTAGCCACTCTCCCTGGTGTGACCAGGCACCCCCAGCTCGCTGCCCCCAAAGGCTTGTGGCAGGTGTTCTTCCCACAAAGGCCTGTGAGCCCTGGGCGGACACCACCTCCTGGGTGCTCGTTTGCATCAAATATTCCATTCATCTGTGTAGGTGTCTACGGTTAGCGTTGGCCCAGTCTAGCAGGCCACCTGGGGGACAGCAAGTGCCTGTAAAACCAACAGAAAACGTGCTCGGGGGCAGAACAGGGCAGGAGACGCAAAGTGGGAACACAGAAGGCACTGTGGGAAAAGTTTCCAGTTTGAGAAGGGCATCGTGTCCCCCCTGCTGCCAGGTAAGCTGACATCCCTGGGCTACTTCAAAGGGGCCTGAAAGCCTTGGAGTCCTGAGTCCAGAGTCCCAAGTCCCAGCACGGTTACAATGTACTTACTTTGCCGGCCCTCTGTCTCCTCTTGGTAGCTACTCTGGCTGGGGTGGGGTCCTCCAACCCCTCTTTGCATGGGCCCCTGCAGACAGCTCAGGAGTGGGCCCATCTCCCCTCTGCTCTAGGCACCGGAAAGACAGCCTACTCCACATTCACAGAACCAGGACACTGGCCTTCAGTCCACTTAGGGTTTTTGCTCTTCCAGGAGTGGCTGGCTCTGGCCCGGCTGGCCTGCTCACCTCCCAGACGCCACCGGGAGCCAGAGAGGAGAAAGGGGCCTTTCACTGTCAGGAGTGAGCAATATGATGTACCCCCAAGTTGAAAAGATACCCTCTGTGCAGCGAGTGGTCCAGGAGGAACCCACAGTAGCCGGAACAGGGGCCTAGCCCCTCTGACCACCAGGTCTCAGGCTGGCTGGGCGTCAGGTTGGGCAGAGCTTTGAGCAGAACTTTCCACACAGAGGCCTCTGCTGCTTTGCCAGGGACCAGAGGAAACGGCTGCTCTCCGCGTGCCCACTCTGTTGGCCCTGACACCTCACAATCCTGTATACAGCCGACTTGGGTTGGCAGTGGAGCCGCGCTCAGAGCCAGTTTACCAGGCTGTCTTTAGGTGAAAACAAGCCAAGCATTGTGTAGACGTCACACACAGACAGCATGTTGCAGCCTGACCCTCGTCCTGGGTGCCAAGCCCAAGAAGAACCAACAAACCTTTTTTTTTTTTCAATAAAAAAAGATCAATGAAAAATTTATTTATAAATTTTCCACGCTGGGCTACAAGTATATCGTACACTCAGGGATGTGCTGCAGACTTCACCCAGTTAGAAGTGATCATACCGGGCACGTACACAGCTTCCATAAGCCTAGAAAATCTTAACATTAATTAACATAATTAAAAAGGTATTTGCATCTAGAAAAAATATACAGAAAAACTCCTTTTGGAGTAATCTGTGCCTCAATTTCAATGTCTGCTTGTTTCACTGACATTATCAATATATTCTTCTCACACAGGGTTTTATATAAAGCCACAGATGACTGCCCCAATCTGACCAGCCACGCACAAAGGGCCTCCACCCACCTGTGTCCTCAAGTGCTCCCCATTTTTGCACGAAGGGTCAGCAGCACTTCTACCCAGGAAGCCTCATTTAAATTTGAATAATTCAGCCTCCCTTTTATTTCTCTGGATCAAAACAAAAAGGGGTGTGGGGTTGCATAGAAAATTGGAACCGCGGAGACCGGGAAGGGCGCTTTTCAGGACAGAAAGTGACGCAGAAGCACCGCCTCCCGCCCAGGTCTCCCAGCAGCTCTGCCGGCGGCCCCTCCCCCATGGCAGGATTTTGGGATTCTAATGGAGTTCTTGAAACTCTGGGAGGTTGAAGAGAGGCAAACGGTCCTTCAACTCACTCAGCAATTAGCACAAGAGATTCACAGTCTTATAGGTATTTTATAAAAATATAAATATGGGTAACTGTTGCCTACACAACGCTGGATACAACGCCCTTTAAAATTGGGTTTATAACCAAGATTCAAAAAATACACCTAAAACTTGGCTTAAAATATGTTAATATTTTATATTCTGTCATAAATGTTATGACATTTAATTGTGGCAAATCCATTTACTTCTTTAAAAAAGTGTGCAACAGACTGTTAACTATAATAGAACTCACTAGAAAAGGTATGGTCCCCGCTACCCCCCTCAGTCACCGCCACACCCGAGCACCCAGGCTTCTGCGGAAACTTTGCAAAACCAGTAGCTTTGGGGATGGTGGCCTGGGACTTCCAAAGCTCACACGGAATTGTGTGTGTGTGTGTGTGTGTGTGTGTGTGAGAGAGAGAGAGAGAGAGAGAGAGAGACAGAGAGACAGAGAGACAGAGAGACAGAGAGACAGAGACAGAGAGAAAGACGGAGAGGAGGGGAGAAAAGGGGATACAGGAGAGGGTAAAGAAGTGGGAGAGAGGTGAGGAAGAGAAACAGCAGGGAGAAGAAATAGGAAAACCATCAGGCTGGGCGGTGTTTTCAGTGCAACCAAGAAATGACAGACTCAAGTTTTTAGTTTTAAGACTAGGAAAAAAAAAATGCTTCTTCCCCCCATAACCACATTGACCACACACAATATTTTCAAAACAAACAAACAAACAAAAAATTCAGGCGCACAAACTTCACCTACAAATATATAGACGCACGATAAATAGTTTAGAACTCCAGCAACAGCAGAGCGTCTCCTCCGTGGCGAGTCGGCCCCGAGCCCGGCGTCCCCGCCACCCGCCTTCCACCTCCGGAGAAAACATTTTGAGCGGGGCATCCGGTATCTCGGGATTCCGAACTGGCTGGTAGCGAGACTCAAATTTCAAAGGGGCTGGAGACTGCGCCCCGCCCCCACCCGCGAGGCGGCGGGCGGGGGCCGTGGGAAGCGCTCGGGCCGGGCCCCGGGCAGCCGCGGGGGGGCGCCGACCCCGGGCAGCGGGCGCCGCGCGGGACCCGTGGGCATGGACGCGAACGCTGGACTCGTCGTGGCCGCGGCGCCGAGGGCCGGGCGCACACCGAGGTAGTTGGCGGGAAGGGACAGCAGAGGCGATACGCGCGGGGCCCGCGTCCGGGTTGGGGTCGGGGTCCGGGCGGGCATCACCGGCCGCTGCCAGCGTACTTGGCCTTGGTAATAAGATAGAGCACGATGTCCTGGTGGCCGCCGAACGCGGCGATGTGCAGCGCACTCCAGCCGTCGCGGTTAGCCAGGCGGATGTCGGCGCCAAACTTGACCAGCAGCTTCACGAGCTCCAGGTTGCCGTCGATGACCGACTGGTGCAGCGCCGTCTGGCCTTCGGGCCCGAACGAGTTCACATTGAACTCGCAGTTGGTCATGTTCTGCAGCAGCGACTGCAGCTCCTGCGTGTTGCCCTTGCGCACGGCCTCCTGGAAGATGCGCTGCGTCTGCGGCGCCGAGCAGGTGGACAGCTCCGCCTGGCTCATGTTGCCGCCGGGCGCGGGCCGCGGGCCGGGCCGGGGCTCAGCGCGGGCGGCGGCTGCGGCGCGGGCCCCCGGCTGTCTCGGGGCGCGCCGGGGTGCATGGAGGGCGCGGCACCCCCGGGCGCCGCACGCCGCCCCTGGGCGCTCCGGGCGCTGGGGGCCGGGGGCCTCCGCCGCGGGGCCCCCGCCTCATCCAGCCGCGCCCGGGCGGGCGGGCGACCGGGGCGGGCGCTGAGCTCGCGGGAGCCGGGCGTTCCGGGGCGGCGACGCAGCGCTCTCAGGTCTGCTCGCTTCGGTTGTCGATCCCACACGGACCCCACGCGCCTCCCCACGCGCCGCTGCTCTCGCCCGCCCGCCGCGCTGGGGCGTCTTTTACCTCCTTTATATTTGCATAACAATGGAGCGCCCGTGACGCGCGCGCCGGCAGCCTGCCGATTGGGCAGCACCGCGTGGGGGCGTGGGCGTGGGCGGTGCCGGGGCGTGGCGTGTCCGGGGGCGTGTCCGTTTGGCGGCGCGCTTCGCGGCAGGGGGCGCGCTGGTCGCCGACTGTGCTAGAGGGGATCCCTGTGGCCGTGGGGGGGTCGTTGCTCTACCTCCGCCAGCACCCGACCCTCCGCCCCATCATGCCCTCCGTGTTTGCGCCGTTGTCCCGCCCACTCTCTCTCTCGGGCCACCCGGGGAATTCCAAGCTCCCTGCGCCGACAGACCCAGGCCCTACCCCCTAACCCGAGGGCGACCCCGAGGTGGACCCGAGGTGGCCTCCCCTGGGTAGGGTTTCTCGAGCATCTCAGGCCCCGGGTGGCCCAGGCAGAGACTCTGGTCTCGCTCTGAACTGTCGGAGCCCCAGCCAGGGACCCTCTGCGTCCCCAGCAGGACAGACGCGCGCGATTACGCTCGCCCAGCCCGGCCCCTGGGACACAGGGTCAACGCGGATGAAAACTCCACGAACAGCTCGGGCACGTGGCCTTAGCCACGCGGGTCCTTGTCGCGCGAGGGTGGCTCACTGTGTTTGCTCCCCAACCGGATTGGTGTGAGGAGTCCAACCCTGAGGATTTCAGCCTTGTGCTGAGGAAGAGGTGGGTGGGGTCTCTAGATGAGGAAGCCCAGAGGCTCTGCAGTGGGGTCAGTCAGCCAGCAGGACCTCAGGGCCAGACCCCCTCTCCTGGGCCACCCACAGCAGCGTGAATGGGGACAGGTAAGGCCTGGCCAGGTGAGACACCACGGGAAACTCAAGTGACTAAAAGGGAACTCAAGTGACTCATTTCCAGACTGTAAACCCATTTTTTATTGACAGTGTAATACTGCCGCCAAATTTCCTCATTAGGATTTTACAGTTTATAGCTCGGCTGTGGTCGCTGGGAATGAAGGAGAAATGATTCTCAGAGCGGTAGGCCTGGCAGCGAGACCCACAGGGGGGCAGCAGGCAGGGACTTGCATCCCTTCAGAAGCCACCGGGAATTCCCCACAAAGCAGCTCTGGGCCTCAGCTGGGGAGACCACCCTGGTAGACCTTGTTTGGGGGTGGGCTCCCCGCGTGCTTTACAACCCCCGTGGGTGTGCCTCCCACCTTGCTCCGTCGGGGAGGGGTCACAGCCAAACCACAAGAAAAACTGGGCAAAGGCCACCCCAGGGCTGGCTGCCTCTGGCCAGCTGCCCTCACACCTGACCTGGCTGACTCCCCTGGGGTCCTCCCGGTAGCCAGGGCCACCTGAGGCTGGTGGCCCTGCTCTTCTGCTCAGATCTGCTCCCCTAGGAATGCCTAATGCGCAGAGACAGGATCCAGGAGCCCCTGCCCTGCACTTGGCCTGTCTGTGGGCGTGACCTGGGGGTGCCACTGCTACCGGGAGCCCCTCCCTGATCCTGTTCTTCCTGTGGGGACCTGTCCCTCGACCCAATAAGGGGGCCTGGGATCAGTTGCTACTGGAGGGTGGGGCTCCTGTGCCTCCAGCTCTCTGCTCCCCAGCACCAGGGAGTAGGACATGGGCACTCAGGGGGCTGAGCAGAGGACAGGGACCCTTAGAGTGGGCAAGCATGTGACCCTGCACAGGGCCGTGCCACCTTCTGCTCCCTGGAACGGTGGGGGGGGGGGGCGGGGGTTGCTCTGAGAACATGTTCGGATGGGCTGGAGTTCCCAGGCATGTGTGTTTTCCGTGGCCCAGCCATGCCCAGGGCCGTCCCTAGAAGCTGGTGCATTCACAGACAGGCCCAGGTGGGCTCAGGCCCCCTGGTCTGGGGAGGGCATCTGGAGACCCTGCTGGGCCCGGGAACAGAGCCTGGGAGAAAAGTCTCATTGACACCATCGGCTGGCGTCAGGGTGGGCAGACAAAGGGGCCCTGTGAGCTCAGTGTGGGAACGTGTGGCCGCCACCATGGGCCATGAAATTGGCAGCTCAGGCGCCCCCCAGCAGGGCCCATGTGGCTACAGTGGCCTGGGAGCCGGGCCTGAGGTCACTGCTGCCCCACCCAGGGCTCGCAGGGAGTGCGGGTCAGACAGATGAGGCTGGACCTGCCACTGCTGTGTGGTCATGGCCTAAGCCCCTCGCTGGGCGCTTCTCTGTGGGATTGGGTGATGGCCGCACTGTCCACAGGGCTGAGGCACCGCTGTGGCTTAGCCCCCCCCCCTTGGCCTTGGCCGGGAGTGTCCTTTCCCTCCTTGCCCCCCCGCAGACCTTGTGTAGCACCAGGTCCCAGTACACGCTGCCTCAGTGTTTGCTGAAGGACAGGTCAGAACGGAGGACATTTGTTCCAAATGCCTTGGTGGGGGGGAGGGGCCCACCAAGTGCCAGGCACCCCCTGGGGCTCTGAGAAGCCCCTCTTTCCATGTTTGTGGAGTGGTTCACTGGCTCTGAAAGGGAAGCTTGTACCTGGGACCTGGGTGAACAGACTCACCTCTGACTACCAGGCTGGACCCCATCCTTCTGCTGGGGGGCTGGCCTGGGGAGCCAGCGATGGTGGGTGGAGGCCAGGGTTAGAGAGGGCCCCCTTCTTCTTCTAGGAACGCACTTCTTTTGGAGGCTCAGAGCAAGGGAGGAGGAGGTGCAATGTGGGGGTGCAGCTTGGGGAGCATTCTGGGACCTGGGCTGGGAAGGTTTTGCTGACGCGGACAGGGGACGACAGCATGGAAGGGCAGCTGACCAGAGCTGGGCCGAGGCCTGCGGCCACCTTAAAGGCCCTAGGCAGGGGAGGGGTGCGAGCAGGCCGGGCGGGCAGGCGGGCAGTGGGGGCGGGGCTTCCAGCTAATTCATTAAAATGTGTCGGGGAGCGTGGGAAAGAGGAGAGGATTTCTTCCCAGCAGCCGAGACACCTGGTAGAAAGGCCGAGCGAGGATACAGATCAAATAACAAACACTCAGCCCGGCCAGCGGGCCAGAGCGCAGGAAGGACGCCCGGGGCAGGAACTGCGGCAGACAATCGCTGTGGCGGCTCCCGCCTGCTTACTGGCCGCTCAGGCACCGCCTGGCACCGGGGCCACAGCCCACCCTGTCGGCTGCTGACTGACCCCAGCTCGGGAAGGGGCCAAAGCTGGTCTCCAGGCAGAGGAAGGCTCAGGCCCCAGGTGAATTGCCTCAGAGCAAAGGTGGGCTGGAAGCAAGCATGTGAGCCCAGGGTGGTCCTGGAGAGACACAGCCAGTCTGAGCAGCTGAGGGTTGGGGAGGCGGGGAGGCAGGCTGGAGGGTACAGGTGTCGCCATGAGGACCACACTGAGAACTAACTGTCTCCCCGTCAGCTGCCCTCCCCTCTTTCTAGAGGTTGCACAGAGTGGAAGAGCAGACAGGCTGGGGCCAGAGCTGCCTGGGAAGAGGGAAGGACACACAGCCTCCCATCTCCCCTGGCCTCTCCCCGGCTCCAGCCTCTGTCTGTCCAGGGCCTCAGGTCAGAGCAGCATCTAGGAAGCGGCTGTGTTGGGCAGTGGGTCAGGCAACCCCTCTGCTTCTTCTTGACCCCACCAGGGAAGGGGTGTAATCGGCCTGCCCCCCTCAGGACAGGACGTGGGGCTGGAGGTCCTGCTCCTGGAAAGAGCACTCCAGCCGCAGAAGGTCCCCACCCCCAGTAGGGTCTGGTTTGCCTGCTCACCTTGGCACCCCCCGCCTGACTCCCAGGCTCAGCAGTGACCACAGGCACAGGAAGGCCAGGGTTGCCCGCTCGGTCTGGGCCTCTTCTCACCATCTGGGGAATGGTGCCCTAGCCTATGTGGCCGCAAGGTTGCTGGGGGCTTACTGACCTGGCGCCTGGTACACCATGGGCTCTCCAAGGAAAAGGAAAGGACGTGGAGTGTGGCAGGATGACTTTGAGGCCCCTGGCACACGCCTCCCACCTTGTGCGCTCCTTAGCCTGACCCCCTCCGCTCAGGCTGCACCCCTGGGGGGCTCGGGAGGCAATTGCCAGCCTTGGTGTGGTCAGGAAGCCAGAGGCAGATGCAGAGGCTGGCCTGGCATTGGTGCCCACCTGACACTTGTGGCCATCTCACCTGGCCTGCAGGTGCACCCTGCCCTGGGCAGAGACAGCAGCCCTGCACAGGGCCCCCCAGGCCACAGCCACCCTGACTTCCCTGGGCTCCCCAGCCAAATCTGAGCTGGTTTCCGCTCCAGGCAGGAAGGACAGGAAAAGGATGTGAGTGAGGGAGGGCACATTCCTGGGGGGTGAGCAGGAGGAGGTGGGAGGGGGCATGGTGCAGTCTGGGACCTGGCCCACCACTGGCCGGAGCCTCTGCCCGTCCCCTGGCGCCCCTCTCCCCACCACACCTGGCACTGGCACCCTCAAGGCCTTCTGTGGTGTCAGCAATGAGCCTGAGCCTCAGTTTCCCCCAGAATGGGCAAGCGGTTATGAGGACAAAGGCACGGCCCTCTCACATAATGTGGTCATCCTGGCCAGGGGCGAGGGAGACAGCAAGGGGGCCAGGACCGCTGACTCAGGGTGCTGGCCTCCCCTCCAGGCTGCAGCTCCTCGGGGGCGGCTGCCCTGCTTCCTGCACCAGGCTGGGCTGGGGCCTGTTCCCCAGAAAGTCCCAGGACCTGGCCTAGGGGACCCCACCCCCAAGATCTCATCATCCACGCTCCTTGGAGTTGTAGCCTCCGAGGGTCCTGAGGCTGGTCTGCCTGGGGCCCTGGGACCTGCTGGACGGAGGTGGGCCCTTGGCCGGGGGAGGCTAGGGCGGGTAGGACGGAGGGGATGGCATTTACTACCCCCAGCAAAGTGGGTGGGCCCCCAGCGCTGCGGGCCTGTCTACCCCCACATCTCTACAGCCCCACTGGGCTCCAGCTGACTTGGGGAGCCACCTCGGTCCAGCCCTTGGGCCCTTGCCCAGGCCACTTCCTCCAACAGGCATGCCCTTCCTACCTCCTGCCTGCCTCATGCCTGAGCACTAGGCCGTTCTCAGCTCTCGGGTCTGGCTCTGAGCATCCTGCCAGGGTAGAAAGCTTTCTCTCCCCCAGCTGTGATGGCTGGGCCCCGCTGGCACGCAGACCCTCAGGTGTGTGCAGTGAGCGGCAGACAGCAATGAGCCTGCGACCACAGCCCCTGTGGGGAGAGGCCTTTTCAACTTTTATTGCTTCAGTGCAGGCCAGTGGAGCCAGGGACGGGACGCCTCAGGAGAGGCCGCTGGCGGGGCTGGGGCATCATTCAGGACCTTGTGGAATCACGACGTGACCGGCCAGGTGGGAGCCCCCCAGAAGACCTTGCCACAGCCTCTGCTGCCCTGGCCACCACAGGGCGCCTGCCAGGACCCCTGCCAGCAGGTGGGCGCTGCTGCCCAGCATGGCTGGGACACTGGCCAGCAGGTCTGCCACCTCTAGCCAGAGGTAAGGGGTTCATACCATTTCCCCCAAAATAAGACCTAGCCAGACAATCAGCTCTAATGCGTCTTTTGGAGCAAAAATTAATATAAGACACGGTCTTACTTTAATATAAGACCGGGTCTTTAATATAATGTAATAATATAATATAATGCAATATAATATAATATAATATAATATAATATAATATAATATAATATAATATAATATAATATAATACCGGGTATAATATATAAAACCAGATATAGTATAATGTAATATAATATCAGGTATATAATATAATATAATACCAGGTATAATATAATATAATATAAGACCGGGTCTTATATTAATTTTTTCTTCAAAAGACGCATTAGAGCTGACTGTCTGACTAGGTCTTATTTTCGGGAAAACAAGGTACATGCAGCCCTCAGGCATCTCCTCTGGGGCTGGGCCGAGAAGCAGCCACCTGGAGGCCCCAGCATTGGGGTGTGTAGCCCTGTCTCACTCTCCTTACAGCTCCTTCTTTTTTTTTTTTTTTTTTTAAGATTTTATTGGGGAAGGGGTACAGGACTTTATTGGCGAACAGTGTGTACTTCCAGGACTTTTTTTCCAAGTCAAGTTGTCCTTTCAGTCTTAGTTGTGGAGGGCGCAGCTCAGCTCCAGGTCCAGTTACTGTTGCTAGTTGCAGGGGGCGGAGCCCACCGTCCCTTGAGTGACTCGAAAAGGCAACCTTGTGATTGACAGCTCACTGGCCCATGTGGGAATCGAACCAGCAGCCTCGGAGTTAGGAGCATGGAGCTCTAACCACCTGAGCCACCGGGCCGGCCCTCACAGCTCCTTACATTTCTCTCCACCCGACCCTCTCTGCCTCACCCTCCCCGCCTCACCCTCCCCAGGGACCCCTGGTTCACAGGCCACCACTCTCCTGCACTGCTCCCCACCCCCTGCCCAGGGTGCAGGGACCATGCCCTCAGAGCAGTCGCTCTACTGGCCAGGCCCCAACCCCATCGGGGGTCCCGTGTTCTCTGAGGGCAGCCCCACTGCTTGCCTGGCTCCTGTGCATCCTCGCTCTGGGCCTCGTCACCTGTCAATCAAGGACATCAGAAACTCCTGAGGACAAGGCCTGGTAGCCCAGCCCCACAATGCACCTCCAAGTGCCCAGCTTCTCCCCCACCCGCAGCAGAGAGGGCAAAGGGCAGGGGGCTGAGAAGCTTCGGTGCCAGGCCCGTCCCCTCCCATGGGAACTCACACCTTGGAACATTCTTGGGGCTCAAAGGTCCTTGGGAAACATGTTCTGGACAGAAGATCGGCCGATTAGGGCACTTGGGGGCCTGAGAACTGGCGGGCGGTGGCGGGGGCGGCCCCTCTGTGGCGATGAGCAGATAAGCCCATTGCCAAGCAGCGAGTTTCACAACCAGGCTGCACCAGGGCAGGCAGGCGGGGGCCCAGGGGACCGGCTGGAGCTCAGGGTGCTGGGAGAGACCCTGCGAGAGGACCCCACCCCATCGGGGACACAGGGAGCCAGCCAGGCTGCCGGCGGCTGGCCGGAGGGTCAAGTGCTGGGGTGAAGGCAGCGACAGCTGAGGGGCACTGCAGCAGGTGGGACCAGCGTCCTCCCCACCCTGTGGACCCTCGTGATTTGCTTGGCAAACATTTCTCTACAGACGGCTGCAGATTAACTGCAATGGGGTCTGAATGGACGAGGCCGCCACCGCAGCCCCACTGTGTCCCTGGAGCCCAGTGAGGCCATGACCTCCAACTGGCCTCCCTGCCTCACCTCAGCCTTTCCCCAGTCTCCCCTAAGACACCAGACAACCTGCAGGGGTGCTGTCACTTCCAGGACAAGTGTGAGCCTCTGGGTGGCGTACTGGGGGCCACACAGCCCGGTGGCCCCTGCGGAGGGCACTTGAGCACGTCAGGGCCACATTGTGGACAGCTGAGCACCACTCGGGGCTGGACACAGGCTGTCATGACGGCCTGCCTGCTTGTGTGGGTGGCCTCAGCACTAGCCCCAAACCTCAGAGGGAGCTGGAAAGGACAGGAGCACCTGGTGGGTACACCAGCATCCCAGACAGGATAGGCAAAGGGACTAACCCCACAGAGGGGACTAAGGTGCCCTTGATCCACCACCCTGCCCTCCCAGAGCCTCCCTGCACTGGGCCCCTCTCCCCAGAGGGTGGGGCAGCCAGAGTGCCAATGGCGGGACACATTCACCACCCCAGCAGCAACTTCAAAGTCTCTGGGTGCCCTGCACTCTCCTCTTCCTCCTCTTACAGAAAAGGGAAACTGAGACTGGTCCCTGGGTAGGAGCTGCCCTGATGAGAGGCATCTGGGGCTCACCCTCCTTCCCGTCTGCCCAGGCCCATCTAGTACATTCAGCCTGCTGCCTGATGCCAGTGGTGCCTGGGCATGCAAGCGAGTGCATGAGTGTGCATGAGTGTGTGTGCACCAATGTGCACGTGGGCTCCACGTGTGGGGCAGAGTGTGTGGCGCCCAGCAGGGCCCACTGGAGAGAGGGGCCCTGTGTACCTGAGCTTCCTGGACCCCTGCACAGGTCACCTGTTGGTTCCCACATCACACCCTGGCAGGCACCCCACTGACCATCCCTGCATTTTAGCCCAGGAGCAGCCAGCACCTGGGCTGCCATCTGAACCCCACCAAGCCCATGCTTGGCCCCACTGGGGGATACACTCACCTGTTCTCCTGGGGCCTTCATGGTGGCCACTGAGCCACACGAGCTGCTGTGTCACGTCCTCAGAGACCTTCAGATACTGGTCACAGTTCTAGGCCGGGATCGGAGGGGAGGCTGAGGCTGGGGGGACTCCTTCCACCCCCCAGCCCCAGCCTGTGCTCCTTGCAGCTCTGGGTCTGGCCGGGGCCAGACAAATGACACATCCTTTCCTCTCCCCGCAGGGACCGTGGGTGCACCACTCCTGGGGGCCCTGGTGGCCCCGTCCAGCTCCTGGGACACTGCAGGACCCTGCCACCGTCCTGGCTGTCCTCCCCAACCCCAGAGAATTCGAGGGGAGAGCCAGGCCTGGGCGCCAACTGGGCAGGATTGGCACCAGTGAGGTTGCAGGGCCCAGAGTCCCAGGGTCAGGGTGGGTCGGCCATCGCTGCCCTGGCCCCTCAGCCTGTCTCAGGGAATGAGAGTCACTTCAGAGTCCACATTTTTGTGTGCTCAGGGGCCAGGCAGCAAGTTCATGAGGGGGTCAGTGAAGCCACTTCTGCTTCTATGCAGGGTCCCTGTCCAGTACATGCAGGGGGCTCCTGTGAGCTCAGCCCAGTCCCGCTGACCTCATGCTGAGGTGTGGGCGGGAGCTCGGAGGCTGCAGCCTGCCCTCTCAATGCGCCCCCCCGGGGCTGCTCCATGAAGGTCACTGCCTGGTGGGATGGCGGGCCTGGATCTCAGGACTCCTGGGGGGACACAGGGCAGGGGACACAAGAGAGCAGTAGGAGCCTGCTCCCAGAGACCTGGCTCCCAGGCAAGTACACGCAGCTACCTACCGTGTTTCCCCAAAAATAAGACCTAGCTGGACAATCAGCTCTAATGCGTTTTTTGGAGCAAAAATTAATATAAGACCCGGTCTTATTTTACTATAAGACTGGGTTTTATCTAACGTAATGTAAGACTGGGCCTTATATTAATGTTTGCTCCAAAAGACCCATTAGAGCTGATTGTCCAGCTAGGTCTTATTTCGGGGAAACACAGTACAGAGCCATGCACATGGGTCACAGCCCTTTCAGACGTCGGACATTGGACCAGCCTGAGCCAAGGGCAGGGCCTGGCAGGTTCCAGAGCCGCAGGGGAGCAGGGCCAGGATCTATGCTCCTGCGAGCACTCCCGGCCCCTTCCTTCCTGGATGACATGGCTCTGGGGGCAGGTAGGTAGGCGGTGGCCTCAGGCCCCAGGAGCTGCAGGGTGAGCCCACGTCAGGGGCGGTGCCCGTCCTGCCCCCACACGCCCTTTCCCACGGGGACTTCCGACACCTTTAGCTTTACCTGTGGGCTCATTGCTCTACCTTAAGCACTGCAGCCAGCCAGCGGTGCTGGGGCCTGGTGTGCTGCAGCCTCTACTGGGAGGACACGGTTAGGCTGAGGTAGGGCTGATCCCCAGGCAGAACTCTCCCCCCCACCCTCAGGGGGCCTCCCCACTTAGCCAGACTGGCCTCTGGCACAGGGAGGCTGCTGTGGGCTGTCCTGGTCACAGGTCCAGGGGCCTTCCTGGGGCAGGAGTGCTGGCAGAGCCCTCGCTGTGGTTACTCGTCCAGCCTGCCACTGCCCTGGGTTGCCTGCCCAGGGGCCCACGCTCTCCCTGTCCAGGCCACCTGAGAGGACAGCACCAGCAGGTGTGGGAGGGACAGCAGAGTGGAAGGAGGGTGGGGTCCCCTGTGAGGGGTCCATCAGCCTTCCCAGGACCTGGGCCAGGTGTGCATGCCTGGGCTGCCAGCTCACGCTGAGTCATGGCATGCAGACAAACCCTGGTGCCATCTACAAGGACCTGGCCACACCCTCGGGAACCACCAATGCCGGTTTTCCCACGGCCACTGCCCACTGTCAGGTCTTGCTGTCACCCTGATAGGGCCCTGCCAGGCCCTGCCTCCACCCCCACCCCAGCTGGAAAAGCCGGTTCTGAGCCTGCCTGCCCTATGTCCCTATCTGCAGGAAGGCCTGGCACCCAGGGGCCTCCCCGGCTATCTCCTGTCCGCTCTGAAGTCCAGCAGTCTACCTAGCACCTGCTTTGGGCAGGCGATGGCCACCCCTTGGGAGAGGCTGTGTCCTGCCCTCAGGGGGCACCCAGCAGAGCACACTCCGGGTCATAGGCTCCGTGCTCCCCACCTGTGGTCCCTCCCTGACACAGAGAGGGGTGGCACAGCCTCTGCCCTCCCATTCTGAAGAAAGGGGGCTTCTGAGGAGCTGAGTGACTTGCTCAGTCACAGGGCCCTTGGCTGGCCAGGACCCCACACAAGGCCCTGAGGCTGCCCCCCAGCTGAGGGTGTGTGCAGGTGGCATCTGAGCCCACCTCCCAATGGGCCGTGCAGACCCTAGCCTCGGAACCCCAATGGGTCTCGGCAGAGACCAGTGGGGGGCCTAGAGGGGACTTTGGACAGAGGCCTGGGGTCCCGCCTGGTCTCTGTGCTCCCCCATCCAGTCTGGGAGCCAGAGGGCAGGGCTGGCCTCCGCCCCCAGAGCCTGGCTCGGAGGGAGGGGCCAGGTGAGTTGGGCAGGAGGGGCTGGGAAGGCTCCTGGCTCCCCGGTCCCAGGGGTCCGCCTGCGTGCCTGGTTCCCACGGCTTAGCTCCCGAGGCTGCTGGGAGCCAACGCCCGCTGTGCCGCCCTACTCAGGGCAGACTGGGGACTGCCTTGGGCAGGGGCAGGAGCCCATGGGTGCAAGGCTGCCTTGCGGGACTGGGCCACCAGTAGGGACTGGTCTTGGGGACTGGTGGGGCCTGTGGGCCCAAGCTCTGCATTCTGGACCTGGTGGCCGCTCTCTGTAGCTCCCTGCTCCCCTAGGCCCAAGGAGGGTGGGAAACGGCTGCTTCAGCCACTTTCCTGGGAGGTGCCCCTCACTGGTCTCTGAGATGTTTGGGGAGGCCCACAGCAGGCACCTGGGAGACCCGCCTTTCCTCTGAGGCTGAGACTGCAGGGGGGGGACAGGCAGCTGCAGACCTTAGAGGGGTCGGTTCCCAGGTGCTAGGGGCCACGCCCAAGAGTCAACCTGCTTTCTGCTCTGAGCCCAGGAATCCCAGCCACACCCACCAAGGAAGTGATCCGGCCAGTGAGCCAGGGTTGAGCCGAGGCAAGGTCACTGCGTCTGTCCTGAAACGTGTCCTCAGAAATGTCTGTGTGCCCACCTCCTGGGTGCCCACCTGCCCTGGGTGCCCACTTCTCCTGGGTGCCCACCTCTCCTGGGTGCCCACACTTGTCCTGCTCTGCCCTGTGGGCCTGCAGGTGTCTGCTGCGCACATACCAAACGGTGGACAGCTGTGCACAATGGGGAGAGTGTGCTCAGGGGCAGGCCCGGGCCAGGACCATAGAATACAGGGAGAGACAGGAGGTGGCTGTGGGGGCCCTTACATGCTCTTCCCCAGAGCCCATGACTGAGCATGCAAACTGCACTAAGGTCCATCAGCCTCCTGTAAACGCCTGGGGCCTCACCGAGTAGGGGGCTGAGGCAGAAGGGAGGGTGGGGCACAGGGCATGAGAACTCATGCTGTCAAGGGTGCAGGGCAGCTGTGGTGGCCTGTCCAGGTGGGAAGCCTAGCAAGGTGCCCAGTCCTGAGCAGGACCCGGGAGAGGCTCCCTCCCCAACCAACAGCCAGGTCCGTGACCCAGGGGCTCCCACAGCTTTCACACTCCCTGCCTAACTCTCCCCTGCCACAGCTGCCAGGCTCAGGCTCCCCCTTCCAGCTGGGTGATGGTATGAGGCCCTCTGGTGTCCTGGTCTGAGGGGTCTGCACTCCATGCCTGGCCAGGCACTGACTCCCCAGGGGGCGTGGAACCCCTTCTTTCCAAGCAAAGGGCAGGCTGTGGAAGCCTCCGCTCTGGCCTGTGGCAAGTGCCTCTGGGCTCCACACAGCGCCCCCCAGCCTCTGCACACCCCACCCAGTGGGCACTAGGCCCCACGTGGGGGCTGGGAGGTGCAGTCAGTGTGGTGCTGTAGGAGACCTGGTACTGGGAGTTCTGACCCATAGGCAGGGAGGCGGGGTTGAGACGCACTAGAATAATGGGCCGTTTCTCACCCTTTTAGAGCAAACTGGGAGAACAGCAAAGCATAAAAAAGCAGAAGAAAATAGACACCACCTCCATGTCACCTTCCCAGAGCAGTCTTAGATACTCATGTCAGGGGCGTGGTCTGAGCCTCAGGATGTCAGTGTCACTGTCCTCAGGGTGCTTGTTGCCCATTTGGTCCCTGCCAAGCACCAGCCCCCGCGCCCCCCACCCACAACTGCCCTCCTGAAATGGGTGGGTCCTGAGGCCTCCCTGGGCTGGCCTAACCACCTTGACCCCCCAGAGCTGTCCCAACAAATGGTGCTGGGTGCGGGGACAAAGGGCCTGGCCTTGTGTTGGCCTGACACCTTGGGGGTGGGACCACCGCCGGGAGGAAGCAATTAGGCGTAGCCGGAGGCCTGGGTCTGCTCCACACCTAGCTCTCCCACGCTGTCCAGCCCTGAGCCATCTGCCCCCAAAGGTGACACAGCCAGGGAGCCTCCGAGGACAAGCACATCACCTAGCTTTGCCCACTAAGACCCTGCCATCCCTCCCAGTTTGGCCCTGATTTCCCACTGGAGATGGGCTGGGAGGGGGCGGGAGGGAGTACTGCAGCCCCTTTCCTTACAACCAGCCCACAGCTGAGATCCGCATGGCATCTATGGGTGCCACCCCTACCCGCCGGCCAGGGGCACACACTGGAGGCAAAGAGCCAACCTCCAGCCCCCCAGGGAGGCTCGTGGCAGGGGACGGCGCACAGAGGGTTTTAAAGCTCAACAGTTGTGCTCTTCTGTTCCCAGGAAGCAGGCTTGCTGTCGCTGGCCCACCGCCTCCCTGGCCTGCAATGCCTAAGACCCAGGCTGGCAGCCTTGCAGGGCCCCGCTTCCCTGCTTCCCTGCCCCCAGGCCCAGGAAGGTCAGTTCCCGCAGGCCCAGCCCCTCCCCCACCGGGCCACGACCCAGCCCCTTTGTGGGGCCAGGACAATGACTTCGCAGACAGAGTGGGGGCAAAGGGCCTCAGGCACTGTCAGCACGGTCCCCCTGGGGGGGTCAGGGGCCATGGGTGCTGGGGCACGAGATGTGTGAGTCCCCAAGAAAGCCAGGCCTGGGTACCGTGTGTGTGAGAGCCGGCACTCTGCAGGTGTCCCTTACACGCCCCCAGGTACAAGGGCTACAGGGCGCCCAGCATCAGAGCAGCTGAATGTGTGCAGTGAGTATGAGTCGGCGTGTGAACACAGGCCCTGTGTGACTGGGCGTGTCTGGTGGGAACGTGGGAACTGCATGGTGGTATGAGTGGATGTGACTTCACGTGTGCCCTGACCCTGAGTGTGAGCAGCCTGGACAGGAGCCTGTGTGCACCTACTGGGGAGCGAGGGAGGTGTGTCCCTGGGGCCTCCATTCTCAGGATGCAAGGAGTCCTAGATAACTGCCTCTCCAAGCAGCTGAGGGAGGCCACAAGCAGCAGTGACATCCTCAGCAGCCATGGCTGAACATGCTGCTGGCATCCCAGAGCCGGAAGCAGCAGGAGCTGGTCCGTGAGGGCAAAGGAGGGAGGAGAAGTAGGAGTGGCATGGAGGAAAGCCATGCCTTAGCTGCCCTGGGCAGAAGGGCAGACAGGGTCTAGGACACAGCGTGGACAGCTGGGGCCTGAACAGGAGGCACTGCCCACCCAGAGTCACCCCTCCCAGGGACCTATGGGAGTGTCCGAGCCCCTTCTGCCTCAGAACCCTCTGGGGCTTGCAGGCCTGAGCACTCACTGGTCAGTGGCTGCAAACAGGCCCTGTAGGCAGGCCTACTCGCGCTTAGCCCCCACCCTGGAGCTTTGCCCCCCCGCCCCCGCCCACCCCCAAAGCCTCACTCTCTCCAACTACACCACACACAGCCCAAGGCCCCCTTAGGACCTGGACGTACATCCCCACTGTGTGGGGTCAGCGAGGCTCACAGCCCAGCCCCAGCTATCCAAGGCCGGTTAGGATGAGACCACATAATCCAGCTCACTGGGCAGGGCTGGGTCCACCACCGCAGGCTGAGGAGGGAGCCAGGGGCCTGACAGGTCGCTGAGTCCTTCCGTCCAGCTTCCTGGACTCAGCCACCGTACAGCCACCGCCCCTCCAGGGAGAACACTGGACCTGAGTGTGGATTTCGGATAAAATGTGGGACACATTTCAATGGTACTCCGTCTTCTCAAGTTCACTTTCAGTGGGGGTCTGCTAAATGCCCCCCAGGCTCCCAGGAACAGAGTGGCCACGAGAGGGGCCAGCATGGGAGGTGGGGACCTGCCCCAATGTCAGTGACACCCCACGGAGGTGTCAGTGCTCACTCTTCAAGGCACAAGGCAGGGGCGGCTGGGAACCGCACAGGTCTCCCCATGAGGTGGGGTTGGGGGTGACCACCTGTCCTGAGTTAAAGTAAATAGAATATGGGTCAAAGGATGCCTTCTGATCTCAGGCCCCGAGGGGTTCCTGCCCCCCCTCGGCCTCTCACAACGCACCCCCTCCTCCCCACCCCCCACCTAGTCCCCCCACCCCGTGGCCCAGAACAAACCCCCAGGCAATAACCGTCCCCCCTCCCCCGCGGCCCTGAGCATCCCCCGAGGCGTAACCCCCAACCAGTTCTTGAGGAGGACGAAAGGCGCCCCCAATGCTGGGGCTCCCGAGCACCCCTAGCGGGGCGGGCCGTTCCCAGGCGGGGGAGGGGCGGCGGCCGTGAGAACCCGCCGGCGGCCCGGCGCGTGGGAAAGCGGGGGGAGGGGCGGGAAGGGAGGGCGGGGCGCGCCTGGGAACGGCCCCCGCCCCCCGCCGGCCTTTGAAAGGGCCACTCAGGGCGCCCGGCGGAGATTCAAAAGCAAACGGCCGGCGGCCCGCCCGCCTTCCCGTGTCCAGGCGGGTTGGGGGGACAAGGGGGCGCCGGGGCACCCTTCCCGCCCAGGGCCGCGGGTGGTGGTGGTATGGGGGCGCCAGCCCCGGGGCAGGCTGGGGAAGCTGGGGAGGGGCTGAGGCCCTACAGGGCCAGGGGCGGTCCTGGGTTGTCCCCCTCCCACAGATGAGAGGAGCCAGACGCTCAGACAGCAGGCATCAGGCCCTGAATCTAAGCCCTGTGTCCTGGGGTCTGAACCCTCCTTAATGCCCCTGGGGCCTGTCACCCACTCATGTCAGGCCTGCACTGGGGCCAGAGGACCATCCTTGACCCCAGTTCCCAGTCTAGGGAGAGAGGGGTCCTAAGGTACTCCTCCAAAGAGTAGCGGTGTTCTGAGATTGGGCTGGGGGTCTGGAGGACTTCCTGGGGGGAGCAACGTGTAAGCTGGGGCTTGGCAGGCTAAGTGGCGCCGGTGGGAGCTCAGGAGCTGAAGGAGTTGGGGTGTGTTGGGGGGTCCAGAGAGGTTGGGGAGGGCTGGTGTGGAGCGGGCACTGATGTGAGAGAGGGCTGGCATTTAGAGGAGCCCGGTGTTTGGGTACGCACAGAGTCGGGGGTCTCCTGGCACTTCCCCTTCCTGCGCCCTCCTGCTGCCACCTGCGCCTCATCAGATGGGTTTGCCCAGACGGGGAAGGAGCAGTTGGTGCCTGAGCCTGCCTCTCCCGCTTCTCTGAAGGGCCGCCCCCGCCAACTCCCCCACCACCAGGGAGGGGTGTAGGGCTTGGCTGAGCAGGCCTGGCCCTTCCCAGGCTTGCTCCTCCTGAGGTCCCTCCCTCGCCCTGGCCCCATGGTGCCCAGGGTATGGCCCCAGGCCCCAGGTGCCAGCTAGCCTGCCCTCCCTTGCCCCATCCACACTGCCTCAGGATAGTGGGTGGGCAGTGAGCAGGCTGCCTGGGAGGAGGCCCTCCACTCTCCAGCCCCTTTTGTACTCTGTGCAGCTGGGGAGGGGAAGGTGCTTAGGTAGGAGTGGGGGCACACAGGTCCACAGGGTGCCTGCCCTCTTGGACATGGACGGAGGAGTCACTGCCTGGCTGGCCCACCTTTGTCACCCTGAATGCCCTCTGGCTCCCAGGCCCCTGCTTTGGGGTTGGCAGTTGCTCACAAGAGAAGAAGAGTGCCCATCCCCCCCTTAAGATGCCAGCCAGGCCCCTGGGCACCACAGGCCCGGGCAGGGAGGGGGTGGGGGGACGTTAACGGAAAGGCCGCTGGGTCCGTGTGAAAGCAGCCGTGGCAATGAGCACGGGCGGGTCTGCTGCTGACAGAGCTGTGTTCCTGGATGCTGGAATTGGAATTTCATGTGATGTGGCTCGAAGGCTGTGGTGTGCCTCCCAACCTGCCACTAACCCCAACCTGTGCGTCGGGGTCCCGCAGACTGATGGGGTGCCCCCTGCAGCCCTGGCCCTCCCCGTTTCTTCGGAGCCCAGTTCAAGGCAGCAGCCAGAACTCCAATGGGTTTAGGAGCTGGCGTCTGACCCCTCTGGCAGGTGGTTCCTGATGGCTGGGGCTTCCAGCAGCAGGGTTGTGACAGCAGCTAGCGGAGGTGCATAGCAGGGGAGGGACGGAGGGATCTGGGTCCTCCCAGACTCGGCAGCACACCCAAACTTTGTGTTTTGGGCGTTGGGGGTTCTCTTAACTGGCCTCAGGCTGAGAGGAATGGCGCTGAGGTTGCCCGCAAGGCCAGAACTTGCTCTTGGAACGTCTCTGCCACCCCTCCCCCACACTCCCTGTGAGTGGCCTGTCCCCAGCTCCACCAGCTCCACCTCAGGTCGCAGTCACACTGGCCTGGCTCGGAAGCTGAGGGTATGCCTGTCCAGGCCACCAACTGTCCGCCTACACCCTGCGTGTCTGTGCATGGTGGACAGGCTGCATCCTGACAGTGGATGGGCACGTGTGCCCATGGTCCCAGCCCCTCCAGCAGCCTGGCAAGTAGGTCACGCCCGTCTCGGCTGCATGTTTGTCCTGCATTGGGAACGGCCTCTGGGTTTTGACTTTAGGCTTGTCAGCCCTTTTGGAAGTGGACACGACACGTGCTCACTCTTCTGGCAACATCCAGGGGTACAGCCAGAAAAGCCGGTCCTGAGAGGACCCTAGAGCGTGATGGGAATGCCCATTAGAAGCACACAGACAGGACGGAGGTCCAGAGAGGACGGGCACTGTCTGCCGGGTCTGGGGGCCCCCCACGCAGCCAAACAGGGTGGGGACTCACACACCCCACCTCCCGGGTGCTGGCCCAGAGGAGCCACTGAAGGTCCCTGAGTCTAGGCCAGTCCGAGGGACGACACAGCAAAGGGATGGAGGGGTGGGCTGGGCAGATGGCCAGTGTCGCCTCCTTGTCTTGGATAGCACGGGCTTCTGGGGCATGTGGGGGTTTGGACCAGGTAGAGCAGGTGGGGCCGTGTCCAGTGTGAAGGGTGTGGGTGTCATGCTGCTGAAGATCCTTCCTAAAGCAGCCGGGGTTGCATCAGTGCCACCAGGAGCCACCCAAGGCAGTGGGGTCCAGGTCCTCAGTCCTTCAGGGGCCATCTGGTGGGAACTGAGGCTGGGTTCTGGCTGAGACCCAGGGCTTTTCTGGGGGAGGGGCAGACAGGGAGGCCCCACAGGCTGTGGAGAGAGCCTGGGAGTGACCTCATGGGATGGGGTGACTGGCCTGGGCCCACACTGCCGTCACCCCTGGGGGGCTGTGCTGAGTCTGCCGTCACCCCAGCTGGCGTCCACAGTGTGCTTGAGGCTCTGAGGCAGTGCTGGGACCCCCACACCGGCCCTGTGGCCTGCCCCTCCCGCAGCCTCTAGAGCCGGCAGACCAGGGTCTCTCCCTGCACAGGGTGGTGGCCACCCCTCCCACAGCCTTTGTGCCTGTGTGACCCTGGGGCCACCGAGTGTGGGAACTGGGCTGGGGGCCTCGAAGCACAAAGGCCGGGGAGGGGCGGGGTCAGCGGCCGCTGAGCCTCTTCCTGTCTGTCCCTACGTCTGTGGTTGGTCATCAGGATAGAGGGAGGGTCTCCAGGCCCGGGACAAGGCCTGGCGTTGGCATCCCGGCTGGCCCCTGGTCTGCACTCTGGGTTTGGGCGCTGGGGGGACGGCTGCCTGGATTCCCCTCATGCCCCACATCCTGGGGGCCCACTCCCTGGGGCCAACGTCTCTGACATCCAGGCCACTCCCTTGCTCCCACACATGGCCACCGTTTTCTCCCCACCACAGCGGAGGGGGACCGGAGGGACAGTAAAAATAGACGTTATGCCTGGCCATGTCAGGGGTTCGTGAGGAGGCTTTTTTTTTTTTAACTCAAATTTCTTTGATAAAATATTTTCCCATGGTAGACGGCACTGGGAACGTCCTCTTGGCAGACATTCCCGATGGACAATCCCAGGCCCAGATCACCAGCTTCAGGGGTCACGACCCCGCCCTCCCCAAGAAACCCACTGCCCCTCACCCACCAGGCTCTAGGGACAGCGGGTGGCCAGCGGGCAGTCTCCGTGCCTGACAGGCTTCCACCACATGGCTCCTGGCCTTGCAAGTTTCTCTGTCCTCCCAAGCAGACATCCCAGAAAGCAGGTCCCAGTGCCCAGGGCATATGCCACCTGGAGCGTCAGCACCACTTGGAGTTTGGTGCTGGGTGCTGGGGCGAGGCCTGGCTGCAAACCCCCGGCTGGGTGCCCAGGCCCAGCCTCGGACTGGCCCTCTCCCGTTTTCGCTCAGCGCCCGCCACGCCTCCCCGGGGCCCCAGGCGGAGAGCACCGGGCTTGCTCTGGGAACGCTCTGTGTGCTCAGTGGGTTTCCCTCTGGGAACGGCACCAAAATAGCAGAAGGAAGGACAAGAAGTGGAAACAGCCTGGCGGCTGGAGCTCTCCAGGGAGCGGCCAGCTCCGGCCGGGGGCAGCGGAGGCCCTGAGCCAGTGTCCAGGGTGCTTAGGTCCGCTGGGGGTGCAGGGCAGGGCCTGTCGACAGAGCCAGCACTGAGGCCTGCTCTGCTTCAGTCCTAAACGACCACTCTCTGCAGGCCAGTGCCCAGCGCCCTCTGATGTCCAGATGGGCTTATGAGCCAACCCAGCCCTCACTGTGGCCAGTGGGGGCAGAGCAGGGTCTGCAGCCAGATGGAGCGGCCTGCTCCTGCGCTGAGCCACGTCGTCACCTGGAGGGTCCGTGAGGCTCCTTTCCTGGGCTTCTCAGTGTCTACCTGTGGGATGGCCTCTGTCTCACCTTGGCTCGCCCTGAGAATAGCATGTCCTCTGGCCTGGGGCTGGGAGTGGGGGCGGCCAGTGTGCAGGGCAGGATGGCCAGCGTTCCCAGCTGCTGCTTGGGCTTAGCTCCTGGGGTTCGGCGGGAAATGCTACACCAAGGGGCTCGGGCTGCGGGTGGTGGGAAGGTGGCCTGAGGCCTGCCCGGCGCTGGTGCACAGATGTCGCTACAACTCCGCAGGGAGCCGCCCCTGCCCACGGGGACTGACCCGGCCTCAGGCCTAAGCATGAATGCTACCAGTTGGCAACACAGTGAGCTCTGTCCTCCCACCCTACGCAGGATGCCTCTGTGGCAACCAAAGCCATGTTCAAATTTGACGCCCTGCTCTGCCCACCTGGGCCTATCACCCTGGTCTTTTGGGGGCTTTGTGCACATGTGTGGACCCCTAACCACCTGTCTGCCAACCAGGGAGGGTCGTGCCCTGCGGCACACTCAGCCCGCCTGTCTCTGCACAGCTACGAGCCTTGGCGGCTCCTCAGGTCCTGGGGGGCCCCACTTCTGACACAGGCCCCCTGGGTGCCCATGTCTGGCCTGACACCTGCTGCTTGGGCAGCAGCCAGCTCATCACTGTGGCTGCACACACAGGTCTCTGCCTGGGTCCCCACCCCACGGCCACCTGCCATGTCCTTCAGGACGTGTGGCTGCCCTCTGCTTCCTGGCCAGGGCAGCTTCATGGCCGCAAGCCATGGGTCCTGTCTGTCCACCAGCTGACCACGTGCAGAACACATATTTACCTCGAACAGGAATGGCGCTGGGCCGGGCCCCAAGCTGGGCAGTGAGCTGGGCGCTGAGGAGGCCACGGTCCCCTTCCCTATGCCTGAGCTAGGGTTTCCAGGAGGGAATTCCAGCCTGTTCTCAGGAATTTTTTCTTTCCCGTTCCCGAACCCCAAGAAAAGTTGGTCGGAAAATCGGCTTCTTGAACCCAGGTAGTTGGTAGTATCGGCTGTCACTTTGTGGAAACAATTCATCGTGGAGAATAGAAAACAGTTTATATCTCGGGATTTGGGAACAGGAAAGCGAAAAGAATTCCTGAGAACGGGCGGGAATTCCCGCCTGGAAACCCTGCCTGAGACTCCCGCAGGCCAGGTCCGCACCCTCCCTTCCGGCCCAGGACCCTGGCCTCACCCTGGGATCGGGTTCTGGGCTCTCTGTTCCTCACTGGCCACAGCCGCCACTCAGGCGCCAGCCACCACCACCTGTCACCTGGGCAGGCACAGAATCCGCTCCCAGGTCGCCTGCCGCCCTCCCTGTGGTCACAATGCTGGACCTGCCCATTGGCCGCCCCAGCTGCTCTGCTCTCACAGCCTGTGTCCCGCTTGGCAGGGCAGGGCCACCCCCAGCCAGGGGGCTGCCAGCCAGGCCCTCGTAGAGGTCATGGACACGCGTGAGCGCACCAGAGCCCTGCACTGCCAGCCTCGCCCTTGCGGTTCTGATGAGCCAGGCGGCCTGGCCCGTGGCTTCCCGGGGCGCCGGTGGGGGTTTCCTCCCAGCTACCCAACTTCCTGTTTTCTCAAGAAAACACACCGCAGAGGCTCTGAAAAGCTCATTAAAATGCCTCCCGGCTTCCCGGACGTCCTGGGGTCTTTACAGCACTTGCCGCTCAGCACAAAGGCAGCAGTTCCGGTCCTCCCAGCTCAGCCCAAGAAAGGCCCAGCGCCCTTCCTCACACTCTGCTGGGGCTGGGGGCCAGCCCCGCAGCCACCGAGCTCCGGAGGGGCCGCCCCGCCCCTCAGGTGAGGCCCAGCTTCCACCAGAGGCTGGGGGAGCTGCTCCCATTGACTTGGACGGTTGTGGCCCAACCCCAGAAGGTTCTGGAGGGGCCAGCATGGTGCACCCAGAGCCAGTGCCCAGCCCACCCACCAGCCAGAAGCCTGGGGGGCTGGAGACCTCAGACAGCGCAGCTGGGAGAGCAGGGCGCCCCGCCCACTGAGTCAGCACATGGCCCCTCTAGGGTCCTAACCATGGATGCAGCTGCCCACCCCTGGGGATTTCCTCACCCAGACCTTTCTAGATGTCAGGGCCTCAGTGGCTCTGGACATTGCTCTTGGAAATGGAATCTCCCCCCCACCCCCAGCCAAACGGCACTTCTGAGGGTTTCCTTTACTCCACCCAGAAGCCCCAAGGGGGGTCAGGAGGAAGTCCCCCAAATCTTAATGGATGCCCCATTTGAGCTGCTCCCGCAGCCAGCAGCCGCTTGCCTCAGCCATGCCAGCCCGACTTTCGGCCACCTCCTGGCTCCAGGCGGCAGTGCCCCCCAGACTCCACCTTGAGGGTGGTGTCTGGGGGTGGGAGTAGGAGGAAGGGGAGAGAACACTGCAGGTGAGGCAGTGGCCACTGCTTGCATGAGCAGAAACACCCAGGTACCCAGCTTCTGCTGCGCTGCCACCTGCCAGGGACATGTTGGGCTGCCTGTGACAGAGGTGGCTCTGTGGCAGGTGGGGGGGCATGTGGGACCCACCTGGCAGGGGTGGAAGATGTCTGGTGGGTGACACACACACGTTGAAATGCCGGTCAGAGCACAGCCTCTGCCCACTTCCAAGCCCTGAGGGAGCAGTACACCCACGCTGGGGTCCACCCCAAGCTCTGAGCTGGTCCTGGAGCTGCAGACAAGTAGCCCCCGACCCGCAAGCAGCAGACACAGAACCCAGAACCTGCCGGGCCTCAGCCTGCCCCACCTCCTGCAGCTCAGGGCCCAAGAGCCTCCCCTTGGCCCACCCAGGGTGGGGCAGTGGTGCTGGGCAGGCCCTGTGCCAGAGCCTGAGTTGGGGATGGCGGGGGGGCTGGGCGGAGGTGGGGTCCTCACCTCGTGGTATGGTAGCCCCGAAGTCAGGATGACCCTTCGTCCTGCCTGGCGACTTGTGCAGGAGGCAAGATGACTGGAGAGGGCCACACTGGGACCAGGTCCATCTCACCCTCACATTCGCCAGGCCCCGTCGTCCCCCAGAGCTGCCTCTGCCTGGGATCCGAGCAGCCATCAGATTCCTGCCGAGTCCTGGGCACGGCCTCATTTTACAGAGCTGGTTTTAGAATCATGGAACCATTTTACATAATTACAAACAAAATTAAATTTAAAAAGCAATCTCTAAAAATCTAAAGAAGATGAAACACATGAACCACAAAGAAAGAAGTATTCCAATTGACATGAACACCATGACGGACCATATATCTCTAGGGTGCTGAAGTGCAGACCCCAATGAAAACACCCTGTAGGAACCCTACTGGTAGTGCTGACACTGACATCGTGACTCTGAAATGCCTGAGTGTGAATTGTGACCTAAACCAGACGGGTAACGCTGCTGCTGTGTTAGGGTTTTCAGCTAAGAGAAAGGAGATGTGGGTTAAAATTAAGGAGATGAGACAGTAATCCCCAGATCTGTGCAGAAAGCTTCGGTGTGAGCTTCTGGTGTGTGTTTTACACATGCCTATGTCTCATCTGAAGAGTCCTGGAAGCCAGTGCCACCCTTCCAGCCGGGAGCACCCTCTACCCAGATGGCTTTCTCACTGGGTTTCACGCTAACGGAAACCAGAGCTTTTTGGAGACATAGCTAATTCCAGGTCTGAGGCAAAAAATGCACACAGTGAAGCTGGAACATCTCATCACATCAGAAAGCAAAGAAGTTATCAGTCTATAAGTGTCACGTCAAAAGGACCCAGGACCCAATGAAAGCCCCCATGTGCCACAGGGTACATCAGTGAGGGGCCGCTGCGATGGGCATAAATGTCAGACACGGTTGTGCTGATAAGTTTAGTGTGGTTCCTTAAAAATCCTATAATCTTTGGAGCATGCGTGGGGCCAACTCAAAAACATAAGCGAAAACTATGAAACTCTGAAAAGAAACCATAGGGGAATGTCATGGCACTGCGTTTGGCGATGGTTTCTTGGATACGACACCAAAAGCAAAGGCAACATAATAAACGTGAAATGCACTTTCTAAATGGCACACTAAAAAAAAAAAAAAACAAAGGCAACAAAATTAAAAATAGATAAATTGAACTTCATGAAAATTAAAAACTTTTGTACATCATTGGACATTATCAAGAAAGTAAAAAGCCAACCCACAGAATGGGCAAAAATATTTTCAAATCATATATCTTATTGGGGATTAACATTCAGAATATATAAAGAACGTCTACAACTCAACAACAAAAAAGCAAATAACCCAGTTAGAAAATGGACAAAAGACTTGAATAGATATTTCTCCAAAGAGGACACACAAACGGCCAACCAGCACATGAAAAGCTGCTCGACACCATTAGTCATCAGGGAAACGCAAATCATACCCACAGTGAGACAACATTCATACCCATTAGGAAGGCTTTTATTTAAAAAAAAAAAAAAAAAGGAGAGCAAGTGTTGGTGACGCTGTGGAGAAATTGGAGCCCTCACGCACTGCCGGTGGGGTGGAAGTGTGCAGCCGTGGTGGACCACACCGCGTCTCTTCTGAAAAACATAGCGCAGAACGACCATGTGAGCCAGCAATCCCACTTCTGGGTAAATGCCCCGAAGACTTGACAGCAGAAACCTGAGCAGATACTTCTAATCTAAGGTTCACAGCAGCCAACCAGTGGAAACAACCCGTGTCCATTGCCAGATGGGTAAACGAACAAACAAAAAATACACACACAAGGAATTTGTTTGGTTTTAGTCAGGATTTCAGGAAATCCTGACACCTGCTACCACGTGGATGGACCCTGTGCTCAGTGAAACAAGCCTGCCACAGAAGGACAAACCCTGTAGGACCCGCCTCACAGGAGGTCCCCAGAGGAGTCAGATTCAGAGACAGGAAGTAGATGGTGGGGGCTGGGACTGGGGGAGGGGTGGGCATGAATGTTTAATGGGGACAGAGTGTCAGTTTGGCATGATGATAAAATTCTGGAAATAGATAGTGATGATGGTTACACAATAGTGTGAATGTACTTAATGCCATTGAATTGTAAATTTAAATACGGTTAAGATGACACATTTTATGTTATATATATTTTACCACAGAAAAATAAGAAAAAGGCAATAAAGCAAGTGATTATTTTTAGTGATAACAAATATATACCTATGTGACGAATAAAAAAATTAAAAACAAACAAACACAACTGAAGTAAATATGAGGAAAGAACCAAACGAAAGGGCACTTGAGGGAAGAAACAGACTAGCTTCATGAAAGCCACCAAGGGCCGATGGCAGATACCTTGCCAGCAGCAATGGCCCCCAAAAGACGGTGGGCTGTCCCCAAGTCCTGTCAAAGTGCCATTATAAACCCAGCAACACTCTTGTGAAGGACAGTGAGGAAACAGAATGTTTTCAGGGGAAAATGGCCCAAGTGAGAGGTCAGGCCCTGTTTCCCCGAAACAAGACCTAGCCGGACCCTCAGCTCTAATGCGTCTTTTGGAGCAAAAATTAATATAAGACCTGGTATATATTAATTTTTGCAAATAAGACCGGGTCTTATGTTAATTTTTGCTCCAAAAGATGCATTAGAGCTGATGGTCTGGCTCGGTCTTATTTTCGGGGAAACATGGTAGCAAAGGAAGATCTTTCGCTTCTTCTTGGAGTAAGGTCGCCATCGCCATGTGTGTGCACGTCCATACGGCATCAACTCTAAAAGCCATTGTACACATAACAAATAGGATGTCTAATTGGTAGATTAAGAAAAACCACATTGTGGAAAATAGTAGCAGGCAAGATGGGAAGTGGTCAGAAAGCTACACTGACCCAAGATCCCTGGATTAACTTTAGACATTGTTAACTCAAAGACACATGTTAAAATTTCTAGGGTAACCATTGAAAGAATAGAAACAGAATTTGTAACTTTCAAAGTAACAGAGGGACAACTAGAGCAAGGGTGAAAAAGCTAAAAGAATACAAGGGAAAAAGAACAGAAAAAGTAGGACAAATGGAATACACAAAGAAGGGTAGAACAACTAAACCCAAACTGTATCAGTAGTTACAAGAAATGTCAATGGACCAAACTAGTAAGTTGAAAAGCAAAGATTGTCAGACTAGATTTTTAAAAATCCAGCTAGAAGCTAGAATCAGTTTGTAAGAAATACACCTAAGGTATAAGAGTAAAGGAAGGTTGAAAGTGAAAGGGTGAGAAAATGATACACAAACACCAACCCAAGAACGCTGGGGAAATGGTACTGAGATTAGTTAACAGAGACCTTACGGCAGAGAGAGGTTCACCTCATGACCATAAACCAATGAGTTCACTCAACAGGAAGGTAGAAGAATTCTAACATTGTATGTCTGTGCAGCTACTAACATAACTGAAACATATGAAGCAAACACGGACATGAATACAGAGATTTTGATGACTCTGCTGTCACAGGAGATGCCATATAACTCTCAGTCTTTGATAGTCAGGCAGGAAAATAATCAAATAAGAGAGAGGCAATCTGAGCAACACATTAAGTAAGCGTGACCTACTGAGTGTGAGTGTGTGTGTGCGTGTGTGAGAGTGTGAGTGTGTGAGATGCACACGAATGGAGGAGAACGCATACCTTTTAAAGTCCATGTGGAACCTTTAAGAAAAGGGTCACCTACTTGGCTAGAAAGTGAGTCTAATAAACTGGTCGTGTGTGGACTAAGCCCCTTGACTACAGACCAGGTCAGTTAGAAATCCATTTTAAACAGATAACTAAGAAGCTGCCGAACTCCAAGCTTTCTGAAATTAAAAAACAGACTTTTCTTTTTTTTTTTTTTTTTAAATTAAATTTATTGGGGTGACAATTGTTAGTAAAATCACATAGATTTCAGGTGTACAATTCTGTATTACATCATCTATAAATCCCATTGTATGTTCATCACCCAGAGTCAGTTCTTCCATCACCATATATTCGATCCCCCTTACCCTCACCTCCCCCCCCCACCCCCCTTACCCTCTGGAAACCACTAAACTATTGTCCGTGTCTATGAGTTTCTGTTTCTCATTTGTTTGTCTTGTTCTTTTGTTGTTTTTGGTTTATATACCACATATCAGTGAAATCACATGGTTCTCTGCTTTTTCTGTCTGACTTGTTTCGCTCAGCATTACTCTCTCAAGATCCATCCATGTTGTCACAAATGTTCCTATATCATCTTTTCTCACTGCCGAATAGTATTCCATTGTGTATATGTACCACAACTTCTTTATCCATTCATCTATCGAAGGACATTTTGGTTGTTTCCATGTCTTGGCCACCGTAAACAAAGCTGCAATGAACATTGGAGCACACGTGTCTTTATCTCTAAATGTTTTCAGATTTTTTGGGTAGATACCCAGGAGAGGGATTGCTGGGTCATACGGCAATTCTATTCGTAATTCTTTGAGGAACCTCCACACTGCCTTCCATAACGGCTGCACCAGTCTGCATTCCCACCAACAGTGTATGAGGGTTCCTTTTTCTCCACAACCTCTCCAACATTTGTTACTATTTGTCTTGTTGATGATAGCCATTCTGACTGGGGTGAGGTGATATCTCATTGTGGTTTTGATTTGCATTTCTCTGATGATTAGTGATGTTGAGCATTTTTTCATATGTTTATTTGCCATTTGTATGTCCTCTTTGGAGAAATGTCTCTTCAAGTCCTCTGCCCATTTTTCAATTGGGTTGTTTGTTTTTTTGTTGTTGAGTTGCATGAGTTCCTTGTATATTCTGGATACTAGCCCCTTATCGGAGGCACTGTTAGCAAAAATCTTCTCCCATTCAGTTGGTGGCCTCTTTATTTTGTCAATGGTTTCTTTTGCTGTGCAGAAGCTTTTAAGTTTCATATAGTCCCATTCGTTTATTTTAGCTTTTACTTCCATTGCCTTTGGAGTCAAGTTCATAAAATGCTCTTTGAACCCAAGGTCCATAAGTTTAGTACCTATGTTTTCTTCTATGCAGTTTATTGTGTCAGGTCTTATGCTTAAGTCTTTGATCCATTTTGAATTGACTTTGGTACATGGTGACAAATAGCAGTCCAGAAAAAACAGACTTTTCAAGAACGAAGTCAAATAAGGAATAACACTCGAAAATTATTAGAACTAAGAAATAATGAAAATACTACATATCAAAACTGATGGAATGCAGTGAAAACAGGACTTTGAGAAAAATTTATAGTCTTGAATGTTTACATCATAAAATTTAAAAGGCTGAAAATTAAAGAGCTAAGCACTCCACTTGGATATAACCACAAGGAAGTGGAGGAAGGAAACTATAAAGATAAGAACAGAAATTGTGAGATAGAAGACAAAAATGCCACAGAAAGGATCAACAAGCCAAACACTAGTTGCTTGAGACGACTTAGGAAACTGACGGCTCTTGTAAGATAAGAAATGGGGGGCGCCTGCGGGTAGCAGAACTTTTATGGAGGGTGTCCACCGCTGTGCATCCAAAAGATTGGGCGAGATGGACTCAAGTCGCCGAAGTGACTAAAGGTGCAGGCACGAGCAGCCCTGTTTCCGCCCCAGAAACTGCCAAGGAACAGCAGGCCCTGGAGGCCGGTGGGAAGCCGGCCAGCGGGAGGACAGGGCAGTGCAAACATCAGTCAAAGCTGCAGGAAACGCCAGCGCATTTATGAGGCTAGAAGAGAAGATGGCGGGAAAGAAGAGACTGGCCGCGCTGGAGCGGGGCCGAGACCCGAGAGAGGAGCTGCAAGGTCAATCCCAAAGGAAAAATGCGAGCGTTCCAGGGTCAAAAGAGGGAAGACGCCATGGTGAGCTCAATGGCTGCACAGAAAGCCGAGGTGGGATTCTGTTTCTTTTCCAGTAAGAACGCACAGCGCACATGGATCTCAGGGCTTCCTGGGCCTGGTGTGGGGCACTCGGCAGTTCAGACTGAACCGTCCCCTTTTATCAGAAACGACAGAGATGGCCCCTGTCACCACTTAACATAGTAAGATGAGGAAACGAAGCAAAACCTCTAAGAATTGGAAAGGAAGGAACACATTTCTCATTGTTTGGAGATGATATATCCACAGAAAGAACCGCAAGGAATCGACAGCCCGGGCAGTAGAACTTAGGAGAGTTTCATGAGGTTTCTGGAAATAAATCAATTCCTGGGCAGCTAAGAACTATGGGCCATGTATTCACAGAGAAGAAAACAGCACCACTGATTATATTTCAGCAACAAAGATGGGGAGTTCTGGTCTGAAACCTGACGAAGCGCTCCCAGGGCTGCGTGAGGTTCTGAGCCGTGTTTGACTCACCGGAGTCAGAGAAGCACTCATGGGCAGGAGACTTGGAGTTAGAACTGTCACTCCTCCTGCAGACTCGCAGCCTCTACGCACGCACGTCCAAGCAGAGCCCCCAGGAGGCGGCGGGGCCTCAACCTACTGGGTGTCCCCGTGAACTTAAGACGGAAGCAGACAGGCGCCAAGGGTCCCCCAAACCACCCACAGCGTCCGTGACTTACTGGGATGCAGCAGACAGTCATGCTCGTGGCCAAGATTTATTGCAGGGACAGGATACGAAGCCACATCACATGTGGACAAGGCAGCTGGGCCGGCAGAGTCTGTTGGTGGTCATGTGGCCGTGCCCACGCCCCCCAAGAGCGGTGGTAGCACACGGGTGAGGTGAGGGCTGTGAATCGCAGAGGTGAATCGCAGGCTGGTCAGGGGCACCCTCTACCCAGCACAGACCCAGAGGAACACAGGGGTCCACGCAGTCCGCCCTGTTGGGACGACGGGTTAGAGAGTTTTCTATCAGTTAGGGAACAGTGGACCAGCCATTTCTTGTTTGATGTTTGCAAGTGCGTTAATAGAGCACATCATGAAACCCAAGTGTGCCCCTTTTATCCCAGATGCCTAATTCATTTGCCCAGGAGTTTTGATGGGAGACACGTGCCTCGGAAAGGTCCACAGGAGAGAAAACTAAAGGGACACACGCAGCTGCTCCCAGTGCCCAAGGATGTTCTCTGCTGAAAGTGCCTGATGGGCCACACGTGCCTGTGAAGTCATTACGGACAGGCTGCGGTGACACACGCCGGCCCAACTGTCTGCAAGGTCTGCGTGAATGGCAAAAACAAAGCACATGCAGAGGAAGCCCATGACTTTGCAGAACACGTACTCCTCAGGAGCTTAGCCCAGAAGATAGAGATGGAAATGAGTTTACAGGACTTTGGAAGGTATGTGGGTCAAACCCGCCCACAGGATGGGACTGCATGGAGGGTCAGGATGCAGCCCTCCAGGGGCTCTGTGCAGAGCCCTGAGAATGCGCTTCCCACACCCTCGGGGGTGCTGGGGGCATGTGGGGACAGAGACAGAAGTGCAGTTTCCAGGCTCTCAGCCTCACGTGGAAAGGTGCTGGCTCAGGTAGTAAATGGCCATCAACTGTGATTGGATGGCCATCAGCTCTGGCTACTTGGCCGTCAGCTGTAACCAGTGAGCCATTGGCCACTAATATAACTGCTGTGGCTACGCTAGCAGAAAATGGGGGCTGGCAAGAAGATGGCGGCTGAGCTGGCAAGCGGATTGCAGTTAGCAGGTGGCAGAGTGTGGATTGAGGATCATGTCTCCTGCCTCCTGTGTCTCCAACCCAGCCGCCAGCGAGACTATAGTGGTATGACTCCCCCACCTATGGCTCTGTGGGTATTCCTCTTTGGCCTCACCATGTCCTGCGTTCTTATGTGGGGAGTGGGACCAGAGACCCCGCAGGCCGCCCCGCGTGACAGGGCACCTGTGGTGTGACAGTCGGTGACTCTACATTCTCAGGGCTGACCAGCACAGCTCTCTGGTTCAGCTGTACTGACCCAGGCCCTGCCTGTTTCTCAACCTTCAGTATGTACAGCAGCGAGTCTGCACGTCTTCAGCCCTGGGTGTCCCAGGTGGTGCAGCCTCGCTGCCCAGCTCTGCCTTCCCATCCACTTGGGCGTGCGTGGGTGTCCACATTTCTGCCAGTGACCTGTTCAAGGTCTCCCAGGCCTTTCCTCTCATGATCCTCAAAACACCTCTCGCCTCCACCCGTGACTTGATTTCAAAGCAATGTCCCCATTTCCAGGTATATGTTACAGCAGCACCGCACGCTGCTGCCAAAGGCTGTATCTGCGTCTTCTAACGCTGCCTCAGCAAACTACCACAGCTTTGAGCCCAGCCCCGTGGAGGGAAGGTCCATGTGGGCTGCACTGAAACCATGTGCTGGCGGCGGGGCTCTGGGGAAGAACCGTTTCCAGGCCCGCTGGTACTGGCAGGATCCAGTCCCCGGTGGCAGCAGGACTGAGGTGCCATGCCCTTGACGTGTGGCCCCTCCTGAGGACAACGGCACAGCTGTGCTTTGGCTATGACTTCACCTCCGCTTCTGCTTCTAAGGGCTCACAGGTTACACAGTGACACCCACGTAACCTACAGCAATCTCTCTATTTTGAGGTCAATTGATTAGTAAATTGCATCTGCAAATCCCTTTAGCCACATGTCGTAAAAATTCACAGCAGTAACGCAGGGCTGAGGGAGGACCCTGGCGCCAAACATGCCTCTGATTTGCTGGAGAACCCGGGCACCCGTGAAGACTGGTGGGAAGGCACTGCCTTCCTGGATTCTGGATCCCTTAACCACTGATGCCAGAGTACTTGAGAAGCCAGGCTGACTACCTGGGTCTCAGCCCCCTACAAGCTGGAAACAACCCTGGTTGGGAGACAGAGGGATTTTCTACAGGGACGGTGACCTGGGCCACCCGTAGCACAACCATCTTTCCCTCCCCTGGATGCTGGGACCAGGCCTCTGGGAGAGGTGCCTGCGAGGGCCCAGCGATGAGGGAGAGTGGACACAATCTCGTGCATGCCAGAGGCCAGCACAGGAGGCGTGGCTCTGACCAGGCCCGCTCCCCCAGGTCTGCCTTCCCCCCACGGGCAGACTCAGCCATTCTCCCAGTCTCAGCTTCCCCACTAGTGAGGCGGGGGCATGGGGAACAGCTGTCCAGCCGAGCCAGGGGGTCGGAGGGCCGAGCACCCACAGCGGCCTTCCCGGCCTGGTGCACAGTGTGCAGGAACCTCGGGTCTTCTCGCTACAGGCCAGCACTGACAGACGAGCCCCACCACGTGTAGGCCCACATCCTGTCCAGCTCTGTGCCTCAGGGCGAGCCATAAAAGAAATCACATATTAAAATAAAAATTTCGAGGCAGCCGTCTCCTGCAGCAGACGAGTCTCAGCAGCCAGAAGTGGGAAAGCTGTGTCCACATGGCACATAAATACACTGCAGTCCACCCCACGATGGCACACTACTTGGTCACCAAAAGGACTGAAGCCCTGATGGGTGCTATCACACCAGTGAGCCTGGAAAACATGTGGCAGGACGCCACTTACATGCGGTGTCCAGAACAGGCACATCCAGAGGCAGAAACCACGTGGCCAGGGCCCAGGGGAGGAGCAACTTGTAGGTGACAATGTGTGGAATTGACTAGTGATGGCTGCACGACTGCAACTAAAAGCCACTTTTGGGACTTTAACAGGTGAATTGTGTGAATTATGTGTCAATAAACCTGTTAAAAAGATGTTTACCATCCATGTTCAAACCCCTGAATTCTGAGACCCCTGCTTGGGTTCCAGGGCAGCCCCTGGCCGCAGCCCTCCTGGTGTGGGAGTTGGGGCCCTCTCTGCACCCACCAGGCTGGTACCCAACTAGACAGCATGCCCTTCCATGTGCCCAGAGCTTTCCATGGGTGATGCCCGGCTCTCCGTGAGTCTCCCACCCAGAAGGGGACGCATGGCTGTTTGGTAGGACACTTAGTTCCATTTCTGACAAATGTGACCTCCTCATATGACCAGCCAAGTCTTTGTGGAGAACCAGACACGTGGCTTTGATCTCTGTGGCTCACATAGTGTTGTCACCCAGGAGCTGGCCTCTAGGGTGAGGCATTTCTTTATAACCCTGGGGCTGGGTACCCCATTGGAGCCCTGCCGTGGGTGTGAGCAGAGGCCATGGTGGGTGTGAGCAGACCCATACTCTGTCTCCTGAAGGCCAGCTGTAGCCCCCGTGACCGAGATACAGCCGGGTCAACTGTCCCCTGCCCCACCCTCAGCGGGGTCCCCACTCCCCATCTCGAAGCCCCTACCCCACACTGCCATCCTCGCCAGGACCCGCCCTGGACCTGAGACCAATACTGTTTTTCGAGAACATCGTCCGGCCCTGCTGCTCCTCCACCCTCGCCCGCCGGGTCTGCTCCAGACCCCAGGCTGCTCTCCGCTCCAGGTTGGCACCTCCTCACCCCTGCCCTTGGGTTGGCCATCACGCTCAGGGAGGGTGAAGCCATGGGACACTCCTGTACCCACAGCCCAGAGAGTGCACAAAGTGGGTGGCCCCCAGGTGGCAGTGACCACGAGGCTGTCTCATCTGGCGGGCTGCCCGACACCAGTGTCCAGTGTGGGAGCAGAGGGGCTCCCCACCCCCAGCCTCAGCTGAGCCCCAGGACACCTGCACCACCGCGTGCTGGCAGAGGGACTCAGTGCTGGCCAAGTCCTCTCATCCATGAACTCATAGGATCACTTTGGTGGGGAGGAGTGGGACCTGACCCTCCCCAGGAGTCTGAGCCCCTTGCCCGTCCCATGTCCAGCCGCTGAGGTCTTGGGGATCCCCTGGAGGCCCTGCTGGCCTGGACAGCTCTATCCCCCCAGCAGTCTCAGGTCTCTGCTTCCCGCAGGCCGCGGGTTCCCACGTGGACGACAATATGTGGAAGCCCGTCCACATTCTTCAGGATGTCCGCTGCCCTTCCGGCGGGCTCGGCCTTGGCACCCGAGGGGGACTGGCCTTCCGGCCCTTGCCCTAGGGTCCGCGTTCCTCTCTGGTGACTCACCCGTTACTCCAGGGTGGCTCAGCACTGCCCCCTGCTGGGTGCCACTCAAGACAACAGGGAGGAGGTGACCAACTCCACTGACCAGCCTACAGCTCCTGTGAGCACTCACCCAGGTCCCCAAGATCCCATTTTCTTCCAAGGCCACTCACCTGGGGCCCTGATAACCCGGGTCAGGGGACAGCCTTGCTTCCTTGATGACCCCAGGGTCAGGGGGCAGCTCTGTGCCTATGACCCCCGCCTGCAGCTTAGGCCCAGAGGGCAGAAGCTGACAGATGGCATCTGTGCTGGGAGGGGAGGGGCGCTTTCTCTGCACCTTCCTCCCTGCCTGCTGGGGCCTTCGGACCATGTCTGGTCCACATGTGAGCACACATGAGCCACACCCACAGGCCTGGTTCATACATGTGCACACATCAGCAACACACACAGGTGTCCACACACATGCACCTGTGAGCCACACCCACAGGCCTGTCCACACGTGTGCTCACACTCCCTGGGAGACTTTGCCCCTGAGGCCTCCAGTGAGTGTCCACACAAGGCAGAGCTTCCTGACTCCAGAATCACCTGCACGTGGTCAACCCGGTTCTCCTGAAACACGCTTCTCTCAAAGGGCCCTTATCTAGTGGCCACTCCAGGAGCGTAGGCTGCACTCGGGGCCCCCTCAGCCACAGGCCCAGGGGCAGGGCTCTACCTGGGACACACGGGCCTCCACAAACCTCTTGTAGCACCGGTACCCCAGGGAAGCCAGGTACTGCTGGGTGACAACATGGGGATAGCACTGAAAGAGAGGGCGGGGCTCAGGGCTGGTCTGCGGGGGCTCCCCACCCCCTCCACCCGCCACCCTCCACTCTCCTTCTGCTCGCTTGCACCCAACACCACAGCCGCCCTCCAAGCCCCAAGGGTGGCCCCCGACAGAGCCCCAGTGCCCTCTGCCCAGCCTCAGACTCAGCCCATGCCCCTGCCGCTCACGGAGCCCTGCCCTCTGCACTGGAGTCCTCACTGCAGCCTGCACCCATCCCGGCCCTTCCAGATATGCCTGCCTGTCTGCCTTTGCTTCCTGTCGTGCTGCCGGGAGAATGCAGATTCCTTGAGGACGGGGCTATCTAGTGTTTTCAAACTGATGTTTACTCGTCAGCCTCACTTCCACGTTCTGTGCAGAGCCTCAACAGGCCCAGGAAGGGCACCCACCTGTCCACCCTTCCTGGGGCCAGCTGTCCTTGAAGGCTGGTGGGTCAGGGGCCTGGCTTGGCCCTGACCTTGGCGGACCCTGTGCTGTCTTGATGTGCAGCAGCCCCAGCCAGAACCCATGTCCACGGGCACCCTTGTTACAGGGACGTCATCTGAGCACAGTGGTCAGCACTGCCCAGAGGCCGGGCTTGCAAGGGAAGACCAGCCGCTCTTCAGATGGCTGACAGGTGCCCTTCCCCTGCCCCCAGGAGGGAGGCAGGACACCTGCCCGTAGGACATTGGGGAACCTGGGACAACAGTGCACAGGCAGGGCAACAGCAAAACCTGAGGAAGGGAGGGGGAACTGCTCCAGGAGGGGCACTCAGGGCAGGGGACAGAAGCAGGGGTGTCACAGCAGGACTCCCTCTCAGATTTGCAAGACAGACCGGCCCTGCTGCCGTTTTCATGTTTTCTGTCACTTTGCCCCCAAACCTTCTGGATAATCCAAAATCCTCTGCTCCTTTCAATGTGTAGAGAAGCAAATCTTTAGGTTAAGCCAGGCCCAGCCACCTGACACCTGCTGAAAACCCCAGATGCTATGTGTGTGATCCAACTGCACCCTGCTGACTCAAGTCTGCACTGGGCACCTGGGGGCTTCACCTGGGACCCAGGCCTGGGGAACGCAGGGCACAGAGGCCAGCAGGACGGATCCTCCATCCATGTCTGACTGTCTACCCATGAGGACACGGGGTCAGTCCACACGGAGGCCAGCAAGGACTGCAGAGGGCCACCGGGGCCCCTCCCACTGGGGTAAGTTTTAGGATTTTGGAAATGATGACCTGTGGTCTCATATTTGGAGGCCTCCTGGCTGGTAAAGCTACAGAGGGGCCTCACAGCAGGAGGGCCTGGGGGTCCCCTAGGGGATGCTGTCTCCCTGATAGGCCAGCCTCCCTGCTCCCCAGTGGGCCAATGGCGAAGGCGTCCACAGAAAACCTCTGCTGCTCCCCTCCTGTCTGCCAGCCCTCTGGGCCCTGCACACGGTCCCGCCGTCCAGGGGCACCTGGACCCCCAACCTGCTCCAGCCTCGGGCTTGGTTGAGACCTATGGGGTGGACCCTAGGATGGTGGCACACCCTGTACTGGGGGCACTAGATCAAGCCCTGGTCCCACCATGGCCTGACCCTGGAGTGGATGGCGTGGCATGGCTGCTAGGAGGAAGGAGGAAGGGCCCTGCCCGGAGCCTGCACCCCAGAAGCAGGTGTAGTCCCCCAGGCAGCTGGCCCACTACAGGCCTGGCTCTGTGGGCTTCATACCACCTCCCGCTCTGCCCCTCAAGGCCCTGGATTCTGGGTCCTGGTGGTGGGGTGTGGAGGCCTCTGCCAGGGAGGCGGGTGCAGCCCTCACAGCGACTGTTGCCACTGTCAACCCTATGGGTGACTCTGTGCTGGCAAGTATCCTGGCCTAGGCACCCCCACCCCACGTCCCAGGGTGACGTCAGCAGGGCCCCCCAATCCGGTGCCAAGGAAGGCATGTGCCTGGGACGGGGTCCTGAGTGGGAGGGACCAGATATCCGCAGTTGGTTCCTTTAGTGATGGCACAGTGACAGTTCTTCAGTGACAGGGACAGCTGTCCCACACCCCATCTTCCCGGCCCCTCAGACTACAGCACTCCCAGGAGCTGCACTGCTGGGCCCTCCTGGCAGTTTCTGAGTCTAACACTCTACCCTCTTGGTTTTATTCTGCAGCCTGAGGGCGGCTCCTTCCTGCAGCTGCTTCCCCTGGTCCCTCAGGGGTCCCACTGCTGGGCCAGCCCTTGACCTGGCTTGCATCTTCAGGCTGAGCCCCTCTCGCAGCTCCTCGCTCCTGGCTGACCCCGATGGACCCACACCCCCTGCCTGTGTGTCTGTGCACCCCTTCTTGCTTCTCCCGGCTACAGATCTAGTGCCACCAGAGAAGCTGTTTAAAATTGTGACTGAAAACCTCTTGATGTGCCTCCATCTTTGCAAAAAGCCCCCGATTTCGTCCTCCTTTATGGAGGAACCTTCACCAGGGAGCCACAGAGACAGCTTCTCAAGTGAGTGAGGCTCAGAAAGCAGGTGGTGAAGGTCAGAGATGCGGCTGAAATTGAGATCCAGACCACAAAACAGCAACGAGTACGATGCCCCAAGAAAGAAAAGACCAAATCAGAACTATCTTCAGGCAACAGGAAGCCAAACAAAGTGAAATAACAGTGCTGAAATAGAATCAAATTATAACTTCTAGAGCTGAAGATACAACAATCTAAATATAATAGTGGATGGATTTTATAGCATGTTGGACACAGATGAAGAGAGAATTGGTGAAGTGGGAAAGACAGCAGAAGAAATTACCCAGACTATATGACACAGAAGAAAATGGATAAAAAGAAATACACAAGACAGTTAAAAAACAGGGAAGACAGAGTGAGCAGGTCAGCATATACTCAGAGTCCCAGAAAGACAACAGGGAGGGAGAGAGGGAGGAGGCACTATTTGAAGACATAATGACTGAAAAATTTCAAGAACTGATCAGAGACACCAATCCACAGATTCAAAAAGCCCAACACATCCCAGACCAGATAAGTAAAAAGGAATCTGCAACCAGTCCCCTGACAGTGAGAGTGCAGGACACCACGGCCAGAGGAAGACCCCAAAAGTAGCCAGAGAAAAAGATACAGTTTTTCAAAGATTGGAAGTTAGATTTCTTCATAACAACACATTTCAAAGGCCTCATGTCAAGCAAAGCGATGAGATGAAGAAACCATACCAGAAAGACAACTAAAAATGTCACATATGCATAACTTGGAAATTAAGAAACAAATTTCTAATTACCCCATGGGTAAAAGAAAAAAAATTATAATAAAAATTATCTTGAGCTAAATAATAATAAAAATAATATGGACTGAAAGATAGGGAATGTATTTAAGACGAAAGAAGGCTTAAAATTTAGTTGAGTGGGTTGGGAGGATCAAAATGCAAGGAGCAGGGCAACATAAGCCAAAACCAACAAGTGGGACCACGTCAAACTAAAAAGCTTCTGCACAGCAAAGGCACCATCAATAAAATGAAAGGGCGGCCTACAGAGTGGGAGAAGATATTTGCAAACCACCTACTGGATAAGGGGTTAATCTCCAAAATATGTAAGGAACTCATACAACTTGATAGCAAAACAAAACCAACAACAGAACTCAAAATAATCTGATTTTAAAATGGGCAGGGAAATGGAATAGACATTTTTCCAAAGAAGACACACAGATGACCAACAGATACATGAAAAGGTGCTCAAAGTCATTAATCACCAGGAAAATTCAAGTCAAAACCACAGTGAGCTATCACCTCACTGCTGTCAGGATGGCCATCATCAAAAGGTAAGAGCTAAGTGCTGGTGAGAAGGGAACCCTGGTGCACTTTGGAGGGAATGCAAAGTGGTGCAGCCACAATAGAAAACAGTGTGGAGGTTCCTCAAAAGATTAAAAATAGAACTGCCATATGACCCAGCAATTCCACTTCTGGATAGTGATTGGAAAAAAATGAAAGCAGGATCTGGAAGAGCCGTCTGCACCCTGTTTTCAGTGCGGCATCAGTCACGATAGTGAAGACATGGAACCAATGTCAGTGTCTGTGACGGCTGAGAGGGTGAGCAAGGTGTGGTGTGCACACAATGGAATATTACTTGGCCACGAGAAAGAAGGAAACCCTGCCATCTGTGACAACATGGATGGCCCTGGGGGGTGTTACGCTAAGTGAGATAAGTCAGACAGACAAAGACAAATGCCATATGATCTCACTGATGTGTGGGATCTAAAAGAAAACTGGACTCATTGAAACAGAGAACAGATTGGTTTTCCTGGGGGCTGTGTGGGGGGGTGTGAGGCAGTGGGAGAAGGGGGTCAAAGGTGCACTTTCCAGTTCTAAGATAAATAGACCTGGGGATGTCATGCAGGGCAAGGGGACTATAGTTACTAATACTGTATAATTGGAATTGCTGAGAAAGCAGATCTTAAAAGTTCTAAGAAAAAGCTGTAACTCTGTAGGTGGTGGATAGTAGCTGCACTTGCTGTGGTCATCACTTCACAGTATATACACACAGTGAATCACTATGTTGTATGCGTAAAACCAGGGCAGTGTTATATGTCAGTTATGTCTCAATAACACCGGGAGGGAAAAGCCAAAAGATTTTTCTTTGAAAAAGCTAAAACTTCAAGTGAGACTGATCAAGAGAAATGAAAAAGAAAATAAGAGAAGGCAAGAACAGTGACTCACCAGGATGCTGCTGACATCTGAGAATAGCAAGGGGGTCTTATGGACACTCGTGACAGTACACCTGGAACTGTAAACAAAATGGACAAATTCCTTCAACCCCTGCCCCCCACCCTAGCCAAGATGAATCAATAGTCACATTTCCACAAGGAGAGGCTGTCAGGTTGACGGGCCGTTTCTACTGGACATCTGAGGAAGAAATAATCTCAGACAAATGACTTCAGAGGGAAGGAAAGAAGGGGCTGTCATCTGTTTCATTTTCAGAGGCCAGCTTAACTTTGTACACAAAACCAGACACAGACATTTCAGGAAAGTCAGTTGTGAACACAGATGCAAAAATTCCTAACTAAAGGGAAAGGTGGCAAACTGAGCCCAGCCATGTATGGAGATGGTACTGCAGCCTGGCAGAGGCGGGGCTAGCTCAGGAATGCAAGGCTGGTTTGACAGCGTGCATCACGGTAGTTGACCGTCATAGCAGACCAAAGGGGACAGAGTAGTCGCGAAAGGTAACAATCCCGAGATGAAGAAAGAGTGTCAGATAAAATTCAACTCCCTTCCAGATCAACACTCTTGGCAAACTGGGAGTTGAGTAGCGTTTCCACACCTAATAAACAGGTGAGTTACACACACCATCACTAAGGAGTTTCCTCTGAGATGAGTGAGCGGCAGGGGTGCTGGTGACAAGCATGGGGATGAGCTCAGTGCGGGAGCAGCCTTGGTGGCCCTCCCAGGAGTCACCCAGGTGGGCAGAGGCCCAGGGCGGGTGAGGGGGAGTGGGGCAGGAGACAGGCAGCCCAGCCCGTGTGCCTGAGTGGTGCCAGTGGTGGGTCCGGGACCCGTGCTGCTGTCTGCAGGAGAGACACGCTGCTGCCCTCCCCGCTTCCTTTTGAAGTTAATACATTTTAAGATTCTCACTGCCATCAACATCACACACGGGCACAGTTTTAAAATCAAGTGGATCTTCAGACTTCCAGAAAAGGCAGCATGTTACCACACCCGCCCGCACCAGCCACCTGCACAGCCATGTTGCAATGGTCTTGTTTTTGTCTCCGTGTCTCCAGGGAACACACCTGTCTTACGATCTCGCAATTACTTGGTTTTAGGTGTTTCATGTGGATGTCTCCCTGGAGGCCCTCCTCCCCAAACAAACACCGTCGAGCTCTGTTAAGCCAGCACATGCTGCGTTTAGAGCATTATGACCATGCACTCTTGTCACGGCAAGGCCACACTGTCCTGTTCTCTGAGGGGCTGACACTTGTCTGCTTCCATCGCTTCCTTACTTTCCTGTCCTGAGGACCCTGCCCTTGTCCCCCACCCACCATCAGGTGACCGGCCTCACCTGTCCTGCCCCAGCTGCTCCCCAGGCCCAGCCATCATGGCAGGTGGTGGCCTCACGCACCTGTCCCACCTCCAGGCTGCAAACCCCCATAAGTTTCCCATGGTTGGGTGTGTGGATGTCTCTGGAGATGGCACGCGTCCCAGGCTTGTCCTCCGCAGCGAGTGGAGAGTCCGGCTGAGCTGAGACTCGGGGCTGACATAACTCCCTTAGCACCGGCAGGCACTGCTCCCGGGACCGGGCCTGCCTCCTGCTCTTTCCGAGGCTTGGAGGGCTGCCCACAGTGGGGGTCTCTCTCCGTCCACTCTCTGGCCAGTCCGCACGCCCGCTAAGCCTAGCTCGCATGTCCTTCCAACCAGGAGGCTGTCGGCTGATCCCTTCCCTCCACGGTCTTCCTGGAATCCCCATGACTGGGATGTTGGGCCTTCTTGACAGAACCTCTAACTTTTTTCATCTTCTCTATGTGATTTTCCTCCTCTCTGTTTATTTGTTCTGTGCTATGTTTTGGGAGGTTCCTTCACATTTAGCTTCCGGATGTTTTGGTGAGATTCCCATCTACCGCTGTATTTTTATGGACAAGCCTGTTCCATGTAGAAAGCTCCTTCTTGTGGCCCCAGCGCTTCCTTCGCACGCAGCGTCTCTAAGGACCTCAGTTCCAGCTCTTGTGTCTGTCTGTACGGCTCTTCAGCTGGTGAGGCCCGAGGTCTCAGTGCCCTGCTGTGTTCTCCTGCCCAGGATGCTTTTTGGGGGTAGAAACTGATTCTGCCATTCATATAGAAAAATGCAATGGGTCTAGAACAATGAAAAAAAACCAGGAGAACAGCATTGGAGAGCTAGCACTGCCCGACTTGCCATGGCGCCACTGCAGTGAGAGCAGTGAGGAGCTGCCATCCCGGTGGATGACGGCAGCAGGCAGTCAGCACACGGACAGCTGACGAAGGCACAGGCGGATTCAATGGGAAAGGAGAATCTTTTACAGCAAATGCTGCTGGAACAGGTAGACATCCATATGTTACAAAAAAAGAACTTCATTGCATACCTGGCACCATAGAAAAATGACCTAAAAACAGATCGTGGATCTAAACGTAAAACCTAAAATTATGGAACTTCAAGAAGTAAGCAGCAGAAAATGTCCATGCCCTTGCATGAGGCAAAGACGTAGCTCCCACCACCAAAAGGCGGGTCCACACACTTGTGTTTAACTGCTCACTGGGACTTCGACAAGCCAGGGACTTTCATCCTTTGAAAGACGTGCTGAAAATAATAAAAAGCCAGCCACAGGGTGAAGTAAATGTCTGCAAACAACATATAGGACAACAGACTTTCATCCACATGATATTGTGAAACATCTCAAAAGTCAGTATCCTGAAAACAATAAACTTAACTCTAAAACATGCCTGAGATGGAGCAGCTGCTTCACCCGGAAGATAAACAGATGCAACCAGCTCACAACAGCATCACGGGTCGCCAGTCAGAACCAGACGAGGTGCTGCCACACACCTGGTGGCACAGCTGAAATCTAAGGACTGACCATAGCAAGTGTTGCAGAGGGAGCGGCTGCAGCTCTCACACTGCGGGAGGGGGGACACGGTGCGGCCACTGGAGAAGGAACCGCCTGACAGTTTCTCACCACAGTCTATGCAGCCACCGCTCTCCCAGGCAGTTACCTGAGCCGAAGTGCACACAGACGTGCGAGCAGCTGCACCTGTAACAGGCAGGAGCTAAAAGCACCTGAATGCCCACAGGCGAGTGGCTTGCTCACACTGTCCCCTGGGGCTCAGCTCAGCAGCACAGGTGTGAACCACAGCCATAAACGTGACATGGATGAACCTCAAGGCAGCTGTGTACAGAGGAACGGGCCGTGCTGTGTGAGTCCGTGTAGGTGATGTTCTGGAAATGGACAGGAATCTCTGGTAACATGAAGCAGGATGGGGTCCCAGGGACGGTGAGGGTGGTAGGGACCGGCAGAGCCGTGGGCTCTGTATTGGCTTTGGTGATGGTTTCACGGACACAAATGCACATCAAAAGGTGTAAAATCATACGCTGCAAACACGCAGTTTTGTTCTTACAGTAATCAAACTTTAGTTCTTAATCAAACTTTTTAAAAACAGATGCTTGCTGTAGTTTTTTTCCCTCCGTAATACGCTTTATCAGATTAAAGAAGTTTTATTTGTAGTTTGCTAAGACTTTTTATCATGAATAAGTTTTGAATTTTATACTCTCTTCCTATATATTGAGACGCTTATGTAGTTCTTGTTGTCTCACCCCACAGGCCTATCACCCCTGCCTCACCCTGGGCCCCCGTGGGGCTCACCGGGTGCCGACTCTGATGTCCATGCCGGGCTGGCACCAGGAGTCTGTGGGCCGGCAGCTGCCTCTGGAGGCTGGGGAAGCCGTCACGTCCACGTGGGCTCCGTGAGTTTCATCCTGTCGTGGAGCAGTGGGCATTCACACACACCCTTAGGACACAGACCATAGCCAAGGCCCCACACTCACCTCCGGCCAGAGCATCAGAACCCAGAGTGCCTGGAGGCTGGAGCACGTGACCTGCCCCCCCCCCCCCCCCCCCGCAAGGGAGCAGGAGGCCCCACGTGCCTGGGCCCCACTGGGAAACCCCTACACACTGGCCCCAGCCTGCACCCAGTGCCTGAGCCCCTGCACAAACATGTGCATGCATGCACATGAATACACACACAGTGGACACACACACTCACATATGTGCACACAGTGTACACATAGCACACGCAGTGTCATGTATGCACGCACACACATACGCAGGCCCCACTGCTGTCTGGGTCCCATCTCTGGGGCTCTGTGGTCACTCCCATCTCTCCATGACAAAGGACTGGATGCCCTAGGAGACAGTGTGTGTGTGTGTGTGTGTGTGTGTGTGTGTGTGGTCCCGGGCTCTGTGTGTGTGTGTGTGTGTGTGTGTGTGTGTGTGTGTGGTCCTGGGCTGTGTGTGTGTGTGTGTGTGTGTGTGTGTGTCCTGGGGCAGCTCAGGAGATGGAGAGCAAACACCACAGTGGTACTGTGGCCCAGAAATGCCTTGTTGTGGGCAAAATGGCCTGGGCCTGGTACACACACACAAGACCCTCAAGCTACCCAGACCATCCAGGAGGCCCTGAGGGAGGCTTTGGGACACACCAGCCATTCTCCTGGCAAGAGCCTGGTGTTGACAAAGCCCCCTCCCAGTGGTTCCCGCAGAAGACCCCTCGTCACTTCCCTTCCCCTTCCCCACATAGGTCAGGCTGTCTGGAAGCCAGATTGGTCAGGAGCACCTCCACCAGGGCAGAACCCCAGGGGTGCGATTTTCCTGGGAGCTCCCATCCCCCTCTGGCCACCGCATGGCAGAGGAAGACTGGCTTGGCAGACCCGTGGCGAGTGATCCACAGCCCGCTGACCTCTCAGAGCCCTCGCTGGTCCCTCCGTGCCCCTCCTCTCAGGTCACAGGTGACCCTGACATCCAGTACCCGGGCCCCACCCTGGGGGAGGGAGCCCAGGGCTCAGTGGGAGACGCCTGCCCTTGAGACCTGGGCCTTGTCCAAGCTGGAACCTAACATTTACATGAGAAAGACACTCACCTTTTCAGCATTGAGTTCTGGTTGCAGCCTCAGCCGTGCCCAGCATGATAGCCTGGCAAACACAAAGGGAGCAGGTTACACTGGGCCTGGGGACAGGTAGCACCGTGTGTGTGTGTGTGTGTGTGGGGGGGGGGGGGGGGGGGGGGCTTCCACGCTGCTGCACAGATGCCTGGTCACCTCCCTGTCACTGGCTCAGCCACAGCTCCTGTTCAAGTCCAGCCATCAGCCATGTGGCCCCAGGCCCAGGGGCCTGGAATCCAGAAGCCTCCTGGCTGACAAGCCCCCTGTACTGAGCCAGGCCCCACACTGCGGGGGGTGGGGGGCAGGAAGGAATGACCCCCAGCCCTCCCAGGCTGGGGTGTGGCCTGGCTGTGGGTGCTGGACCAGAGCTTGCTGATGAGTGGGTAGAAGACCAAGATGGGGGGCCAGAAAGAGGCAGAAGCCCACCCCACGTACCCATGGAGCCCAGCACCCTGCTTTCCCCACACCTACTCCCTGCCCCAGCCCCCCCAGAAGCATCCTCCCCTCAGGCAAGTAAGTGTTGGGCAGGCACCCCCTGCCTCTGTGCACCCCCAAACCACTAACTGAATGGCTGTCTGTCTCATGGAGGCAGAGGTGGTATGGTGTGTGTGTGGGGGCACGCACAAATCTGGCCCAAGACCCATAGAGCAAGAGGCTCTGCACCCCATCACTTTCGGGGGCAGCTGTCCCGCGGATGGGGGAGTGGGCGTGGCCGAGAACTGGACCCTGACACTAGGCTGCCCAGCCAGGCCCAGGGACCTCCTCCTACTCGGCGGCAGCGCAAACGCGAGGCCCTGAGCGCAGGCACGTAGGGCAGGCCGTGCTATTAATAATTCCATACATCCCGCTCCCATTATGAGCAAAAATAACCCGCAGAGCAGCCGCCCCTCCTGCACAGCTCACAGAAAGGACCAAAATAGCGGCCTGGGAAAGGCCGTTCCAGCCTCCAGCCCACATCTCCCTGAGGGTGGGGCCAAGGGCTGGGGGGCCTTTCCCTGCTCAGCGTGCACCGACCGGCGCCTCTACAGCCTGGCCAGGTTCCAGGAGTTCGGCCTCTGCCAGGCCCCAGGGGCCCAGGGCCAGGGGAGGGGACAGAAAGACAGGAGACAGGGTTCAGTGCTGGGGGAGGGGCACAGGGCAGGGGAGGGGTCATAGGGCCAGAGTTCGGAGAGAAGGGGTTGTGGGAGGGATGCCTCCGGGATCAAGACCCTCCCACTCTCCAGAGCAGGATCTGGGCCAGTGACTCCCCAGATGTGAGAAGGGAGGTGGGGCGGGGCCACAAGGTGAGCCCCGCCCCCCACCTCTGCAGCCTTCACCTTCAGGCTGGTACAGCTCCGTGGAGGATAAGACTTCATGCTCCTTCAGGCCCCAGCCCTCTATGGGCCCCAACCCATCCAAGAACCCCTCTGAACCCTGAAGCGAGGCCTCAGGCTTGGAGGGGGTAGGCTGGTATGGTGGCCTGAGCCCATGGGCAGGCCGGGCTCTGGCCCTCACAGCAGCTGCTGGAGCTTCTCTGCGGAGGTTGGCCTAGGGCCCGCTCAATAACCCCCAGGCTCCCCTCTCTCTGCCTGCCAGGACTCCTTTCCCCCAAGGAGCCAGCGGCATCCAGGGGGCCTGCTGTGCCCACCCCAGCCTGCTCACCTGCTGCCCTGCAGTCAGGGCCCTCCAGGAGTGGACACTGTGTCCACGGGCTGTGGAGAGGGTGGGGGCCGGTGTGGGGGGCCGGCTGTGCTCAGAGCCTGGTCCCACCCACCCCAGGTGTGTGGCTTAGGCCTCACCTGTGGCGTGGGGTGTACACACCACATGGCTGCACAGGGACGCTGTCAGAGGGCCCTGAGGTGACTGACATGCGGTCCCCCTCCTCCTTGGCCTGCTCTCCCGAGTTTTCCCAGAGCAGCCAGCTTTCCGTCCAGGCCCGCCCAGAGCTCTGCACGCACCTAGGGCGCCCTCTCTCGGCCAGGCGGCCTGCGTGGATGCTGCAGGGGTGTGGCTTGGGTGCCTGGGGCTGGAAGGCCGTGACACCCCCAGGGACAGTTTGGGAGGTGCCCTCGTTCTGCAGTGCAGCCCCAGGGACTCTGTGGCCTGGAGGTTGGGCTGGAGGGAGGGCCCAGAACCAGGTATCACCCAGCCACGCGAGAGGGACAGGCTTTATCTGGAGCAGCTGCGGTGACCTGGGGAGACAGCTGGCAGGAGAACCACCTCCTCTAGGAAGTCCCCCTGCCTGGCCCCCATCTTGGGGTTTGGGGGTCCATATGGCTCTGTCACTGCCATCGGGCCTTGTTTAGAGTTGGTGTCCAGTCGTTTCTCGGTCTGAGCTTCTGTTGAGGTCACTGCAGGCCAGGCTGCCCACTGCCCCCTGCCTGGTCACATGGGAGGCCCAGCAGGTGTAGGAAGATCACCCACCAGCCCAGGCCCCGGGGCAGAAGGTGGGGAGGGGCTCAGACCCCACAGAAGGACCTTGCCCAGGGCTGGGCCCACCTGGCACCTTGTGGGCCTTCCTGACCTCCACCTGGGAGGATGAGAGAGTCGGCCACTGAGAAGTGAGCTGCTGGGTGCCTGGGGGCTGGGTCAGGGAGGGGCTGCAGGAACCTCTGGCCAGACAGGGCCCAGAGCCGCTGCTTTTTGGGAAAATAACTAAGAAAACCCAGAGGGGCCAGGGCAGCAACTGTGGGAAGACGGTTCCATGGAGCCCCAGGGCTGTCCGCTGGGGGGGGGGGGGGGAAGAGGGCCTTCTCCTGGGTCTTGGACCCTCAGCGTGGGCCTGGAGCCAAGTCCCCCCCTCCCAGCCCCATTTTAAAGCAAAGCTATCTTTTTACCTTGATAAGCTGTTTAAAAAATGTAAATAAAATAGCTCAGCAGACAAAGGTGGGCATTCATGTCTCCAGAACCAGCCGCCTTGACATGAAATACGGCAGCACACTGAGTGGTGAGTGTCCGCTGATGCGAGTGGACAGGCCTGGATGCCGCAGCGGTGGGCACTGGAGCATGCCCCGCCTGCGGGCGGCCGCTCGGGACAATGGCTTTTCTTCGCAAAAGGGCCTGTACGGGACAAGAGCCCCCTTTGTGTGGGGATCTGTGCCTCAGGGCGGCGGCCCATTCAGGCGGCCCAGACACTGAAAGGCCGGGGGTGACAGCAGCCTGCTGACCAGCCCTCTGCGTCTCTGGGCTCTCTGCAGGTACAGCTGCCCACTCAGCCTCCGAGAAGGGCCTGGGCCGCAGGCGCAGGACGCCCATCCCACATTATTCCCAGCAGGGCCACCTTGGTTTCTCAACGCCATTCACCAGCCAGTAGGCCAAAGCCCGGGCCGAGCGTGACAGGTGGCAATGCCACCAACACCCACTGCACACCTTTGAGGGACAGGCGACTGGGTGAGCAGTGTGGGTGCCGAGCAGGAGTGAGCCTCCGGATCCCACAACGTGATTGTCACATCGCACGGCCCTGGGGGCTCCCCTGTGCCTGCAGCAACAGCTCAGAGCCACGCCCCAGGGCGCCTGTCCTGCTCACCGCAGGCCACCATCCCACGCCTCCCACAGACCCAGGTCACTCCCAGGAGGGACCCAGGTCACTCCCTGCGCTCCTGGCCGGGCCCCAGGACGCTGAGCTGAGACTCGGGGCTCCATCTCTCCCCGCCCTGCCCCCCCCAAAAAAATCTTCTGGGCTGAGATGGGAGCCGGCCTCCCGCACAGAGAGGACTCAGCAAACACACTGCGACTGCAAAGCCGCAGTTCTTACATGGAGACCCGGCTGCTCAACCCCAGATTTGCACCGTTACCTTCTCGGACCTGCCCTTCCTGCAGCAAGGGCGCAAAATGACCCCTCAGGCACCCGAATACATGGCTCACTCCGGACGACTCTCCACAGAGACCAAAGACCTGTGCCCCAGGGGGCCTGCACTGTGCTCCCACACTGAACCCTAAAAATCAGGTGTGTCATTCCGAGAGGCCAGCCCTGGGGGCTGCTGTGGGGGTTGGATGGGGGCCTGCCTGAACCCCTGAGGAGTCAGTCCTCCAGAGTCACCAGTGCTGGACTCAGCTGGTGCCAGGGCACTGTGAACACAGGAATGGATGCCACCCAGAGAGCTGGCAGGCGCAGCGCCCAGGACTCGGCCATGCCTGCCGTCACTGAACAGACCCTGCTGTCGGAACAGGAGCCAAGTGCCTGGTGTGGCTTTGGCTGCAGGACCCCCACGGGGACCCACAGGAGGCTCCATCCTCAAGGAGCAGCACCCTGCCCCCAGCCATGCCAACACGGAGGCCCAGTGACCTGGGGGTGGGCCTGGGCAGGGGCAGGAGGAGAGAAGGGGCCCAAGGGGTGCCGTGTGGGCAGAGGACTGTTACTGTTGCATAGCTTCTCCCACAGACAACTCCTCTTATCCCTGAGAGTACTTCCAAAATTTAATGAAGGTTGGGCAGCAGCTTCCCAGGTAAGTGCTTTGCCACACGCTTCTGGGCTAGAGCTGGGGCATCCCTGCACCCCTGACCGAGTGCAAGGGCCCAGTGGACACCCCAGAGGGGAGGCTGGGGGGCCGCAGTGTAGACTCAGGCACAGCCTGGGGACTGCACCAGGCTCCTTCTCTGCTGGTGCCTGTGAGGGCCCCTGGTACCGAGGCTAGGCATGGCTCTGAGCTGGACCCCACGTAGCTGGTCCCCAAAGCCCCCCCCAGCAGTCCCTACAGTGCAGGGTGGACCCTGTGAGACCTCCACCCCTGGACCCCACAGGCAGACCTGGCCCATGGGCTGAAATTGGAAGGAGCGTCCCCTCTTCGGGCCCAGACTGTGTAGAGGTCACACACTTTGAGCTTATCCTCCTGGTGGAGCCATCGGACATGCACCAACCAGCAGGGGCTTCCCGTGTGTGCCCTGCAGCTGCAAGACGCTGACCAGCCGCTCCACCAGATGGGGGAGGAGGGCTCTCCACGAGGATTCTGACCGCATGGGCCTGCAGGGCCCAGGGTTCCCCAGGGGCCACTTACAACCCTAACCCATCCGGACTGGCCCCTGGGTGGGGTATGCGTTTCCTCGGGCAGCCATGACAAAGCACCGCAGAGGAGCGACTTGGACAACAGGCATTTATCGTCCCACATCCTGGAGGCTGGAAGTCCCAGGTCCAGCTGTGGGCAAGGCTGGTTCCTCCTGCGGCCCCTCCCCTGGGCTTGCAGGTGCCCATCTCCTGCCTGTGTCCCCACATGGTCCTCCCTCTGTGTGTCTGTGTCCTAATCATCGATTACATAGGACCTCATTTTACCTAAATCACCTCTTTAAAGACCCATCTCCAAACACAGTCCCATGACGTGCTAGTGTAAGGGTTTTGACACATGGATTTGGGGGGTGCACAAAATTCAACAGTAACAGGGGAGCAGGACACTCACAAGTCCTCCCCTAGAACGAGAAGAGGCTCCCATGCTGGCTGTCCGGGGAAGGGTCACTGCGCCACATGACCCTGGGGCCAACAGAAAGACGCCTGTTCCCTCTGACCCTCCGAGAGCTGGGTCTTCTGCCAGTTCTCCCAATACCCCAATATCCGTTTCTATTTGCTTCTTATTTGCTTTTATACTATTTATAAAGGCAATTGTGCCTATAGTAGAGTATTTGGAAAATTAAATAAGTGCAAATTTTGTGAAATTTATGCAAAAGAAAACTGTTAATTTTCCACAGTCACCTCCCGTTCACCTTCTGGTTAGTCCTCCATCTGTCTGCATGTGTATCTCTCTCCCAGGGACACGCGATCAGGGGCAGTGCTCTGTTTATATGTGGCCCCCCAGGCTGCTCCGGTGCCTCCCCCAGGGCTGTGCCCTCTGTGGTGACAGGTGCCCAGATGCCTTCCCAGCATCACCGCTGCCTCAGCAGAAGCCTGTGTGGAGCCGGACCCCACAGCCCAGCCATCGGGCCCTGGGCACAGCTCCCAGCCCTCCTCTCAGTGGCCACCCCACCCTATGAGGCCTGTGGGGCCCCTCGCTCCTACTGCAAGAGAGGCCATCATGGGGGGAGCCCTGCCATAGCAGTGCACTGTCCACGTGTGGTCCCCCACAGCTCATGGGCAGCCTTCCCCCATGCGAGCCCATGGTCAGGTTTTTGTCCCTGAGTTCAGGACAAACTGTCATGGCCCTGATGGCCTTTCCACTGCGGTCGCCCACCCTGCTGGTCAGCGTGGGAAAGGACAAGTGACCAAATGGCTCTTGTGGGAGGGGAGCTTTTCCTAATGCTGTCAGAGTGGGAACCTCTACAGTGCCAAGATTTGCTACAGATGCGTCCAACGGGCGTGGCAGCTAGCGTCCAGCCCCCAGCCCAGACCCGGGCCATCGAAGCTCAGCTCTGCTTTCCTCACATCACCTTTGTCTTTCCCAAGCCCTGGACTCCGTGGTAAAGATCAAGTCCACACTCACCCCAAGGCAGGCTTTTTTATTTTTTAAAAAGATTTTATTGGGGAAGGGGAACAGGACTTTATTGGGGAACAGTGTGTACTTCCAGGCCTTTTTTCCAAGTCAAGTTGTTGTCCTTTCAATCTTAGTTGTGGAGGGCGCAGCTCAGCTCCAGGTCCAGTTGCCGTTACTAGTTGCAGGGGGCACAGCCCACCATTCCTTGCGGGACTTGAGGAATTGAACTGGCAACCTTGTGGTTGAGAGGACGTGCTCCAACCAACTGAGCCATCCAGGAGGCAGCTCAGCTCAAGGTGCCGTGTTCAATCTTAGTTGCAGGGGGCGGAGCCCACCAAGGAGTTGAACTGGCAACCTTGTGGTTGAGAGCCCACTGGCCCATGTGGGAATCAAACGGGCAGCCTTTGGAGTTAGGAGCATGGAGCTCTAACCACCTGAGCCACCGGGCCGGCCCCCTGCCATCTTTTTTTGGTTGTTTTTGTTTATTTGTTTGCTTCCCCCCTTCTCCCTCTTCAGTTCAAGCCGTTGTTTCTCAGTCTAGCTGTGTAGGACACAGCCCCTTGGCACATGCTGGTGTTATGAACCTTGCGCTCCCCCGTGGCTGAGGCAGTCGGTCGCTGGTTGTTGGTCGGCCACTCACAGCAGCTCATGGCAGCTCTCGCTGGCTGCTGGCCACTCACGATGGCCACTGGCCACCCATGGCGGCACACAGTAGTCCACGGCAGCACACAGCAGCTCACTGCCAGCCACTCATGGTGGCACATGGTAGCCCACAGCAGCACACAGCAGCCCACAGCAGCTCACACCAAACTCCAGCTGCTCAGGGCAGCCCAGCTCCAGGCAGAGCTGTTGTTCACAATCTTAGCTGTAGAGGGCGCAGCTCACTCACCCATGTGGGAATAGAACCGGTGACTTCCGCTTTAGGAGCACCTGTGCTCCAACCACCTGAGCCACCAGGTGGGTCCAACACCCTCCATCTTTACACACAAGGCAGGATATGCACATGGCCAGCGGGTCTGCTCCGGCTGGTGCTGGGTTGCAGCCCTTTTTCCTTTTCCTGAATAAATCCTTTTTGGTGATGGAATACCTAGTCGATATTACTGCTCAGTCTACACCCTCCATCTCTGGAGGAAAGATGGGGAGCCCTGCGGAGGGTGACGGGGACAGGTGACATGCAGCACATGAGACGGTCCTCAAGTGTGGCTGGGGTGTTGCCGTGACCTGCTTTCCCACGGGGGGACCCGGGGACGCCCCTCTGGCCCCGAGTTGGGGTCGGGCTGCACACCAGGCTTCCAGAAACCTGGGCCTCCGTTTCCCCACCTGGGGGTGAGGGCCAGACCTGCCCCTCCAGTCCCTCACAGCTGGGTCCCTCTCCAGCGCTGGGCGCTGGCATGGGAGACTCCAGGCCACTTGTGGACTGTGCCCTGTGCCCCAGGACCTGCTCCCACGGCCCAGCCCTCCCCGCGGAGCCCCGCGGCCTGGTGGGGAGGGGCGACAGCGGGGACCCTGGAGGCCTGTCAGGCCGCCAGTTAGGCCACGAAGGGGCGCTGGGCTGAGCCCCAGACGACCCGCAGCCCTTGGCCCAGCCCTGCTTCCTGGCGCCCCAGGCGATCCGAGCCTGCCCCACCTGGCCCGCGCCCCAGAGGTTGCTCACCTGTGCGTGCGAGGTCCTCCCGGAACCTTGGCCCGGCCCCGGCAGCGACGTCAGCAGCAGGCCGGGAGGGTTTCCCCGGAGCACCGAAGCCAACGCAGCCGTGGGTGGGTGGGAAAGGGGATCCTGGGGGCGGCCAGGGAAACCCGAGCTCCGAGCTCTGGGCGGAAGTCGGAGGGTGGGGCAGGAACTGAAATGGGCGGCCCAGGGCGGGGCTGACTGGGAGGGGGCGGGTCCAGACCCGGGAGGGGCGGGCTAGTGCGTGTGGGCGTGGTCGGGGTGGGGCCATGCCGGGGCGGGGCTGACTCGGGGAAGGGGCGGGGCCGCTCTCCTGCCAAAGGGCCACGGTGGACCGCAGGAGGCGTGTGCAACCTGTTCACCGACGTCCAGCCCCCAGCACCACGGCCCAGCGGCCCTCCGCCCCTGATCCCCCGCGGGCTTCGGAGGGTTCCCGGCAACCCCAGCCAGCTTCCGGACCCAGGTGTCTCTACTCCGCGGTCCTCGGCCCCCCAGTTATCCCACGGGACCCCCAACGCTGCCGGCCGCACGCCCGCCCGGAAGCAACGACTTACCCCGCGGCCGGGCCGGGCCGGGTGCCGACGTCGCCATGCCCTCGTTCGGTGACCTGGTGCGCGACTGGCAGCGGGGCGCGCAGGCCGTGGAGCGCGGGGATTGGGGCTGCGCCCTGCAGCTCTTCTCGAGCGTCCCGGACCCACCCGCCAGGATATGCTTCAACGTGGGATGTGTGCACCTGCTGGCGGGGGACCCGGAGGCCGCGCTGCAGGTGAGTCAGGTAGCTCCGGGGTTGGCTTCAGGGACCCTACCCGCGAGGAAGCCGTCCTCTGACCCTGGGGTGCCTTACTTACCGTGCACTGGGTCAGTGAGAGCTGTGATAAAGCCCAGGGCCCACGCCCTTCCTCCCGACGGTCACCTGGAAAAATCGCTCCGGTGTTCTGCCTCAATGAACACCGACCGCAGGTGGGACCAGTGTGATCCCAGGATCCCACCCTGAGCTGAGTCAGGGCTCCCTCAGTGCCTCCACTATGTGGTGACCATGTGCCAGACTCTACAGTCGTGGGGCGGGGCACTGGTTCTGGTGCTCGCTGCCCAGGTGCTAACATACCTGGAAACGCTTGAGGCTGGATTCCCTGGATAGGGGTTACCTGTCTCCTAAGGTGTAGGGTTTGGGCCAGGGGCTTCAGCCGATGCCTGTCGTGATGATGAGGAGACAAGGTCTGTGTCCAAATCCCAGATCTCAGTGCTCACCTGTCTCCCAACCTGCTCCTGGAAGCAGAACCAGAGCTCAGGGGTGCACAGGGCCACTCTCTGCCCTGTGAACGCTTTGTAATCAGGAGATGCATGCTCCGGGGCAGAAAGCACCAGTTCCTACAGTTGTGCAGATGGTCAGTGAAAAGTCGCAGATGCAAAGAGGATGTAAGAGTCCCGATGTCAGTGCCATTGGAGGAGATGGGACCACACCTATCATGTCTTACCTCTGCATACAAACCCACAGTTCTCAGTAACCTTTTCAGTTGAAAATGTCCAGGAAAGGAAATCTGATCTCTGGACAGCAGGTGACTGTAGGCGTGAGGTGGTCCAGTTGTCACTTCTGCATACTTTAACTTCTGTGATTTAAGTGGGGAGAGGGGCCCGGGGTTGTGGGCAGAGGCTCTGAGGGCTCACTTCTCCCCACCTAACAGGGGGAGAGGGACTATTACTAAAGGCGGTCAAGGTGATGGTAGTAGCACAGGCGTCCTGGTTGGGAGGCAAAGATTTTAAAAGGTAGATGGAACGGCTACCATTACGAAAACCGACTGTCTCTGAGAAGCAGGACACGAGGAAGGGCAGAGCTGGGACTGCAGTCTGTCGTCTGCACACTACATGAACCTTGATTTGGCTGCTCTGTGTGGCGGGAGAGCAAACAGAGCCCTGGACAGCAGCTGTGACATGGGCTGATGGGGTTATAGACCTTGGCATTGCATGGGCATCTCTGTTCCCAGGCATTTGACAAAGCGGTGACCAAGGACTCCTGCATGGCTGTCGGCTTCTTCCAGCGAGGAGTGGCCAACTTCCAGCTGGGGAGGTGAGCCCAGGGGCGCCTGTTCCTTCTCTGACGGCCCTTTGTACTCCTGCCTCCGCCTCTCCCCCACAATCACCTCTCACTGACCCCTCCTGGACGGAAACCTGGGAGCAGGTGCTGTGATCACACTGAGCCGCACGCAGGGCAGAACTGTCTCCATGCCGGTGTTCACACAGCGCTTTCCTGGGCACCCCTGTGTGCCTCCCACGTCTGCTGTGTGGGACTGGTGTGTTTACACCCAGTGCAGGCATGGGGACCAAGGGAGGGCTGCAGCAGTGTGTCCCAGGACGGAGGAGCGTGGGGCCTCCCTACTCGCTGGGCTGTCTGCCCTGAGGCCCTTCCCAGAGCATCAGGCAGGGCTGCAGGACAGGCCCCGTGCTGGGCGGGCATGCTCTGGGGCAGCCTCCCGTCTCATCTGCAGAAGCCTCCCTGGGGGTGAGGGTCCCGGGAGGTACCACCCAGCTGGGTCTGGGGTGCAGACAGGGGCCCCAGGCAGGGGAGCAAATGTCCAGGATTCAGAGCTGGGTCAGAGCACGGCTGCGTACTGAACCCTTGACCCGTTGTGGGGACTTGAGTGCCCACTGTGGGCTGAGATCTGGGCGACCAGCCCTGCCCCCAGCAGGTGTCCCTGGAGCTGGGGGTAGGGGAAGGAGGAAGGCTGCAGCAGGGCTGGGCCCCTTTTTCTGCGGCTGCTGAGGCCCTTGGCTCCCCTGCTGCCACAGGTTCCAGGAAGCCCTGTCCGACTTCCGACTGGCCCTGGAACAGCTGAGGGGCAATGCCGCCATTGACTACACACAGCTGGGCCTGCGGTTCAGACTGCAGGCCTGGGAGGTGAGCATGCCTTGGCTGGTGCAGAGAGCTGGCCTCCATTGGCGGAACTGGCTTGGGGCTCCCAGGTGCTGCCCATGGCTGGGCGGCCCAAGTGGTCCTGCCCGGCCCCTGGGTTCCTGCACGCCCCGTCCTCTGGGTCCTGTTGTTACTGTCACAGCTGTCCCCGCAGTCTCTGCCAGTCACTCTTCCCCCAGGAGGCTCAGGGTGGCAGTGAGGGTGGGGCCACCAGGAGTACATCCACCCAGAACAGGGGTGGGGAAGGAGGAAAGGCGGGTCACGGGAGGGGGCACAGCTTGGCTGTGGGCCCCTGGCAGGGGCAGGCAGGGGGTATCCCCACCCTTGGCTCTGCACTTGGGCCTGTTCCCGGCCTCTGGGGACAGTGTCAGCACTGAAGGAGGGTTGTTGGTAGAGGCCCAGAGTGCTCCCAGCATGCTCGGAGCCTGTGGGAATCCTGGAGGAAGCCCAGCAGGGGTGGGTCCCTGGCCCATCTGTGTCCCCCGCCCTGGACATTGAATAGTGCTGGGCAGGGCGTGCAGCTGGCCTGGCCATGACCCCCACCAGGATCCCCAGAGGGTGGCCAGCTGGCTCCAGGAGCATGGTGTCACCTGGCAGGTTACAGGGACAGGAAGAGGGCCTCAGGAGGTCTGTTGGTCTCTCCTGTTGACATAAGGTGGAGCTGGGCAAGTAGTTGCTGTCCCCACAGCAGCCCAGGTGTCAGTGGGAGGCTGGGCTCCCAGGAGCACCAGGTCCCTGCTGGCGACAGCCTTAACCCAATCCAACGTGTCTGTCAAAACGACCTTTCACATGGGGGCACGGGACAGGACCCCAGACTCGTGGGGGTGCAGGGAGCAAGGAAAGATGAAGGGGTCCTGCCAGACGCAGAAAGGAGGTGAGACAGGCGTGGAGGGTGCTGCAGAGATAGGAGACCAGCCTCTGATGTTCAGAGCAAGGGACCCCTGCAGTGGGCTCCGCCAGGCTGGGCGCCTGGAAGAGCTCTGGCAGCTGTGGCTGGGGGGGCGTGGGTGCCACAGCTGGATGGGGCGGGGCTGGGACTGGGGTCCAGGGGTGGGGCCAGGAGCAGGGGCTGGCCTGAAACCTGGAATCACCTTTCACCTGGCTCCCAGGTGCTGTTCAACGTGGCCTCAGCACAGTGCTGCCTGGGGCTCTGGGCCCAAGCCACCCGCAGCCTGGAAGAAGCCATCTCCAAGGGGCCGGAAGGGGCCCGCAAGGACCTGAGAACTGCCCTGGACCAAGTACAGGTGAGGGGGCAGGTGAGGGGGCAGGTGAGGAGAACTAGACCCGCCCTGCCTCTCGGGCTCCTGAGCTGACTCAGATCGGCCTCCAGGGCCCATAGCCCGCAGTTTGGGACTCACATCTGTGCAGACCCCCAGAACCAACTATATGAGGTGAAGAAAGTTCTGGAGGCTGGGGCCCATGTGCGCAGGTGTGGAGTCTGGCTGAGGGCTTCCCGTGGCCTGTCGGAAGTGGGTGCGGGCATCAGGTGACCCTTCTGCTCTGAAGCCCAGGGCCTTCAGCAGGTGCAGGCCTGGTGAGCTGCTCAGGTGTGCATCGGTTGGCCCTCCCTCCAGAAACAGGCCTTCCTGCAGCCCCGGCAGGTTCCCAGGGGCGAAGTCTTCCAGCCCCACAGGCGACAGCTGCAGCACCTGGCACCTGTGGATTTCCTGGGCAAGGCGAAGGTGAAGAGGGGCAGCTTCTCGCTTCTTGGGCCTCAGGTGCTTAGGGGCCAGCAGCACCCAGCAGGCCAGAGAGGGGCAGGTGGCCAGACCCGTGCTGAGTCACAGGGTGTCCTGAGCACTTGGCTGTGTTCATGGGGACACATGGGGTCTGGTCCATGTTGATACAAAGGCCTTGGGGGGTGGAGAGTGGGCCCAAGGCTAGGAACAGTGTCTCCAAATGGGACTCAGGTGTCAGAGCTTTGGAACCAGGAGGCAGGACCTGCCAGAAGCTGCCCGCAGAGGGTGGACCCCCCAGCGGTGCTCCCTGCCTGCCACCACTGCAGCCACGGCTCCCAGACAGCGAGGTCCCAGGGAGGATGGTAGGCTGACGGGCGCAGCATGCCCACCCTGGGTCAGGCCGGTGGCACCACATCACAGGACACTGAGGAGCAGCTCTTCCCCCAGGGCAGGGTGCATGTGGGGAAGCAAAGGACACGTGACTTTGGTTTCAAGCTGGTGGCCCTTGGGCCAGCCCGACATCCCTGGTCACCAAGGGCCAGCATGCCATGTGCAGCCAAGGGTGAGGGCATGTGGCACAAACACCACGCCTCTGCCCATATCTGCTGGTGGAGTCCAGGGTGGGGCTGCACTGACCCGTCAATCACAGTAGAAGCATTTCTAAGAAGCAAAATCTTTTAAAAGTTGTATTACGAATAAGTTTAAATGGTCAGCGCAGATGTTTCCTTTATCCAATTTGTTTCCACCTCTCGGGGGAGGTCTGGCCATCTTGGGCCCCCACCCTGCAGGTGGCAGACATGGGAGTGTGGGGCGGGCAGCAAGGGCTGGGGGAGCAGAAGTCTCAGGGCCCCTGGGGGTGCGGCTGGGTGCCCCCTGACCCGGCAGCACCCCTGCTGTCCCTCACCAGGTAGTGGTAGCCTCTGCTATCCCTGACGACCAGCACGAGGGTGTCCGGCCTCAGCAGCCCCAGGTGGGTGGACAGCCTTCTCGCGAGCCCAGACCTGTGCTCTGGCATTTTGCAGGTCAGAGCACTCCAGACCCTTTCCTGCTGAGGAAGGAAAATACCACACATGCTCTGAGCCCTCCCCGGCCGCCCCAACATTCCTCTGATCTGAAATTGGAATGACTATCCCATCCCATATGACAGTCTGTAAAATCATGGAGCCTTGCCTGGGGGAGACGACGCCAGCCCACTGGCCCCCAACACTTCCCCATGGGGGTCTGTGTCCTCAGCCTTAATGAAGTTGTCACCCTGTGCCTACAGGTTCAGGATGGGGATGGTAAACCCAGGCCTGGAGCTGGTCCCAGGTAGGAAGGGGCGTCTCCCTCTGCATGCTTGGTTCTCCCACGCATCTGCAGTGGCCACTTCCCTCCAGGGCCAGGGCCATCACGTCCCCTTCCCAGATTGAAACTGGCCAAGCCCCTGGTGCCAGGAAGGGGCATCCAGCCTCTCTCTGCCCTTCCCAGGACCCTGTTTGTCCAGAGGTCCAGGGTTCCCTCTGTCCTGAGCCCGTCCTGCTCCCGTGGGACCACTGCTCAGGCCTCAGTGGGCTCCAGAGGGTCACAGGACCCCAGGCAGCAGGGAGGGTTGGCGCGAGGAGGCTGGGCAGCCCCCACTGACATCACCACGCCCAGTCCTCACAGAGGGGGCCGCTCCACCTGGCGGTGTTCAGACTGCACAGGGTGCGGGCCCAGCAAGCCCTGAGAAGGGGGCCCCATCTTCCCCCAGGGCTCCTGATATAGGCCCCTGCAAACCTGGCACGCCCCTCAGCCCCAGGATGCCCCCTGATGCAGAGATGGAGATTGGCTCTGGCCAGGCAGGGCAGGCTGACCGCTGCATGCCTGGCACCTACGATGAGCAGGCGAGTGATCCCAGGCCAGGTGGGGCGGGCAGGGGCCACAGTACTGGGAGGACCCTCAACCCCAGGCCGAGCCTGAGGACCAGTGGCCGCAGCAGGGCACCATGAGGGTCTGAGGACAGGACAGGCGGCCTCCTTGTCCACTGGGAGATGAGCGTCGGCTTCCTCCATCAGACCAGGGATGTGGCCCGAGCCAGCCACCATAACCGATGCCTGGGTTGGGGGCGTGAAGCCCGGGGCCTGGCGGTCCCTGGGGGCATCCCACCCTCTGGCAGGGCCCCCCATCACCCCAGCCTTCCTTCCTGGATGGTGGACATCCCGGATGCCCCAGGCTGGGGTGAGGCTAAGGAGGGGACACAGGCTGACCACTGGCCCGAGCTAGCACCAGGAGCTGAGGGTCAGCCATGCCCAGGAAGGTGGTAAATCAGGGGACATGGCCAAAAACTGGACGGTCAGCTGCCCTTTGTGCCTTGGGGTTCGGTTCACTTAGCTGAGAGTCAGCGCCCTGAAAGGCAGCCCCTCCCGTCCCAGCTGCAGCGGTCAGAGTGGCTGGTGCTGCCTTCGCCTGTGAGTCTGAAGCACTTGACCCTCCTGCAGCTTTAAGTGGCAAACCTGCTCGAGTCTAAATGCTTCATTTATAAACTTACACAGACTGTCAGACCCCCGTTTGAAATGAGGGTCTCAGTCAGCTGGTCAGTGTGGCTGGGACCTGGGCCCTTCTGGCGTGTCCCACTGCCCCTCCAGCACCCCCACTATAGATGCCCCACACAGGCAGGAGGCTGGTCTCTGGCCTTGGTTGTCAGCCTCCCGGGGTCAGTGGGGTCAACCCACTGGAGCTGCCTCATGTTGGGGTGGGGGAGGGACAACTGACCCATGCCCACAGGACACAGTGGCCTGTCTGGGTCCCCAAGCCTGTGGGGACCTGGTCTGTACCCTGAAGTCAGCCCCAGCATCGTTTGGGTTTGTGGCTTCCGGCCTGGCCAGCTCAGCTCACAGGCCACACCCCTCACCACTGGCTCTGCTGGGTCAAGGTCCAGACACCAGGCCTGGGGAAGCTGCACCCACCCCAGGGCCCCAGCGGGCCCAGCAGAGCCTGTGGCTTTCCTTGCAGAGGCCCCACACCGAGCAAGTTGGCAAACAGGTTCTTCCAGGTATGGGCGTCCTGAAGGGGATGGGGGTGGGGGTGGGGCGCTCTGTGGAGGGAGCAGGCACCTGGGGGGCTGGGAGCAGCCTCTTTGATCCCCAAGGAGGAAGTGGACCTCTCTGTGGGCCGTGGTGCTGGCAACCCCTCTAAAAAGTCCCCTTTGGGGGTTGGCCACCTGAGTCCCTGCTCCATGCCTCCACAGAGCTGCCAGCAGCTAGTGGCCCAGAGTCTGGACCCTCTCAGGACCCCTCAGGTGCTGGGGTAAGAGGCCCCTACTCCCCAGCAATGTGGGGAGGTCAGGCCCCATCGCTCTGAATGGCCCAGGCAGCCCAGCTGATGAAGCCTTACTCCCTTAGCCACGGCCCCTCCCACCCTCTCAGTCCAGCCCTCACCCCTAAGGCCCCAGCCCACCACAGCCAGGCCCTGGGCACACAGGCCTGGGGCTTCAGAGACCCGCCACCGCCATTCGCCTGGTCCCAGGGAGTGACTGTGGAGGACCCCGAGGCCTTGCTGACCATCACGGTGCAGTGTGCCTTCACCCTGACCCTGAAGGCCCCAAGAGGAGCTGACCTGTCCAGCCTGCGGGCCCTGCTGAGCCAGGCCCTCCCTCTCCAGGCCCAGTGTGGGCAGCTCAGGTGGGTGGGGAGGCCAGTGCCTGCTGCTGAGCGGGTGGCCCGATGGGACCCCAGGGCAGCTGGCAGTGGGGCTGGGTGCACTGGCTGCAGTGTCACAGGGCAGCACCATCTCACAGCCCCTCCCTGCCCAGGCTAATGAATCTTTTTGCAGTTACCGAGACCCTGGTGACGGGCACTGGGTCCCCCTCCCCGAGGAGGAGGCCCTGCAGAGGGCCTGGTGGGATGCGGGTTCTGGCCCCACCGGGCTGCAGCTCCAGTGCCGAGTGAGTCTGGGGATGGTGTGGGCGGGGGCGGGGCAGCCATAGGGCAGCATCCCAGAGCCTCTGGTGCCCACTGGCCGTGCAGCATCCCCTCTGCCACAGGGAGTAGGCGGCCGGCCTGTCCTCTACCAGGCGGTGGCCCAGCATGGCTACTGTGCCCAGGGGCCCGAGGACCTGGACCTGCAGCCGGGGGACACCGTGGACATCCTGTGTGAAGGTTGAGCAGGCAGCCGCCCTCCCCGTCACCCTGCTGGGGCCACCTGGGCACTTGGGGTTTCTGTGAGTGGATATTGCTTACTGCCCTGATGTCCCCTTGCAGTGGACCAAGCATGGCTGGAGGGCCACTGTGACGGCCGTGTTGGCATCTTCCCCAAGAGCTTCGTGGTCCCTGCCAGCCAGTGTGTGAGATGCCATGCCCCCCCACCCCCCGGGCCCAGTGAGATCAGCTCTGGAGGGTCATGTGGCAAGAAGGTTTAATAAAAGCAATCTGCTCACCAAGATGTGACCCGTGTCCTGGGCTCAGCCTCTAAGCTCCTGACGCTCGAGAGTGTGGGGTGGGCGGCTTTCTGAGAAGCTCATGGCCTCTCAGACCGGGCAACAGCAGGGGTCTAGGCTGGGCCTTTCCCACAGCCTCCCGAGGCTCTGCTGGCCCCTCCCAGGGAGCCAGGCCCCTGCTTGCTCCAGCCGTCTCGCCCCCCTCCCAGGCTGGACCGGTCCCCATCTCTCTGATGCCGGAGTCACAGTGTCAGAATGTGCTGCAGGGTCCTGGCAGCCTGGTGTTTGTGCAGAAAGGCCCTGCTGCCCTGGAAAGTACAGTGGAGGAGGGGACCCAGGACGGGAGGCCCTGGGTGAGGACCACGGCACAGCCTCCTGGGCCAGAGCGACCCTGAGGGCAGAGCCCACAGGACAAGCCTATCAGGGGCCCCTCAGGGGTCAGGGGCTCAGCACAGCTCCGGCCAGCTCATGCGTCCAGGCTGGGGTGGCCTCACCAGGCTGTGGGAGGTGGGCCTCTCCTGCCGGCACCAGAAGGCAACTGGCTTAATCGTGAGGCCAGAAGAGCTGGGCCACAGCCACAGCGAGGACAGCCACGAGGGTCACCACCATGAAGACGACACTGACTGCCCAGACTCCATAGCTCTGTGCCCGCCACTGGGCGGGCAGCTCGGCGGGGATCATGCTGGTCAGGTTTAGCATGTAGCCCAGTGTCCAGCCGATGTCGGTGCCCCCAGCCTGCGGGACACATGGGTGGTCAGGGCTGCGGCCAGCCACCCAGAGCCCCACACCTCTCCAACCCAGGAGGCGGCACCTGCTTCCGGAACTCAATGCTGGACCAGGTCTCCTCTCTGAAACCATAGCCGTGGACTAGGAGCGTGAGGATGTACAGGCCCGAGGCACAGTAGTCACGCAGCCAGCGCTCCTGCCCCGGCCAGGTCATCTCCACCTGGACGCAGGAGGTGCGCGTCAGGTGAGGCTCAACTTCCTGGGCCACCTGAGTCTGGTCCCCTCAGGGTCCTGACCTTGGGGCTCCTGCCTGGAGTAGGATAGCTCCCCCAAACCTCTGGCCACACTGGCCGGAGTGGGGTCCCCCAAGTCCCTGCTCAGTGAAGCTGCAGCCCAGGGAGGCGGGAAGCGGGCAGGTGGCCCTGGGAACCACCTACCAGCTTCCAGTGCTTCTGGCAGAATTCCCAGACAGTAGCGTTCGCGGTGGCCAGCGGCTGCCCGGAGGTGAGGTTCAGGAAGTGGAAGGTATAGTAGAAGTTGGAGAAAGCCTGGAGGAGGGGACGGGTGTGTCTGCACTGGGGAGGCGCCCAGGTAGGCCGTGTTCCCACCCCACCCACATGGGGTCCCAGAGTGCTGTGCCCACCTGTGGTCAGGCCCCTGGGGCTGGGACCCTAGAGCAGGACAGTGTGGGTACTCACGTAGAACGGGCCCCGCACGGGCGGCTGGTAGACCCCACTGAAGGCGCAGTTGTCTCGGCCCTCGCAGCTGGAGAAGTTGAAGAGGTCCCGGATGGCTGAGATGCAGGCCCCGGGGTTCCCTGTCCCTTCCACAGTGAGGTTCTGGGGGAGGTCTGGGGGCGCTGTGGTGTGCACACAAGGCGACTCGAACACAGACTCCAGGGACAGTGTGCCCTGGTAGCCACTGTGATAGCATGGGTGACGGACTCGGGGGACCGGGCTGCTCTGCGGGGCGGCGGAGGGGGCCTTGAGCACCTGCAGGGGACACAGGCGCCCCCGCCCGGCCCAGGCCCTGCCCCCCACCGGCCCACCTGCACCAGCCCCGCCAGGAGCCTGAGGAGCATCTGGTCCCGCCCGAAGCAGAGGTAGCTGTGGGTGTAGACTTGGTGCTCCGAACCGTAGAGGCGGAAGGTGGCCTCAGTGCTCTTGTCCAGAATGGGAACTCCGGGCACAAATGTGATCTGGGTGGAGGCCCCACCCATGTCCAGGGCACCCACCAGCGTCCCCTCCGGAGGCTGGATCCACTCCCCAGAGAAGGAGAACTGAGCACAGATAGATGGGGAGTCAGTTCCAGGACCAGCCACGTTGACCCAGCCCTGCTCAGCCAGCCCCGCCCTGGGGCTGCCCATGGCACCTTGACTAGCAAGCCCAGGATGTAGTTGATGGTGATCCAGCCTAAGGCGCCTTCATCCTGCCCGGCCAGGAGCTCAGAGCCCCACAAGTCCACAGGAGCCTGGCGCAGGACCCGAGTGACTGCTGCGAAGATGTCTGCTGCCTGAGAGCTGTTCTTCTGGCTGCGCAGAGAGGAGCAGGGGCTGAAGCTGCTGGGAACCGGCACCTGCTCACCCGTGGGGCAATGGGAACACAGACCGCTCACCTGAGCAGCCTCATGCCGGCAGTGGCCCCCAGGAACATGGGGGTTCCCTGGTGCTGTGCCTCTGGAATCAGTGTCAGCGCCTCCTCCAGGCAGCCCCGCAGGCTCTCACCAGCCTGGTCGGGGCTGGAGGCGTAGGAGGAGATTCCGGGCCCTGAAACACAGCACCCCAGGATGAGGCTCGAGGCTCCTGGCCTCGGCAGCTGGCTGGGCTAAAAGGGCCTGTGGGGGCTTGGATAGTGGTCCCCAAAAGTGGGTCCACATCCTCACCACTGCCTGGTACCTGCGACTGTGACCTTATTTGGACAAAGGGCCTTTGCAGATGTGATGAAGTTAAGAATCTAGGGTGAGACCATCCTGGATTCCGTGGGTGGGCCCGGAATCCAATGATGGGGGCACTTGTAGGAGAAAGGAGAAGGTGTTTGAGGCACAGGGCAGAAGTCTTGTGAAGCCAGAGGCCCAGGTGGAGAGAGGAGGGGTGCGAGCTGGAGCCACCAGAAGCTGGAAGAGGCAGAAAGGGCAGGCGCGGTCTGTGCAGGCTCAGGAGGGGATGTGTTCAGAGCCCTGGGAGTCACCCCACTGACCGGCTATGCCATCGTGGGCCCCTCACTCGCCCTCTCTGAGCCCCTTCCTGTAGGTGGATTTGCTGACGGCTGAGGGATAAACACAGAGCTCCTCCCCGGCTCCAGCCTGTGCCACTTCCCAGCCTTCCACCCTCAGGAGCCCCGTCAGGGAGTGGGCAGCTCCCAGCACCCACCCACTGTCAACAGGACTGCCCACTGACCTTTCGCCCGGCAGGCCAGGGCCTGGCTGACCACGCCCGTGTCATTCTCCTTGTCTGCGGGCCACCGATACACAAAGAGCGATGTGTGGGAGGACCCGGCATCGAATACAATCCCAAACTGGGAGTGACACCCGAGTCAGGAGGGCGGGGGCCCGGCACCGCGCTCAGCCCAGCCCAGCCTCCCCCACTCGGGGACTGGGGGTGCACCTTGATGTCTGTGGGCAGGAAGACGTTGGTGGCCTCCACCAGGATGAGAATGAGTGTGGTGATGCCTGAGGCCACTGCAGCCCCCAGCAGGGCCGTCATGACCCGCTCCTTCCAGGTCAGCCTCATGGTGGGGCAGGCCTGGTCCTGCGGGGAGTGGGCAGCAGTTGGCAGACGCTACCACTCTGGGGCTCAGCCCACCTTGGCTGCGCTGGTGGGCAGGGCCAAAGACCAGGCCTTGGGAGCCCAGGGTGTCACCAGCATCAGAGTGGCCTGGTCTGGTGACAAGGCTAGCCTGAGACACACGGCACTGATGGTCCAGGAGAGACCCTTTAATGTCACAGCAAGGATGAGTAGAGCTACCCGCCCCCCCCCACCTTCCCTGGACCCCTGCTCCCCCCTGCCCCCGGGAAGACAGAGCCCCAGCTCGGCAGGTCAGCTCCAGACTCGATTTGGAGACCCAGGACCCCCCCGTCCTGCCCCCTGCTCCTCTTTGTGGTCCCTCCCCAGGTGGAGCCCTGAGGCCAGATGGGTCTAATGCTGCCAAATGGCCCCCGCCTATAACCCAATGAATGAGGCTGGTGGGGTCCCGGGAAGTACATCTTCTCAACTGGAGGACCTTAAGGCCAAGAGTTCTCAACCAAGACAGCTGGCTTCTGGCTGGAAACCCAGCCTCCGGTCTCTCTAACTGAGTCTGAAACTCCGTAGTTGGCCCCAGACGCCTCCCAGCAGCTGGCTGGGGCTGACCCAGGAATGCAGTTTGCCCAGGACTGTGGCCTGGCAGGGCCCCCTCCAGGCCCCACCTGTCCCCCAGCTGGGCCGTGCACACACACACCAGGAACCTCAGGCCAGCTGGCACCACTGCCCGAAGGAAACTGCTCTCTGAGGTTCATGTGATGTTGTGCCATATCGTATATCCCGGGGCTCCCGGCCTCACGGACTGTGGGCTGTGCTGTGTGGCTCTGATCCCATTTTACAAAGGGGGGATGGGGGCTCAGAGAGGGGACCTGCTAGAGCCGCAGTCAAGCCTGGCCCAGATGAGACCAGCACCCAGGCCACTGGATGTCTCACAGACACACATAGATGACAGACGGGGGGCCAGGGACACAAGGACCCTACCTGAACTCCACCCCCAGAGGATGTAGCACCCTTAGCCCCCAGCCTGAGTCCCCAGTGGGTGGGCAGACTTTCCCCAGAGTCAGACCATCCTCCCCGGACCGATCAGCACCCCCCAGACCTGGACAGCCCCCTCACCTGTTGAACAGCAAGAAGGAAGTTGTCCCTCAAACACCTGCCAGGTGCTGCTCTGCCTCTCCCTGTCCCCACCCAGAGTGTCACTGCCCACCTGGAGCTGGGTCTGCAGCTGGGCAGGTGACTGGGCCGGAAGCAGGAGAACTGTGGCCAGAGCTGCCAGGCCAGGCAACTGCGGCTCAGTGGGGGTGAGTTTGGGCCCCTGCCCAGGGCCAGCCCCACTGCTAAGGGTTTCCCCACCCCTGCCGCCCAGGCTGTCCCCTCCACTTGCCGTGCAGTCACCACTCACCTCTGCCCACCCTGCTCTGGAGGCTGCTCAGGCTTTGTTTTCATACACTCCCCTCCCCAAAGAGAAGAGTGCCAGGGTTCAGGCTAAGGGCAGGTCAGAGTCAGGTGACTAGGAAGGGCTGGAGGCAGAGGGCTGGGCCAGAGCAAAGGCCAGCGGGCGGGGCAGCCTGTAAGGGGTAGGGGGGCGCCTCAGCCCCCCGCACTGGCCAGTTGGGCTGCTTTAGGCAGGATCTGTCACGTGTGGGCTCCTGTGACTGCCGTCACGGTCAGAATCGCCCAGCGCAGCCCCCTGTACCCCTCTGTGGTCAGGCCCTGCCCTGGCCCCCACACCTTGGCTGTCCTTTGCAGTTTAGTCTCTGGGAGAAGGTCCCTGGGATGCACTGAGCCAGGCTCTCGCATTCAGCATGAGGCCCCGAGGCCCAGCCGTCCCTTGTCTGTGCCCACATCCAGTCCAGTAGCACAGGTGGGCCTCCACTGTGGAAGACATTTGGGGAGTTGCCACTGTTTGGGCAGAAGAGCGAGAACACTCACGCACAGGTCCCCGCTGGACCTACGCTGTCGTCAGGAGGCAGACCACTGGCCATTAGGTCAGGTCACTTTTCGCGTGACTCGAAACGGCCCCACCATTTTCTAGAACAAGAGACCCCATTTCTCTGCATCATTTGCAGTACTCCGTTCCTGATTTTCACCCTTCTGACAGGTGTACAGTGACGCTTCGTGGTGACTGTCATTTGCACCAATGGCTGCCCTGCTGGATACCGTCCACGTCCTAATTTGCATACACACATCCTCTCTGGTGAAGGGTCACATTTTTGCCCACTTTTTAATTGAATGGCTTGATTTCTTCCTGTTGAGAGAATTCTTTATGTATTCTAGATGTAGTCCTTTGTCATGAGTGAGGTTTGCAAATATTTTCTCCCAGCCAATAGCTTGTCTTTTCAATGTCATGACAGTGTATTTCGCAGAGCAAATTTTAAACTTTTTGATGAAATCTGATTTTTTATCTGTTTATGGATGGTTCTTTTCTTTTTCTTTTTTTTAAAATTAAAGTTTACAGGGGTGACAATTTTTAGCAAAGGTACGAAGGTTTCAGGTGAACAATTCTAAAACCCATCATCTATGTCACATTGTGTGCTCACCGCCCTGGGTGGTTCTTTTCATGTCAACACTAAGAACGTTTCACCTAACCCACGCCATTTCTCCTGAAAGTCTTAGTTTCATGACGTACATTTAGATCTATGGGCCATTTTGAGTTAACCTTTGTATAATCATGCCCCAAATATCGACGTTTTGGTCAATGACAGACGGCATATATGACGGTGGTCCCATAAGAGTATAACAGAACTGAAAATTCCTACCGCCCAGTGATATTATAGATGTTGTAACGTCGTAGCGAAACACATTACTCATGTTTTTGTGGTGATGCTGGTGTAAACTGTTCACACACACAAAAAGTCTTTCAAAATGGGTGGCCACGAGCATTTATTTGAGACTAAAAATGAATAGCTATTCGGGCCACACTGGTTCAGGCAGAAGCATAGATAGTGTTCCGATGAGGACACACAGGTGAGGGGTGTTGGGAAGGGGAATGACATCCACAGGAGGCACTGCCATTGGCATATCTGCTTTCTTGTCATTCTTGCCAACAGTTCCTTTGGGGCACGAGGATGCCCAGGCCCCACCCGAAGATTGTTTTGCCCTGTTTTGCCCTGTTCTAACACCCCCGAGGCCTGAGGTGTGAGACATGCCAGGTGGGTCCTCTGAGAGGCAGCTCCCACTTCACTTTTAAAAAAATATGTATATTTTAAAATATATTTAAAAATACATATATATTTTTAATATATATAATTTTAATTTTATTGGGGAATGTTGGGGAACAGTGTGTTTCTCCAGGGCTCATCAGCTCCAAGTCGTTGTCCCTCGGTCTAGTTGTGGAGGGTGCAGCTCAGCTCCAAGTCCAGTCGCTGTTTCCAGCAACCCTGCCACCAAGAGCTCGTGCTCTAACCAACTGAGCCACCCGGCCGCCCCTCCCACTCTGCTTTAATGTGGCTCCTTTATACTTGCTTTTTGACAAGACAAACCCGAGCCGCCTGTGGTATAAGAGTGCAGCACATATTACCGCAGAGTAATGCACAGGGCGTAGTACTTGAGGATGGTGATAAACGACCACATTATTGGTTCATGTGTCTACTACACTGCACTTCTGTGCAGTCCTCTCGAGTGGACTATTGCTACTTTAAGAAAAAGATTCGCTGTAAAACAGTAGCTGAGCTATGCCGGCAGCAGCCACACACATCTCATGTTTAAGAATTTCTTGATTGAATCATGTTCCTTGTACTTGATTTAATCTCGTGTCGTTGGGTTCACCATGGCCCATCAGGTTTGCACAAAGATGAAATCACCTAACAACACATTTCTCAGGATGTATCCCCATCGCTAAGTGATACGTGACTGTGTAAGATGTAGGGCTTAGGTCCGGGTTCATTTCCTTTGCATACAGATGACCATTGAAAAAACCATCAACCTGTTTTCTGCATCCATGAGCTTGCTTTTCTTTTCTTTTCTTCCTTCCTCCCTCCCTCCCTCCCTCCCTCCCTCCCTCCCTCCCTCCCTCCCTTCCTTCCTCTCTCCCTCCCTCCCTCCCTCCCTCCCTCCCCCCTCCCTCCCTCCCCCCTCCCTCCCCCCTCCCTCCCTCCCTCCCTTCCTTCCTTCCTTCCTTCCTCTCTCCCTCCCTCCCTCCCCCCTCCCTCCCCCCCTCCCCCCCTCCCTCCCTCCCTCCCTCCCTCCTCCCTCCCTCCCCCTCCCTCCCCCCTCCCTCCCTCCCTCCCTCCCTCCCCCCTCCCTCCCTCCCTCCCCCCTCCCTCCCTCCCTCCCTCCCCCCTCCCTCCCTCCCTCCCTCCCCCCTCCCTCCCTCCCTCCCTCCCTCCCTTCCTTCCTTCCTTCCTTCCTCTCTCCCTCCCTTCCTTCCTCCCTCCCTCCCTTCCTTCCTTCCTCCCTCCCTCCCTCCCCCCTCCCTCCCTCCCTCCCTCCCCCCTCCCTCCCTCCCTCCCTCCCTCCCTCCCTCCCTTCCTTCCGATTCCATATATACGAGGTCGTACAGTATTTGTCTTAGCATAATGTCCTTAAGGTTTATCCATGTTGTCGCAGATGGCAAGATTTCATTCTTTTTTTTGGTTGAGTAATACTCCATTGTATATATGTACCACATCTTCTTTATCCAATCATCTATTGATGGGCTCTTAGGTTGTTTCCATGTCTTGGCCACTGTAAATAACACTGCAATGAACATGAGGAGGCATGTCTTTCTTTGAATTAGTGGGGTGTTTTCTTCAAATAAATACACAGAAGTGGGATTGCTGGATCATCTGGTAGTTCTACTTTTAATGTTTGAGGACCCTCCATACTGTTTTTTTCATAGTGGCTGTGCAAATTTATATTCCCTCCAACAGGGCACCAGGGTTCCCTTCTCTCCACATCCTCACCAACACTTACTTCTTGTCTTTTTTATAATAGTCACTTTAACAGGTGTGAGGTGGTATCTCGTGGTTTCAATCTGCATTTCCATGATGATTAATGTCGTTGAGCATCTCTTCATGTACCTGTTGGCCAACTGTAAGTCTTTGGAAAAATGTCTATTCAGGCTGCCAAACGTAAACAAAAGTCAGCTAGTTTTTCTGTCACCCAAAGGGATTCACTTGAGAAAAAGGCTTGCAGCCTTGAATGGGCAGCCAAAGAGAGGAAGCAATGGAGGAAGCACTGTATAGAGAGGAAGAGGAAATTCATGGGAGGGGCTGTCACAACCCTAGAGCGCTGTTGTAAACATGGAGTTCTCCCTATATCGCTCTCATGACGACAGAATGTGAAAACTCCTCCTGACTCCCCTGTAGGTTCAAGTATCACGGATTTTGACAACCTGGGATGGCCGGTTAGCTCAGTTGGTTAGAGCATGGTGCTGACAAATTTCGACAGCCTCTTTTGCCCATATTTTAATTGGATTTTTTGTTTTGTTTTGTTTTGCTATCGAGTTGTATGAATTCTTTATATATTTTGGATATTAGCCCCTTATCAGATATATGATTTGCAAATATCTTCTCCCATTTAGTACATTGCCTTTTCATTTTGTGAATGGTTTCCTTTGCTGTGCAGAAGCTTTTTGGTTCGATGTAGTCCCACTTATTTATTTTTGCTTTTGTTGCTTCTGCTTTGGATGTCAGATTGAAAAAAATCATCACCACGTCCAAAGTCAAGAAGTTTACTGCCTATGATTTCTTCTAGAAGTTTTATGGGTTCAGGTCTTATGTTCAAGTCTTTAATCCATTTTGAGTTAATTTGTTTTGTGTGTGGTGTAAGATAATGATCCAGTTTCATTCTTTTGCGTTGTGGTTGCCCAATTTTCCCAACATTTATTAAAGAGATTGTGCTTTCCCCATTGCATATTTTTTGCTCCTATGTCATATATGTATAATTTATTTCCGGGTTCTCTATTCTGCTCCACTTATCTATTTTTATGCCAATACTGTATTGTTTTAATTACTATAGCTTTGTAATATAGTTTAAAGGCTGTGATGCCTGCAGCTTTGTTACTCTTTCTCAAGATTGCTTTAGATACTTGGGTCTTTTGTGGTTTCATACAAATTTTAGGATTGTTTTATTTCTGTAAAAAAAATATACCATTGGAAATTTGATAGGGATTGCATTGAATCTGTAGATTGATTTGCATAGTATGGACATTAAACAATATTAATTATTCCAATCCATGAGCACAGAATATCTTTGTTTGTGTCTTCTACAATTTTTTTTTCATTAATGTCTTGTAGTTTTCAATATACAGGTCTTTCACCTCCTTGAATAAATTTATTCCTAGGTATTTTATTTTTTGATGCAATTGTAAATGAGATGGTTTTCTTAATTTCTTTCTGGTAGTTCATTATTAATGTAAAGAAATGGAGACTTTTGTGTATAGAGTTTGTATGCTGCAACTTTACTGAATTTATTATTTCTAACAGTTTTTTGATGGAGTCTTTAGGGATATATATATATATGTAGATATATAGATATAGATATATAGAATGTCATCTGCAAGTAGTGAGTTTTACTTCTTCTTTTCCAATCTGGAAGACTTTTCTTTTTCTTGTCTAATTGCTCTGGCTAGGATTTCCAATACTGTGTTGAATGAAACTGGCAAGAGTAACCATCCTTGTCTTGTTCCTGATCTTAGAGGAAAAGCTTTCAGCTCCCCTTGGGAAGCTATGCACCGACGCCAGCACCCAGTCCACCCTTCAAAGCAATTTTGGAACTCTTTTTCTGGAATGGCCATCAGAACTGTCATCATATTACCCTTGATGTCCTGAATGCCACCAAAATGTCTTCCTTTCAATATTTTCTTTACCTTTGGGTAAAGAAAGAAATCATTGGGGACCAATCAGGTGAGTAGGGAGGGTGTTCAATACAGTTATTTGTTTACTGGCTAAAAACTCCCTCACAGACAGTGCTGTGTGAGCTGCTGCATTGTTGTGATGCAAGAGCTATGAATTGTTGGTGAAAAGTTCAGGTCGTCTTTTTCACGAAGACTTTTCAGCACTTCCAAGTAGTAAACTTGGTTAACTGTTTGTCCAGTTGGTACAAATTCATAATGGATAATCCCTCTGGTAGCAAAAAAGGTTAGCAACATCGGTGCAACAAGTTCGTGAACTTAATTGTCAGACCTCATATGATCTTTTTAATTTACTGTTGAATTCAGTTTGCTAATATTTTGTTGAGGATATTTGCATCTATGTTCCTCAGGGATGTTGGCCTGTAATTTTTGTGCATGGCTCCTTGTCAGGTTTGGTATCAGGGTAATGGTGGTCTAATGAAATATGCTGAGAAGAGCTCCACCTCGTATTTTTTTGGAAGAGTTTGAGAAAGATAAGTATTAATTCTTCTTTGATTTTTGGTAGAAGACACCAGTGAAGCCACCTGGTCCTTGACTTTTGTTTTGCGAGAGGGTTTTTCTTTTCTTTTTTTTATTACTGACTCAATCTCCTAGTAATCAGTCTGTCCAGATTCTCTATTTCATCATGATTCATTATATTTGAGTTATTGCCAGATTACTTTCCAAAAAGACTATAGCAATTCCCATTACCTTTCCCCCACATGTTCACCAGCATATCCAATATCCTTTAAAACTTTTGCCAAACCAACAGGCAATAAGTAACACTTCATTTCTTTTGTTCTTTTACTCAATTTCTAATGGAGTTAAGACTCTACACATTTATTAGCCATTTGATTTCCTCTCCTGTGAATTCTCTTCAGATATTTGCTCATTTCCCCACATTGGCTTTTGTCTTTTTCTTATCAATACATAAAAACTCTTCATATGTTAAGGTCCTTAACCTTTCCTCTCTCTCGTGTTGCAAATGTTTCTTCCTAAACTTTCTGGCTGCTGCCTCTGTTTATATATCTGAATTTGGGGTTGGTGGGCAGGCTGTCCATGCAGTGACAGGAGGTGGCCTTGGCCCCAGCCCACCTCTGTGTCTGCCATCACCTTACTGGTTTTGTACTTTCCCCAAAATGGTTTTCCATGTTTGTACTTAGTTTGTTCCTGAGCACCTTCGGGTTTGACATCTTTTTTTCCATTGTGCTTCTCCTCGGTGGTTATGGGCATGAGGAATGGAACCTTGTGCATTAGACGCCAAGACCTAGGGTCTCCTCCCGGCAGACCCTCCCAGCCCTCACCCACCTGGACTGACCCGAAGGACTGTGTGGGGTGGACACACTTGCTGAATCAGCCCCAGACCCTAGACTGCAGGGTCCCCATGAGAGGCCAGGTGAGGGGCAGGGGCAGATTACGGAACTTGTGGCTTGTCCTGAGGTTAGGATTGCAGGTGACACAGCAAATGCGCCCTCTGAGTGCAGAGTGTGCCAGTGGGTGGGTCACATTGGAGAGTACTCTGTCTGCAAGGGCCTGCAGAGGTTTTTGTCCACAGAAATTCTGGCGACATCACACAGAGTCCAGGCCTGAGAAGTGGTGGAGATACGTCCAGTCTTAGGAACTGAGAAGGCGCAGAGGATGATTGAGTCACATGCGACTTTGCGACAGGTGACTTAACAAATGAAAGCATGCAGAGGCATGTGGTGTTTAATCTGAAGCCCTAAATATTTATCTATTCAAGTTTGCACCAAAGCCTCTGCTTCTCCATCTGGGGTGCCCGGGGGACAACTGGAGATGCAGGGCTCTGCCCCCCAAGCTGGCACACCCACCCCAGGAAGGGCTGCTTGCTCCCAGGTCCCGGGTCACCCTCCAGGCCTCCTCCCACATCCCTAGCCCTTGGTGGCCTTGGACATGCCACCAGCTGTTCCATCCCCCGGCCACTGGGCCAGGAGCTACCAGGGCAGCCAGGCCTGGCTGTGCCCAGCAGCAGCTTGGCCACTGGGGCGAGGGGCAGCAATGGGCATATCTGGGAAAGACTGAAGCTAAGGGAAGCCAGCTGGTCCTGGATCACTTCCTGGCATACTGCTGTGACCACACTGCTGACCACATGTGGAGAATAACCTGAAGGTGTGAGTGGTTGTTGGGGGAGGAGCAGAGGTGGCAAGGGAAGGCTGTCTCCACTGACCCTGCTGGGCCCTCTCCCAGAATGACACCCCACTTCCGTGCAGCCTTCTCAGGGAACAGCTCTTCTCCATCCTGCACTTCCAGGCCGTTCTGGCACCCTGCGGACCCCGACCCGACCTTCTCATGGACTGTGCCCTTGGCAGGGATGGTCTAGTAGCCCCAGCACCCTCAGTGCAGGCCGAGGTGTGTAGGCGGCCACCAGAGCACAGTCCTCAGAACCGCAGGCCCCGAGTGGTAACCGATGGCGCTGAGAGAGGAGACCCGGGGCCACCGCAGCGGAGGGTCAGGTTTAATGGTCACTCTAAGGATATCGTACATTGTTCAGAGCCCGGCACACGCCTGCGCCCCTCACTCAGCTGAGGGCACAGCCAGGTGCCCTCAGACCCAGGCTCTGCAAAGGGGGGCCTGCCCCCGAGCCCCAACTATATACACGAGAACCCGCCCCACTGGACCCAGGCAAGGCTGAAAGCCCACAGTCGGCAGCTGCCCGTCCCTGGGGCCTGGGACGCGGCCCCGACCCCCACCGCAGGGTGCCCGGGGTGCCCGGCCCGCGGCCCGCCAAGCCTCCTGCCCCGGCCCGGGAGAGGCCCCCAGACGTGGCTGCACAAGCTGAGCTGCACAGCGGCGAGGAGCGGCGGGCGCGGGAGCGCGGGGAGAGGCCGCCCGGCGCAGACAGGGGACCGCGCCCTCCCGCCGCAGCGCGGCCGAGGCCGAGCTCAGGACAAGCGGGACGAGGAGCGCGAGCGCGCCGCCCAGGGACTGGGCCAGGGTCGCCCCGTGCTGGTGATCGATTCGGCGGGGCGGCCGGACCGGGGCGGGGCCCGGCGGGCGGGTCACCTAGCGAACCAGGAACGAGCACTGCACGAGTTAACAAGGAGGCTGCAGAAAATTGCACTTATGTCTGCGACCGCCGGGGGAGCCGCGCAGCCGGCGCTCGCGCGGGCGTCGGGCCGAGGGCGGCGCTCCCCTGGCCGGGCTGAGGACCAGACCCGGCGCGAACCTGAGCGGGTGAGGCCTCCCTGAAGTGGCCGTGACGACCAGGACTCACGCGGTCGGGCACGCCGCGGCCCAGCCCCTGTCGCCGGAGGACGTGGCCGGGCGGTGGCCCTGCCCTCACAGAACGTCCTCGAAGTCCAGCAGCTTCGAGTGCTGGCGGCTCTTCCACAGGCGGTACAGGCGGAAGTCGAAGTAGGTCTCGATCATCTGCTTCCCTGGGGACGAGGGGCGGGGCTCAGGGCAGGGCGGGGCCAAGGTAGAGCTAGGGCGAGCGAGGGGCGGGGCCAGGACGAGCGGGGCGGGGTCCGGGGTGGGGCTAGCTGGGGTAGGGCGGGGCCGGGGTGGGGCTGGGTCCAGCACAGGGCTGCAGGGGGTGGGGCCGCAGGGACAGGTGGAGTCGGATTCGGGCTCAGTGACACGTGACAAGTCAATCCGCTGCCTCCTGGACCTCACCCGGACACCTGGGAACCAGTTTGACAAACTCACCTTGGGCCGAAAGCTCCAGAGGCGACTCAAAGGTGACCCTGTAAGGGGTCATGAGGGTCCTGAGGTTCTGGAACAGCTGAAAGGAGGGGGCGGGGCCAAGAGTTACGAGGAAGGGAGGGGGTTGGGGGTTATCAGGGGTGGGGGGGCAGGATTGCCCCCAGAACTGTCTGGGCTCAGTACAGGGGTTTCTCTGGAGGATCAAAGGAAGAAGAAAAGGGAATCTGAGGAGAAATGGGGGGTTCTGTCAACTCTTCATGAATCTGGGGTCTGCAGAAGCCTGGGGTGGGGTTCGGGGGTCACTGTACCTTCTCCCCGTTGGGGTTCCCCAGAATGTAGCAGCCCATGATGTGGATGACGTTTGGCTCTGGGTTCATTTTGCTCATCAAACGGCTCAACCGCTTCCAGAAGCTGTTGGGGGAGGGACGAGTCACAGGTGGCCTCCAATCCAGGCCACCAGGTGTGAGGAGGGGTGGGCCAGGGCCTAGGGCCCAGCTCAAGAAACAAGAACACCATGGGGAGGGGGGTGTGGGTATGGGGGGGGGCAGCAGATGCTGCCTGCAGCCCCACGGCCAACCCTGTCCGCTCACTGGATCATGTCCTCTTCCTTCTCCACTTTGGCAAAGGTGGCCACCTTGTTCTTGAGCAGGTACAAGTGTCCTGGGCCGCCCTGTTAGATAATGTGGAGGGCTGGGCGGGCTGCACACTGGTGTCCAGCCACTGCGCCCCTGTAGTGCGCATGCGCACGCCCACGCAGCCGGTTCCTCAGCCCGCCCATCCCCAGGCGGGAAGGCGCTTAGCCCTACCTGGCAGAATATCAGCATCTTCCAGATCTTGGCACCCTTGTGATAAATGTTCAGCTTCTTCTCTATCTCCTCTGGGGGGGCAGGGGTGTGAGCGCTGCCCCCAGCCTGTGTGCGCACCCCCAGCCCCACCCCAGAAGATGGTGGGAATGGAGGGCACATACCTAGGATGTCCTCGAAGGTCGCGTGCTCATGGTCCTGGGACAGACACAGGCCACACCTGAATCAGAGCCCCTCTCAGGCGGCACCCCCACCCGACACTGGGGGACACGGAGGGGGCTGGGCGGGCACTCACGTAGAGGATGGGGATGATGGAGGGGTCATCCCTGCGGATGATGGTGGGGATGTACTCAGCTTTGGGCACCTTTGAGGAGATGAGCTGCGGACAACATCAGGAGATGCTCAGGGACAGCCGGGCCACCTCAGAGCCGAGGGGCAGTGGAAGCCCCTGTGAGGTCAACCCCCCCTCTACGCTGGGCAGCCCACAGTAGAGGCCGGTGAGACCTCCCCTCAGGCAGCCCACAGTGGCTACCTCATTCCCAGGCAGCGGACAATTGGGCTCCTGGAGGAAAAAGGACCCCCCCCTCCCCATGACTGGCTGGAGAAGCACTGGGGTGGCCAGGTCTCACCATGACCTTAGGCGGCACGAATCCCTCAGTGTCACAAGCCACAGCCTCCAGGCCCTTCTCGGTCTCCCAGTCCAGGTCCTCGAAAGCCTCGCCCAAGGTGCAGTGCGAGCTCTGCAGGTCACTACCTGAGGGGCAGGGTGGGTAATCAGGGCTGCAGACCATCAGCTGCACCTCCAGTCCGGGACACCGCCCCCAGAGATGGGTGGTGGACAGAGCTGGCAAGCCACGTCCTAGAGGCCAGCGAGGAAACCCGGGGGCGGGGTGGGGGCGGCGTGAGGGAGTGGAGCCAGATCACCACCAGCCCGGCAAGACTGGCTCCTGCCACCAGCCAGGAACTGCCTGACTGGGAAAGCCAGTGGACCCCAGTGTAAGGCCAGGTGGGAGCCAGGGTGTACGTGCCAGCCCCAGCCAGGTGTGCCTGGTGCCCTGGACCAAGGAAGAGCTGAGCATTGCGGCCCCGTGCCCCTTAGGTCTCCTGGAGAGGGGGCAACACTCAGGCCACCGCAGCGAGCAGAGCCCGACAGGTGCCGATGCCCAGCACCACCGCAGCTGTTTGTTAGTTAACCCTGCCCACAAGGTCTGAGGTGCCAGGGCGCTCTAGTTTACCTAGGCGGATAGGCTAAGGCTCAGAGAGCAGAAGCGCAGAAGCTTAGCTGGCCTGGCAGGGGGCCCGCCCTGCGGAGCGCGAGGCGGCCCTAGGGGAGCTTCTGGGAAAGGTAGACTGGCCTTCGCAGGGCACCTACTGTCTCGGGAGTCGTGGGAAGTGTCGGCTTTCATGGGGGTGGGGTCGCTCCAGGACCGGCTGAAGCTCCGCTCGCGCCGCTCTGCGAACGCTGCAGTGAGTGAAAAACCCGCATTAGCGGGCAGGGGCGGGGCCCAACCTGGAGGCGGAGCCTGAGAGGGCCGGGGCCTGCGTGAAGGTGGAGCTTGGGAGGGGCAGGGCCGAGTGAAGGTGGGGCCTGTGGGCGGGGCCGGGGAGGGGCAGGTGACTAGAAGTAGACTACACCGATGGTGGAGTTGGCTCTGGGGCAGGATTTGGGAAAGCTAAATAGAGGCAGAGTCTGGGAGTTTCCGGCTGGGGCAATTAGAGGACGCCAATGTGGGATGGGTGGGGCTGGGAGTGGTGGGGTTTTGGGGGGCTACGGCTGGAGTCTGGGGTAGGGCTAGGGATGTGGTCGGGGCGGGGCTAGGTCTAGGGGTGCTTGGGCAGGACTAGGGGCGGAGCCAGTGGGGACAGGAGGCTGTGGGCCGAGTGGCGGTGCCAAGGGCAGGGCTGGGCGGCAGGGCTGGACCTGGGGCCTGGGTGCTGGGGTGAGGCTGGGCGTCAGGGCGGGGCTGAGGTCAGTCTGTGCCTTGCGATGGGGCTAGGGTCAGAAGTCGCCAGCGGGGCTGCAGCTGGGGCCGGGGCGGGGCCTTCGGGGTATTCCCCTGCGCAGCGAGCAGCCACGAAGCCGGGCCGGCCAAGAGCAGCCCCCCGCTCTGCCCCGTCCACCCCGCCCCCTTACTCTGGGCCTTCACCCGCCGGCTGCCGACCATGCGCAGGTGTTTGCGGAAGTTCCTGGGGAAGGAAGCGCGGGGGCTGGTGAGGGCTGCAAGAGGGGGTGGGCGGCGGCCCGTCCCCCACGCCCCCCACCCTGCCACTGCCCCTGACATAGTCCGAGGCTCTGCCCTTTCCCCTTTCAGTGAGGTATGACCTCCCAGTGCCCCTAAACTCCCCCATTTGCCCTCCTCCCACCCAGAGGCAAATCCCATCCAGTCCCTCTCCTACTGAGACCCATCCAGGTGCCAGGACAAAGGCACAAAGATCAAGCCTCTCTTGCCGCCCCACCTTCCCTCCCAGAACCGATCCCTTGGTGACCCTGTACCTTCAGGCACCCCACCTCCATTGCACACCCTTCCATTCCCTCCTTGGCCAGGTTCACTCTGAACCCCACCAGCCTCCCTCCCCAAGTGGTCAAGGTCTCCTGCATCCTGTGCCCAGCTGGGCAGTGCAACCATCTGCACCACCCCCAGGGAGGTTTGGGGCCTTCAAGACGCACCCGCCCCACTATGTCTCGGGGCCACCTCAGAGGCCGGTCTTCTTTGCCCACAAACTTTGTGCCCTGACAAGGCCCAATGTCCAAGATGGACAGACAAACTTCCTGGACACATCTGTGAGGTGGTGATGGGTAAGGGTAGGCCTTGCCGCTGACCCCACAGCTCTGGGCTTTAAGGGCCAGAGAGACACAGGTGGGCCAGCTGGCTGCAATTCAACTGTCAATGTGCCCCCAAAACATAGGCCTGGGTGGTCCAGGCCACATGACCTCTCCTGCCTGCTGCGTCCCCAGAGCAGGGCCAGGCCAGTGGTCGCCACGGCCCTTACCCCATCTGGTCTGCGGGGGCCGGGCAGGCCCCGGCCAGACCAGCACAGACAAGAGACGGACCGTGGTGGCGAGTGGCTGGCAGGCCCTACCTCTGGATTACAGACGCGGAATCATTCTCCCGTTTCCGTCGCTTCCTCTCCGCGTAGCCCCTGAACACCCTGGGAAACCGCAGGGAGTCAGCACTGCCCTTGGTCGCAGGCAGAGGGACAGAGACAGGGGACAGAGGTGCAAGCACAGGGACCGCTGGGGCATCCAGGGCGCCGGGCCAGGCAGAGGGGTCTTGGCCTGCCTCGCCCGGCTCCCTGCAGGCCCACTGTGACCTCGGTGCCTGCTGGGACACAGTACCCCCTCAGTCAAGGCCCAGGTCCTCGGCCTGCCCAAACCTATTTGGGGGAGGGTGGGTCCCCCAGGGACAACCACGTGCTCTTGGCTGGAGGTCCCACAGGGTACTTACGAGATGCTGGAGTCATGGCCAGAAGGGGCAGCGTAAGAGAGAAGACACAGTAAGCCTCCACCCCTCAGCTCCCGGCACCCTGCTGTTAGTGCCCTCTTTATCCTTGACTCAGGGTTCCTCACTAGTACCCCAGGCACCAGCAAGGTGCTGGCTACACTGTGAGCCAGCCCCGGAAAGGGTGGCGGACACTGCAGTCACCGCAGCCCATGCCGCCAGGCGCTATCTGACTGCCCTGCCAGCCCTGGGACCAGCAGCAGAGACGGCGGCCCCCAGGCAGCCCTAGGGCAGGGGTGGGCCCCCCAGGATAGCATTTGAGGGCGGAGCCTCTTCGATGTGGGGGACACTGCAGCAAAGGATGCCTTCCTGGAAGGAACCCCACGTGTGTGTCACAGGTGAAGGGCAGACCCCCGGGGCCCCTAAGTTGTGGTCACTCGTGGTATACATGGAACACAAGTAGCCTGCTGTCTGGGGCGTGTGTGATGGCAGGGCTGGGGGACATGGGCCCAGAAGGACCACCCCCACTGGTGATTGTCAGCTACAGCCCCAGGCCGGTACCGTGGACAGGACAGAGAAACCGTGAGTGATGGTGGAGGGCTGAGAGGGTGGGGGCAGGGCAGTGGGGCCAGAAAAGCCACCAGTCCTGCCTCCTTTCAGACTGACACCACTTCTGGGCATGTGCGGCTGCTCAGAAATGGCCACCCAGGTGCGCACAGAGGCAGGAGAGGGTGTGGCCCGGGGCCCTGCAGGGGGGCACACGACTCACGCTTGCATAGTTGTGGTTGCTGCCTGGAAGCTGAAGAGGTTTTCCTTGGGGAACCATGTGCGGATGGGGGTGTCATCTGGAAGAGACGAAGAGCAGAGACCAGGGTGGCTTGGGGGTTGCTGAAGCCTTTACCCCCAGCTGGTGGGGAGGGACGCTTCTGCTGCAGCCAGTAGAGGGCCTGAGGCAGCATGTGCCCACTCAGCTGCCTGGCCAGCAGCTCAGCCGCTGTGGGATGCTTTGACTGTGCTTTTGCTTAGCTCTCCCTTTGGTTGCCCACAGTCGAGGAGCGTTCCTTTGAAAGTACAGCCTGTCCCCAGGGAAAGGATTCACTTTGTCTCTCTTTGGGCAGGAGGCGCAGGGCGGGGACAATGGCTGCAACTCCTCCTGGGGACTCAGGGGCCTTCTCTGCAGCCAGACCCCCTCCGCCAGACCCTTCCAGGAGGGTGAGGTGGACACCCTTGTGCTGAGAGCTATCCCTTCCCAGGGAGGGGGAGACGGAGTTGGCTGGACCTGCTCAGCAGGACCCTGCCCCGACCCCTCGCCCATGTCCGTCAGTGGCGCGTGAGGTCATGGTGAGCTGCCTGCACCCCAGGTATGCCCAGTGCCCAGGCAGGTGGCGGACTTGGGAGCCAGGAGGTGTCCTGGGAGGACATGGCTGCTCAGCTAGTTAGAAGGCTGCTCTTGAGAGGTGACCTCAGAGCCAGGAGGCATGGGGCTGCCTGAGTGTCCCAGGGAGCCCTCTTCCAGACACAGCAGGTCTCTGGGCCGTCCCGGCCACCCACACAGCTCGACAATCCTGGGGAGTGGCCCGCTGGTTGGCCAGGCCCCAAACAGCTGTGTGCCTCATGGGGTAGGTGGGAGCCCTGCTTGGTGGGCCCTGGGGCAGGGACTGCTCCCCAGAACTCCAGAGAGGCAGTCCGCTCTCCCAATCAAGCTATGCTTTCTGCCTGCTTAACCCTCAAGAGCCTCTCGGGCTCCCTCCTCTGGGAAGCACTCTTAGATTGACTTGGTGCTGGAAGGGCCAAAGCCAACCATGGGGCATGGGGCATGGCATGGCGGCAAGACTCTACCTGCATGCGGTGCCCTGGGCACCCTCCAGCTATCCGAGCCTCACCATGGCTGCTGCTGGAAGACCCCAGCAGCAGCACTCCACCCCAGCCTGCCTGTACCATGGACAAGCCCCCTCACCAGACACACGGTCCACGCTGTACATCCTTTCCAGCTTCTTGCGGCGACCGGTAGTCTCGGGCAGAGGGGGCTGGTCCAGCCTGAAGGCCCGGGGGGAGGGGCCGGGGACCAGCTGGGCACAGCCCGGACACTCCTTGGAGCCCTGGTGGCTCCCCACCCAGCTCTGGCAGGGCCTGCTGACATCCTCATGGCTGCCATCCGGGCTGGCACGCAGGGGCTGGCTGTGGTGGTGGGGGTGCCGCTCTGGCTGCCGCCGCCCCTTCACCACGGCCAGCTCAATGACTTCTGCCTCTGGGCTGGACAGCAGGGCCGGCTCCCCAGAGATGGTGTACACACGGGGCTGAGGGCCCTCTCCAGCTGGCTTCCCAATAATAGCCTCCTCTGAGAGGCTGCCCTCGTAGCGGCCGTTGGAGACGAGGGACAGGCGGCGCTTGTTCTGGGGGGCTGGCTGCATCTCAGGGGACCCGTCGTGGCCAGAGTAAGCATCAGCCAGCAGGTGGTCTGGGGAAGAGGTACCAGGTGAAGCTGCAGCCGCAGGCCCTGCCTTCCCAGTGCAGGGTGCTCTGAGGGGCAGAACCCCAGCCCCAATAATGAAACCCTGGTCCCCAATGTCTCTAAGAGGTGCTCCTCCTAGAGGCTCCCACCTCCCTCCTATCTGGGCCCCAAGCCCCTGGTGTGTGCGTGGGGGCAACAGGATGTGCTTGCTACCTGTGGGTAATGGGGCGCAGGAATGAGCAGGCCACCTCCTAGCCTGCCACCGCACTCGTGCCCAGTGCCAACTTCTCCCCTCCCCCCTACCAGCTGGCCCCCAGAGACAGTGGTGCCAACCCTGGGGGTGCCAGGAGGCCTGTTGCCATGCCAACGGCCCAGGCGGGTGGGTGCCATGGTGATGGGTGACTCGGAGCTCCTCCTGGGGCTGTGGGCCAGGGAGGGCAGGAGCCATGAGGAAGCCAGCCCAGCGTGGCAGCTGCCCGCTACCTCACAGCCCCCAAGGCCTACAGTCTGGGCCTGGCCTGGAACGGGATGGTAGGGTTGGGGTGGGGGGCTGCAGATGGGTCCCATCCAGCACTGCCTCGCGTGCCCCTACCTGCACCGTTCCGGTTCTCAGGGTGATTCTGGGACAGGTACTCGCCGAAAGCTCGGGCTGCTCTGAAGGGTGGACAGAGGGGCTGTCAGTGCCCATAGGTCCACCACGGCCTCTCCCAAAGCAGGACCCTGGGGTCCCCATCCCGACCCAGGCCCTAGGCACCAGCGAGGGAGGGGTGGGGGTCAGCCAGGGCAGGCAATCCCATCCCACCCAGAGAGCGCAGGGCTGGCAGGGGGCAGTCCCGGGGACACTTGTGTCCCCGTAGGCCATGGTCAGACTTGCAGCTTTCGGTCCAGCCCTTCACCTGTGTGTATGGGAGGGTCCTGACGTCGGGCAACTGGCCCCCGCAGGCTCAGGGAGGGGAGCCGTGGGGAGGCGGGCGTGGGAGCGGGGAGGGAGACGGCGCAGGGCGCCCGGACCACCGCACTCACCTCACTTTGGCCGCCACAGAGGACATGGCCTCGCTCCTCAGCGCCCTCCTTCGGGAGGCGGCAGCGCCCATGGTCGAGGCGGCGGCGCATCCCCCAGCCTCAGAGCGCACCCCGCGCCCGCCGCCTCCGCTGAAGAAGCCGCACCGCGCCCGGGCTCGGACTCGGGCCCAGGACACGCATGGCCACGCCGGGCCCTCCGCGCGTCCCGCTGCACCGGGAGCCGCGGCCTTGGACCGGGGGCGACGCTCCGCCCACCGCAGCGTCAGGGTCGGGGCGGGGCTGTCTGCCGTGACATCAGGCTAGGGGCGGGGCTCGGCCTCCCACCGTGACGTCAATCCTGGGTCTTAGCTTGGCCAGGCCGACCACTGTGACATCATTACCTGGTGTGGCGGCTCCACCCACAGTGACATCAGGGCCAGAGCAGGGAAACAGGTTAGCAAACACCTGTCTGCAAGGTCGGGGTCTCCTTGCCCCTCGCAGACCCACATCCCCTGTGCTGAGATTTGCAGGGATTGTGGGTCCCAAAGTCACAGAGCCAGCAGTTCTCCCTCCTTTTATACGAAAGGACTCTCGGGGCGCTAGTGATCTGAAATAAAGTGTGGGCGTCCCACATCTTAGGAACGTCTTGTGTGTACCGAGACGGAAGGCATGAGAGATCCAGAGAGGCTCATCCTGGGTTTGGGGGACCCCAGCTCCATCCCAGACCCTGGGTGCCCTCCCTGACTGGCCTGGAGTTGTTGCTCAGGAGTCTCAATCCCAGAAGAGGGTTGCCTGGGACCCTGGGGTACCCACATGGCGACCTCCCAGAGAGGCAGGCAATACCACATCCACCGAGCCTCAGGGATGTGGCCCCTACAGTGGCCAGTGAGGGGGTGCCTGCTCCTCCACTCCAGTCAGGAACTTCTTGGGGTGGCTCTCAGCCAGGGGGACCTCGGCGCAAGGACGACATGTCCCACACAATGAGATCTACTTTATTGCCACACTAAATGGAAGCACTGGGGCTCCAATATCTTAGGCTTTGGGGGCTCGCAGGGGCGGGCACATCCCAGGGCCGTGTGTGTGTGTGTGTACAAAGGCTGCCAGGACCGAGTGCCCCACCAGGAGCTGCCAGGGCAGAGGCCCGAGACACCCCAGCCAGGTCTCCTGCCCCAGGGGCCGCAGCCTTGGGGACAGGTGCACAGGACGTGCTGGCTTCAGGAAGCGTCAGAGCAGCGAGCTCTGCCCATCTTGGTCAGAGAGCTGGGGGACGAGGGTCCGGGGCCGGTTCCGGGGAAGCCAGACTGGGGTGCCTGCGGTGGAGCGAGGGCTCATCCTCCTGGGAACCAACGGTACAGGCATGGTGAGGACAAGCCAACCCTGGGCTGCAGGGGGCAGCAGGGCCAGTCCAGGCAGCTCACCGAGTCAGAGCCCAAGCCTGCCGGGGCGCTCTGGAAGTCGGCGTAGGCATCTTGGGGTCCATCTGGCAGCCCCTCCTCACATTCGCTCAGGTAGTCAGACTCATCTGGAAAGAGGGGAGGGCCATGTTAGTCCCCTCCCACGGGCAGCGGGTCCCCACAACACAGCCAGCCAGGCCCAGGGCGGCTTGTTGAGCGTGTGAAAGGTCAGGAGGGAACATTGACACCACCACCCTAAGCTGTATGGGCGCACGTCCTAAGCGTTTAACTCACCGTCCACCACGGCCACCTGGGGAGGCTCGATGCGTGACACAATCTCGGCGAGGTCCGTGAAGGAGGCATTGGGGCAGGTGAGGACCTGGAGGGCCAAGGCGCAGGGAACATCTGGCCAAGGCCACCGCTCTCCATGGCCCCTGGCCACAGCCCTGGCTGCCCTCGCTTGCTGAGGCTCCCCAGCTCGGGGTGGGGGTGGGGCGTGGATGATAGGCAGTGTCCTGAGCAGACCCCCACCCAGACCACCATGCTCTCCCACCACAAGCACCACAAGGGCAGGAGGCTGGAGGGGCAAAGGCAAGGGGACAGCACCCAGGGCCACTGCCATGACTGTCCCCGGCCTGCGGGGGGCGCTGCAGCACGAGCAGTTGAGGAGGTGCTCCGAGAAGATGCAGGCTGCAGGAAGCCCTGTACCTATCACCGTGGGGGGACAGGTCACAGGAGCAGGAAGAGTAGGAGCGCTGCCAGCCGGCCAGACACTCACATCGCATGCCTTCATCTTGCTCGTCCCCTGTCGGTCCTGCAGCATCTTCTCCAGCACACCACTTCGACCCCAGATGTCAAACACTGTCCGTCCGTGCTGGTACCCCACTTCCTGCACACACACAGTGGGGAACCCGGGACTGGGTGCCAGGCCCCACCCTGGGGACCCAGAGACCCCAGGACCGGGTGCCAAGCCCCACCTCCTGCACAGACCCCGGAACTGCCTGCGGGGCCCACTTTTGGTGCTCCCGGAACTGAGAGCAGGGAGGCTGGCAGACACGGGAACGCTGGCCATGCCCCACGCACTCACGCAGATCTCTGTGAACTTCCCAAAGTCCAGGGTGCCGTAGCTGTCGATGGGCGGACGCAGGTACTCGCAGTAGTCGCTGCTCCGCACGGATTCCAGCTGCCGCACGCAGCACACGTAGGCCAGGCGCGTCTGGATCTCCGCCATGTTCAACACCTGCCACAGCCCCACCTGTCATACCCTACCGCCCCCCACCCCACCCCACCCCACCCAGGGGACACAGCTCTGCGAGGCCTGTCCTTTCGCCAGAGCCAGCCTCGGGAAGGTAGGAGTGGTGCTGGACCCAGAGCCTGGAAGACACCGCCGCGTCACCTGTTCACCTGCCCACAGAAGGCGCCAGAGCAGCCCTGTACCGCACACCTTGACTTTCGTGGCCAGAGGGTTCCAGCGTTTCCAGAGCAGCCACCACCCCGACAGTGCGTCGCCATAATTGGTGAGGTCCGTCTCGTCCCGGCTGCCCACATCAATGGCGATCACCACCTTGGCCCCCATCGACCTGGCCACATCCGCTGGGGAGGAGGCAGCCCTGGTCACCCCCCGGGACAGGTACGCAGAGCCCCAGGTAGGGTGGGGCCAAGCCTGCCAGACAGGCACTGCGGGGGAAGCCCGGTGCACAGAACTGTCCAACAGGTGACAGGAGTGCACAAGGGAGGGGCCTCCCCCACAGCAAACCCAGCGCCTACGGCTGTCAGCTCCGACTGTGGCCCAGATGGGACCTCTGCACCTGGCCCTTGTTCTGAGTGCTGCTGAGCTGACAAACAGCCATATGCTGGGACTCACAGTGCCCGAGCGTGTGCGTGCTTCGCGCAGCTGTCCTTTCCCTCAGCACACTCCTGAGAACGTGTGCCTGCACCCAGCCCTTAGGAGCGGAGGCGCGGTACCTGGGAGGTTGTTGATGTAGCCCCCGTCCATCAGCAGGTGTCCGTCTTTGGGGTCGCAGAGGGGAGGCATGTAGCCGGACAGGGACATGCTGGCACGCACGTACCTCCACAGGGAGCCTGCGAGGGGGAGGAATGGGGGAGTCACCAGACAAGCCAAGGGCCTGAAAGGAGCCCTTCCTGCCCAGTGTTCCTGCCTCAGACCCTGGGCTCCTGAAGCCTGCACGTCCCACCTCTGGTGAGGGCGTGGGCCTGACACACCAGGACAGCGTCCTCCCCAGGAAGGGACCCAAGGCCCAAAAGTGGCCAGGCTGGTGCTGGGGTTTCTCCACATTCCCCATGCCAGCTCGTTGGTGTGTGCCAAAGCCCTCTGCCAGCCCCGCCTTTGTCCCACCCACAGACGGCTTTCTCTGCGTCATCTCATCACTGCCCGTTCTAACCAACAGACGTCCCTAACCTGTGCGTGTGCTTCATTCTACTCGCCCCCTCATCCCACACTGTCGTCTCCACCTCTCTTGTGTCTTGTTTGGCCTTCCGGGGGGCGGGTCTCTGGGCTCCTAGCGATTCCCCTACACCTTTCGGCAGGGTCATCTCTGTGTTTCTGATTTCCCCATGCCTCCATCTCCCTTGGATGATCCTGGGACACCCTCCACCGCCCCTCACGGAGCCACCAGGCTCTCCCCTGCCCCTGCCTAGAACTCGTCCTTCCAGGCACCTCCTCTGGGCTGCTCTGCCCTAAGTGGGGGCCACGGAGAGGGAAGCCCCACACCCTGTGGAGGTGCTCACCATCTGTGTGGACCCGCATGGCGGAGGCCGAGATGTCCGTGGTGACGGTGAAGTAGGGGATCCACAGGTCCTGGTGGGGGGATGGGGCTCAGAGGACATGCTCCCTGGCTGTTGGCACCCACCCTTTGGGCCAGGGGTGCTGAGTGTGCAGATACAGGCCTGGCTGGGGCTCCCCAGGGCAGCACCTCAATCTGCCGGTCCTTGAAGACACTGTACACGCTGCTGTTGAAGCCTGCCCCCGAGAACATGGAGGTGATGGGGTAGGTCAGGTCCAGCACAGCCCTCAGCATGGACGTCATGTCCTGTGTGGGGGCACAGTGAGGCCCCTGTGAGCAGAAGCAGGGCACACACCCCCAAGTGGTGGCATGGGCAGCCGGGGACCCCCACCCCAGGGGCCCAGCAGGAATCCAAGTCCAGAGAAGGGAGCAGAGACACGGGCACATGTGTGTCCTTTCCGCAAAAAGGACACGGGTGCCCGGAAGCATCTTTGGGGACAGTGAATGCTGTGGCCTGAGTGGCATGCCTACAGGTCCCATGACGATGCCCACTGACCCTTGGGAGGCCTGGGAGCCCGGCCCTTGCCACCTGCTCCGTGAGGAGAATGCCAGGTATGGCTGGGATGAGATGCAGAGTGGCCCACAGTGCCCCCTGTTCGGTCCTGAGGACCACTGGGAGGAGAGGCCCTCACTGGCCGCATGGCAGACGCTCCATCCGGGTCCTGGGAAGCAGCGGGCCAGCAGGTCACTCACTGCCTGAGCCCACGCTCTCTGCTAGCCCCCAGGCTGCCCCTCAGTGAGGACGGGGCCCATCAGAGCCGCAAGGGGGCAGCAGCACTGGCCTCACCCCAACAATGCCAGGTTAAGGTTGCCTGGCTCCTTAGGGCTCAAGGGGTAGATAGCAAGGATCTTCTCTGCCTATGGACATGGGGTGGCCCCAGCCAGGGTGAGTCACTCGCCCCCATGCCTCACTCCAAGACAATGTGAAGACCCGGTCTTGGGATGAGCAGAGGGGACACGTGCTCCTGGAGGACAGGGACCCAGGACAGCGTGGGACATCCCCAGGGTCCTCTGCGATCAGCACGGCCCTCACTTGCAGACAGGCAGAGCTGGAGGACAGCCTGGAGAGGGGGGCAGGGCCCTGCCCAGCACCACAGGGGCCAACAGCACCACATGGCAGCCACCATGGCCATGGCATCCCCTCAGCACGGCAGGGGATACAGGCCTGGGAAGGCACCAACCTGCCCCAATGCACACTCAGGATGCAGGGCCATGAGGCCAGAAGCTCCCCGGCCGTTCCCACACCTGCACCAGACTGGCAGGGGCAGGGAAGGGACCCTCACTGAGGCTGAAGCCCATTGTCGCCTGTGGCCGCTGCTCACGGAGCCAGTCCTTACTGATGGTGAGGCTGAGCCCCTGGTCCCTCTGTGGAGCAGCCCACTGAGGGCAGCAGGGTGCCTCGTTTCAGGGAAAGGCGACTCTGGAACTGTCCCCAGAGCTTCTGCTGCAGAGGACTACAGACTTCCTTCTCTTTTTAAAGGGGAACACAAACACTTTTGACCTGACTGTTCTATGAAAACAGGCAGAGCCCTGAGGGAAGGTGAGCAGCCCTCCCCACACGGTCCTGAGGTCCTGGATTTGTCCGCAGGCGTTCACACACCACAGGGCTGGCGGGTGTTAGCGGTCTTCTTTTCCGTGTTCCTGATGCTCTGGCTTTTGGGTCTTACAGACCCGGAGAGAGACTGCGACCCGGACTGGCCAAGTCTTGGAGGCCGGTTGCGCGCTCTGGGCGTGTCTTCCACGCAAACCAACCCATGCAGAGCCCTGCCCCCCTTTATCAAACTCACACCGACTCACCCAGGGCCGGGGACCAACCAGACAGACTGCGCACAGCCCCCAGGCCCCGAGCCGAGCCCACTGGAATTATTTCAAGGAGCTGATCTTAAACTGTTTACCCTGCCTTTCTTGCAGAAACCCCAGTAAGGGCCTGGGGCTCCCCTCGCCCCTCTCTGCTTCCTGACAGGGCTGGTACTGCTGTGGCACATGGTGTGGGCTGGGCCTCTTATTTCCAGGGGAACTGTGGGGGTAACATTAAACCTTTTTTTCAAGGGCACTGATCTCTCCATGTTGTCCTCGGTCTCCAACAAGATTCAACCGCCAACACTGCTGTGGCCACACCCTTTGTGCTCCCCCTTGACTCCACAAGCCACGGTCCCTAAGCAGCCCCCACCCGCACAGGCCCACAGGGACTGGCCCTACGCTGCAGAGGGGGAGCCCTGTACCTCAGCCCACTGCTTGGCCCGGATGCGAATCTGGCTGTAGTTCCGCTCCTCAGAGTACAGGGCGCCCATGAAGGCCCCGATGGACGTCCCTCCAACCATGTCCACGGGGATGCCGCACTCCATCAGGGCCCGGATGACGCCGACCTGGGCACAGCCTCTGCGCCAACGAGGAGCACGAAGTGGGCAGTCGTGCCGCCTGGGGACCAGTGCCCATGGCACCCCGCCCCGCCCACTCTTCATGCTCGACTGTTGCCTAAGGCACAGAAAATGGGGCAAAGACTCTGACGGGAAGAAGGACTTGGGACAGTATTTAGAGCCTCTCTGTTGTCCTGAGACGCAAGCCAGCATTCAGCCCCTTCTGCCCACCGGTGTCTGAGAGGCTGTGCAGCTAAACAGGCCTTGGATGGACTCAGGAGGGTTGGGCCCCTGGAGGGGGCTGTGGTCAACACCAAGAGCCAGGGTGAGCGGGACACAGACCAGCCCCTGCAGTGACGGGAAAGCCAGAGTCTGACTGAGGCGGTCACTCTGAGCCTCAGACGACTGTTACTATTTCTCATGTGGTGTTTACCACTCCAGCAGAAATGAGCAGTCATGTGAGAAGACCACAGGACCAGGAGAGAAACAGGAGAGGAAACAGACGATGGATGTGGACCCAGAGGAACAGACAACAGGGATTTCGACAGGCTATGAAATGAATGTGCTTAAAAAGTCAAAGAGCCAAAAGGTGGAAGCAGTCTGGGTGTCCCTCGACACATGAATGAATAAAAAAGTGCCACATGTACACACAAGGGTATGTCACTCAGCCCTGAAAAGGAAGGAGGTCCTGACACCCGCTACCACGTGGATGGACCCTGAGGACACTGTGCTCAGTGAAACGAGCCAGTCCCAGGACAAACCCTGCAGGACCCGCCTCACAGGAGGTCCCCAGAGGAGTCAGATTCAGAGACAGGAAGTAGATGGGGGGCCGGGGCTGGGGAAGGGGAGGGGAGTGAGTGTTTAATGGGGTCAGAGTTCCAGTTCTGGAAGAGGGAAAAGTCCTGGAGATGATGTGGTGGTGGCTGCACAACGTGTGACTGCACCTAATGCCACTGAGCTGGCACCGAAACGTGGTTAAAATGATAAATGTTATGGGATGCGTATCTAATACAAATAAAACATTTGTAACTTTGGCATAGAACTGGAAACTATAAAGCAGAACCGAATGGAAACTTTAGAAGTAAAAAATGAAGAACTTAATAAATGGGTTTAATAGCAGATTAGACACAGCTGAAAAGAGAAACAGTGAAATAAAGATAGTTTAGAAGAAAATGTGTATTGACTCAAAGCATCAACAGGATGGAATATGTAAATATTCTTTTTAAAACATGTAAAATAGCTTAGACAACATGGTGGTGCAGAGATCTGAGTGACGTGTCGCGAGCCACTGAGAGCCGGTAAAGCAGCAGTACCTGAAGAGAGAATGGTTTGGAAGTTTTCAGAACTGATGAGCAACATCAAGATCGAATTCAAGGGGCGGCCAGGTGGCTCAGCTGGTTAGAGCGCGAGCTCTGGGCAGCAGGGTTGCCGGTTGGATTCCCACATGGGCCAGTGAGCTGTGCCCTCCACAACTAGACTGAAGGACAAGCTACCACTGAGCTTCTGGAGGGGCGGCCGGATGGCTCAGATGGTTAGAGTGCGAGCTCTCAACAACAAGGTTGCGGGTTCAATTCCCACATGGGGTGGTGGGCTGTGCCCCCTGCAACTAGATTGAAAATGGCAACTGGACTTGGAGCTGAGCTGCGCCCTCCACAACTAGATTGAAGGATGACGACTTGGAGCCGATGGGCCCTGGAGAAACACATTGTTCCCCAATATTCCCCAATAAAATAAAATAAAAGAACCAGATTCACGAAGCATTATACATTCTAAGCATTCCTACAATGTTGAAAACCCCAAACAGAGAAAAACCTCAAACCAGCCTGAAAACAAAAAGATGTGTTTCCTTAACACAGACACAGCGCCTGCTCCATCCTCAGTGGTCATGACAGAGACCACGATGTCAGTACCTGGCCTGTTCCACACAATGTCTGCTGGAGCATAAGTTGGGGGAAAGGACAATTTATATCAGAGTAAAATTAAGGAAACAACAAAGGTAAGAGCAGAAGTTAATGAACCAGAAAACAGACATACCACAGAGAAGATCAACAAAGCTAAAAGTCGGTGCTTTCAAAGGACTCATTCAACTGATACCTCCTGATAAGATGAAACGGGGGGGGGAGAGAGCAAGAGTATCAACAACTATTATCAGGAAGGAGAAAGGAAACATCCGTACAGACGCCCCAGACGAAAAGGTAAGAAGGCAGTGTGAACTTCCTGCCATCAGTAGGACAATTCAGAGAAAATGGACACATCCCTAGAACAACATAACTTGCCAAACCTGACACAAGAAATAGAAAATGTGAATAGAACCATAACTATCAAAATGATTGAATCTTTAATTTTTAAGTCCTCACAAAGAAAATTTCATGTCCAGATGGTTTTACCAACGAATTCTACTAAACCTATAAGGAAGAATAACACAAATTTTACAGAAACCTTCCAGAGAATAGCAAAAAAAGCAGCACTTCCCAACTTGTCGTGAAGCCAGCAAACAAACCTGTGTGCATTTCAAGACATGAAGGGCGGACCCCAGTGGGGTCGGGACCAGTAGCACCTGCTCCAGGATTGCAACCTGCGCTTTGATCTCGACCATTAACAGAATAAAGGAGAACATTACACAACCACCGCAACAGATCCACAGAAACAACATCCATCATAACAACTAAGCAAACCAACATAGGAGCTTCCTCGTCTGATGAAGTGCATCTCCGAAAACCTGCAGCCAGGATCACACTGAATGAGGAAACTGAGTGCTTTCCTCTGACACTGGGAACGGCGATGCGGCCACGCTCTCCACTGCTGCTCAGAGCTGTACTGAAATTCTAACCGGTGCAATAAGGCAAGAAAAAGAAACAAAAGGCATTTGCATATTTTAGAAAGAAAGAGGAAATACTGTCTTTATTCTCAGAAGACATAAGTGTATGTACATAAAATGCAAAAAAAAATCTACAAAAAGAGTAAGTGAATATAGTAAGGTTGTAAGATACAACATCGATTTACAAATATCAATTGTGGGGCCGACCTGGTGGCTCAGGTGGTTGGAGCTCCGTGCTCCGAAGGCTGCCGGTTCGATTCCCACATGGACCAGTGGGCTCTCAACCACAAGGTTGCAGGTTCGACTCCTCGACCCCTGCAAGGGATGGTGGGCTCTGCCCCTGCAACTAAGATTGAACATGGCACCTTGAGCTGAGCTGTTGCTAAGCTCCCAGATGGCTCAGTTGGTTGGAGTGCATCCTCTTAACCACCAGGTTGCCGGTTCAACTCCTGCAAGGGCAACTGGACCTGGAGCTGAGCTGCGCCCTCCATGACTAAGACTGAAAGGACAACAACTTGAAGCTGAGCTGCGCCTTCCACAACTAAGATTGAAAGGACAACAACTTGACTTGGAAAAAGTCCTGGAAGTGCACACTGTTCCCCAATAAAGTCCTGTTCCCCTTCCCCAATAAAATATTTAAAACAAAACAAAACAAAAAACAAATATCAATTGTGTTTCTACAGACTGGCAACAATCAATTTGAAAGTGAAATTTAAAAGATACTATTTACAATAGCAAAAATAGCCCATGAAATACTTAGTGATTCTAAAATTTACATGGAAATGCAAAGGACCTAGAACAGCCAAAACAATTTTGAGGGGGAAAAAAAAAATCACACTGCCTGGTGTTGAGATTTACCACAAAACCACAGGGATCGAGACGGGCAGGGTGTATAAGAGCAGAGTACACTTCAGTGGGCACAGCAGAGCCAGCTGCAGGCCTGCTGAATGACAGGGATGGGACAGTCTTCAGCAAACGGTGTCCCGGCAACTAGACAACCCCGTGGGGAAACCGAGCCACATACTCACCTCCCACCGTTTGCAAAGCACAGCCTTAGTGGGTCACAAGCCTCAGTGTACTAGCTAGAGTCACAAAGCTTCTCGAAGAAAATACAGAATAACTTGGTGACCTGGGGGTAGGCAAGAGCTCTCAGAACACCAGAATAACCATAAAAAATTGGAAAATCACACTTGATCAAAAAATGCCATTACGAAAATGAAAAGTCAAAGACTGAGATAATATCAGTAGTAAATAGATCTGGCAAAAGGCTTGTATTCAGACTCAATAATAAAAGCCCGACTGCCTGTTAAACACGAGTAAAGACCATAAGTGGCACTCTACAAAGAAGACACACAAGTGGCCAAACACGCACGCACCATCACTGGGTGAGACGCTGCTGAACATCCCAGGGCTGACAACAGTGCAGGTGGCCTGAGCTCGGAGCACGCAGCCGCCCCACGCCCAGGTGATGCCACGCCCAAGCATTTGCCCAGGAGGAAAGAGCACGCCCAAAAACAGATCTGTGTGAGAACAGTCACAGCAGTTGTGTTCCTGATAAGCCACTGCCCATCGTCTGAAACACAGCAAAGCGTGGCAGACAGTGGACCAGCGCTTGGCAGTGCACTGATGAGGTCAGGGCAGAGACACGAGCCCGCAGAGCAGAAAAGCTGAATGAATGTTCCAGAGAAAGTCAACATTGCACTAGAGGAACAAAGAGAGAAAACTAGAAAAAGCATTCAGGCCTTAGAAATGTTTTAGCAGAAAAGATTAATTAGAAGATGCATTTCAGATAAACCACCCAGAAAGCACAACAAAAATATGGGAGATGTGTTGGAGAGTGGACGGCTCCAGCTGCGAGGCCTTGTCTCGGACCACGGGAAGCTCCAGAAGAGAGAACAGGGCACAGAGAGGTAAGGGTCACGGAACGGTCCCCAGAGCTGAGGGACACCCAGTACAAGGGATGAAGAGAGCAGCACCTGGGCAACCCCTCGAGTCCTTTCTGAAGAAGGAGACTGCAGACCAACCCACCAGCTTCCAGAGGGAAACAGGCCTCGGAAGCAATGGCACTGAGCTTGTCAGCCGCAGCACTACAGAGACAGGCCCCACGCCTTAAGTTTCTCAGAGAAAACTGTTTCCATCTTCAGTTCCACACCAAAACTGTCAGAAGAATGAGGACATTTTCTGCTGCTCATCATCTAAAACTTTTACCTCCTGTGCATCTTCTCTTAAGGAAATTTCCAGAGTATGAACTCTACCAAAATCAAGAATATGTCGAGAAAGAGGAAGACATGGACCCTAGGCAATGGAGCTGAACACAGGAGACACAGGTGGTCCCCAGGATGATGGGGAAGGGGACCCCCAAGCAACCGCCAGCGGCTTGGCTGGAAGCAGCCAGCAGAGCCGAGGGGTCAGACAAGGCCAGCAGAGATGGCCTGGTAGTCGGAGCATGCTGAGGGCAGGCACTGGTGCTTCCAGCAGTATCAGGATAAATAATGATGCCCAGAAAACTGAGCAAATGGCAGCTGCAGCAGTGAGTAATTCCAAGGGAGGAAATATAGTCATACTGTACAATACAACGGGACAGCTCTGTCACAGTGACGTAAACAGTGAGGACTGGCTTCACTAGGGAAGAGCCGTGCTGGGACTGTGAGTGGTAAGGAGGGGGACAGACAGACAGAAGACAGATGGATAGATGGACGATAAATAGGTGATGGACAGACAGATGATAGACACAAAGATAGGTGACAGATGACAGATGGGGGGAGGGTGGATGAATGACAGATAAATGTTAGAAATGGATGACAGACGGATTATGGATGGTAGACAGATGGTAGATACATAGATAGATAGATGATAGCTGCACTGGGTGAGTGCAGATAGGTAGATGGATGATGGACGGATGACAGATGATGGATGAGAAATGACAGAGATGGACAGACTGATTCTGTGTGAGGGAGGGGGTCAGGAGCTCAATAATGTAAAACTAAGAAACAAAAACATAGACTAGGAATGCTCTTTAGTAATGTAGATGAGCAGGCAGCAGGAAGAAGCTGGCAGTGATCACGTCTGGTTGTTTCTGGTTTGGACGGGATGGCAGGGAACTGCTATTCTGTGTTCTACAAGTACCAAATGGCCTAGAGAACCAAACACTACTTTCACTACAACTAAATTTTCATTAAAAACGCTGCTGATCAGCCGTCCTGACCTGCAAACCAGGTCCAAGTCTGGGCCACCTCTTCTGGGCCACATCAACCCTGCAGCGGGCAGCCTGTGACCTTGGGCCACTCACTTGGTTGTCTAGGCCCACTGGCCCAGCTTTCAAGTACAAGTGTGGCACTAGACAGTGCTGGGGGCGTCAGAGACAAATGAGCAGTGCTCTGCCCCTGCTCCCCAGGCCAGGCTGGACTTGGGGTACAGGACCAGCACATGCTGGGCCACCCCACCCAGCTCTGGCCCGCAGCTAGAAGCAGAGCGAGGCCCTGCCCCCGTGCTGCTTCCACAGGTCATGTGTCGTGTGAAGGAGCAACGGGCCCGGGTCCACCCCACTCTCTTGTTCGTGGCCTGAGACCAGGACTTGAAGCCTTGGGTCTCCAACTTGGGGAAGAGAGGAGAGGAAGTACAGTTGGACAAGCAGTTATGGGGTTCACTGCATTATTTTTCTAGTCTTTATAAAGAAGAGGGCTTGAGTCCTCCCTGACCTGGCAGCTGGACCGTACCTCTCACTCTAATTGGCCTCCTCCCGCAATGGGCCAGGCGTGAGCAGAGGCCTGACCCTGGACGCAGGAGACGTCCTGGCTGAGTGTCTCCCTCCCCAGTGACAGCTCTGGGCTTCTGTCCTTCTGCCTCTTCCCTTCTCCAGCTCACTTTGAAAGTGATGTCCTTGGGCACCTTCTCTGGGGCACTGGGGAGAGGCGCCCGTCACCATCAGAGGGCCAGGACTCAGGGCACAGAGCGCCCAGGAGGCCCTGCTAACAGTGCTGGAGAAGCAGCACATGCCAGCTGGCCCAGGGCACCTCACCCGGCCAGCAGTGCAGACGGCCACCTCGGCCAGGAACGTGAGCCGCTCCACTCACAGGGCGTCCCCAGCCCTGGCCCCAGCCCAGTGAGTGGCACAGATGCTGCGGGAGGCACCAATCTGCCCTCTGGTTCACCAGAAGACAGCCTTGGCCTCGTCACTCCCTCCTCACCATGCCCCTGGGCTCAGTTCTGTTCCAAGTATATTTCTCTTTAAGTTCGGGGGAAGGGAGACAAGTGTCAGAATGACACTCGGGTAGAAGTTATTTGGGTTGAAAGTCCAGTATGGAACTCACCAGCCCCAAAACACTAAAGCAGTCTTCAGGAGGCTCGTGAGCAGACCAGGTCGTTACTCTACAAAGTGTGGATTAAAATGGCTTCACCAGAGCCCAGTGGAAAGGCGGGCAAAGGACAGAACAGTTTTCAGAAGAGGAGGCATGAACGGCTACAGAGCCAGGACAACAGGTGAGAGTCCTTCCACCGCACTGGCAACAATGAAAACCCCGGCAGTTCCTGGAGTGTAAACGGGGACAGACAGCCTATGGGGAGCAACGCATTCTGGGCCCATCCACCTGCACCTGTCGGCGTTCAGGAGTTCATCCCAGGCGCTGCAGCGGGAAGGGGCAGGCACTCACCTCGCTCCTCCTCCCCCAAGCACCAGGGCGATCGCATTGCCCGTCAGCACCCGCGCCAGGCGGGAGAAGTCCGAGTGCCGGTCTGGAGGCCTCTGGAAGACACGCTCGTACATCTCCACCTGAGAGTGGGGCCAGACGCGGGGAGGGCCGGCTGAGTTCCCAGGCGGGTTTCCTCCACTCCTGACCCCGAGCTCTCTCCACGATACTGGCGGGCTCGGTCAGATACCCACTCTGTCAGCACCCTGGAGCCCAGGCTCTCCTGGGAGGGAGAAGGCCCTCGAACGGCCACTGGGTGAGCGCAGGGCAAGCGGCTGGGCCACAGCCTTCTGGGCCCAGCAGGAGACCACAGCGCTCCAGAGAGCCATCTGCAAAGGGACACCAAACCCAAGCCCAGCTGAAACCCTGCCAGCCCCGAGGGTGGAGGGTGCTCTGGGCAGAACAGCCCCATGGATGCAGCTGTCAGGATGCTGCCCTCAGAGCCCTGGGCCAGGCCGGCAGTGGCGTGTGGGCAGCCTCTGCGGGCCCCCCACCCCATCACCCAGCCCCGAGGGCTGAGGATACACTAAGGAAGAGCTGCCCGAAGGAGGGGCAACGCCGACCTGAGGCTCCTAGGGCCCGCTGGTGTGGCCGGCTCATCCCACACCCCGGGCCCCACCTGCCTGGGGAGCGCAGCGCCACCCCGTGGCCAAACTCAAGCGGGAGCTCACAGTCAGCTCACTGCACGGAAGGGAAAACCAGCCCAGCAGCCCCGACACACACCGACAGCCCGACAGACAGCTCGGACCACCGAGACTCAGAGCGGAAGGGGCGGGTCAGGACAGGGCTGTGCGCTGGAGGTAGGTGCCCCCGCCTCACCAGTTTGGGCAGGCTCCTTCTGGAGAAGACGCGGCGTGGGCAGCAGAGGTGCAGGTGGCCGGAGCACCAGCTGCGCATGTTGAGCCACTCGACCGTGCGGGCCGGGGCCGGGCCCTCCTCCCGGTGCAGCAGGATCAGCTGCTTCTGGGCGCGCACCGCAGTGCTCTCCAGCATCCGCTCCAGCTGAGGGACAGCAGAACCCGCGGTCAGGCGGCCTGGAGCCCGACGTGGGCAAGATGGAGGTGAAGGCCAGGTGGGGCTGTGTGCAGAGGCCCCACGTGGGACGCCGCCTTGCAGAGCAGTGGAGGGCAGGGCCTTGGCACCCTGATTCTGTCAGGCTGTGCAGCACTCTGCTTCCCCCGCCCCCAGCTGTGCGCTGGGCTAGGGGAGTGTAACCAGAAGGCAGGGGCGCTTTCTCTAACACTGCCTCTCGGACACACACCTAGACCTCTTCAAATAAAGAATTTTGCACTCTTCCAGGCCACCCCCGTGAAAACCGAGCGAACACGGCCCCCAACGCGGGAGGCACCCTGCGCCCATATGCTCTGTGATGCAGGGACCCTTCCAGGTGGGTGCCCTGAAGACACCCCACCAGCAGCCTGCTAAGTCCAGGCCCTAAGAGCAGCTAGCGGGTGGGGTACTCACAGACAGCAAACTAACAGCCACAAAAACGAGTGAAGTGTTGAGGAAAAAAGGAAACTTCAAAGTGGTAAAAAATAGGGCACTTTTTATATAAAATTTAGACCTGTAAAACAGTGCTGTATACACACATACTAAAAGTGTGAAACAGCCAGAATCTCCAGCTTCACAAGCGGCCATGGGCGGAGGGGGCCATTCCGCTTTGTGCTAAAACCACCAACAAAACGGCAAAATGTTTTTGAAACGTGGACAGCAGGTATATGAGCAGGTGTCAGCACTAATGATCCGTTCTTTCCTGAGTTCGTGAGATATTGCATTCAAAGGAAAAGAAAAAACCGGGATCTGAAGAGAGCCTGGACCTGCCCGCCTGTAGCCCTGGAACCTTGTCTCACCGCACAGCCCCCACCACCGCCTGGCCCCATTTGTCGAAGCTCCGCCCACCACCCAGCCACTCTGCTGAAGCCCCGCCCCAGCCTGGCTCCCTCCCACTGCCCGCCCATCCACTGAAGCCCCACCTATTGCTCATCCCTCCCCCCACAGCCCTCTTGGCCAGCCCACCTCGCCCACTGTGGGCTCCTGCTCGCCCAGACCCACGATGAGGATGCAGTCGGCCTGCCGGATGCAGCGCTGGGTCCACGGTGTGAGCGTGCTGTCCGCCTGGTAGAGCACAATCCGGTGGATGTCCTCCTGTTGCCCCAACCAGCTGCACAGCCGGTACTCGTGGATACTAGAAGGCATGGACAGGGGCATGCAGACAGGGGTGCAGACGGCGGGTTGCATACGGGGGGGGGGGTGCAGACGGGGTTGCAGATGGGGGGTGCAGACGGGGGTGGCAGACGGGGGTGCAGACGGGAGTACAGACAGCGGTACAGACGGGGGTGTGCAGACGGGGGATGCAGACGTGGGGGTGCAGACGGGGGGTGCAAACGGGGGTGTGCAGACGGGTGTGCAGACGGGTACAGATGGGTACAGATGGGGGTGCAGATGGGGACGTGCAGACGTGGGGGTGCAGACGGGGGTACAGACAGGGGTACAGATGGGGGTGAAGACCGGGATGCAGACGGGGGTGTGCAGACGGGGATGTGCAGACTGGGGGTGCAGACAGTGGTGCAGACGGGGGTGTGCAGACTGGGGGTGCAGACGGTGGTGCAGACGCGGGGGTGCAGATAGACGGATACAGATGGGGTGCAGATGGGGGTGCACACAGGGGTGCAAACATGGGGTAAGCAGGTGGGTGTGCAGAGATGGGGTGCCAGCGGTGGTACAGATGGGGGTGCAGACATGGAGGCACAGACAAGAAGCGGGTATGGGCTCCAGGGCACATTGCAAAGCTGTGTTTGGATCCGCTGGGAGCAGGAAACTAGGCCGTTTCCTATGCGGAGGCCAGCATACCTGTCCAGAGCAGCAGAGCCAAGGCGCTGTTTTATGTTGTCACTGGTCAACAGCAGGATGGGGCCTGAAAACAGAACCACCAGTTACGAAAAACTGTCCTGGCAGGCCACCTGCAAGGACAGCGAGGCCTGGCCCCAGAGGCAGCCGCGGGCAGCGGGCAAGAGCGCCCACTCCCTGTCCCAGAAGCCTGCTCTCCCGGAAAGCCATGAGAAGCCTTGCACCTTTGAATAAGGAAATGCCTGTGGCCTGAAGGGGGTGCCTCTGGGCTGGTGAGTCCACATGGTGCAGGGTGGGTGCTGAGCCCCCTGAGCTGGGAGGAATGCACAAGCTCAGTAGCTCCCTACATAGGTACAGGGATGGGGGCCTCTCTGAACCTCAGTCTCCTCATCTACACACAAAGGAGCTGAATCTCTGCAGCATTGAGACTGTGTGTGTTGAAGACAGGGGAATCACAGCATGTAAAATGCCGAATAATGTAAATGCCCAAATCTAGATCAGCGAGGCGGCCGGATTCCAGTGTCATGTCTTTCACCAGGCTTGAGATGCAGCACCTGGCACATGTGCATCTCTGAAATCAGCTTCTTCTCTATACGGTGTTTCACAGCCACTGTACACACAGAGGAGTCAGGGCCTGCTCCACCAGGAGGGTCAGCGTCAGAACCCGTGGAAAGGCCATGGGGGACTCGAGACAGTAGCCAAGAGAGAGCACGCAGTCTGAGAAGGGCCGCCAGCTGAGGACCGGCGCCAGAACCCAGGCTGAAGCAGGAGCATGGGGGTGCTGAGGGCTTCCTTCTCACACCCGCACTTTACCTGACTTTCCCCCAAGGGCGTCTAATTAAAAGATGAGAGATACAGAACCAGTATCTTATCACACTGTGTTTTAATTGGGAACATCTGCTTTCGCAGAGGGACCCATACAAAGGAGCGCCTACAGCGGTGGTGCCCCCTGCGGTATGGCTCTCTGGCTGGACCTGTGTGCACACATAGCTCTGATTTACAGGACAGAAACCTGCTGAGGCAGTGGGGGTTGGGGTGAAGGGTGCCAGTCCTGTCAGGGGGTTGCAGTCCTACTCTAGGGGTCAGGCTGTGCTGGGAGGAGCTACAAGCTCCAGTCGGTCACCCGCACAGGTCTGGACCGCTCAGGGCTGGACTGCCTCACGCGCCTGTGAGGGATGTGCAGTGACACGTCTTGTCCACCTTTTGAACATTCAGGATGTGACGGGATAGGCAGACCATGTCTGGCTACAGGAGCACTGAGGAGCCCAGCCCTGAGGCCCTTAGGGGACACCTGCTGGGCTCTACTGCTCCTCAGTACCTGTCTTCTGCTCTAGGCCTCCTTGGTGGGGGGGCTCTGATGGGGACCTCAGGGAAGTGTGAGCTCCCCAAAGATAGTGCTCTGGTCCCCATGGCATGGGCTACAGCTCCTGCCAATCAGGAACGTGGTGAACAACCCCATCATAGTGGGCGGGCCCAGGGCAGGGAGGAGACACAGGATAACTCATGGATTCTGTGGGGTGCAGCTGAAGCAGGCAGCCACTTTCAGCCTGGCTGCCACACAGCTTCTTTCCCACCCCCTGGAAGCTGGAAGAAACGGAACGACACCTTCAAAGTGCTAGAAGAAAATGACTATCAGCCCAAAATCTTCACTCAGCAGAAACACCCCTCAGAAGTGAAGGCAACCTACACAAATATGGTCACCTGACTTTCGGCAAAGGAGTCCCAGCAATGTGGAGGGCAGAGTTGGTTCTTTCTAAATGTGGGTCTTGGTCACCTGAAGATCGCAGTAGACAAAATGAATCTTGATTCTACCTCATGTCATAACCAAAATCAATGCCAGATGAACTGTGAACTTGAAAGGTGAAACCATAAAGTTTTTAGAAGAACACCTTCATAATTTGGGGGCGGGATGCAATTTGTTCAGTAAAATGCAAAAATCAGTAACAATATAGGAAAAAATTGATAGACTGGTCTACATTAGAATTCAGAACTCCTGTTTGTCAAAAGATAGCATGAAAAGGATAAAAAAGCAAGTCACAGAGAGGGAAAGGTACCTGCAATATTTGCATCCAAAACAAGAACTGTATCCAGATTACAGAGAGAACTCTGCCCATCGACAAGGAAAAGATGGCAACCCAATGAAAGGGGTGGGTAACTTGACAGGAACTTACAGAAGAGGGCATCCTAATGGTCAATAAATAAATAAACTTCTTACTCCCTGGGAAATGCAAATTAAAGCCATAGTGAGATACCATCACAGTAACCAAAACGCTTAAGAGGAAAGACCAACCACGTGACAGCAGGAGAACACACATCCTCAAGTGCACACGGGACACTCTCCAGGACAGACTACATGGAGGGCAACAAAACAAGCCTTAATGACTTCAAAAGCCTCAAATCATACCCGGTATCTTTAGAAATCAACAACTGTGGGAAAACTGGAAAATTCACAAATATGTGGTAATTAAACAACACATGCGTAAACAACCAGCGGGTCAAAGAAGTCACAGGGAAATTAGCAAATACCTTGAGACAAATGAAAATAAAGATACAACATTCCAAAACTTAGGGGAGGCAGCAAAAGGAGTGCTAAGAGGGAACTTTGCAGCTATAAATGTGTACATTAAAAAAAAGATCTCAAATCAACAACCTCACTTTATACCTTCAGTAACTAGAAAAAGAATATCAAACTAAACCCAGAGCTAACAAAAGGAAGGAAAAAATAAAGTTTAGAACAAATAAATAAAAATAAATAAAATAGAGGGGAAAAAAACCAGTAAAGAAAATAAAAGATACCAAAGTTGGTTCTTTGAAAGAATGAACAAAATTGACAAACCTTCAGCTAGATGAATAAAGGAAAAAGAAATTAAAATCACTAAAATCAGAAACAATGGAACATTATCGATTTTACAGAAATAAAAAGGAGTATGAACAATTGTACATAAACAAATTGGAAAATCTAGATTAAATGGGTGAATTCCTAGAAACACAAGACATACAAAGACTGAATCATGAACAGAAAATCTGCATAGACCTATAACTAGTAGGATGATTGAATCGGTAGTAACAATAATAACAACAATAATAATACCAACAAAGAAAAGCCCTGCATGAGACAGCTTCACTGGTGAATTCTATCAACTACTTAAAGAAAAATTAACACCGGTCCTCCTCAAACTCTTCCAAAATACTGACGTGAGGGAACACTTTCTAAGTCATTCCATGGGGCCACCATTACCCTGGTACCAATACTATAAGATAAAGTCACCATGAAAAAATTGCAGACGAATAACCTTTATCAGTATTGATGCAAAAATCCCCAACAAAATAGCAGTTAACCAAATTCAGCAGTATATTAAAAGGATTATATAGTATGACAAAGGGGGATTTGTTCCTGGAATGTAAGGATGGTTCAACAAAGGAAAATCAACCAGTGTAATAAACCACATTCACAGAATGAATGAAAAACAAACCCACGTGATCATCTCAACTGATGCAGAAAAAGCATTTGACAAAATTCAACATCTTTTTATAAAACACTAAACAAAACTACTTATAGAAAGAAACTTCCTCACTACATTAAAGGCCGTACATACAAAACTGAAAGCTAACATCACGCTCAATGGTGACAGCCTGAAAGCTTTCCCCTAAGATCAGGAACAAGGCCGGGATGCCTGCTCTCACCACTGCTATTCAACACGGTACTGGATGTCCTAACCAGAGCAATTTTGCAAGAAAAATAACTAAAAGTCATCAAAATTGGAAAAGAAGTAAAATTTTCTTGATTTGTAGACATGACCTTATATTTAGGAAACCCTGAAGAAGTCCACCAAAAAAACTGTTACAACTAATAAATGAAGTTGCAGGATACAAAACCAACATACAAAAGTCAGTTGTGTTTCTGTACAGTATCAATAAACATGCCAAAAAAGATATTAATAATTCCACTTATAATGCATCAAAGACAGTAAAATACTTAGGGATAAACTTTACCAAGGAAGTGAAAGACTCACCCTGAAAACTATAAACACTGCTGACGGAAATCAAAGCCACAAATAAGTAGAAACACACCCCATGTTCACAGAGTGAAAGACAGTGTTGTGAAGATGTCAGTACCACCCAGAGCAACCTATACATTCAGTGCGATCCCTCTTGGAATCCCAGAGGCAGTTCTTGTTGCAGAAATAGGAAAGCACATCCCAAAGTCCATGTGGGTCTCGAGGGACCTCGAACAGCCCAAACAATCTTGGAAAGAGAAGGTCACACCTGGAGGACTTCCTAGGCGCTGGCACGGGACAGACACGCAGACCACGGACTAGAACCGAGCCCAGAATGAACCGCAGTGTATCACACGAGCTTCAGCAAGAGCGCCAGGACCACCCCGTGGGGAAAGTGGGCAACTGGACATCCAACCTCTAACTAAATGTCACACTTTATACAAAATTAGCCCCCAAACATCATAGATTTAAATGAAAACTACAAACCTTTTGGAAAAACAACAGCTAGGCCCTGGGAAGAAGGGAAGAGCTCTTAGGAAGGGCATTGAAAGCATGACAGGGCCAGCCCAGTGGCTCAGCTGGTTGGAGCGCGTGCTCCTAACCGCCAAGGTCACCGGTTGGATTCCCACATGGGCCAGTGAGCTGCGCTCTCTATAGCTAAGATTGTGACAACAGCTCTCCCTGGAGCTGGGCTGCTGTGAGCAGCCAGAGGTTGGCGTGGACTGCAGCAGGCTGCTCTGTGCTGCCATGGGCTACCATGGGCTGCCATGGGCTGCTGTGTGCTGCCAGGAGCAGCCGTTGGCCAGCGTGAGTGGCCAGCATCCAGCGTGAGCAGCCGGCAGCCGGCGAGAACTTCCGTAAGCTTCTGTGAGAAGCCGACCGACGACTGGCAACCGACTGCCAGAGTTGGAAGGGGGGCACAAGGCTCATAACACCAGCACGGGCCAGGGAGCTGTGTCCTACATGACTAGACTGAGAAACAACGGCTTGAACTGGACTGGGGCGGGGGAGGCGGAAGAAGGGGGAAAAAAAGACAGCATGACCAATAAAAGAAAAAAAATCAATAAGCTGGACTTCATCAAAATTTAAAATTTTTGCCTGTGAAAGACCAGTAAGAGGATGACAAGAAAAACGGACACTGGAACAAAACATTTGCAAACCACACGCCCAATGAGAGACTAGCATCCAGACTATACAAAGAATTCTCAAAACTCAACAGTGAGAAAACAAACACAAGACGTGAACAGACATTTCACCAGAGCGGAGACTGCGGTGGCACGAGCAGGAACGGCCCTGAGTAGCACCAGCCCGAGACATGCAAGTGGGAGCCACAATGTGCCCAGCACCTGGAGCAGCTGGGATGAGCATCAGCGACAAGACAGGACGTGGAGGAACGGCACCACTGCCGCACACTGCTGGGCACGTGACCTGGTGCGGCCACTCTGGAGACTGGTTCTCCTAAGGCTGAGTGTGCACTCCTGGACATTTCTGCCAGAGGAATGGAAACGCAGGTGTACACAAAACCCTTACAGCACGCTCGCGGAGCTCTGTAAGCCCAGCCTGCAAACAAGCAAATGACTTTGAGCAGGCGGATGGGTGAAGAAGTGTGGACGCCCAGACAGTGGGTGTCCCTCAGCAGAAGGACACACTGCTGCCACACGGCATCACCCAGGAAAGGCAGCCTCAAAAGGCCACATACTGTTGGTTCTACTTTTATGACGCTTTTGGAATGACAAGAGTGGAGAACAGCTCCTGTCACCAGAGTACAGGTACTGGGGGCAGCTCTGCCAGGCGGCAGGTCCGACCTGATGGGCAGTTTCAGCCCGGTGGGGCTGGCGGCTGCAGGAACCTACACCGGAGTCACAACAGCACAGAGCACACACACGTGCACACACATGCACACACACGTACACATGCACATACGTACATGTGCACACATGCATACGCACACAAGTGCACAACACGTGCACACACATGCACACACACACACATGAACACATAGACACGTACACGTACACATGAAAACCAGTGATGCCTGCAGAAGGCATATGGACTGTATAAGTACCAGCTTCCTGTCTGGATGCTATAGTCACATAACCAGGGCAGAGGTACATGGAGCTACTATTTTTGCAATTTCCTCTGAATCTGTAATTTCAAAACAAAGTATTTTTTAAAAAGGGAATACGCACAATTGTCACCCCAATAAAGTTTAATTCCAAAAAAAAACAAAGGAATGAACTTTCATGAGGCCACATATCTCCACTGCGCTTGAATTTGCTCTGGACGCACGCAGGGCAGTGTGGCCCGGACAATGGAGAAGCAATGGAATTCTCCACATCTGGAATATTTGTTACAAAGCCAAGATCAAGGCTAAGGGCAATTTGTGCTTTCTGCGTTTTAAAACTTCATTTTGAGAATAACTTCAAATACTAAATATTTACGGTATTATCTTTCAATCTTATGACTTGTTTTTATTGTGCATTTATTTAATGCTTTCTGTTACTAAATGTCTGTATCAGGTAGAGAGCATTTTCACAGGTATTAAAACATATGCTCTGATGGTTAGATGGCTCAGTTGGTTAGAGTGTGAGCTCTGAACAACAGGGCTGCCGGTTTGGTTCCCACATGGGCCAGTGAGCTGCGCCCTCCACAACTAGATTGAAAACAACAAGGTGCAGCTGAGCTGCCAGAGGGGTGGCCGGATGGCTCAGTTGGTTAGAGTGCAAGCTCTCAACAACAATGTTGTTGGTTCAATTCCCACATGGGATGGTGGGCTGCGCCCTCTGCAACTAAAGATTGAAAACAGTAAATGGACTTGGAGCTGAGCTGCGCCCTCCACAACTAGATTGAAGGACAACTTGGAGCTGATGGGCCCTGGAGAAACACACTGTTCCCTAATATTTCCCAATTAAAACAACAAAAAAGAAATTAAAACAAAAAAGTGAACTCACCTGTTTTTTGTTTTGTGTTTTTCCCCCCTTTCTTCCGCCTCCCCCGCACTACGGTTCAAGCCGTTGTTTCTCAGTCTAGTTGTGTAGGACACAGCTCCCTGGCCCATGCTGGTGTTATGAGCCTTGTGATCTCCCCCTCCCCCACTGAGGCAGTCGGTCAATGGTCGGCCACTCATGCTGGCCACCGGCCGCTCATGGTGGCCCACGGCAGCCCAGCTCCAGGGAGAGCTGTTATTCACAAGCTTAGCTGTAGAGGGCGCAGCTCACTGGCCCATATGGGAATCGAACCGGTGACCTCGGGCATTAGGAGCACGGCACTAGGACCACCTGAGCCACCGCCCAGCCCAGAACTCACCTGTTTTAAAACAGATGAACAAACATATGCTCTTATCACAAACACGTTTTCATAACAGTAATGTCGTATTCATTGAGTTCACTATTACATCATTTTTATGTGACATGGATTTGTTTTTTAGATAGTTTATTAGAGGCAACTCCCAAGCAGGAGGGGGTCCCTAATGGGGGTGATTTTTTTTTTTTTAATTTAAGGAGGGCGCAGCTCACAGTGGCCCATGCAGGGGGATCGAACTGGCAACCTTGGTGTTATCAGCACCACATTCTAATCAACTGAGCTAACCAGCTGCCCCCGTTATTACATCATTTTTAAAGATAACCTGAAACTCAGTACAACCCTAGCACAGAAAACTATCATCATGGTCATTCACAATTGTATACAAACGTATAGTGTTAGAAATAGTGAATACTTTATGACTGGGGGAACCCCTATGAGTTCTCAGGAATTTCAGTTTCTTACTTCTGAATCCCAAAGTTGCACAGCTTCCAAGACTTTGGATGCTACCCGACCCCGACTGAGGGCGCTTCCCATGCAGCGTCTGTGTCAAGTGCTGCAGCAGCGGGCACGTGCCCCCCGCAGGCCAGAACCCACGCTAGGTTCCAGGGGTTTCAGGTCTCTGCCCCCCGGGGCCCCTGCACTCAGGGAGGCACTAACCATCTCGGAGGAGCTGCCTATGATGTGACTTACCACAGGCCCATGAAGACGCCTAATGGACAGTCCCCGCTCCAGGAGCCCCCAGGGTTTAGCTGAGAGGGTGGCACAGGAACCCAGAGGGACCCAGAGGCTGGGCTCACCGATAGCGCTGAGGGCATGCTTGAGCTCCAGGGCAAAGGCGGTGAGGGGCACGTCCTCCGACACGGGCATGACGGCCACCGTGGACAGGTTGCTGGCAGGGTTTCCCGAGTCCCACTTGCTGCTGGCAGAGTGTAGCCCAAACTGGTGACCTGAGAAGCACAGGGTCATGTGTTGGCCTGAGGGGGTCAGGCTGCTGCTGTGACAATTTCTGGGCGTCTCTGGATGACAGCACGGCACAAGCAGCTCAGGGACGAGAGCAGCGGGCCCGGGTCTCCATACGCAGCACTACTCCCAGAACCCACTGCCACCACCCTGCCTGTCCTGCCAACCACACTGCGTCGCCTTGCACTTCACACAGCAGGACTGAGGTCCCACGGAGCGGGAGGCGAGACGACAGGTGTGGCACAGGGAAAGGAGCAAAATGCAGGGAAATTCAACTCCTGAGAAAGTCCTGCCCAGTGAGGACTTGACCTCCTAGATGTTTTCACCACTCGCTCTACAAACAGACGCACACACAGCTACTGTCCCGGACCCCAGAGGGAGGACAGAGTGACCCTCAGGAGTTCACGGCTGGATCCGGGAACAGAGGCCTGAGCCTGAGGGATCGTCCGTGCAGGCAGAGCCTCCGTCCCTGAGACACGGGCTGCCCAGGGAGCCTTGGGAGGTCGGGACGGAGGCCGCAGACATGGCACACACTGATCCCTTAGCCTCCGTCAGAGGGTGGCTGGCACATTATTTCCAACAACCAAGTCCGTTCTCGGGGGGTGGCATCTCCTGTTCCTACCCCTCCTGCTGGCTATACCCCAGCCAGACCCCAGTCTCCTGCACAGACCCTCCCAACCCGAGGGCACATCTGTCCACTCTTGCCACCTCGCCCCTGGAGGAGCGGCACTTCCTGAGTACATAGTCTGAGCCAGGAGCCAGAGTGGGCAGCCCTGGGCAGCAGACAAAGGAGGCTGATGAGAGCTAAGCTGGGGGCTGGCAAAGCCAGGTGGGCACCGTGCACTGGCTGCTGGCCGCACACAGGGCAACACTTTTCTCTGCTTTCCTACAGCTCCTCCTTGGGGATCCCCTTGCTCACTATCTTTCCCTGTGACCTCCGATGTCAGAACCCTCCATGTGAGGAAGAACCTGGGTTCTTAGCCTTCAGGACAGGCATGTGAGAGGCTCTGGTTCTGGCCAAGGGGCAGGCACATCCCACCGCTGCCACCACTCACAAGGACGCAGCTCCCAGGAGATGCAGAGGGACACAGAGAGAAGGGCGGACTGCTAGGGACCTCGACTCTGGGAAGACCAGCCGTCTAATGCCACAGAAGCAGCAGTGGCCCATCTCTCGCCCCACTGGGTGCCGCCTCTGGGGAGGCTTTCTAGGGTCCCCAAGCACTAAGCAAACACCAGCTCCCTACCTGCCTGGGATTGCAGACATGGGATGGAGGCCCCAACTCTCCACGCCCTGCACTAACAAGCAGAGGTGGCACCCCCTAACTAGAGTGGGAGAGATCACAGAGAAAGGGGAGGTGGAGGACGGAATCCTCTAAACCTAGTATGACGTCCTGGGCTCACCCCCAAGCAGCCCGAAACTGGCCAGAATCGCACACAGAGGCTCTGGGAACAGATGGCAGGCTGCCTTCTCACTGGCTCTGGGTGCACAAGTGGGCAGACCAGGGTAATACTGCAAAGGCCTTGAGAATTTGAATGTGAATTCAAACACAGCCCAGGAAAGAGTGCCAGGAAATGCCTGTGTATGTAAGCGCACTGAGCATCTACTCACACAGAAGACTTAGTTGGCTAGTGTGGTCTCAGAACACTCAAAATACAGGACACAATCTGAAATTACCAGGCTTACCAAGAGCCAGGAGAATCTCACCTAGAATGAGAAAAGCCATCAGCAGACGAAAAAGACGTGTCACAGAATTTGGAATTACTTGACAAGGACAATAAAGCTCTGACCATAACCAGATAGAAACAGTGATCATGAACAGTCTTGAAACAGGTGCAGAAATAGAATAACTTAAATTTAAAAACTGGATGGGCTGAAGAGATAAAGAAAAAGCCAATGACCTTGAAGACAGAGCGAGAGAAACTATTCGACCTGAACACCAGAGGGAGGAAAAAAGGTTAAAAACTGTTCAGTGCCCCAGAACCCTTTGGGAAAATAGCAAACGGTCTGACATTTGCATCACTGGAATCCCAGGAGAGCACGAAAAAGACAGGGCTGGAGAATATTTGAAGGAAAAAAGGCTGAAAACTTCCCTAGACTCACAAAGATGAGTAAAACCCAATAGGATAAACCCCAAGAAATTCAGGCCCAGACTCCAAATCAGACTTCCTCTACAAACTGAAGACAAAGCCAAATCTTGACTCCAGCCAGAAATGCTGCTCCCCCTGCTGTGACAGTCAGATGTCTGCTCCCTAGCCAGCAGCACGGGGGCCAGAGTAGGGGCACAGTTTGCTAAGGTGCTGACATGAAAGGACTATCCACCCAGGCCTGCAGAAAATATCCTTGGGGCTGGGCTGCAGGGGAGGCAAAGACAGGTTCAGATGAAGGGGACTTAAGACCTGCTCTTAGATAACTATCATTAAAGGAGCTTCTTCAGAGAAGGGAAGTGATACCAGCAGGAGGCCTGGGACACCACCGTGACAGAGGAGTGACAGAGACAGAAATGTCACAATCTCCCCAAGCTTTGCAAAAGTCCTAACACTGCATGGGGGCTTTTCAATGTAGGCAGAGGTAACATTTACCAGCTACAGCATAAGGGGGAAGAGTGAAGTGACTGAACAGTGACAAGGTGTCCACACTGTGTTGGCATGAGACCGGGAGAGGTGAAGCACAGGTACTGCAGTCCCTGGAATCACTACTAAAAGTACTATACAAAGAGATGCATGTGAAAGGACCCACAGTTGGTTAGTGAAGACAGAACACTCCAGTGACTCAGAAGAAGATCAGAAAGAGTAATCAGAGTAATGTACGAAAGGGGGAGAATAGTAAACATAATAAAATGGGACATAAATCCTAACATATGAAAAATTACGTTAAATGTAAATGGTCTAAACACAAATAAAAAGACATAGATTGTCAGAAGGGTGACAAAAACATGAACCAACTTTATGATTTCTACAGGAAACTCGCTTCAAACAGAACCATATAGGTTGGTTAAAAGCAAAAGGAGAAAAGGTGTACCACGTGTTGAACAGTGTCTCCCCGAAATTCATGTCCCCCCAGAACCTCAGAGTGTGGCCTCATTTGGAAACGGTCCCTGTAGACATGATTAGCTGAGTCCCACTAGAGCAGGGCTGGCACCCGCCATACTCTGCTGCCTCCACAGGGCACGTCCGTGCACCTGTCCTTTCCTTCCACATTCAGTACTTCCGAGTCCCACTGTGACAAAACAGAGATCCCTTCCTTCCCTCTGGTAGCTGACGTGTGGGTGCAGGAGACAGACAACAGATGGCTAGCTAGGGAGACATGCGATGCGTCAAGTGGCTGCCCACGTGGGGACAAATGAAGCTCAGGAGGGGAACTGAGAGCACGGGGGTGCACTGGGCTCAGGGAGGTGCTGACGAGGTGGCTTGGGGAAGAGGGGTATCAGCCTCTGCAGAGAGGACAGCAGGTCTAAGCAGGAGCAGGTGGTCACTGAACAGCAAGGTGGCTGGAGTCAATGCTGTTGACCAGGAGAAATGCAGAAGGTGGGGCTCCAGGTTTGGTGGGCGGGGCTCTGGGAGGCTATGAATGAGGCTCCCAGTGGGTGGGCGGGGCTCCAGGTTTGGTGGGCGGGGCTCTGGGGCTGAGAATGAGACTCCCAGAGGGGTGGGCAGGACTCCAGGTTTGGTGGGCGGAGCACCCAGGCGCCAGGCCAGGGGACACACCTGTAGCAGTTCCCTGCTGGAGGCTGCCCAGGATCTTCTCACCCAAGAGATGAATCAGCCGAGTCACAACCTGGGGGCAGAGAAAGAACAGACCCCAAATCACATATTTTAAACTGAGAAGCAAAGTATGTTGGGTCCACGGTTTCAAAAATGCCATGGCTGTAAAATGCTCCGGGCCAGTGGTCTGGTCGCCACAAGTGGGACCTGGCTTCATGGGAAGAAGGGTCACCTGAATGGGGTGGGTGGGCAGCGGGAAGGTTTGAGGGACACGTGCCCTGCAACCTTGGCCGACCAGCCTGTCCTCTGACTTCCAGGGCAGGAAACACGCAGACGAACCTGGGGAAGCCAGACGCTGGTTGCAGACAGGTGACGGGCAGGCCAGAGCCCTGCACTTGTCGCAAGCCCCTGAGCACATGTGACTGGGCGGACACGGGCTGGTACTACCTGACATCCGGGAAGCCTGACATTGTCAATGAAACCCAAGTGAAACCCAAGTCACCTAGGAAAGCAAGCTGAATGCTCTGAGGACGTCATCTGGATACTGCTTCTTGAGGCTAACGCGGCTTCCCTCCCTGCCGCCTGCCTCCCCAGGCCCAGCCTCCAGTTTGCGTCCTGCCAGTCTACAGTGGGAGTCCGGGGCCGACTCTGGAAGGAGCTGGCTGAGACCTTATGCTCCGGTAGGCGGCGTCCGCCCAGCCCACTGGCCAAACCTCCACCTGCAACTAAGTCTGAGATCCTTTCTTACCCCCAGGGTGCTGGAATCGGAGACCCATGGGAGATACAAGTGAAACTGCCCAAATTTTAGGATGTGAGACAAAAAATAGTTTGAGCAGAGTGGTCCAAAACAGAAACTAAAAAGGAGCCTGCTTCATATACAACTAAGCTAGCATCAAACTGTTGACTGGAGCTAAATTAAAAAAACACATTTAATTATGGGAAATGTCGCACATCCACAAGGGCAGAGAGAACGCAGTGAGCCGCCCCTGCTGTCACCCCGCTCCAGTCGTCTTATTTCACACATGTCCACAAAAGCTTTGAGGCCAACCCCAAACACAGCACTTTAGGCACTAACATTTGAACTCGTCTCTATAAGAGAGAAGAACGTTAAACCTAATTTAAAAAGAGGTCAATTCTACTTTGAAAACAGTTCAAAATAGGCCAATGAACATACAAAAAGTGCACATCTCTACTCATCAGGGAAACACAAATTCAAACCACAATGGGACCTGTTTCCTACCAGCACGGCAGCTAACATCCACCCAAGGGGCTGACCACCTGAGTGTCAGCAATGGTACAGACTGGGGCTGTGCTGCAAGGACCTCGGCACAGCCAGGTGGGGTAGCTGGTGGGCAGGTGCTTAAAAAGTTAAACACAGTCTCCCCCATGGCCCAGCAGTCCCCTTCCCAGGTTACTAACAAGAACCATGAAAACACTGGCACGAGAGATCCCTCTGGGCAGCCTCAGACCGAAACACCCACTCGGAGAACTGGGCGACCAAAGGCTCTGTGCAGCACAGCCTGGCACAAAGGAATGTGCCAGCACCACGCACAGCAGCAGGGCCCTCAGTGCCGTCCGCCCGAGCAGGAGCCCTGCTCCCACCCACGGCAAACTCCTCTGTGTCTGGTGTGGGTGCAGCCTCCAGACTCACAGTGCCAGGTGGGTTTCACTGTCTGGGTCCCTGTGCCACGCATGGCTCCTGCTGGCACCCAGCCCACCTGCCCGAGGCCTTTGTCCTCCTCTGAAACCAGGAGACCTGTCTTCACAGGTTGTTTCAGCCTGGGCCTCACCCCAGCGCTGGGCCAGGACACAGCCCCTGCCTGGTAACGGCGGAGCCCCAGGGTGGCGGCCCAGCTCCCGACGCAGCCCGGGTCCGGAGGCCTCACCTGTGGGTACCGGCGCTTGATGGACGTTAGGGCCCCCGTGGGAAGCTTGGCCAGCTCCGAGTCCCGAACGGCGTGCACTGTGGTCGCCCGGGGCTGCTGGGTGAGTGTCTCCACCTGATGAGGAGTGTGGGGTGCTGGGACCACACTGCTCACACCTGCCACTCCTGCACCCCAACTGGCAGGCAGAGCACATGGCCGTGCTTCCCAAAAGTGAGGTGCAAGCAAAAAGTGGGAGAAGGGGCTCACCCAGCACCCTGAGCCAGGGCAGGCAAAGGGCAGGCGGTCAGCAGTACCCAACCTGCCAGAGGCCCAGGGGGCCCTAGCACCCCCAGAGAGGCCACCCCGTGAATCACCGGGAAGAGGCCAGCTGTCCCCCAAGTAGGGCCTCATCCCACACAAGGTCTCGAAGGAACCACCTGGTCTCACAGTCCCTGGCCGTGGGCGCTCCTGGGCCTGCACAGCCCCCACCCCTGCTCCCTGGAGACCTCTGACCCGAGGCTAGCCCATGCCGAGCGCTGCAGCCCAGGCCTGCAACTGAGGGCAGCCCTACCACACCGATGAGGTCTCCGCGGCCGTACTCCCCGGCCAGGTGCTTTTTGAGGTCATCCTTCCGGATCACAGAGCGCAGCCGGCCACTGAGGACGATGTAGGTGCAGTCCGACTTGTCCCCCTGCCTGTGGGGACAGGGGCGCTGGGAGCGGGCAGGGCACCAGCCAGGAGCCTCAGCCACCCAGCACAGCAAAACAACGGAAAATAGTCTTCTCACTACAGTTCTTTGTTTTGGAAAATATAGTTACTTTCCATTAAAAAATATGGGTGCTAACATGTAAAGGGCTTATGGTGATTTTAAGATAAATAAATACTTGACATGTTCTTGTTTGAGCGCCGTAAAAACTGGCAGCTATAAAGTAGGCCTGAGGCAGCTGCCTTCCTGACAAGCAAGGAGCCACAGGGAGCACGTGGCACTGTGGCACCTTCACAAATGCTGCTGGGACGTTGCCGGCGGGGCCATTTAAGGGACAGTGTGGATGTGCGTGGACTGGCGTGTAAAGACGCCATTGAAATGGTGCGTCTGAGGGTGTCGCGTGAGGACAGAACCCTGGATCCCAGGAGTGCTTCTGCGGGAAGCTCGGGGCCCCACCCCACGGCGCGCACGCGCCTGGGGCCCCACCTGTACACTGCGCGCCCGGCCTCCACCTCCATCCAGTCCAGGGCAAAGTCCATCTGCCGCACGAAGGGCGACATCCGCGTCACCACCGTGTGTGCGACGCCCAGGACGACGGTCGGCTGCTTCCGCATGATCCTGCCGAGCCAGGTCAGAGCCATTCGAGCCCGTGAGCTCTGCCCCTTCTCCCCAGGCAGCAGGACCTGCACCCCGCTTATCAAACCACGACGCCCACGAAGCAGGGAGGTGGAGCCCAGCCAGGGGCTGGGACGCTCGCACTCCATCAGCCCCGGCGCCTGCAGCTTGTGCGTCCCAGCGGCCCTGGGCGCCCATGGAACCCCCTCCCGGCTGCTGCCCATCCAGTGATGTCCCCAGAGCACAGGCCACATGAGGCCCGTCCAGCGTGAGTGTCAGAATCCCTGCCCCATGATGGGCCATGAAGACAAGGTGGGGGGGCGCGGCTGGCCTGTGGGCAGAGACCACGGCCCAGCGCTGGAAAGGTGGGGGTGGACCCCAGGGCCAGGGAAGTCGCTGGTGGGCTGTGACACGGGCACGACTGACTGCCTCCCTGGTCCCCATGTGCCAACAGGCTGCTGAGGGTGAGGGCAGAGAAGGGCACCCCACTCAAGGATGGAGGCTTCCGGAAAGGAGCTAACGACTGCGAGACTCAGCACAAGCATTGAGCCAATGGGCTTACTAAGGTCACTAAGGTGACAAAAGTGTGAGCAGAAGCAAACGGGGGACCTGAAGCTCTGCTCGGCACGCAGACGTGAATCCCAGGGGAGCACCCAGTGGCGGCCGGCAGAGCAGCCAGAGCTCAGGAGGGAGGTTTCTGGGAGACGTGAATTTGGTGCATAAAACCCCAGGTGGCAGGAGGCCCTTCAGGGCATCAGTTGGGCAATGTCTGCAGGGTGGGAGCTGCCCACCAAGGACTTATGCTGTGAGCACAACAGTCCCACACAAACATGACATGTGATGTGACAAAAACACACATGGAAACACAGACATACAGACACACACACACACACAAGGACACGCATATGGACACATACACACACACAAGGAAACACACATGGAAACAGACACACACACAAGGACACACACACACAGGGACTGGGCCTGCCCCACAGGCCGCTCCCACATCTGGGCTGCAGAGGCTGGCGGGGCTACGTGGGGCCCAGGAGAAGGAGCCGCATGCGAGTTCCAAGGCCGTCCACCTGCCCTCTCTCGGGCCTGGACCCCGGCCCCCCGCCCGTACCCGGCAGTGGTAGAGACGGACTCACTCGTAGAAGTGCGCCTTGGAGATGGACAGGAAGCAGCAGTCCCTGTTGGCCTTGATGGTGAAGATGAGGGGTTCCCCGGTGAGCACGGCCAGCTGGCCCACCATCTCCCCAGGGCGCGTGACAAACAGGCAGCTGTCTTCGTGGCTGTCGACCTTCCGCTGGTACACGTGCAGCAGCCCGGACACCACAAACAGGATGTTCACGTCCTGGCAGAAGGGGCATGGCCTCGGTCAGGCCTATGTGCGCTCACAGCTGGGAGCACTCAGCACTGTCCCTCCCGCTTTCGTCACTTCATCCACGTCACAGGAGATTAGCTTCAGGAGGCTCCAGGCAGGGAGCCCCGCCTCGAATGCACACACTGCCCATCCTGCCTCCTTAACAAACATGTGACGTGACCACTCTCCCTCCAAAGGGGCCACAGGCCCGAGTCCCTGAGACTCTCCCTCCCCCCCAACATCACATGTGTCTCAGGTCCAATCTAAGCACATACGCCCGCCCATGAAGGCGCTCTGGTGCCAGCCCCGACTTCTCTGTCTATTGAAGGACCTCGCTCCCATCAGAGCAGCTCTGTGGTCTGAGCAGGAAAGGATCGGGTGATGGACTACAAAGGGCCGAGGTCTGGGGTCAGGGGCAGGCAGAGGCCAGCTCCTGCTCCAGCCACAGCCTCTGAAGGCAGCTGGGGGCTCAGAGTGGGGCACAGGGCTTTCCCGAGCACAGCCCAGGCTGCCGGGAGCAGGAAGGCCGCTGGCAGTCTGCGTCCTCTGAGGAAAAGAAAAAGCCTTCCCTTCCTCTGAGGAGAAGACAAAAGAAAAGAGCAAGGGAAGCCGATGCCTGTAGCAGGGTCTCAGGGCCCACAGGCTCCAGCCGCCTGCACGCGGCTCGGCACAGTGGCAGCAGCTGAGGTCACAGGAGCGCCCCGCGCAGAGTGTGCTCCCCCAGCAAGAAGGACGCTCTCACCGAGGCCGCCGTAAAAGCAGCAGACGCACAGAACGCCTTCTCCACACGCGTGCAGGGACAGAAAACGCAGATATCATGGAGACAGAGCCTGGAGCCGCCAGCCGCTGGGAAGGCAGGGTCTCTGCTGCCCAGCACAGAGGCTCTCAGACTCAGAAACTAGGCCGTGTACATGAAAGAACTGCTTTCCTTCTGTGTGTGGGTGTGAGGACTGAGAACAGAAAATGCTTTTCTTTCTGACTGTGAGTGAGGTGTATGTGCACACGTGAGTGTGCATCGGTGCACCATGTGGGGAGGACGAGCCCGAGGAAGAGCCCTCCTGGGGACAGTGACAACAGACCCTGCATCACGTGCCAGCACACCCCACCCAGCCCAGGGCTGCTGCACCCGGTGGCCTCAAGGACCGCTCCCTCAGACCTGGGCCTTTCACTCACCTGGTCTCCCTGCCTCGATACCACCGTGCCCCCCGGGACATGGAGAAGCGTCACCCGGCCATCTAACAGCGAAGGGTCCTAAAAACAGACATGTGGTGTCAACACCAGGAATCGGTTTGAATGGAGGTGGCACCTGAGCACAAGAGGTGGAACAGGAGGTCACGGGACACGGGCCCTCCGAGCTCCGCCCACCAGGATGGCCGGCAGATGCCAGGGCACGCTGCCACCACTGACACCGAAGAGGTGAGGTGGGCACAGGGCAGATAGGACATCAGTCCGTGGCATAGTCAGCCTCGCAGCCCCACACCTTGCTCAGTGACTGGTGCCAGCACACTGGCAAGGACTTGGGTGGCTTGCCCTTTTCTATGCTAGCTACACACGCCAGGCCAGGAACACATAACGCGCCAGGCGTGCAGGACACGAGCGCCAGGAGGTAAGCCCCGCAGAAACCTGGGAACATTAGCTGTGCAGAAATCACAGCTCACGGCAGCAGGAGAACAAAACCACTGAGAAAGCTCGTGGGTCAGCGGTGGAGGACGGTTGGGAACTAAATCGTTAACAGACAGATGACTGCAGCCCTGGGCATCAAAAGCTGCTAATACCCGGAGACCTCCCGTGACCTGGCTTCCTGACCCCAGGAAACCACAGGGGGGCCACCCAGCCTCTTCAATAAAAGGGGGCTTTAGAGAAGAGACCAGAAGAACCCATCAACAACCACAGGTGTAGCCCCAGCCACCTCATCTATGAGACAGCTGAAAGTTTGGACCCGACTAAACAGTCGAAAATATTAAAGAATTACTGTTACATTTTTAGTAGTACGGTATTGTGGTTATGTTTTTAAATAGCGCATGTCTTAGAAATACAGAAAAATTTGCTAACATGATCACATGATGGGATTCGCTCTAGGGGTGTATATGCTGGGGTGGACACGGGGGTTGGGGGACCGGGAGGTACAGAGGAAACAAGACAGGCCACGAGTTGATCGATACTTCGTTGGATCGTGGGTATTCACCTTCAGTAGAGTTTTCCATGTATCTTGCATATATTTACATTGTCCATAATAAAAAGTTTTTAAAAAAGATGTAAGAAACAAACAACCAACAGCAATGTGTGGGCCTTACTCAGAGCCTGCTTTGCACAACAACAGGAACAAGAAAATGTTAAAAACTACTCATGGACTTCCGGTTTCCAGGCCACACGTAAGGAGCTGGGAAGTCACCACTGTCCTACAAGTAACAAGCTGGACAAACTGAAAAAGCAGCAGCGCCTCTGAGGCCCATCAGAGAAGTGCCATCACCGGCAAAGCGCTGCCTCCACGTTGGAGACAGGCAGGTGCACAAAGAGGGCCCCACCCACAGGGCAGAAACACCAAACCCACGTGGCACCCAGTGACCTGCGGAGAACCTGACTACAGTTGACAAACTAGGGGAGGCTCAGCAGATACCCCTGAGCGGTGAGAACTCCAGGGGCACCCAGTCGTAGGGGTCCCATAACACTGGTTTTTACCTCCAGGAGCTCAACCAGGCTCTCACATAGAAACTGGAGAAAACCCCCTCGGGTCTCCAGCAGGGGAGACGACAGAACCACTATGAAATACCAGGCGCACTGAGACACCGAGAGCTGCTCGCAGGACCACAGAATGCCCCCCACCTTCCCACCAGTCACGAAAAGCGCATTTACAGCGGCCCCTGTAACCGTGACCTCATGTCCTCCTGTCAAGAAAAGCTATTGGTACGAGCCGCATCAAAGGCAAAAACCCAGTTTGAAGAGAGAGCCAGCATCCAAACCAGACTCAGACACAGCAGGGATGTTGGAACTATGAGACCAGAATTGAAAACCACTATAATTGATATGCTAAGGGCTCTAACAGCTGAAGTAGGCATGGGCACTGCCAGCAGAGAGATGGAAACCCTGAGAAAGAACCAAAAAGAAATGCTAGAGACCAAAAGTGCTGTAACAGAGATGAAGGCTGCTTTTGACGGGCTCATTTGTAGGCTGGACACCGTGGGGAGCTCTGTGAGCTCGATGCTACATCAATAAAGCTGAGCAGCAAAGAGAAAAAAGACTGATAACCACAGGAGAAGATAGCCAAGGACACTGGGGAACTACAAAGTGTAACATGTGCATCAGCTGAGCAACAGAAGAGAGAAAGGAACAGAACAAACAGCTAAAGGAATAATGATTGACACGAACGCCAGACACCAAGCCCCAGGTCCAGGATGCTCAGAGGACAGACACCACGCAGAATAAACGCCAAAGAACTATGGCCAGGCCATCCTACTCAACGCACAGAAACCCCAAGAGGAATTAAAAAATCTTGAAAGAAGCCAAAGGCAAAAAACACTTTACCTGTAGTGGAACAGAGATAAAAATCACATCCAACTTCTCAAACCATGCAAGCAAGAGACTGGAGCGAAGTACTAACAGTGTTGAGAGAAAAACCCCTGTACCCTGTGAAATTACCTGTCAAAATGAAGGATAAATAAAGGCTTTCTCAAACGAACGCAAACTGAGGGGTCTGTTGCCAGCAGACCGGCTGCATGTGTGGGAAACGCTCAGGAAGCTGTGTGAGGGGAGGAGAACGACACAGGAAAGTCAGGCGCACACAGAGGCGGGAGGGCACCGCACGGGGAGTGAGTGAAGGTCGAACGAAAACCCGAACTGTTCTTTTCTGACTTGATCTAACAGGTTACGTTTGTTCAAAATAACAAAGTCACAAGGCTTTGCGTGTGCTTCTACGTAAGCGGAGCACACACAGTGATGGCGCCCGAGACGGGAGGAAGACTCGGGGTCACTTTCTCATCGTAAGGGCCTCGCACTCCCCTCAAAGCGGTGTAGTTCCAAAAGGAACATTCCTTTTCTGTATACTGGATACTTCCGACACCACACAGGTGTCTTTCCCCCACACCACACCCTTCTCCAGGCGGGCGTCCTATGACTCAGCTCTGACACTAAGTTCCTGGAGTTGGCATCAGACCCCAGGGATCAAGGGCTCCGTCCCATAACATGAACCCCACTTCAGACGCTAATCACAAGTAGAGAGTCCCCAGGTTACCCACGCCTCTATCTGACATGGCTGTGAATCAGAGGTTCCCATACCCCCTCCTCAGGTTCAATAATATGCCAGAATGAGTCTTCCCTCAGAGAGACACTCGGTTTACTGATTTAGTATTTAAGAAAGGATGTGATAAAGGACACACATGAACAGCTAGATGAAGAGGTACACAAGACAAGGTCTGGAAGGTTCCCAGGCACAGGAGCTCTGTCCCTGTGCAGCTGGGGTGCAGCCCCCCCGCTGGTATGGGCATGCTCACCAACCCAGAAACTATCCACACTTCAAAGGTTTTTATGGAAGCTTCATCATGTAGGAATGATAGATTTTTTAACTTAATCTCCAGCCTCTGTCCTCCCCTGGAGGACGGAGGTGGGCTGAACGTTTCCAGTTTCTGACCATGGCTTCGTCATTTTGGTGACCAGCCCACATTCAGAAGCCCATGAAGCAATGCCTCACTTCCTGTCACCCAGGAAGGGAAGTCCCAAAGGATTCAGGAGCTGTCTGTCAGGAGCCTGGGGCAGAGACCAACAGACATGTATATATTTCCTGTTATTTGAAAGTGTACTTGGATTAGCTGTAAATGTATGTTGTAAAATGCAGGGAGAGAAACCACTAAAAAAAAAACACACAAAAAAAACAAAGACAAGAAAGAAGTATAACAGATAAGCTAAGAAAAGGGAAAAAGAACCATAGCAAGTGCTCAATTACTAGGTTGGGGCAAAAGTAATTGCGGTTTTTGCAATTATTTTTAACCTTTAGAACCGCAATTATTTTTGCACCAAACTAATAAAACCACCAAAACCAGAAACCACCAAAAGTAGATAAAAACAGGAACGAAGAAGAAGGGCAACAAGTAGGAAACAGTAAAAACACGGTGGGCGTTAATCTGCTCATATTCATAACCACTTTAAACCTCAATGGTCTGCATACGCCACCTGAAAGACAAGACTGCCAAAGCAGCTAAAGACACAAGATGCAACTCTCTTGTCCACAAGAAACCACGTTCGATATAAAGACACACAAGGGTTAAAAGTAGATGGATGGAGAAAGACATACCGTGCGAACACTATGAAATTCAGCCGCATAAATGGCAGACAGAGCAGACGTCAGGAAAGGAAAGTTGTCAGGGGTAAAGAAGGGCATCACATAATGATAAAGGGGTCAGCCGTCCAAGAAGACACAGCAATCTGGTACATAACATGTAGGCCCCTAACAACAGAGCATCAAAAACATGTGAGGCCAAAGCTGATAAAACTCCCAAGGAGCTACAGATGAATTGATTACTATAGTGAGACACTTCAACACCCTCCTTCCATAAATGGACAGACCCGGCGTAAAATAAGTATGGATGGAGTTGAACTTAACCTCACCATTGATCTCTGGATATAACTGACACCTGTAGACTAGTTCATACAAACGCAGCAGAATAAAGTCTTCTCCAGCTCACATGGAGCAGTCAGCAAGTTAGACTATATTCTGGAACATAAACTGTATCTTCACAAATCTAAAAGAATGAAATCATACAATATCTGCTCTCAGATCATGCAGACTTAGAATGAAACTAGCAATCAGTACAGAAAGATAGCTGGAAAATCCCATTATATGGAGATCAAACAATACACACTTCTAAATAACACATGAGTCAAGGAAGAAATCTCAATGGAAATTTTGAAATATTTTGACCTAATAAAATGAAAACAAAACTTACAAAATTTGTGGAATACAGTAAAAACAGTGCTTACAGGAAAATATATAGCATTTTCTGCAATAATTAGAGAAAAAGAAAGCTCTAACATCAACAATCTAAGCTTCCACCTTAGGAAAGCAGAAAAAGAAAAGCAAATTAAATCCAAAGTGAGCAGAAGAAAAAAAAAATTAAAGCAGAAATCAATTAGGCGGAAATTGATAAGACTGAAAACAGGAAATCAATAGAGAAAATCAACAAAACCAAAAGCTGGTTCTTTGAAAAGATCAACGAAATCAATAACCTCTAGCCAGACAAATTAAGACCGAAAAAGAGAGGATACGAATTATTAATATCAAAAATGAAAGTGGGGACATCATTACAGATGCTGTGGACATTAAAATGATAATAAAGAAATATAACAAACAACTATGCCCACCAATGTGACAACTGAGATTAAATGAGCCAATTCCTTGAAAGACACAATCTGCCAAAACTCACACAAGGAGAGACCATCTTAATAGGCCTATAGTTATTATGAAATTGAATTAGCAATCAATAACTTTTCAAAACAAAAAGCACCAGGCCCAGATGGGTTACTGATGAATTCTACCAAATATTCAAGGAAGAAATTATACCAATTCTGTACAATCTCTTTCAGTGCACAGAAGCTCAGTGAACACTTCCTAACTCATCTATGAGGCCAGCATCACCCTAACATGTAATGTCTCATTACAAGAAAACATTACAAGAAAAGAAAACCTCTGACCAATATGTCTCATTACCATAGAAGCAAAAATTCTCAACACAATATCAGCAAACCAAATCCAACAACGTGTGAAAAGAATTATAGACAAGGACCAAGGACCAGCTAATGCAATAAGGCAAGAAAAGGGGAAAAAAGGTACACTGACTGGGAAGACATACAACTGTCTTTGTTCTCAGATGACAAAATGATCAATCTATTCAGAAAACCCACAAGAATCCACCAGAACAACTCCTGGAACTAATAAGCAATTACAGCAAGGTGGCAGGACACATGGTGACTACACAAAAGTCAGTCACCTTCCCGTACACCCGCCACAAACAAATGGGATCTGAAATTTAAACCACAGTAACATCTACACTGGCACCCAAAAATGAGATACTGAAGCATAAGTCTAACAAAGTATGTACACGCTCTATGAGAAAAACTACAAAACTCTGATGGATGAAATCAAAGAACTGAATAAACGGAGAGATGTTCCATGTTCACAGGGAGATTCACACTGTCAAGATGCCGGTTCTTCCCACCGTGACCTAGAGATTCAAGGCAACCCCAGTCAAACGGATTCCGAGGTTCACGTGGACGCAAAAGACACAGGAGAGCCAACACAGTCCTGAAGAGAACTTGAGAGGGCCGACGCCGCCCGACTTGGAGACTTACATAAACTACAGTCATCAAGACAGCGTGGTATTGGGGAAAGGACAGACAGACCAATGGGACAGGGAAGAGCATCCAAAAACAGGTCCCCATAAATATAGTCAACTGGGGCCAGCCTGGTGGCTCCGGTGGTTGGAGCGCCGCACTCCTAACGCTGAGGTTGTCAGTTTGATTCCCACATGGGCCAGTGAGCTGCGCCCTCTACAGCTAAGATTGTGAACAACAGCTCTCCCTGGAGCTGGGCTGCCCCGAGCAACTGGAGGTTGGTGCGAGCTTCAGTGGGCTACTGTGTGCTGCCGCAGGCTACCGTGTGCCACCGTGAGTGGCCAGAAACCATCATGAGCTGCCTTGAGCTGCTGTGTGCCGCCGTGAGTGGCCAGCAGCCAGCGTGAGTGGCCAGCAGCCAGCGAGAGCTGCCGTGAGCTGCTGTTGAGTGGCCAACCGACGACTGGCGACTGACTGCCTCAGATGGGGACAGCACAAGGCTCATAACACCAGCATGGGCCAGGGAGCTGTGTCCTACACAACTAGACTGAGAAACAAGGGCTTGAACGGGAGGGGGGGAGGGGAGGTGAAAGAACGGGGGTCAAAAATACATAAATACAGGCAACCGATTTTGACACAGGAGCAAAGGCAACAAAATGGGGGGAAAATAGCCTTTTCAACAAATGTTATCGGAACAACTGGACATTCACATGCAAAAAAAGATCTCGACACAGAATTTATAACCTTCCAAAATATTAAGTCAAAATGATTCATAGGCCTAAATGTAAAACGCAGAACTGTAAAATTCCTAAAAGTTAACACAGGAGAAAATCTGCATGACCTTGGGTTGGGCAATGACTTTTTAAATAACAGTATCAAAGGTACAATCCATGAGGGGGCGGCCAGATGGCTCAGGTGGTTGGAGCACTGTGCTCCTAAAGCCAAGGTTGCCGGTTCAATTCCCACATGGGCCAGTGAGCTGCGCCCTCCACAACTAGAATGAAGGACAACGACTTGGAACGGATGAGCCCTGGAGAAACACACTGTTCCCCAATATTTCCCAATAAAATTTATTTTTAAAAAAAAGGGTACAATCCATGAAAGAAATAATAAGCTAGACTTCATTAAAATTAAAATTTTCTAGGGGCGGCCAGTTGATTCAGTTGGTTAGAACGCAGTGCTCATAACACCAATGCCGCGGTTCAATTCCCACCTGGGCCGGTGAGCTGCGCCCTCCACAGCTAGATTGAAGACAATGAGCTGCCGCCGAGCTGCCGGAGGGGCAGCTGGGTGGCTCAGTTGGTTAGAGCGCGAGCTCTCAACAACAAGGTTGCCAGTTCAATTCCCACATGGGATGGTGGGATGCGCCCCCTGCAACTAAGATTGAAAACGGCAAATGGACTTGGAGCTGAGCTGCGCCCTCCACAACTAGACTGAAGGACAACAACTTGACTTGGAGCTGATGGGCCCTGGAGAAACACACTGTTCCCCAATATTCCCCAATAAAAATTTAAAAAAGAAAGAAACTTTTTTCTGCTCTGTGAGAGACACTGTCAAGAGACTGAAAAGACAAGCCATAGATTGGGAGAAAACTTTGCAAGAGACACACCTGATAAAGGACTATTATCCAAAATACATAAAGAACTCTTAACAGTCAACAGTAAGAAAACAAACAACCTAGTTAAAAGATGGGGCTAAGACTTTAACGGAAACCTCACTAAAGGACATATAGAGACGGGCAGGCGAGCACATGAAAAGATGCCCCATCACGTGTCATCAGGACAACACACATTAAACAACGCGACACCTCCCAGAGGGGCCAGAATCGGGAACACTGACAGCACGCGACGCTGGGCCACGCGCAGCTGCAGGAGCTCCCAGGCACGTTGCTGGGGACGCACAGGGTGCCGCCAGGTTGGAAAGCATCCTGCTGGTCTGTCACAAAGCCAAGCACACAACTCAGCCACTGCGCCCCTCGGCATGACCCGCACGTGCACACTTACAGCCTCTTTCCTCATGATCGCCGAAACTCGGAAGCAGCCAAGGGACCCTCCAGCAGGTGATGGATGAATAAACTGCCCAGCCAGACAGTGGAGTTTACTCCGCACTAAAAAGACATGAGCTGTCACACAGGAAAAGACGTGGAGGACCCTTAAAAGCACGTTGGTAAGTGAGAGAAGCCAGGCTGAGACGGCTGCTGTGTGATTCCAACTGTATAACATTCTAGAAAAGGCAGAACTATGAGGACAGTAAAAAGGTCAGGGGCTGCCAGGGGGAGGGAGGAGGGCCAGGCGGAGCAGAGAGGGTTTTCAGGACAGTGAAACTTCTCTGCATGACTCTATGATGGTGGGTACGTGTCATTGTAACATTTGTCCAAGCCCACAGAATGACCAAGGGTGACCCTATTGTCAAGTGTGGACTCGGGGTCACAATGCGTGTTGGTGTAGGCTCATGGACTATAACCAACGTCCCACGTGGTGGGCGTGTGGGTGACAGCAGAGGGCGTATGGGAAATCTTTACATTTTCCCCCATTTTGCCGTGAACCTAAAACTGCTCCAAAAAAATAAGCAGTTGTGGCAGGTAGCAGGGAGGCCTATTTTAAAGTGTAATAAATAGCGAAGAAAACAGTCATGATCCATCGAGGAAACATGACGCTGCTGGGTGGATGACGAAACGAGGCCTTTTCAACATCTGCATGGGGAGTCACAGTGAGCTGATGGCTTCCTGCAGGGTCCTGAGCCTTTGGGGAGGTGACGTGCAGTGTTTGGGGGTTTGGGGCCGAGCTGCAGAAAGAGCCACGAGTGGATAATTGCTAGCTGGTGACAGAGACATGGCGTGCGGAATGCCATGACCACTACGTTCTTACATGCTTTCCATAACGAACAGGAAGATAACAGATCAATTCTAGAAGAACCAATGACTGAATACAGAAGATTAACTAATAGAAATAAGTTTCTTTAAACGATTTAAATGGAACTGAGAAAATGTCAACTACAATAATCTGAACATTTTATTAATGGATGGAATAAATAAAAAACATTTAACAATTAACAAATAAAAAACATTTTAAGCACAGCTGAAGAATTCTGACGTCCAGCTCTGGGACAGCTTGGTAGCCCACAAAACCTCACGCCCTGAGCATGAACATACAGAGATCTCAGTCTGCTGGGAACCCCAGGCTGCTGGCCGAAGCCAACAGAAACTCCTTCTGTGGGACGGTCACATCACCTCCAGTCCCACGGAACGTCTGCACACAGAAGCTATGGAGGGATGGGCGCTGCCAGACCTGACCGTGAGCAGGCCGAGCAGGAGGCCAGCATGGCCCCCAGAATGACCGACGCCACAGCAGCAACCCAGAAGCAGTAAAAAAAAACAACATGAAGGGCAAACAGGACATTGAGCAAGGACTCTGAACTACAAGGAGCGGCAGCGTCTGCAGAAGGCCAGCGCTCCGGAATCGCAGACACAGACGAAGGTCGGGAAGGTGGGCTTAGACCAGATGGAAACCGTGACACGAGAACTGCTGCTGGGCTGAAATAACACATCTGTGAACAACTAAAGACACTCATGGAAGGGGCTTGCAGCCCTGCTCCCAACACTGGCCAGAACCATGGGATGAGCGTGTTGGAAGCGAGGGCATATTTCAAGGGGGACTCAGGGCAATGTGTCTTTTACTGTAAGACATTGTTTTTATTTAAACGTTCACTGTATTGTTGGATCACACCTCGTATAGTCAATATAGAAAGACTTTTTAAGTGGAAAACACAGGAGAAAGGGGAAGACACCTAAAGGACAAGTGAGCAGACAGCACTTGAGTCTCTGAAGAGAAGTGAGAAAATGGGCAGAGGCCATATTTGAGGAGCCAGGAGTTCAGAGAGCAGACTGAAGAACACCACAGGGTTTCAGGCAAGAGCAATGAAAAGAAACCCACAGGCAGTGCTGTGATAGTGACACTGAAGAAACCCCAACACAAACAAAATGTGCGCAGAGCAGCAAGAGGAAAGAAAGCGTCATTTCCAGAGGAAAGACGAGCAGGACCTCGCAGCAGTGCCACCGGACGGGGTGAGGGCAGTACTGTGGCCAGCAGTTCACCCGCCAGACGCCTCAGAGGGAAGTCAGCCCAGGCAGCTCGTGTCCTCTGAGAGCTGACAGCCCGGCCAGCGGCTCCCAGCACGGGGAGCAAGGTGCAGGGATTTCTGGCTCCTTCCGCCTTTGTTCCCAGTGCTGGCCCAAAAGCTAACCCAGTCGGGATACGGCGCTGTGCCATGGGTGCAGGTGACAAAAACTCCACAAAAAGCCTCCTTTTCTGACGAGGGGCCAGGAAGGAGGCTCCTGAGAGCTGGGAGGGGCGCCCGTCTCCTCTCCTCGGGTGGGCTGGGTGGCCCAGCCTGGAGCTGAACTGCGGGGGCAGGGCAGGTACCAAACAGTGAGAAACAGAGGAGGGCCCAGACAAAGCGCTGGTGACAGAGGCACAAGCAGCAGGGAGGTCGGTCTGTGACCTCCGACAGTGCCCATTGGTCCCCGAGCCACCGACAACCCGAGTCCATCTTGCATGAACATTCATTCCATCTACACTGAAACCTCAAAGGCAAAGCAACAAAATTTCTCGACAACAATACAGAAAAACTGTGTGAAGCCAAAGCAGGAAATGCTCCATCCCCAAGTCCCCAAGACACAAAGAGCACCAATCATGAAGGAAGAGACCCAGAAGGCTGGTGCACGGAATCGGGACTTCTCCCACCAGACACGGCTGGAAGGCAGAGGGGCGAGCCCCAGGGGTGTCACGTGCGAGACCTGTGATTAGCACGGGCCCCTACCCAGAGAGTACCAGGAAACCGTCAAGTCAGAATGGCCTGAGGGCCCCACTGCTGGCCCCATGACAGGTGCCCGAGCTCACGACCTTAACTTCGCTCAGCACCACGCCCGACCTCGCCACTCACCTGAGTCGGCAAAGCCCGCCGTGTGGAAGGGGATACAGACACACGTGACCAGGAGAGTGATCCCATGTGCATTCACACATGGGCCCCAGGACCGAGGACAATGACGGCGGCTCCAGCCCGGCAGCAACGGGACGTGGGCTCAGAGGAAACAGGGTGAGTTCGGGAAGCCGCATGAGGCCTGGCAGCGGCCTCCCCACAGGAACAGGGCTGTGAGCGCAGGGCACACAGCTGGGTCCTGACATGATGGCTGCACGGACTCAAGCCCTCCTGCACAGACGCTATTCCCAGCTTTGCAAACGCGAGTGGAAAAGGGATTCAAACGTGCATGTGATGGGGACGCAGTCGGGAGCACCGTCACTTTAACCCTCATCAGCATCCTGGCTAGTGTCCAGGGCCCATCCCGGCCGGCGCCTGCGGCACCTGTGCAGCAGGAGGACACTCTCGAGCCCCACCCAGAGGGGGTCCTACCCCAGCAGTGGCTGTGACCACATGAAAAAAGTGGGTGGCATGAAGTCCAGTTTCTGGGGAGAGTCCGACGCCCGCCCACCTGTGCGGAGGCCACCTGCCGTGCAGAAGGCCGGCTGGGGCACTTACGTCCAGCCTCATCAGCGTGAGCAGGTCCCGTTTGGCTGCTCTGAAGATGGTGTCTGTCTTCCTGCTGGCCACAGTCTCATCCGAGTTGCTCTCCAAGTAGTGGAAGACCGCGGAGGGCGTCTCTGCAACTACCACGCTCTTCTTGGACTTGAGAGCAGGCAGCATGATTGATCACAAGGGATGTGGCAGGGAAAGGATGTGGGGCCAGGGGAGGGAGAGTGGAAGGCAGGGGTGAGGGGGCGCTGCCTACCTTGCCGGCCACAGCACTCCCAGGGCGCTCGTCTCCCTGCAGGAGGACCCTGGCGCGGTCACAGGCCATGCTGAGGTCTGATGTGGCACCTGCTGTGCTCCCTACAAATGGAGGGGAGACTGGGGACACGGCGCTGGCAGCGGGCGGCTGAGCACCGAGACCTAAGCAGCATGGCCGCTGTGCGTGATGCTCGGGTCCCTGGCGTGAAGCCACCACACTGTCCCATCTTTTAAACACCTTAGGTGCCAGCATTAGCGAGCCTCTGGACCAGACGCGACACATCCTACAGGACTCCCACCTCGCGGGGCTGTGCATGTGTCCCAGGCCACCACGCGAGCACTGTGCCAGCCGCGCCCCACCACCCAGCTCCCAGGCTTGTCCCACAATGTGCATTAGCAGGACAGTGGCTGGAGCTGCCCCACGAGGTTGGGACAGGCTCCCCAAGGAAGCTCCAGGCCCAGCCGCGGGCCCTGTCTGGATGTGGGGGCTGCGCCACATGACCCAGGCACTTGGGACCTCAGCCTGAAGTGGTGGGAACAATGCTCCCGGGGAAGGGGACAGTGCGCAGACCGCACTCCATCCCCTAAGAGACAGAGGAGCCACCTGTGACCTACATCAGCCACGGGCCTCACAGAAACCTGGGGTCTGAACGACACAGAAACTGCAAATGATGGGCATGTCCATTTTAGACGAACAAGTGGTGAGGAGCAAGCCAGGGGCGGGAAGCCCTGCGCCTGGTGGCCCTGGTGACCGGGTCTGCTGTTGGGAGAGACCCGCCTTCACACCATCCTCCACATGGCAAAAGAACGCAGTTTGTGCTCAGGCGAGAAAACAAAAGACTGGATTTACCAGGAACTACAAGGACCCATCACCACTCATCTTGTAAAGGTTGCATTTCATAGGAAAGTTAAGTCTGTGAAGCTATTACCATGTTAATAAGACTTAAAAATGTTGAAATAACACAACAGTTAATAACTACTTTTCTCCACTCAGAGATACTATGTATAGTATTCATTATGACATTATGTTACTCCATAATATTTACTGTGTCTCACACATCTTATTGTATCATGTTGTTGTTTAGTGGCAGCAGTAAGCCCAGGTATTATGATCCCCTTGTCTATTTTAAACATAAAACCCGACCATACTCCTTGTGTAAATACAGGCACACATTAAAGGCCGTACATTTCTACAGGATGCAGGTTATAATCAGAGAGTGTAAAACTGACATGTTTGCCAGGAATGTGTCCTGTAAGAGTGTTACCTACATGGGCCAAAGGGAAGCTGCTTCCACATGAAAGTCAGCTGGGTTTGCTCGTGGGCTGGAGAATTCATACTCAGCTCTATTCCATGGGGATTACTGCTGCTCTCAGGTCTCTGTCATTTAGGCTTCTTTCAATGAAAAATTCACTAAAAGTGTTTTTCTAAACATGACAAGGCAACTGGATAGCCATATGGGACAAACTGTGCCTTGACCTCTACTCACTTTATACGAAAGAACCAATCCTGAAGGGATAACTATGAAAAGTAAAATGTGAAATCTTACAGGCAGATTATTCCTAAACAGACACGAAATGTATTAATCACAAAAGAAAAAATCTGATAAACTGGGCTCTAGTAAACTTAAGAACTTGTATTTATCAAAAGATATGAGGAGAGTGAAAGTGAGCAGAGAAGATTTAACATGTCCACACACGAGTCCGACAGAGGAGGCCTATTGATCAATAAGAAAAGGAAAGACAACCTAAGAGAAAATGGGCAACAACAGCGCCCCCTTATCCCCATGGAGACGAAGGGGCCCAGGCCAGCACCGACAGGGTAACGAGTGACAGTCGCGTGACAGGCGCACAGGCCACCGGGGAGGGGACTTCCTGTGTGCTGCTGCCCAGAGAGCACCAAGCAGGTTGAGAGGGAAATGCCACATGTGAGGGTGGCCCGCAGGCGACAGCGCAGAGGGAGCGACCAATCTGATGAGGCTGCTGCAGAATCCCAACGGGAAGGTGCACATGTGTGACAGACACACGAGTGTGCCACACAGTGACACGCACAGCAGGGAGGACGGGTGTGCACAAACACAAGGCTGCACAGTGCTGGGGGGGCAGCTCACTCACACAGCCCCGCACCCCACTGGTGGCACTGGGGGCCACGGTCGGTCGGGCCGAGCGCTGGCTGCTCTATCTGGGCGCTGGTCTCACAGGCGAGTTCAGTTTATAAAAATTCACCCAATTGTCCACTCAGATTTGCACATCTGTGTGCATATTACACAACCATCAACAGTTCATGAAAATAAAAAAGAACGTGGTAGCAGTGAAGAGACAGGAAACAGACCAATAGAACAGATACCAAAAAAGCAGATCCAAGCAAGGAAAGGTCCAGCACGGGAAGATCCAGAGAAGGAAAGTGCACCCGTGGTCGCCAGGGGCTGGGGAGGGAGTGACGGCCAATGGGGACGGGTGTCTTACTAGGTGACAAGAATTGTCTGAAATTAGATAGAGGTGATCGATGCACATACTAAAAACCACTGGACTGTACACTTTAAAACATCATGTGAATGTATCTCAGAAAAGCTGTTACTGAAAAAGAAATCCATGTAGATTCAGAAACTTGGTACCGAATGAAGATGGCACAAAAAAAGGAAGGGGGGAATGAAGTGGTGAATGTATGAATGGTGTTGGGTAAATTAGACTCCACAGAGGAAGGATGAGTGGTCACCAGTGACAGCAGAGTGGTGGTGGCCGAGGGGCCGGGGAAAACCATCCACATGCCGGTGGGCACAGCGCAGCACGGACACACGGGGTGCCAGGGCCGGTGGGGAGGGTCCACAGGACACTCAGGGCAGCAGGACGCCCACCCACCACCGTGTCAGGCAGAGCCGAGCAGACAGGGTCCTCTGGGCCCCAGGGCTTCCCACCTGTACACACCTGGGCCAGGGGGTCCTTTACCTGGTGGGGCCGAAGGGGCCTGGCTGCCGGCCTGGGCCTTGCTGAGCTCGTCCGAGATCTCTTCATGGACGGAGGGCAGCGGGACAGAGTGGCTCCTCTTCAGCAGAGGCCCAGGGGCCAGCGCACGGCTGCCCCCACGCTCTGCTGGGAGGGGATGGGCATGAGGCGAGGCCTCTGTCCCCACAGTGGCACAAAGCGCACACCTGCCCCTCGGGCCACGCCCTCGTCACCTGTACCTGCGCCCACCTGCCCAGGTGACGGGTGAGCGAGGGCCCACCTCCGACTCAGGCCCTGCTCTGCCCCTGAACTGACCAGCCTCATGCTGTTGGACGAGTGCCTCAGGTGAACTGCTGCCCAGGGGGAAGCCTGGCATCCCTTTCTCAGTACCCGTCCTAGTCGTGGTGGCCTGAGCACCCCTGGAGCGGCCTGGCGAACGTGGTGCCCACCGGGGACTCGGTGAGTGAACCCACACGAGCTTGCGGGAAGGACCGAACAACGCGGCTTCACCGAGCTTTACGTCCTGTTAGCCACGTCTTTGTAAATCTGTTACAGTGGCTCCAGGACACACGTCACCTGGAGGTGATTGCTGGCCGAGAGGCCTCAACAGAGTTTCTTGCCCTAAATCGAGACCCCTCTTGAGAGCTCAGAGCTCAGAACCCGAATAGCTTTTCCAGGACCCAAGTCCTTGCGGAGATGGGGAGCTTGCGGGTGAGGCGAGGGCCGGCGGAACAGGAGGTAGGTTCCAGCACATACCTGGGTCGCGGGAGTCCTGGGGTCGCTCCTCGGGGCCGCCACCTGTTTGCCTCTTGGCCTTGCCGGCAGCCACGCTGGCCACAGACACGAGGGGGATGGCTTGGCTCTCCTGGGATGGGAGAAAGACGCAGACTGTCCCAGGCATCCTGGGCCGAGGCTCTGGGTGACGAGCATGAAACCCTCGAGGAAAAGCCACGTTAGGGAATGGAGGGTCAGCAGACACTATGCGGAAGGCCGGCTGGCTTCAGGCAAGAGACCCAGCTTGCTTTTGTCTCAGCAACTCCAGCCAGTCTCAACAATGCTCAGAAATGCCAGGAGACTCGCTACTCCTCATGACGGTGAAAAACAACGTAGAGAACAAAAGGATTTGCCTAAGACATCAGCCAATGAGGACGACAGAGCCTCAATGTCAGCAAGTGAGGAGTCTGATGAAGAAGAGCGCTGCACGGAGACATCTCCCTCTTACAAGGGACCAGGCGCACCTCAGGCTACGGGGACAGAGCAGGTCATCGCTGTCCCATCTCCTTCTCACAGGACTCTGGAATGGGAGCGAGCTTAATCCCACCTCACTGCCATTGGCTCGAAGGAGAGTCAAGGGACCCCAGGGGACAGGAAGTGACAGCCTCCAGGGGACGTGTGCCAGGTGACCAGAGGAGTCGCACAAACTGCAGACTCTCTTGGACAGGAGGCGCAGGGACAGACAGGCCTCTGGAAGACGGGCGGCGAGTGTCCAGGAGGGACGGACTGTGGCATCTGGGAGGGCCCGCCCCCAGCCTGTGGGCAGGCCAGAGCGTCCAGTGCCCGGGCCTGCAGGACACTTACGGGGTTGAAGAGCTCGGCGGTGAGGCCCAGGTAGTGATGGAGCGCCAGAAAGGTGACCCTCTGCAGCCGGACCATGATGATCTGCGAGAGATGGGAGCCCTAGTTCTGACGTCTCCACGTCACCTGAGGTGTCAGCGTTAGGGGCACACGCTCTGCACTGTTTCTGTAAGTTCTCTGTAAACCTAGAATTACTCCAAAGCAAGAAGTTTAAATTAAAGCTATTCTTTCTGGGATGGTGGCAAAACATGGAGACCGCTGTGAGGTTATGACACTAACTTACTGTAAAGTACACGCTACAGAGATTGTCTAATGCCCTGTCCTTCCTGCACCCGCCCAGAAGCCACACTGCCAGCTTGCTTCCCGCGGACCTACACAGGGACCCGCACAGGGATGCCACGGGGACGCCACGCAGCTGGAACGGTGGCCTGGAGAAGCGACCCACCTGCACCACCCTCACCAGGGTTTCGGGATACTTCTCAAAGACTCCTTGGAAAGCCAGAGCTGGAAGCCGGAGCACGGTGGACGGGACAGCAGCGCGGGCCGACACGGTTTTGTACGGTGCAGTGTGGCCCTGCAACGACAGGCACGTCTGTCTGCTCCCAGCTTCAGAGCTCGGAACCCGGCTCTCCAAAGCCCCGCTCCCACCTGCATGAGCCTCCAGCAAGGTCACCCGCCAAAGGACACCCAGGGCAAAAGACCAGGCAGTGGCCTCCGCGGAGGTATCCCCATGCAGTGGCCTCGCCCTCCCTGGGGCACAGCTGAGTCCTGTCACCACCATCTTCCCACCGCTGGTTTCTGGCAACCAGCCAGCTCTGTGCTGTCCTGATGGCTCTGCCTTTGTCATAATGTCACATACAGGGTCTCACGCAGGGTCTGGCTCTTGTCACTGTGACCGTGCACCTGAGACCCACGCCACGTACTCCCTGGTGGCTGCCGGACGCCTCGGTTTCCTCCTCTGTCCGGCAGCTACAGGACAGCTAGCCATTTCCGGCGTGGGGCACTTGGGAGTCAGGCTGCCATGGACACTCACACAGGGTCTGCGTGAACACTCTTTACTCCCCTTGAGGGACACCCAACAGTGGCACTTCTGGGTCACAGTTTTTGAGGAGCCACCAAGCTCTATCCCCACTGGCTGAACCACTTTGCATCCCACCAGCAACAACGCGCACACACACGCACCTGTGCTGTCACCTCCCAACCGGGCAAGTCCGTGGTGCCTCAGGATGGGGCTGGCCACGAGGAAGACGTGCGCGGGTGTGGGCGGTGGGGGCGCTGCCGACCTTGGGGACCCGAAGGGCTGCAGACCCTGCTCAGTCCTTGGCTGTGATTCCATCGTCTGTGCTCACTGGGCTGCAGTGGACAGATGGCCTCACCCTTCGCTTCCTGAATGACTGCTCAGGGCGTCTGCCGTGTGCTCACCTGATGCCATCGTCACCTACACTGAAGCATCTGCTCACCCCTTTTGTCTGCTGTTCCATGGGTCGCCTGTTATCTTAACGTGGAGTTCTGAGAGTTCGTTGCATACTTTGGATACAAGTCGTGTGTCAGATGTGTGCTTTGCAAGTACTCTCCCAGCCTGTGGGCTGACTGTTGGTAGTTTTGGTGAAGTCTAACTCACCAACCTTTCTCTTTCACGGGTCATGCTGTGTGTGTCAGGTCTAAGAAATCTGGGTACATAGGCTACAACCCACCTTGAGTTACAGTGAGGTGCGGGCGAGGTGCCGAGGACACTGTCTCTCCTGCGCTGACCTTTGCACCTGTTGGTGGCCAGGGGACCTGCGTGTCACCACTGTACCCCCTGGTCACTGGGGCCTGTGGTACGACTTGAAGAAGGTGTGAGTCCTTCTGGTTCTTTTTTACGCGCTTACCTATCCTACTTCCTTGCCTTCCATGTAACTACATGATCAATCTATCTATTTCTGGAAGAAAAACTTGCAGAGATTTTGATTGGAATGACCTTGAATAATTTGGGCAGATCTGCCTTCCTACCAATATTTTGTCATCCAAGCCAGGAGACAGCACATTCCGATTTTTAAGGCTTCTGTGATCTCCATCAGTGACGTGTGGTTTTCGGCACCCAGACCCTGCATGTATTGCTAGAGTCACACCTGCTATGTGGGTTTTGTGCTGTTACAAATGCTACTGTTGTTTCAGCTTCCAACGGTTCATTGCTAACATTCAGAAGTGCAACTGGGCTCATCTATTGACCCTGTGGCCTTAGTAAGCTCGCTCATAAGCTCCAGTACTCCCTGCAGATTCTGCAGGGTTTTCTATGTCCTTTGCAAACGAGACTGTCTCTTTTTGTTCTTTCCAACATGCATGACTCAGATTTCCTTCTCTCCCCGCACCGCCCTGGCGAGGCCCCCAGGTGGTGCTGGGTCAGAGTGGTGAGAACGGTCAGTCTGGGCTTGTTTCCGATGTTCGAGGGAAAATGTTCAGTCTCTCCCATGAAGTAGGAGGTTAGCTGTGAGTTTTTACAGATGCCCAATTTTAATGGATTTAGGAAATTCTCTTCTTTTCCTAATTTCTGAGAGTTTGTATCACGAATGGGTGCTGAATTCTGTCAAATGCTTCTGCCTCTATTGAGGTGACAATATGGGTTTTCTTTAGTCTGTTGATTTGGTGAATCATACGGACTGTTTTTTGAAAGATGAAACAATCCCATATCCCTAGAACAAACTCCACATGACCATTACGTAGTATCCTCTTCTATATACTGGGGGACTCAAATTTCTAGTATTTTATGGGGCATTTTTGTGTTTCAGATCATGGCGATTTTCTTTTCCTGTGCTGTCTGTCTGGGTTGGGAGCCAGGTGAGGCGGGCTCACAAGTGAGTTGGGAGGTATGCCCTCCTTTGCACTGTCTGCAAGTTGATATAAAATTAGCACGATTTCTCCTTCAAAAGTTGAAGATTCCACATGAAGCCACTTGTACTGTTTCCCCAAAAATAAGACCTAGCCACACCATCAGCTCTAATGTGTCTAATGAAAAAATTAATTTTTGCTCCAAAAGACGCATTAGAGCTGATGGTCCGGCTAGGTCTTATTTTCGGAGAAACAGGGTAGCTAGAGAGGTCCTTCTGAAGACTTTAGTCACAAATCCAACAGACACAGGACTGCTCAAATAATCTGTCTTAAGAGGGAGCTTTCGGAGCTGGTCTTGTCCCAGGACGTGGTCAATTTCAACTCCGTTGGTGACTTTTGTGGGGATAAAGGTGTGTTCACCTTTGTCTGCCGTCTGCAGAAATGTCTCCTTTCATTTCTGACACTGGTGGTTTGTGTCTCCCCTCTCCTCACTGCCCTGCTAGAGGCTTCTCTGTTTTATTGATGTTTTCTGAGAGCCAGCTTTGAGTTGCAGTGATTCTCTCTATTATTTTTCTATTTTCAATCCCACCGATTTCTGCGTTTATCCTTCCTACTCTCTTCCTTCTGCTGGCTTTGCATTTTCACTTGCTCTTCCTAGCTTCTTCTAGGAAGCAGCTGAGCTCACTGACGTGAGGCCTTGTTTTCTGTCCTAGTACAAGCATGTTACTTATCAAGTTGCCTCTATGCACGACCCACCGCACTGCACAAGTCGATCTTCTATTTTCATTTTCATTTAGCTTGAAGTGTTTTGATTTCCCTGTAACTTCTCTTTGACCAATGTTTTATATAGAAGTGTACTTTTAAATTTGCAAATATTTAGGGGATTTTGCTGCAGTTCTTTCTGTTACTGTTGCTAGTTTAATACCATCATAATCAGAGGACATGCTTTGCATGATGTCAATTCTTTGAAATGTGTGAACGTGTTTCATGGCCCAGAACGCCCCACGTGCACTCGAGAAGCGTGTGCTATGCAGTGCTGCGTCCAGTGTCCAGTGCTCCGTGCCGTCCTCTCAGTGGCTGACATCAGGGCGCTCTGTGGTGCTGCTCAGACGGCCGGTCTCGGGAGAACACCTCAGACGCCAACTGTAACTGCATCTGCTTCCCCTTGCCGTTCTCTAAGCTTCTGTTCCACTTCTGAAATCCTGTTGTTAAGTGAATACACACGTGGGAGGCCGCACCTTCTTGGTCACGGATGTCCCTGTTTACCCGGTGGCACTCCTTGGCCTGAAGTCTACTCTGTCTGCTATTAATATAGCTCCTCCGTTTTCTTTTCAGTTCTCATGACATAGGTCTGCCCATCCTTATATTTTTAACCTGAGTCTTTTTGTTTAAAGTGGGTTTCACGGAGCCAGCACGTAGTCGGATCTTTGTATGTTCACCCGTCCTTTAATCGGTGTCTTCAGTGACACTATTCACACTGTTCGCTTTAGGTTAGTTTTCTGGAGAACGGTGGTTTTCAGCAGGTCATCAAGCTGGTTAGGGTCCGACGACAGCTGTGCGCCAGCACCTGTGGGCAGTGGGCTCCGGTGCCCTGAGTTTCAGTGTCGCCTGTGATGCTCTGGCCTGCACAGCCCACATTAGCCGGCCCAGTGCCCCGGTCTGTGCCACGCTGGGTCGGCCCTGAGACTTGTCGGGGTTCACAGAGACTCAGGGGTGCACACTCACTCTCCCACCCTCAGAAACACGGCTTCCTGCCCACTGGGGCTCTGCCCGAGGCAGGCGGCCGGAGAGGAGACTAGGACTCACCTTCGTGGGCACCCACACCCCACCCGCTGTTTTCACAGAGTCCTCGGTAGCTGCTCTTCGTGTTTTGTGCAGTTTGGGTTGCATCAGCAGGAGACAGAGACTGCGCTGCTGGCATTACCCCGACTCGGTGGAACTGGAGCGTCACCTTCCTTTTGGAAATTTCCTGCTTCCTTGAAAGCCCAGTGAGGAGCCCTCACAGGTCACACAGATAGTGTGGGACGAGAACTGGTTTTCTCTCACGTGCTCGGCCACGCAAACACAAATCCAGATGAGGGGAGACGGAGTGCCCGCCCAGTCTCCTGACACCACTGTGCCCTGGGGCAGCCTGGCCAGGCCCTGCCTGCCCGCAGCGCTGCGTGGCGGGTCTCAGGACGTCCTCAGTGACAGCTGGGACTCCGCTTATTTCTTCTGCTTGGAATCCTTTCTGCTTATACAGAGGATGGTTCCCTAAGAGACCTACAACCACACCACGAGCAACAGGCATGGAACGGCCCACAGCAGTCATCTGCCAGGTATCCAAGGACGGAAATGACAGGCCAGCTCTGTCCCCTCCTCATTCGTGCCCCACTGCCACCCGCCCCCCCAGCGGCACCCCTTCTACACTCCTCCCCTTCCCAGCACTTCTCATCTGCTCGAATCAGAGAGAAAAGCCAGCGTGTGGCGGGGGGGGGGGAGCAGGCGGGGAGAATGACACACGGCAGCTGTTACTAAAAATGGCTCTGGGCATTTCATTTTTCAAATTGACTCATTTAATCAGAAAAACAACAACTTCAACCTCACCTAAAACGGAGGAACTCTGAAAAGCACAGGGAGAGGCTGTGCTGATAGGGGTGTGAGGGGGGTCCCCAGCATGTGTCACAACAGAAAACAGTCACAAACAACTTAAAGGTCAACCAGCAACAGACAGGTCAGCAGAGGCGCAGATGACCAACCAGGACACCTGTCTGTGAGGAGCCACCCTGCACTAATAACCCTGCACAAACCAAGCGGGCTGCAGAAGAGCTGGGGACAGCGTGACGCCATTTACGAGTCAGTTGTGAAAAGTCATATCACGTATTGTAGAAAGCCAGAGAAAATTTGGACCAGCAGCTGCCTCTGAGGACAGGAGGGGAGAGGTCGGGAGGAGGGGGGGAGCTGCACCTGAGCTACAGCTCGATGGGGTGGCCACTGACAGCTGGGCAACAGCCAGCCTGTCTACTCACTAGGTCGTGCTTTTTGCCATATCTGAAATATTTCATAACAAAGTTATGCAAATTCAAAGAGGCGGCCGCAGGGAGGTGGGCGGAGCCCAGCGTCCAGCTGTAAGCCTCGGGCTGTCCTGTGCCTGTGGTGACACAGCTGACGCTGCTGGACCACGGGTAGGAAAGGTGTTGAGAGTGGAGCCTAAGAGCTTCCATCTCGAGGAGCTTTTTCTTGTCTTTTTATTGTGTCTGTGTGAGAGACGGATGTTAACTAGACCTGTGCGGCAATCATCCCACGATAGACCTAAAATCATGCCACACACCTTGAACTTACACAGTGAAGTACGGCAGTTATTTGTCAATAAAACTGAAAAAAATGAAATAAAGTAAAAACTGTCTCAGTGGCAAAAGAACAGACTGTTACTTCAGTAGAAAAAGTAACACTAAAGCCTACCTCCCACTAACGACGGTGGCTTGAGGATAAATGTGTCATCTCTGCGCTACCACAAAGGTGCAGACCTCCAAGGAGGAAGGCAAATGCTATGAGCGGACGAGACGTGCAACAACGTTGGGAAACTGATGAGATGTGAGGGGCAGTGGTAGCTAATGGGGCCAACAGGGCCATGTAATGAAGTCGCCCGTTTCCCTCAGGGGTGAGAGCCGAGTGGTGAAAACCGACCCTGTGCCAGCCACGCCCGCTCCCTGACCCGCTGCTGGCCCTAGCGGTCTCCTGCAGATGGGGAAGCAGACACGTCTGCACACCAGGACATCAAGCACAGCTAAGGGCTGAGCTCCGCGTCACGTCTGGGCTGGGCGCCTCTAGACACCCTGTCCGACCCCCCTCAGTCCCACCACGGCAGGACATGGCAGAATCCTGCATGGGACTTTGCCCTAAAGGACAGACCTATGGACGCTGATGGGGTCCCCCACCCCCGGCCAGCCTTCCTGCAGGGAGCCGCAGGGGAGAAGCCCTCAGCACACATGGGTCTCACAGCCAGCTTCCAAGAAGCTCCCGCGGTTTTTCTTTCTACAATCACCCCACATGCCCACGGCCCAAATGAAGGTCTAGGACATTTACAGCAACCAGCTTATCTAAGCCTCCCTAGAGCCCCGACAAGTAACAGCTCACGGTGCCGATGGCTTTCAACCCAAAGTGACACAAGACTGGCCTCCAGCAGCCTGCGCCAAAGCTGCTTCTGCTCCATCCCGGCCTCCGAGGGAGGGGCGCGGAGCCATCACTCCCTAGTTCACCTGCATGGAGCTGGTGGCCCTCACAGGCCCGACTGCACGTCCGAGTCCCCTGTCCCAGCACAAGGCTGCAGGTACGAGTGCCCCCCGGCTGCGTGCCTGCCTTCCAAGGGGGTCGGCCCTGCTCAGAGGAGGTGGTGTCCCTCTCAGCCCCGGCCAAGCGTCTCGTGAAGTCACACCTGGTCCTGGGAGCAGAGCACGACCCTGGAGCCTGTCCACGCCTCCACCCCAGGCGCCACATCAGCTCAGAGCACATCTCTGCCCGTCTGACGGGGTGAACACACTGGATACTCCCGAAGTTTCTGTTTAGAGCGTGTCACCCGCTTGCCATGCACACGAACTGAGGTCTGGGCTGGAGGACACACACCAAGGGCCCCTCGGCTGTGAGGGCCAGACACGTGCCTGGACTCCTAGCCCTGAGTGCAGGCATCCTGGCCGTGGCTTAATTGCTCTGGAGACGCCCCTGGGCAACGTCTGGAGACACTGAGCTACAAGCTGCCCAATATACAGCCAGCAACGAAGGAAGAGGTAGAAGTTCAGGGCCAGGTTAAAATCAAACACACCTGCTGAGTTACACAGCTTTGTGCACTTATCAACTCAGCTAACGGGCACATAGGATCTGTCTTACTGCACGTGGGTCTGATTGCGAAGAAAAAGACCATTAAACCAGAATTAATTCAAGTCAACGGGGAGGCGCGAGGCATCTGCAGTGGAGACTACACACTGACTTTCCCGTCTGCCCACCTTGAGTTTGTCTGCAAACTACCATAACAAGAAGTTGAAAAATCGTGTGATAACATGAGCGGCTGTCTTTTAACTGCTCAGACCAGTGAAGATCAAACGCGAGATGGCTCACGAGCTGTGGTGTCCTCACTGTGGCCAGTGGGTCGGCCTCTGGGGGATGTGTCCCCCCAGGTCCAGCAAGTCTCCCCCGCACAGCCCACTGCACACCTGGGCTGCCTGCCCTACAGAGGGGACTTCAGACACAGGAAGTGATGTCCATGCAAGACCACACGCCCAGAGAGCTGCATGTCAGTGCACAAGATCAGGGAGGGTCCCTCCAGGGAGGGGCCTCGGGCTGGAAGGACGGAGGAGACTTGTCACTGCACGACGCTCTGTGCCCTTGAATCTTGGACCATGTCCAGAAAGCAATCATTTCAGAGACAGCCAAAACCTGTACGCAAAGGCCCAGGTCTACATGAACATGCAGCGTGGACCCTGCCCCCCCCATCCCCCACCCGCCCCACAGGGCACTGGCCTTGGTGCTGAGGGACCTGCCAGCCAGGCCAGAGTGGGCGGGCGCGGCACCAGGCACTCACGGTGATGACGTCCAGGATGCTGAGCAGGCTGTGGACGCTGTCTCCGGCCAGAACCTCCTTGACCACCACCTCGGTGCCATCCTGTGCTTGAGAAGCAGAGCAGAGTTGTCTGCTGGTGGGAGGCCCGACCCAGGCCAGCTGGGCAAGCCAACCTCCACCACCGCTTCCAGGAGTGGGACTCGGGTGTGAGGAGCTCAAAAGTACAGGACAGATAGTGAACAGGAGGGACGAAGAAAGCAGGCAGCCTGGCAGACGCTCAGCCCACAGTGTGTCCTCTCTGGGAGGCTTAGGCTGCACACCCAGACCTGAGGGTGCCGGCCCAACTAAAGGGCTAGTCATTGTCAGCACGGATAATAGCACTTCCGTGTATGTCCCCACTGCATTAAAAGAGAAAGGAAACCCTGCAATGTTGGGGGTTTAACACAGGATTTAACGCATCATTCAGCGACACGTCCTTATCAGGTGTCATCAGGCAATTTCCTCGTCGTGCGAATATCACTGAGGCACCTACACAATCCCAGATGGCATAGCCCACCTGAGCCGTGCGGGGGAGCCCAGCCCACATCTGGGCTACAATCCCGCACAGCTCATTACTGTACCGACTACTGTGGGCAACTACAGCACAATGGTAAGTGTTTGTGTATCTAAACATAGAAAAGGACAATGAAAACACAGAGGAAAACAACGGCACGCCCGCTCAGGGCACCTGCTGTGCAACAGCCTCCAGGACTGGCAGCTGCTCTGGGTGAGTGAGTGGTGAGCGAGCGAGCGGGAGTGATGTGACGGCCAGGACATGACTGCACGACTGTCCCCTTCACACACTGGACACCTAGGCCCACTAATTCATAAACAGGACTTTTTCTTCACTGAAAAATTAACCTTAGCTCACTGTAACTTTATTGCTGCGTAAACTATTTCATTTTACATAGTAGAAAAGTTATAGTCAGTAACGCGTTTCGCTGTGACGTTACGACAGCTGTGATGTCACTGTGCGGCAGGAACTTTCAGCTCCATCATAACCCTATGGGACGACCACCGTATACATGGTCCACTGTTGACCAAAACATCATTATTCGGGGCATGACTGTATCGGACCCAGGAAAACCTTTGGAACCTGTCCAAACCTGGCCCTAGTCACCCAGGAGCCCTTCCACGGGCCCAAAGGCTCTGAGGCTTTCAGGAGGCGTGCCCGCTGCACGGCCATAGCCCTCCATGCTGACAGCCCGGCTGGAGAAGTCTGGACAAAGTCCATTTCCTGTCCAGTTGCCCCTTTAAGTCCAGCCGTAGACAAAGCTACACGCTGAGAATTCTACACAGACAACACATGGTTTAGAAGCCATGAAGACATGCACGAGCCACGTGGGTCAGGGCCCAGCCCCAGGGCTCCACAGCTGGGAACTCCATCCAGCTGGGGACAACCTCGTCAGTCGGGGTTCAGTAAGTGTCTGCTTTAAACAGCAATGAGCGGTGGCGAGCCCAGGTCACACGCCACAGGGTAAATCAACCCGTACGCCTTCGTGGAAAGCAGCGGGACCTTGAAGGTTTGGCCTGGAGGTCACCCCGGCAACTGTGATTAAAGGGTACAATCTAACAGAGGCAGAAAGCAAGTACTTAGCTTCCAAATGAATCAGTACCTTTCTCATTGTCTTAAGAGTGAAAATGATTTATAACCTGAAACCTGAAAAGAAGGCAATGGTACAACTGATCGTGGAGATAGATAGCCAACCGCTGGGGGGCTCCTGAGGAAGTAGAAGAGGTATTTCAAAGTGCCTGGGACGTATCAGGCGAGATGCAGAACTAAAACCACCAAATGCCCCGAACCCACTAAACAGAAGGCACACATGTGCGTGAGGAAAAGACAACCACCAACGTCCAAAGAGCACCTGTGTTCCAGTGTTGGGCTCAAAGTGTGCCTTTTTCCCCAAAGAACTAAAATTGAAAATTTTGCCCTAATTTCTCAGTGAAAAACTTCAAAAACTTGGAAGAGCGCAGACCTCTAGGAAATACACCACCGACTCGCACCCTCCACTTGGCCCCGCAGCCCCCGCACAGGGCAGGCAGGTGCCTTACCGCGTCCTGCAGGCAGACTTCCAGGCGTCCATCCTGCACCACATAGATGCTCGTGTCCGGCTCCCCTGGCTTGAACACGTGCTCCCCTTCGAGCAGCTGCACAAACACCATGTGTCTGCAAAGTTCCAGGAACAGTGGCTTCTCAAAATGGCCCAGGACCCTGCAAGAACCAGCATGCTCGGGAGACGCCCTCCAGGCAGGAGGGAAGGCGGCTGGCATTCGGAGGAGGCTGACGGGGGTAGAGGCCAACATCACCGCTGGCCAGACCCACAGGGCAGGCTTTCCAGGGCCGCGGCCTGGGATCTCCGTCGGGACAGAGGCTTAAACTATGGGAACTCCCATAAGCTGTTTTCCCATCAGATCAGAGAACTCTGCGGCCGAGACTAGGGACTTGAACCAGATGCGTAGCCAAGGCCAGGCCGAGGGGCACCCTCCCGGGATGAAGAAACAATAATAGAAGGAAGAAAGGGGCTTTCTGGGGAGATATGGAAGGGACCGAGACTTGTGGCCTTCGATCCAGCCCCACACTTGGCACACTCGCTCTGTTTCCTCCTGGATATGAAAACACTGACAGCCGTGAAGCACCAGCGGAGAGGCCCCGCTCCCTGCGGCAGGAGGGCGAGCACGGCCTCCCGGGCCCAGCGCCTTACCGCACATTTTTCAGCATGTACAGAACTTCTGAGGGCAGGTGAGAGTTCTTCACGTCAAACTCCGTGAGGTCAGCCTCTAGCAGCGAGGGCGGGGGCTCCTTGGGCTGCAGGGTGGGGTACTCCTTCTTGAAATGCAGGATCCTACAAGCAATAGGTTCACGGCAGCTGGAATATGTGCTGCGAGCCCGGAGGCAGGACAGGGGCACGGCAGCAGCGAGGTCAGAAGGCTCGCCAGTGCCGCCAGGGAGGGCAGCTGGGACGCGATTTGCGCTGATGGGTACTCAGTACCTCTTAGCCAGAGACAGCACCTTGGTCCTCTTCCTTACCCGCTGCCGGGACGCTGCTGTGTTCCCCACAAGTGTATGGGGGAGTGTGGTCACCTGTAGAGTGAAAGGAGAGGCTGAGTGGTGAGCCTGAGACCAGCTAGATCCAGTTCTCAGCCTCAGGACCTGCCTGTGGGTCATCCGCAGTCCTGACACCAGCCTGCCCAGGACGTGGTCTACCATCCTTGGTGCCGTTGACAATGATGCACTACACGCCATGTCCCCAGTTAGCGCCCGCCCACAGAGCTCCTGTGTCTCCTTTGCCTGGAGGGTGGTGCTGTCCCGCCTCCCCCCTCATGCTGGCATGGCAGCCCCTCCCACAGCCATTTAAAAGGCCTGCGCCCTGGCCCTGCCTGCCTCCCTTTCCCTCCAACCTGGTCCCTGCACACCTGTCCTGGTCCCTGTATGCCCATCCCTGGCCCTACACACCTGTCCCAGTCCCTGCACACCTGTCTCAGTCCCTGTAGGCCCATCCCGGTCCCTGCACACCCATCCCGGTCCCTGCACGCCCATCCTGGGTCTGGAAAGCTCTTCGCCCCTTCCCCACTGTGGAGGCTGACTCCATGCTCTGGATGGTGGTGTGAGTGCCTGGCTCCTACCCTGGATAGTGGCAGGTGCTCGGGCTCTGTGAGCCCACGGTTCAGCTGTGGTGTGGGTGTGTGACCACAACTCCCCGCTCTCCCAGGTGTCCCACCCATGGGACCACGTTCCTGTGCTCCGCAGCCCAGGTGCAGCTTGCCGCTGCTGGCCTCAGTAGGACCATGGGGGGATGAGTGGCCCTGCACGAGGCCCCATACCGTCCCACACTCCAGGGCCCAGCCCCCACAGAGTGGCCACAGCGCATCGACAGCCCCAGCCTCTCTTCCCTTTGCCAGCACCTGACACTGATGAGACCAGAAGACGCAGCAAGGACGCGCCCACACCTCCCGGTCTGATAGCTCAAGTTTTCTACCACGGACATGAGGTAACGGTGCAACCTGCTTACAACCCGAGAGGCTCCTCTGCGCTGCACCTCAAGGACAGCAGGTCTCTGGCAGTCTGCTGGGCCCTCCCTCCCCTCGGGGTCAGCAGGAAGGGCTCGACCAGGCTGCTGGTCCTCCTGATGGCGGCTTCCACCTCGTGGGGACCTGGCCCCAAATCCTGGCATGACCACCAATCGCAGCCCTGGAGCCAGAACCCTCTGTGCCCGCGCACCCAGGGATGTTTCTGGAAGGGGCCTGCTGACCTCTCTTCTGGTTAAGACAAACGTCATTCACAGGGCTGACGGGGCCTCACTCTGCACCTGCTTTAATCCGGCTGAGCCCTGTCCAAACCTTCCTGAGCCCCTGAGCCATCCCTGCCCAGCTGGTTGCGCCTCTGGGCGTGGGCGGCCCAGGGCTGCGGGATGAAGCAGCACACGCCACGGGCTGCCGGGCCCCCATCCTGCGGGGCCTGAGGCCAGGTTACCTTTCTCATGATCTTCCGGCCATAGAACATCACTTTGTCCCTCTTCCGGAACCTGTACTGAGGGGCGGGCTGTACGTGTCCTGCAAGGGGAGCAAAGGGCACCGCGGGGCCTGAGGCTCCACCAGGGCAGCAGGCGCACACGCACCTGTCCTGCCCCTGCTCCGTCACACAGCACGTGGGAAAAGCACGCAGCCAGTGGCCCAGGGCTGTGACGAACGGGCCAGAGGAAGCGGGAATGGCAGCTCTTGTCACGGAAGCCTTCAGACTTCGTGAGAACACACTCATATTCCACAGATCCGATGGGCTTGGCCTCGGCCTGTGTCCCACAAAAGCCACCACGGGCCTGAGGGCTGCTCCCCAGAGCTTGAAACACAGGGCAAGTCACCCGAATCTCCCCCGCCCCCCCGAGCACAGTCTGAAGCAATATACTCACGGAACTGGTTAACCCTTCTATACATAAAAAAGACGGTGATGCCGACGAGGGCCAGGGACAAGAGGGCTCCAATCGCCATGCCCGTCAGCTGGGTGAGATGACAGACAGAGTGCCCGTCAGCAAGGCCGCCCACCCCTCCCAGCCCCGACCTCAGGCTGACACGAGGGGCCGGGCAGCCCGCGGGGACAGCCATCTGGGAGCCTGTGAGGCGGATACCATGGTAGAGTGTGAATGCTGCTCCATCAACTGCAGCCACCAGGATTGCAGGGCGGTGCCCACGCAGACGCCAGCCTGGAGGAGAACACACGGTCAGCAAGGACAGGACGGGCACGGCCCGGGCTTCCCAGGGAGGCGAGGTGCTGAGCCCAAGAGCCAAGGAGCACAGCAAGAGACCTGTCTCCACAGCCACCAGGGGCCAGTTGGGCAGCTGTGCTGTGCTGACAACAAATGCTCTGGGCATTTAACTACATCATTAACACATCTGAACCCTGAGTCCTTGGCTTTCCAAGGCCTCAGGATACAAGTCCAGAGCAAAATGCCCCACTGGCCCAGGGGCGCAGAGGCCGGCTCTCAGTGCCCTTGGGTCACTGACAGGACCACGCCCTGCTGGCCCCAGGGCACATGGAACCCCGAGAGCCAGCAGTGCTAAGAAACCCCAAGGAGCCATGTGGATTCTGAGAACATGAAATGCCAGCTCCCAGCAGAGAAGGGCTACGAGCCTGCTCCCCCACCAGGCCCCAGGAAAGAGTTACTGGGGGCTTTAGCTGTCCAGCACCGAGGGATGGAGGGAAGAGAGAAGTGAGCAGGCAGAGGCTGGGGCCACCCATGTGGAGGACGCCAGCAGATTCCCGAGAGGATGGAGATGAAATGAGAGCAGCCAACAGCCACATGCCTCCCCCTCAGGCAGCCAGGTACGGGATGGGGTGGGGACACTTGCCAACCCTTCAAGTTTCTGCACAAGTGCCGAGGACTCAAGCAGCGTGTCTGATCCTTCAGCGAGCCGGGATCAGACACAATATCGGTGCCAAAAAACCAAGGAAATTGGAAGGGCCCTTGGACAGCGTCTCACAAGCAGACTGCCATCAGGACAGTGTCTGCTGGTCCAGAGAACTCAACCTGTGCGCTCAGGAGGCCAACGGGACAGCGGGGGCTTCTGCTCCAGAGCCCAGGCAGCCAGCCCCTCCGGGCCCAGACCGCGTCAGCACCCACAGTCACAACCTTCACTGAAGAGTCCCTCGGAGCTCAGCCACCACCCCGGGACAGCCAGGACTACCCAAGGACAGGACCCACGGAGTCCCCTCGCCTATGCACACAATCTCCATGGCTGGCACCTCAGACTTTTCTAGCTCTTCGCTGTCTGAATGCATCAAACTGTCTAGGTTAGGAAGAAAGGTCTCTGTGATGTGGCTACAGATGTGCCACAGAGGAAAAGATCCTCAGTCAAAACAAGCAGGCGAAGTTCTACAGGGAAGCAGAGACCGGCAACTGTGACCTCGGGGCAGAAAGAGGCACAGAGGCCCACACTGCCGCTCCCACACTTGGCAGCCAGCACTCAACGGACCCTTTCTCCAGGTCCAGAAGCGCCCTTAATTGGAACTCGTCACCAGAACCCTCCTGTTCCGTACCTCCGGGCTGGCATCCTCCTCCTGCTCCATGGCTGAAAAGGAAACACAGTCAAGGTGAGAAGATAGACTGATGCCAACGAGGGCATGTGTTCCAGCCGCTTGCACTAACGTGGGAGAGCCACACTTTCAGCCTTTCCCCAGGCTCCTTTCCTCCTTAAACTACGTTTTCATTGAGAGGAAAACCCAGAAGAAACTGTTCTCCACGAAGAGAAGCTGCCTTTCCAGGAGCATGAGAGCCACATCCCTCTCCACAAACAGCCCTCACGTGTTTGCCCAGGAACCTAGTCCCTGCTCCTCTCCCAGGCCATGGAGGGGAATGTAAGCAGCTAGGCGGAGGCTGAGTGCAGACAGACAGGGCCTCCCAGAGCTGGGGCGGGGCACAGGCCTGGGCCGGGCAGCAGCAGGCTCACAGATCCTCCCTGGTGGCCCTTGCCTGGGGATCTCCCATTCAGTGTGGCTGAGCTCTCAGGTGGGTGTGTTGGGTCTAGGGATGACAAACTGGAGACCAGCCCTGCTCACCTGGCCTCTGTCCAGTGGGGAGAAGCCACGTCCGGGGCTTCACCTTTCAGTTCCCAGGCCCCACAGGACAGCGGCAACAAGGGAGGTTTAGCTCTTCCAAAATCCCATCTGGGAAGCCAGGGAGCAGAGGCAGATGTGGGACCAAAAGTCCTGTGCACTCCCCAGCCCAGGTGGGAAACTTCTCAGGTGAGTGTCCTCAAGGGCCAGCAGGCGGCCAACCCCAGCTCTGCGGCCTCCTACTGCCCTGACCAGGTGCCAGTCTCCCCACACCGCTGATTTGCGCTGGGGCAGAGCTCACCACCTCCAGCACCGGTTAGCGTTCTCCACCCGGGCAGCCCTGCAGCCAGAGGAAAGGCCACCCAACGAACTGGGGGCCTGGGCCGGAGGCTTGGGGGCCTGCACGGCCCTGGGAGTCACGTTAGGGGAGCAGTAGGTTAAGTGGCAGCAGGGTTGGAGGGCTGTCAGCGTTAGGGGCGTCAGAGTTAGGGGAATGGCAGGTTAAGGGGTGTCTGGGTTAGGTAACCGGTATTATGGGGGTATAGGGGCTGAAGGGCCATTGGGTTGGGGCGGCAGGATTGCGGGACTTCAGTATTACAGGGACGCCGGGGTCAGACGGTTGGGAGACATCAGTGTTACGGGGCGTCGGAGTTGGGGGACGTCGGTGTTACCGGGGCGTCGGAGTTGGGGGACGTCGGTGTTACCGGGGCGTCGGAGTTGGGGGACGTCGGTGTTACCGGGGCGTCGGAGTTGGGGGACGTCGGTGTTACCGGGGCGTCGGAGTTGGGGGACGTCGGTGTTACCGGGGCGTCGGTGTTGGGGGACGTCGGTGTTACCGGGGCGTCGGAGTTGGGGGACGTCGGTGTTACCGGGGCGTCGGTGTTGGGGGACGTCGGTGTTACCGGGGCGTCGGAGTTGGGGGACGTCGGTGTTACCGGGGCGTCGGAGTTGGGGGACGTCGGTGTTACCGGGGCGTCGGTGTTGGGGGACGTCGGTGTTACCGGGGCGTCGGAGTTGGGGGACGTCGGTGTTACCGGGGCGTCGGAGTTGGGGGACGTCGGTGTTACCGGGGCGTCGGTGTTGGGGGACGTCGGTGTTACCGGGGCGTCGGAGTTGGGGGACGTCGGTGTTACCGGGGCGTCGGTGTTGGGGGACGTCGGTGTTACCGGGGCGTCGGAGTTGGGGGACGTCGGTGTTACCGGGGCGTCGGAGTTGGGGGACGTCGGTGTTACCGGGGCGTCGGAGTTGGGGGACGTCGGTGTTACCGGGGCGTCGGTGTTGGGGGACGTCGGTGTTACCGGGGCGTCGGTGTTGGGGGACGTCGGTGTTACCGGGGCGTCGGTGTTGGGGGACGTCGGTGTTACCGGGGCGTCGGTGTTGGGGGACGTCGGTGTTACCGGGGCGTCGGTGTTGGGGGACGTCGGTGTTACCGGGGCGTCGGTGTTAGGGGTGTGGGGTTCAGAGGCGTCGGGTCCGGGGCGTTCGTGTTACGGGGTTGCGGGCAGCGGTTGACAGCCGAGGGACTGGGAGGACGCGGGCTGCGGCTCCCACAAGCGGCTCCCCGCGCAGCGCAGAGCAGGCGGGCCCGTGGGGCAGTGAGGGCGCTGCCGGCTCCCCCTCCCCAAGGGGCCGGACCCCGAACTCGCCACCTCCAGGCGCTCGGCGGTCACTCACCGGGACGGCGCGCTCCCGGCGCCCGCGCCCCGTCACCCCGCCCCGACGTCCCGCTCCCGACGCGTCGGCGCGACGCCGGATCTCCCTGCGCATTGGCCGGGTCCCCCAAGGCCTGCCCCCTCTCAAGGCCGCGGCTGCGCATTGGGCGCGGCGCAGCCAATCGGAGCGGCTCTTGCTGCGGCGCGAGCCGAGGGCGCCGGAAGCTGCGCGCGGCGGGGCCTGTGGCTGCGCGGTTGCTGGCGCGCTGCGGCCGGCGGGTGAGGGCCGGCATGGGGCTGCTGAGCGGGGCGGCTCGCTGCCTGGTGCGCGGCGCTGACCGGATGAGCAAGTGGACCAGCAAGCGAGGCCCGCGCTCCTTCTACAAGGGCCGCGGCGCGAAGGCCCCCGGCGTCCACGCCCGCGGCGGGAAGTTCGTGGTGGTCCAGGAGATGGTGCCGGAGCTGGTGGTGCCCGACCTGGCCGGCTTCAAGCTCAAGCCCTACGTGAACTACCGCGCCCCGGCGGGCACGGACACACCCCTGACGGCGGAGCAGCTCTTTCGGGAAGCGGTGGCGCCTGCCATCGAGAAGGACTTCAAGGACGGGACCTTCGACCCCGCGCAGCTGGAGAAGTACGGCTTCGAGCCCACGCAGGAAGGCAAGCTGTTCCGGCTGTACCCCAAGAACTTCCCGCGCTAGCCGAGCGCGCGCCCCGCCGTCCCCGCCGTCCCCGCGCCCCTCGGCCGGGCGGGCGCGTCCTGTCTATTAAAGAGCCTGGCTCCCATGGTGTGTGTCGCTAGCGTCCGGTCGTGGTGCAGGGAGAGCACGCGGTGACCTAGGCGGCGCTCCCATGGAGCCCATTCCCTGTGGCTCCGGGAACTAGGCCGCCGCGAGCGCACGTCCCTTAGCCGAGGAGGCGCCTGCACAGGGCAGAGCGCGCCACGCGGTCGCCTCTTAGCTCACCCCCCAGACGCTTCACTCCGAGTAACCAGCGATGGGCATCTTCTTTATGACAGTTTCCAAAGCAGCTATTTGTGTGTGGGGGGCGGGGGGGGGCTGTCAGGTGAAAGAAGCTGCTCCCCTTGGGGCAAACCTAAAGATGAGGCTGCCCAGGGAGTTAGTGCCCAACGAAGGTTTCTCTAGCAATCTGATCTTCCTCTTTGCGTCCGCCCCTTTCAGTGCATAGCCCACCAGATCTATGTTCTCGGCTTAACTGGTGACAAGCCTGACACACACTAAAGGAAGGCTCAGCGTTTCTCTATTGAAATAAATGGGCCCTTAGGTGGGAATTGATCAGTCAGCATGGAATAATTCATAATGCACTCTGACACACGGGACGTTGCGTTTCATCAGAAAATGAGAGCAAAGTGTTATTGCGTGTTTTCTGACTCTGAACACATACATCGTACCAGTGATGCTAAGGAACTGGCAAATTCAATAGTGGCCGTGGCACAACATGCCCTTGTCTGTGGGAGGGAGTCAGGTGGGTCACAAACCCAGTTAGATGCTGGATTACTCGTGTCCACAGTCTGGAAGGTACTCAGTTCACGAAAGCCAGGATGAGGAAGTGTGATTAACCCGCCACACTGACATTTCAAGTTCACAGCGGCTAAGGCAACACAGCATACAGACCCGCCATCTGCAAAGCGGGCTAACAGCACTTCAGTGCCGTGTGAGGTGATCTTTTTAGAAGTTCACAGGAAACTACTGGTGTTACAAAGTAGCATTTGTAAAAAACACACCCTTTGTTTAGTTAATATAAATAACTACTTAAATAAGTAGGAAGAACTGAAAGTCAAATCCACATAAGAAAGGGAAACATTTGAGAGCTGGAGAGGCTCCTCGCACTGGCTTCCACCTGCTCCCTGTCAGACAGAATCACCATCGGGAAGGGCCCAGTAGGTAAGGTTTATTTAAGAAGTCAATAGCTTTCTTGCTGTTTACACAGTATGCCCCATAAGATGCACTGGGCCCTACACCGTAACCTGCACAGATTGGTAAGAATCTCCTGAGATGGTCTCAGGGCAGTCCATGCACAGCTGGTCTTCATGATTTCAAAGGAAGCACCCTCCCCCTTAGCTCAGCTGTTGTCCCACTTCCAGAGGTGAAGAACATGGTTGTAGAAAGAGCAAGTCGCTAGGAGGCTGATGTCCAAGTGGGCTGTTTCCAGACACGAGTCACTGTCACAGATTTTGGTCCCTGGGGTGTGTAGCCGGCTGCCACTTTTCGTGTCCTCTGTCAGTGGATGCACGGAAGTCCACCCCTTACCTCCACTGTGGAGCTTGGCCCGACTGTCTCCATCATGGTCCGCTAAGCGATCAAAAGACGGAGGTTCTAGCGACTGGCCTACAGCCTTGCGGTTATGGACCACATCTGCTGTCCTGGCCCCAAGGTTGCTATAGGCAGAGGACCCCAAGAGGAGTGACTGCTGGGTCTGCGGCAGAAGGTGGAAGTTGAGCCAGGACCAATCAGCTCCATACACCAATGAGTCTGGCAACGTGTAGGACGCAGAGACTGTGCATGCTTCCTGCTTCTCTGGAGTGAGACAGGAGAACACGGAAACAACGCTACTCAGTGTTGATCTTGTCACACCCAACTGATGGCCCCTGCCCACCCTCACAGGGAGACTGCCATGGGCAGCCACAATGTGTCAGAGGCGTCAGGGAGGTGTGGCCAGACAGCAGAGGGGAGCAGAGAACAGCTGGCAGCGAGTGCACTGAATCATCAGGCCACACGGGATCAAAAATTCCATAAGGTACAAACAGTACAAGCAAGCCACACTGATTGCAGTGCAATAAGATGAAAAATAACACCATCAAAATACAAAAAAGCCCTCTACCTAAAAATTTAAAAACATTCAACTAAACCACATGGGTAAAAGTGGAATTACAAATTGAAGTCACAGAATTTCTTTTAAAAAAATGAAATTACTTCACATCAGAACCTAAAAATGTGCTCAAATCAGAGAAAAAGTTAGACATAAAAACACTTAATACAAACAAAATAATAAAATTAAGTGAATTGCATTCCTAACTCAAAATGCCAGAGAAAGAACTGGGGACAAGGAGGAGGGAGACAAAGCTAAAAGGAAAAACTGATGAGACAGAACAGAAAAACCATACAACTAAGAAAAACTCAAAATCCTACTTCTTTAAAAGAAATAATAAGATAAACCTCTAGCTAACCTAATTAAGGAAAAAAGAACTTTACATATATACAGAGGGTGCCAAAAAAAATGTATACACATTTTTAGAAAGGAAAAAACTATTAAAATTGTGATAATATATACCAATAACAAAAGATGAATACAAGTCACATTTGACTTCTGCAATTACAAGAGGTGCTCAAAGTGGTTCCCATCAGCATTCAGACACTTCTGATGATGGCGAACTACTGCTTGAGCAACACTGACCAAAGTGTCCACTTGTATGTTTTTTGGCACCCCCGGTATATTCGTATATTTGCATAAATACACAAAACCTGACAAAGGGGAAATAACCATTAAAAAGAAGAAATTTTTTAAAAGCACGAATGGCTTTTTTATATGCTTTTATGCAAATGAGTTTCAAAATGTAGATGAAATGAGTAATAACCTAGGAAAATACAGTTCACCAAAACTGACCCCAGTAGGGACATAAAGTATAAACCAACTTTCATAGAAAAATATAAAGTTGTCAAGGAACGTCCACACAAAAATAGATCAGGCCCAGATAGACTCACAAGAGAATCTTACCAAATCTTGAAAGAAAAAATAATCCAAATGAACTAAAAATTATTCAAGAGAAAATGAAGAAAAAATTTCACACTTTTGCTTTTGATCTTCATATGAACCAAACAATCTGACATATAATCTTGCTAAAAATAGCACAAAAGAAAATTTGTGCCACTTTGAACATTAATGAAAAACCCTAAATAAGATACCACCCAGAGACAACGTTAAAAAGACCAAGTGGGGTTTATCCAGGAACACATTCCGTGAGGAAATCCATAAACAAATTCACCATTAATGAATCCAAGGGGAAAATGAGTCCAGTTCAACAGATATGCTAAAACCACTTGAGAAAACTTTAACAATTCCTGATTTTAAAAAAATGAAGAGGGGGGTGGGGGGTGGGAGATGAAGGTAAGGGGGATCAAATATATGGTGATGGAAGGAGAACTGACTCTGGGTGATGAACACACAATGGGATTTATAGATGATGTAATACAGAATTGTACACCTGAAATCTATGTAATTTTACTAACAATTGTCATCCCAATAAATTTAAAAAAACGAACAAGAATTTATGGACACTTCTTCAGCATGATAAACTGTACCTTTTGGCAGATGGCACATTTACTTGGAAAACACAGAATCAACGATAAAACTGACAGAAACAATTTATAAAATTTTTAGTAAGGCAGCAGGATATGAAATTATCAACAAAAAAACCCAATAGTTTTCAAATACTCAGACAATATCCAGTTAGAAGCTATAATGGAAGACAATATTGCTATTTTATTACAATAGCAACAAAAAGATAAACTATTTAGGAATAAAGTTAACGAGAAATGTACAATGTATACACACAGAAAGATGTGAAAAAATGGAAAGGTATCCCTCTTCTTGAGTAAGATAAAGATGGGAAGTTAAGTCAGATGTAAAGTTGATTTATATTTAATACAATCCTTATAAAGAACCAATAGACTGCTTTCTGGGACAAGTTGACATTCAAGTTCAAAATATAAGAATAGTCAGGAAATCCTGGAGAAGAGCCAGAAGAGGCAGTATCGCCACCATCACAAATACACCGCCACGCCTCCACAATTAAGGCAGTGGGACAGAACGGGGGACGAGAAACCAAAGAAGGTACGTGTGGCATCTCAATTCACTGGGAGCACATGGATTTTTCAATAAATGGTGTTGGGACAGCTCCACACACCACTGAGAAGAACACGAATCCAAGTTCTCACCGTAAAAAAGCAAAACTACACGAGTATGAGAAGAAAACACTGGTGATTCCTTTGTAACCTGCGTGTGGGAGGGTAAAGGCTTTTTAACTAAGGCTCAAAATCCAGATTCAATGAAAAACAATTACAAATTGGCTTAAAAACCAAAACAAAAACATTTTCATGGGGGGGAAAATCACCACAGGCAAAATCAAGACAGCAAACTGAGAGAAAATGTTTCCAACACACACCAGAGATAAAGGGCTAATGCCACTAACACGTAAGAACGCTATAAAACTGGGGGAGGAGGGGAGATAGGGGAGGGAAGACCAGAAAACAGAGAGGAAAACAGGCAAAAGACAGACAAAGATAATTCACAAAAGCAAAAATATAAAACCAGCCCTTCAACATATGAAAACCTATTCAGTTTTGAGACGTGCAAATTGAAACTAGCCGGAGAGGCCATTTCTCGGTGTCAGGTGCAGCACTCCCCAAGCTGGTCAACACACCCTCCGCAGGGCTGTGGGGAAGCAGGCATTGTCACACGTGGCTGGTGATGCAGTGAAATCTGAGACACATCCTCTGACTCTGCGCCCACACCTAGGCACTAACCCAAACAATACACCTCTGACCAAACGAAAACACAAGGGAGCATTCTATGGAACTGCAAAATAGTGGAAACAACTCCAATTGTCACACAGAAAACCGCATGAGAAAACCACGGTCTACCCACCACTCAGTGGGTGCTACGTAACTTTAAAGAACGAGGGAGGTTGCTATAAACTGGTACGTATTTTCAATGAAATGAAGCAAACACAGAAGAGTGTGTGAAGAATACCTTTGTATAAGAAAGGAGACGTACGAGTACACAGGTACACACACAAACACACACACACACAACGCACGCACGCACGTTTGTGCAAAAAAATTATAACCCAAACCTAACAAAATGTGTCGTCCACAGGAGGTGAGTGGGGACAAGGTAAGGGAGGGACTTTGAAACACAATTTTAACTGCTAGAATACTGTCAATGTTTTTACAAATTCAAAGATAAAAAGTGGGCCGGCCCAGTGGCTCAGGTGGTTGGAACGCCATGCTCCTAACACCGAGGCATTAGGTCGCCGGTTCAATTCCCACATGGTCCAGGGAGCTGCGCCATACAACTAGACTGAGAAACAATGGCTTAAAAAACCAGGGGGCGGGGGTGAAAAAAAAAAAATCAAAAGTGAATCAATAAGGATGAAGAAAAAAATCCTTCAATAAATAACAATAAACCTAATTGTATTTCGAATAGCCACCCAGAAAGAAAACAGCCAACCCAGGTAACTTCTGAGCACAGCACTCTGACGCCGTGAGATCAATCTGACAGAAGAACCGCAGTGTCGGGGGTTCACTCTGTGCTCCTTTCCGTGTGGCCCCAGCAGCGTGAGAGGAACGTGGCGGGAGGCACATGAGGAATGTTTGCTGGGAGCTGGGGTTTTCCCTGGAGGAGGGAGACACATGGAACGGGGGGGCAGGCGAGAACCCCATGGGGCAGGAACAGAGTGAGAGGTGTCATTATGAACTGATGTAAGACACGCGTACACATACACATATGCACATACAGAGGACACCCCAGAGACTACAAGCACAAGTGACCAGATCATGAATTCTAAACACCAGTCACCACTGAGGGGACCCAGGTCTCTGTGGAGAAGTGGCCGCTCCAGGCTGGGGGACGTGACAGGTAAACTACGAAACGAGCCTGGGGTCGCTGGTGCCAACTAAGAGCATCAGAAATCAGCAAGGATAGATGACAGGGACAGAGCAGACAGCTCCAAGGGTCCCCACGGGGAAACTGGGACGAGGGGACATTGTGACAAACAAAGACATAATGGATTATGACCCACTGAACAACAAAAACCCACGAATGTATATGGACATCAAATAAACACAGACAGACAGACAGGAGAACAGAAAGCTCTTCCTTACAACAGCATTAATTAAAAATGGAGGGAAAAAACTGTAGAAAGAATGATAACAAAAAATCCCCTTTTTGCAATGACAGCAATAAATTATCCCGAAAGGAATCAAAGGGATTGAGGGACAGTGTGAAGAGGACACAGGTCAGAGTCACAGCACAGACTGCAGTTAATCAGAGAGGGATGACCGTAACTGCACGGGGAGAAAGCCGGGAGACCACCGCAGCCAAGTGATCAAACAAATAGCTTAAAGGGACAAAGTGGCGTCATGTGCCTCTGACACAACACACTCAGGAGAGCACAATGGCATTTTCCTAACGTTCCTGACAAACGCAGACCCAACACAGGACACTCATTTCAGAGTCGAGGCTGTGAACAGACTAAAAGCACAAGAAGGAAGAAGGGGGTCACGCCAACAGCAACCGCAGGAGAGCTGGGGCTCGGGCGGCTCTAACGTCAGAGGACAGACTGCAGGCAAAGCTATGAGTTACTAGAGGCAGAGGGACGCCTGGAAGGACGAGGCTGCTGCATCAGGAAAACAGCACACAGGGAGCCCAGCTCCACGAGCAGGGCCTGACTGTCCCACGCTGGCGGCCAGGCCTGCAACAGCGCGCGTCCCATGCAGACGGGCCAGCAAGGACACAGACAGCTTGGCCGACGCCTGTTACGAGCCCAAGAGCATGGCCACCGGCACACACCACCTGCTGGGCCACCAAAAAGGTATCCACAAGTGATGGGACCAGAGATCAGTAACGGAAGGAAATAAATCCAGGCACTTGCAACGTGGAGATTAAATAGCATGCTCCTAAACGACCCAGAAGTGGAAGCAGATGTGACAGGGGACACCAGGACACAGCTAGGGATGAGGAGGACGACATTCTGGAACATGTGGTCGCAGGGAAGGCAGGGCTGGGAAGGCAACCACCCTGAATTCACCAACATGACCAAAGGAGGACGGCCCAAGGGTTCACAAAACAAAGAGCAATGATAGCTGGGAAGGGACACTGACGGCAAAAGGATGGGGGCTGAGGGGCTGGAAAGGCAAGGCTTCCATCGCTCTGTGTGGAGGGCATCAGGCACTGACAGTGACAGGAAGAGGGGAGCTGAGCCTAGCTGGGACAGTGACGAGGTCCTGGCTGGGGAAGACCAAGAACCTGCCGGAGCGTAAGCTTCAGTGAGGCCCTCCCTGCAGGGCGACAGTCTCCCTGCAGCCACGCTTTGTGGGTCCAGCCCAGAAAGTGTGAGAAAGGCAGCGAGGAGGAGAGTCGGAGCGTGCTTTGTGCTTGGACACCAGCCCAGTAGGAGGACCAGGCAGAGGTGGGCCAAACACGGTTATGACAGTGACAAATGCATGGACCGCTGCAGTGAGGGACGCACTGGGACAACAGAGCCGGTCAGGAGACCGTGGTCACAGGTCAGTGTGCTACTGAGACTTTGTGACTGGCTCAGCCGGTTGGCGCAGCCGTTGGGTGTGGGGGGAGGGGACCTAGGGTGTGAACCTGGGAATGGTGGGGGAGGGGAGGAAGCTGGGACCCCCCCACCCCCAGCCCAGCTGCCCCGGCCCCCTCACCTATTGCCTTCTCGCAGTTGAAGATCCTGAAGCCTCCGTGCATGCACGCTGCCAGGAGCAGGTGGCGGTGGAAAGGGTGCCACCTGAGCCTCCACACGCCGCCCTGCACAGCCATGTCTGCAAGGGGCTGCCGCATGTTCCGAGTGTCCCACAGCAGGACGTGCTCGTCATAGCTGAAACCCACCGACCAGACAGTGTGCTCCCCAAGGCTCCTAGGTGGCAGGGGACATCTCCCAGGGACACCCACCCCACTCATCCCTCCAGGACAAAGCCCCGTTTCCTACACCCTGGTTTGAGAGCAGGCCCAATTAAACATCGCAGTGGTCAACCGACGAAGGCAGTGGAAGACGCCAGGAGGACCCGGGGGACCGCCTGGGGACTCACCTTCCTGTGGCCAAGAGGTCCTCCCGGTGGGGGCTGCTCTGGATGCTGCACACGCCCATGGAGTGTCTGTGAGTAGAAGGGAGACTCGGCGAGCACCAGGAAGGGGACTTCTCAGCGGGAAGTGATGAGGGGGGCGGGAGGGCTCACACGTCCATACTAGCCCTTCACGCCTTACCTCTTGCTGCTGAATATGGATGTGTCAGGTGTCCTGGTGTCCCAGCCTTTCAAAAGGCCATCGTCCCCACCTGTGTGGAAACAGAAACACCCACCAACAATGGCACTGATGCTAGGAAGCAGCCTGTCTTCCTAGCATGTCTGGGAGGGAATGCGTGTCTGGAGGAAATTCCTGTGGGTGACTTCCAAGACGGTTTCGGGTTGGCACCAGGCAGAAGAGCCCCAGTGACAGCACCTCAGAAACAGTCACCCCGGTATCTACTGTGTCTTTAGACTTGAAGAGGATACCTGCAGCGCAGAAGGGAAAGACTGACGGGCTCTGCCTACAGGAACCCAAGGGAAAACCAGGAAGTGGTGGGGCAGAATCACTGGTCACACATGGCTGAGCTGCCTCCCGTGCAGGCTCCAGCATTACACACCTGGCTGCCAGGACCAGAGTCGAGACAGCAAGGAACACAGGACAGGAACTCCATGCAGGAGGCAGCAAACAGGAAGACTTCCTAAGGTTCTGGAACCTTCAGCACACCCCCATAGGTTTTCAAGGGAAATGCGCTATGTAACCTTACAGTAAAAAGGACGCCTTGCTCGTTTGGGGGGTATTGAAAGGATAAGAATTGGGGAGTTGACACTCACAACCAGTCTGTGAAGAAAAGCAACACCAAGTCACTGGGTGACAGTGGTGATCTTGAAGGAAGGAAGGAAAGGCTGAAGAGCAGGGTTCCCAGGGAGTGTCAAAAGGAGCAAAGGAAAATGCCTAGGCCTGACCATCCATCCAGTCACCTTCCACTTAACCACTCACCCATCTAACAAGTACTTACCGAGCACCCTACAGTCTGTGTAACAGATGTGAGGTACTTACTGAGCGCCCTACAGTCCCTGTAACAGATGTGAGATACTTACTGAGCGCCCTACAGTCCCTGTAACAGATGTGAGGTACTTACTGAGCGCCCTACAGTCCGTGTAACAGACGTGAGAGGTACTTACTGAGTGCCCTACAGTCCCTGTAACAGATGTGAGGTACTTACTGAGCGCCCTACAGTCCCTGTAACAGATGTGAGGTACTTACTGAGCGCCCTACAGTCCCTGTAACAGATGTGAGGTACTTACTGAGCGCCCTACAGTCCCTGTAACAGACGTGAGAGGTACTTACTGAGTGCCCTACAGTCCCTGTAACAGATGTGAGGTACTTACTGAGTGCCCTACAGTCCCTGTAACAGATGTGAGGTACTTACTGAGCGCCCTACAGTCTAACAGATGTGGGGTACTTACTGAGCGCCCTACAGTCCCTGTAACAGATGTGAGGTACTTACTGAGCGCCCTACAGTCCCTGTAACAGATGTGAGGTACTTACTGAGCGCCCTACAGTCCCTGTAACAGATGTGAGGTACTTACTGAGCGCCCTACAGTCCCTGTAACAGATGTGAGGTACTTACCGAGCACCCTACAGTCTGTGTAACAGATGTGAGGTACTTACTGAGCGCCCTACAGTCCCTGTAACAGACGTGAGAGGTACTTACTGAGTGCCCTACAGTCCCTGTAACAGATGTGAGGTACTTACTGAGCGCCCTACAGTCCCTGTAACAGATGTGAGGTACTTACTGAGCGCCCTACAGTCTGTGTAACAGATGTGAGGTACTTACTGAGCGCCCTACAGTCCCTGTAACAGACGTGAGAGGTACTTACTGAGTGCCCTACAGTCCCTGTAACAGATGTGAGGTACTTACTGAGTGCCCTACAGTCCCTGTAACAGATGTGAGGTACTTACTGAGCGCCCTACAGTCTAACAGATGTGGGGTACTTACTGAGCGCCCTACAGTCCCTGTAACAGATGTGAGGTACTTACTGAGCGCCCTACAGTCCCTGTAACAGACGTGAGAGGTACTTACTGAGTGCCCTACAGTCCCTGTAACAGATGTGAGGTACTTACTGAGTGCCCTACAGTCCCTGTAACAGATGTGAGGTACTTACTGAGCGCCCTACAGTCTAACAGATGTGGGGTACTTACTGAGCGCCCTACAGTCCCTGTAACAGATGTGAGGTACTTACTGAGCGCCCTACAGTCCCTGTAACAGATGTGAGGTACTTACTGAGCGCCCTACAGTCCGTGTAACAGATGTGAGGTACTTACTGAGCGCCCTACAGTCCCTGTAACAGATGTGAGGTACTTACCGAGCACCCTACAGTCTGTGTAACAGATGTGAGGTACTTACTGAGCGCCCTACAGTCCCTGTAACAGACGTGAGAGGTACTTACTGAGTGCCCTACAGTCCCTGTAACAGATGTGAGGTACTTACTGAGCGCCCTACAGTCCCTGTAACAGATGTGAGGTACTTACTGAGCGCCCTACAGTCTGTGTAACAGATGTGAGGTACTTACTGAGCGCCCTACAGTCCCTGTAACAGACGTGAGAGGTACTTACTGAGTGCCCTACAGTCCCTGTAACAGATGTGAGGTACTTACTGAGTGCCCTACAGTCCCTGTAACAGATGTGAGGTACTTACTGAGCGCCCTACAGTCTAACAGATGTGGGGTACTTACTGAGCGCCCTACAGTCCCTGTAACAGATGTGAGGTACTTACTGAGCGCCCTACAGTCCCTGTAACAGATGTGAGGTACTTACTGAGTGCCCTACAGTCCCTGTAACAGATGTGAGGTACTTACTGAGCGCCCTACAGTCCGTGTAACAGACGTGAGGTACTTACTGAGCGCCCTACAGTCCGTGTAACAGATGTGAGGTACTTACCGAGCGCCCTACAGTCCGTGTAACAGATGTGAGGTACTTACCGAGCACCCTACAGTCCCTGTAACAGATGTGAGGTACTTACCGAGCACCCTACAGTCCCTGTAACAGATGTGAGGTACTTACTGAGCGCCCTACAGTCCGTGTAACAGACGTGAGGTACTTACTGAGCGCCCTACAGTCCGTGTAACAGATGTGGGGTACTTACTGAGCGCCCTACAGTCCCTGTAACAGATGTGAGGTACTTACTGAGTGCCCTACAGTCCCTGTAACAGATGTGAGGTACTGAGCGCCCTACAGTCTGTGTAACAGATGTGGGGTACTTACTGAGCGCCCTACAGTCCCTGTAACAGATGTGAGGTACTTACTGAGCGCCCTACAGTCCCTGTAACAGATGTGAGGTACTTACTGAGCGCCCTACAGTCCCTGTAACAGATGTGAGGTACTTACTGAGTGCCCTACAGTCCCTGTAACAGATGTGAGGTACTTACTGAGCGCCCTACAGTCCGTGTAACAGATGTGAGGTACTTACTGAGCGCCCTACAGTCCGTGTAACAGATGTGAGGTACTTACCGAGCACCCTACAGTCCCTGTAACAGATGTGAGGTACTTACCGAGCACCCTACAGTCCCTGTAACAGATGTGAGGTACTTACTGAGCGCCCTACAGTCCGTGTAACAGACGTGAGGTACTTACTGAGCGCCCTACAGTCCGTGTAACAGATGTGAGGTACTTACTGAGCGCCCTACGGTCCCTGTAACAGATGTGAGGTACTTACCGAGCGCCCTACAGTCCGTGTAACAGATGTGAGGTACTTACTGAGCGCCCTACAGTCCGTGTAACAGACGTGAGGTACTTACTGAGCGCCCTACAGTCCCTGTAACAGATGTGAGGTACTTACTGAGCGCCCTACAGTCCGTGTAACAGACGTGACCAGTACAGGATAAATACAACCCATACTAAAGTGAAGCAGCAGAATCCGTCCATTCAGGCATGAAGCCTGCACGTGAGCCTCACGTGTGCGCTGCCATCTGCGGCAAATTCACAGCGAGGTGTGGCTTCCTCACACACCTGCATCCCACGCCTTTCTGTCACACTCTATACCAACACCAGGACTCTGCTGACCAACCCCACACCCGGCCCTGTCCTGACGTCGTCTGAATCCTTGTCATCCATCACCCCAACAACAGGTCTCCACCCCCGTTGCCTGGCCCCGCCTCAGCCTGCCTCAGCACGGGGCTGGTGCCCACGGAGTACCCACCTGAGTACCAGCACCTACATTCCACTCATGAACCAGAGAGAGCCTCTTACATTTAACACCTAAGTCAGGACATGGCATCGCGGTTCCGTTCTCCGCAACAGCCGCTGTTCCATGCTGAGCAGGGCCCATCCTTCCCGTGACCTGGCCCGTGCCCCCGGCCTCACCTTGCGTTCTGACAGCCCCTTGTGTACTGTGGCCAGGCTGGCAACTCACCACTCTCCCGCCACACCAGGCCCACTCCTGCTGTAGGCTTTGGCCTGCACAGCCATGGTCTGTGACAGGCTGCAGCTGTCCCCAGCACCCCAACCCCTTTCTTCTCTCCAAAGAATCTCTCACCTCTGACCCACTGTGCAGGTTCCATGTTTACTGTGTCTTATGTGTGGTGTTCACTGTCTGTGTCCTTCCACTCAGTATGAGCTCAATGTCTCCTGTTCACTGACGTGCCCCAAGCACCTAGAACAGAGCCTGGCACATAGTACGTGCTCAATAAACACATGCTGAGTAAGTGAATCCGTCCTAAGTGGTTAAATCATGTCCCTGGTACACCTGTTCTCTGAGTTAGCTAAGCCTCAAGGTAGGAGCGCTGATCCAAGAATGAGCGACCTCAAAAAATTCAGTCTGCACTGTTTGCACCAACACTGTTTTGAGGGTGTCCCTCAAATAATGCCCACAGGACCCTGCCCTCAGGGAGGTGGCACCAAGCACAGCACCGTATCTCAGATGCACACGGGCATCATGACTGATGATGGGCCAGAGCCGGCCAGCATTTATGGACAGGTTTTAAGCTGAGCCCTCCCAGAACAGCAGCAGCAGCTGTGAGGGAGTCAGCACGAGGTTGGACACAGAGACTGCAGAGAACACAGATGTCTGAGGGCAAAGAGGGCTCCCTGGAAATAGGCACAAGAGGCCTAGCCCGAAGTGTGCAGACCCCAGACATCGTCGGGTGTCCTGAGTAGGAGCTGCCAAGGGGCTGCACCGCGACTGGGGGCCATAAAGTTGGGGTGTTTTTAAAGCCATCGCTCTTGCTGGGAGAGTCAGGACTGAACACAGGGCCATCACTTAGCGCTCTGCTGTGACAAACAAGATGAAACGGTGGCCCAGACAGGTGAGAAGAAAAAGAGATGCCAATTGTGAGATGCTGAAAAGAGAAAATCAACAAGATGTGGACTCAGGACAGGGGTGAGGGGACAGAGGTGTCCGATTTGGGCCACCAGACCTTGTCCTGTGGTCGGGCCGTTAGAGGGGAGCCCCCACAGGAGTGCTGGGCAGCGGGCAAGACAAATGGGTCGAGAGCTCAGAAGGAAAGGTCAGGCCACCAAATGCAGCTGTTTCTGGAGGAGCGACCACAGCTGGAGTCAGCGGGGCAGCGCGAGACGAGAACCCGACAGAGGCCCAAGGACAGTGGACAGCGAGCAGGCCCGGCAGGTCTGGATGAAGAGTGACCTGACAGGTACCATACGAGACAGCCGCGCTGTGACCACGCAGGGACAAGGGTGGGGACAGAGGGCCAGGCACGAACACTGCTGAGAGGCCAAGTGGAGGGAAGCCCAAGGCGCTGGAGGAAGAGAGTCCTGCTGGGTGGTGACACCGTGCAGCCTCCGTGGGCACCCAGCGCTGCCCTGACCGCTCCCCTCCACGGCCTTCAGCGCACTCCCAGCAACTGGACGGAGGAGGGAGTGGGGGGCCCTTTCTTTGTCCCTCTGCAAATGCTGTGGCTCCTCAAAGACCAAGGCCTCCCACCTCCCACGAGTGACCATCTGGGCCAGAGAAGTTGGCCAGAGCCACCCTGCTCCTGGGGCCACTTGTCCCACACACAAATCCACCTCGCAATAGCGGGAAGTGGATCCTCTCTCTTGCTTCTTTCTCTTGAGGACAGCAAACTGTCTCCAAAAAGAGAGCAGCAAACCCAACATCAGCATGACTGTCAGTGCTGGACCCAGAAGTACCAGGTGAAAGCGGGGGAGCCTCTGCTGAGATCCCTGGAGCAAGGATTTGACACAGAGAAGCAGGGCTCCTGCTGCTCCAACCGGGGGCAACGCCACTGAGACCCCGCGATGCCTGCAGCCAACTGCGCTCTGCTAAGCAGTGGACAGCTTTCGCCCCACAAAAGGCCTTCCGGATGCCAATGGGGGAGTCACGGCCTTGTCGGCCTCACTGGCTCCCCGCCCCCCAGCAAGCCTTCAGAGAAGGGAGTGTGACAGCGTGCTAGCCGCGTGCTCCCTCCCTCACGGGGCTGGTGCCCACGGAGTACCCACCTGAGTACACGATTTCTGTCTGCCAGTAGTTGAAAGCAGCGATCCAGGCCTCGAAGTGATGGGCCTGCCACGTGGCTACACCCTGCAGTCCAGGCCCCGCCTCAGTCACTTTCAAGAGGTGGAGTTGCCCCCTGGAGTCACTGCTGATGATTTTAAGGGGCTGGTCACAGGTCCTAGACACAGGGGACCCATGGACATTACATGCAGACCCAAACTCATCACCCACTTCTGGTTCCCAATGCTGACGTTTCATGCCCCCACGACACCTCATGGGAGAGGCTCTTGAGGGACCTGGTACAGGGACACGGCTCTTAAGAGGCTGGCATGGGCATCTGGCAGAGACCGAAGCTACCACTTAGCTTGTCAAAACAAATCAGTGACAGCGTCTCCTGATGAGAACACTGTCCCATTTATCTAAACGGCTAGCACCAGTCCTTTTAGATACAAACTGGCAGAGCCACAGTCAAGGCCAGCACAAGTGGCTTTAATTTTCTCATGCGTGAAACTTGGAATGGCCCATCCCTGGCACGGGCCCTCACCTGCCAGCTTTCCCCGTGGACCAGTCCAGAGACAAGGCCAGACACTGCTTCTCCAAGGCAAAGCTGGAAAACGGCTGCAGCGTGTACGTGTTCTACTGGAGAGAAAGGGGCGCCATCAAAGGGGAACAGCCCAGGACCCTGAGATTCTTCCTCTGCTTCATGTATGCGCTCCCAGGTGAACGCATGTGTCAGCCATCGTCAGAGCAGAGCCTGAGGATGCTGGAGAATTGGTCCCTGCCCTGCGGGAGCACACATGGTATGCCTGTAGGGCAAGCAGGTCTCTCTCCGTTTCAGACCTGGTGCTATCCATGCCTCCTGGTCACGTGACACACACTCTCTACCTCTCCGGGCCTCCAGGGAGGCTGGAGTCGGAGGCAACGGCAACTTTCCTCAGGTCCCCTTTCAGAAGCCACCAGCAGCCATGAAAACCTTACTTCTCTTTTCTAAGGTCTGTGTAGTTTTCTCACCCAAGCCACCTGGAAAGTGCCCCGCTCCACGACTCCCAGCGCCTCCCTGCTCACCTGCTCCTGCCTCAAACCAGCCTCAGACATCTCGTTCCTAAAGCAGGGCTGCGGCTTGCAGCTGGCCTCAGGCAAGGGCCTTTCCATACAAGCCTTCGGGCCCCTGCTCCACGCCTCCTGGCACTGCTGTCTGTGTCCCCAGAGGCAGGTGCAATCCTATGGGCGGTTCACTGCTAGCCTCTGCAGGACTGCCGGCACCAACACCCAGTGCTGTCATTTCACAGACACGGTACAGGGCTGCTGTCAAATGCTTGTGGGGGTGGGGGGTGGGGGGGGGAGATGAGGGTAAGGGGGATCGAATATATGGTGATGGAAGGAGAACTGACTCTGGGTGATGAACACACAATGGGATTTATAGATGATGTAATACAGAATTGTACACCTGAAATCTATGTAATTTTACTAACAATTGTCATCCCAATAAATTTAATAAATAAAAAAAATGCTTGTGAGAGTCACGGCGATCGTGCGCTCTCCTAGCCGTCGGTGAGAGGTAGCACTCCCAAGGGGAAGCCACCGCCACTCTTTCTAGCCGTCGGTGAGAGGTAGCACTCCCAAGGGGAAGCCACCGCCACTCTTTCCCAAGGGGAAGCCACCACCATTCTTTCTCAGGGGGAAGCCACCGCCACTCTTTCCCAGGGGGAAGCCACTGCCACTCTTTCCCGGGGGAAGCCACTTCTATTCTTGGTCCCAGCACCATCAACCCTGCAACGCTGGTCCTTAGAGAACTTTCAGGTCATTGACAGGTAAGTGAACAGCCTGTCACTTCAGCTCTTCTGCAGGTGACATATAAGGTCACCTCTGGAGTTAGATGCAGAACGCTGTGCTTTAAAATAGACATGCTGCCTTAGAACATTTCATGAAAAAGTTGATCACTGCACAGAAACCAACCTAGAAAAACGCTTGTAGGAACACAGCCTCCCCTCCCCAGCCCTGTCCATTTGCGTTCCTCCCACCCCCACAACGCTGGCCTCATCACTGACCTCGGACCCCACCAAGCGGAGCAGCTCTATGGACCCGCCAGCATCCGCCACACCCAGGAGGGCATGGCCGGCCACCCGGATATGGCACCTGAGGAGAGAGTTCACATCCAGTCAAGATACGGGGTCTGCCCAGAGCATCATGCACCCCAGTATTTATCTCTGACGTCTCGGCTGCTACACTGGGCTGGAGGCCACAGCCGTTCCAACGAGATTCCCACTTATGAACCAAACACGGGCATCACTGATCCGTGATACTAGCTCCAGGGACCCGCCAAAGAAGATGGGCCCCAAGTCGGCAGCATCCTGCCAGGGGCAGCGGGTGCGCAGGGCAGTGAAGTGAACCTGCAGGTCACACCTCTCCCGACATGCCTCCCGGCAGCAGGCTCCCCTGACCAAGTCACAGGCACCACGATAAACCCCAGCCCTGTGGCGTGTTACCAGAAGTGTACCATTTCATGTCCAGGATGGCAGCAGTATCTCTTCTCTGGATCTCAATGAGAGGGCAAGCACTGCTGTCCTCACTCAGGCTGTACAGGTAGAGACGGCCTAGGCGGACCTGAGGCTCGTCAGCGTCTGGGGCACTCTGCAGGAAAGGCAGATGCGTCCTCTGAGGGCAGAACGGGATGCTGGGCATGGGAACGGGATGGAGGCGGGGAAGAAGAGAGACTGGCACTGAACTGTGTGTGCCAGACGAGTATGCACAGAGCTGCTCCTAACCCGGCTAACGGGCCGGCTGTGCCCAGGGTCCCCACAGGACCCCATCTACCGGGCACAGCCCCGGCTCAGGCCTGCTGCTGCCCTGCCAGCTCTCACCCTTAAGCGTCCTGGTCTGGATCCACACCGAGGCTTCGCTAGACTAGGTCCAGCCCTGAAATCCCATCGCCTCTGTACTCTGGGCTTCACCCCTACACTGGGGCCACGCCTGCACTCAGGCGACATTCTGTTCCCGAGGCGCCCGTTCCTAACCTCCATCCCGACCACAAGGCCAGTGCGCATCTCCGCCTCCTGAGACCCCCACGCGACTCCTGGCTCAGCGTCCGCCGCAGCGGGCCGGCGAGGTGTGGACGCCGGCCGGGCTCCGCCTCTGTGGGCCTCACCGCCCCCCGAGCCTCCCAGGAGCCGGGACTGCGCTACTCGGCCGCGCCCGGGGAGCGTGCGCCTGGGCCCGCGGCGGCCCGCGTGGCGGGCGTGCGCACCTCACTCTGCGCGTGTGCGGGCTCGTGCTGCGGCTTCCGCAGCTGGTAGGTGCCGCAGGCCAGCAGGCGCCGGCAGCCCTCCAGCGGGCACCACTCCACCGAGTCCGCGGTGAACTCCGTGTCCACTGCCTGCAGCGGCCGGACGCCGCCGCCCGGCGTCCCAGAGTCGCAGGACGCGGCCGGGCGCCGCAGGCGGGCGGACGAGGCCCGGTTGCCAGCCAGGGTCGAGGACGGCGGCCGGACGGCGGTGAAAGCAGGCTCGGGGCTGGAGGTGGGGACGCGGCGGCGGAGGGGAACGCACGACCCGGGGCAGGTACAGCTCCGCTTCCGCAGTCACCTCCTCCCGGCTCCTTCCGGGGCGGGACTTCCGGCCGCCGTTGCGGCCGGGCTGACGCGCCCCCTGCCGGCCCGCGGACTTCCACGGGCCCCACGTGCCCGGCCGCGCCCCCGGCCCTGGCCGCCAGTCTGGGGGGCTTGGAGAGCACGGCCCAGTGTCGCGCACCGAATGGCGGGAGAGCTGGGCCCTGTGAAGGGGAGCAGAGGAGTTGGGAGGAAAGCGGGGCATGGACGTGGGGGCGCGCCAAGGGCTTGGGCATTCAGGTAGCCGAGTCCAAGGTCGGCCCAAAAGGGGCTGGGCCTCGGCTGCCCTCCGTACCTCGAGTGCACCCACTGAGGCCAGACGTGCGGCGCATGGGCGGGCGCACAGACCTGCCTGCCAGGACAGCAGAGGAAGTGCAGGGCCAGCGCGGGGTGCCTGATGTGAGCCGCAGGGCCCTGGCAGGAGGCGTGGGCAGGCGGTGGCGAGGGGGCGGGGCTGAACAGGGGCCCCAAGAGCCGGCATCAGACCGACGGCAGGGGCGGCCGGCCAGCTAGGTTTGGGATGGAAAGGAGGAGAGCCGGCACAGCCATGGTCTGATTTGGGAGATTAAGCAGATGAGGACACCATTCAAGAAAACTAGTGTGCTCTGCACAGCAGGTTAGGGTTACGCACGTGGTGGACATGTTATGGATTGAATTGTGTCCCTCCCAAAGAGATGATTAAGTCCCACACCGCCACAGAAGGTGACCTTTGGAGGTGGTCTCTGCGGAGGTGATCCAGTTAAAATGAGGCCATGGGAGGGAGGAGGCTAATCCCACAGGAGTGCTGTCTTCATGAAGGGGAACTGGTGAGGGACACCTCCAGAGGGGAGACAGTGAAGGCAGAAGATCTATTGGTGATGCATCTACCGAACAACAAATGCCTGAGGCTGCCACAAGCCAGCGCAGGCCTGGGACGCACCTTGCCTTAGGCCTGCAGAGGGAGTGTGGGGCTGCCCAACACCTTGATTTGAGCCCCTGCCTCCAGAAGGAAACGTTTTAAGCTCCTCCGTTGGTGATACTTTGCGATGGTAGAACCCTGACGTCCACATGGATACCTGGGTATTCAGCCAGCAGTTTTAAAGCGGGGCTGTGGCTACAAACAGACATTAATCAGCAGCTCGGATGGAAGCTGGAGCAGGGAAGCAGAAAGGGATGGCTGGGAAGCAGCAGGACATTCTGAAGAGGCTGAACCCCCCTATCTGGTACAAAAGGCTCAGGTCCAGCAGCCCCACGCCACGTTCCACACAGGTTAGAAACAAGCCCCACATTTTAAACATCTGGAGGTTGAACTAGCATAGACGCTGTCAGGTTTATGGCTACAAGACCCAGAGGTTGAGCCACCAGAAAAGAAACCAGGGACTGGGTACCAGGGGACAAGGGAAGCAAACGGGTAAAAATGGGGACCCGACAGCCCCTTCACGACAGCATCCAGTCCAGGGGCCACAGTAGTGACGTGAGCAAAGGGAAGGGACTGCCATCGGGGCAAACTCTAGACCCAAGGCCACCTTCCCAGCTCCAGCCCTAGGCCCTTCAGCAGCGCATACTGGGCATGTGGGCACAGCATGGTCAGATAGGGGATGGCCACCTGCTGCGGCTCCAGCTCCCAGTGGCTGGGGTAGACAGCGATCCCGGGTCAGTGTGGCGCCGTGTGGTCAGCTGAGACCCTGGGCATTTCCCTGTCAATGTAAATCTCTCCAAGAGCTGAGCACAGAACAGTGTGTGCTGGTCAGGGGATGTAGACAGGTGGGCGTGCCAGCCTGGCTATTCCCCAAAGGACACAGTCACAGCCCACAGCCTGCAGTCCGGTGCCTCCTTGTCCTCGGAGCCTGTTTGAAAGCCCGTGCCTGGGGGGCCACCCAAACCCCAACATGTCGGCCTACACAGGCTCCCCAACCCAAGCCTCCTGGCCAGAGCTGGCCTCTGGAAGGAGTTAGCCCAGCCCTAGTGTCCGAGGGATGACTCTCAGAATCACACGTATCTCCCTCCCGAATAGCTCTGAACCCCTTACGGCTCACCCCAGGCATGGAGGGACCTGGAGCAATCTCCCCATATGCAGGAAGAATGCCTGACCTGCAGGGACCAAGGGGAGCTTCTTGGCGAAAACGTGAGTGTGGGGCACATGGAAGGCTCACCTTCAGAAACCCCCCCGCCCCCCGCCTTGGGGTCAGGACTGAGCCTGCCTGCTCCCTGCATGTTGCCATCACCTGTTTCCCCAGTCCTTTCTTCAGGACACACTGCCCAGGACCCCAAGTAGTGCAAAAGAAGCTATTGGAAGCTCAGCTCACAGACCAAAGGCCACCAGGGGGCTGTCCCCAGCCAGTGCATCCTGAAAGATGGCAGAGAGCTGCAAGAGGGCAAGTGTAACAGGACCAATGAGGGCCACGGACAGCCCGGACAGTCAGAGTTGGGATGGCCAGCCTTCATTCTCCCGGGAAACAAGGCCTCTGGTGCACTGGTGGGCCCTGAGACCAGCCAGATGCTGGCCACACAGCTGGCTCAGTGCCCCATGGCTCTGCAAGGTTTCTAAGATGCTGCCCAACCCTCAGCCATCTGTGGCTCCTGGAAAGGAGGGAGGCAGGCCTGGCCTGGGGACCACAGCCCAGCTGCTCCAGTCACAGGAGGGACCTGCCCTGAAGCCCCCAGCCTGGCAGTACAGGAGTGGGGTGGGGGTATGGAGCAGAGCTGGGGCTGAGATCACTCCGCGCACCCCACAGGGCTGGCTGTAGGACAGGCAAGGGCCTGGGTCTCGCTGCAGCCACTGTTCCTTGAGAAGCCCAGAAGGGAAGCCCTCTAGGCGGACGCCCACGGCCCACAGCACAAGGGTGGAGCGCAGGGAGGGGGAAGCCAGGGGGTGACACAAGGGTGGAGCGTGGGGGGGCGTTGCGAGGTTACTCTCCTGGCAGACGCGAGTCCCCTGCGCCACAGCTAGTGCTCCAGGACTGTTTTAGACGTGTGACCATTTTGAGGATTACAGCAAATGATTCTATTTGTAATTTCTAACCCTCCAACTGCCCTCCCCCCAAAAAAACTGTACATGAGTTTACAAACATATTAACATATAAATAACGAGAAGCATCCTGGCGGAGCCTCCCCAGCTGTCTCTGCTCGACATTAAGACTTCGAGGGGAGCGCGCTGCCGGCCGCACACGGTGCCCACTGCGGGGCACATCGCCAGTGGCTTCTGCACTGCCAGGTCCAACCATCCAACTGTCCGTGGTGCCCAGGAAGCCCGGTCATCGCTCGGGCTCGAGCTCGTGCTGGAAGGGCCGCCGCTTCTCCCGACAGTGCTTCTTGTGGGCAGGCCAGTCCTTCTGCTGGCACTGGGAGCCACAGTACCGGGCCACCTGGCAGCGCCCGCAGATGTTGAACTCCCGGAGCTGAAAGGACACGGGACGGTGAGGCAGAGGCCCACGGTGGGGGCACGGAGGGGTCAGCAGAGGGCGGGGCGGCAGAGTACCTGCTTCTCCATCATCGTGCAGGGCGGGTAATGGCACTCGTAGTAGGTGCAGGAGCTCTCTTCCTCCTCTACCACGTCCCCGTTGGCGTTGTAGTACCGCGTCACGTTCAGGACGGGGAACTGCTCTTCGATGGGGTCCGTGGGCAGCTGCTGAATCGCGAGCCAGTATAAGCTTTGCTCCCTGAAAGACAGAGGATGGTCCAGTACAATCCAGCCACACACGGTCAAGGCACAGGTGACAATGACAAGACTCCAGGATGGACAAGCTGCTTCCTCCTGCTCAGGATACCCCACCCCAACTTTTGTAATGGTGACCTCACGTTTCTTTGGCCCCTGCCACTGCATGGGCTCATCTCTATGGGGCATCAAGTACTTAGCATGTTCTGTCTTCCCACAAACAGGGCAGGGCAGGGCTGTGTCTGCCCATTTGTCAGTCTCCCACACGGGGGACCGACGGGCAAACAACGGGCAGGGGCAGTGTGGGGCCGCAGCCTGGCACCTGGCCAGGACCAGGCAGCCCCTCTTCCAGCCTCTGCCCCGACTTGGTCCTCCTCCTCTGGTGCTGTGAGCTGCTCTGCACCCTTCTGAACACCTGTCGTGTTTGAGCGGCACACGCCTTGCACCTGAAGAACTCTACCTGACACCAGAGCTGGGGTGCGCTGACAGGCTGGGCGGGAAAGTGAGCACCCCACCCCTGGAGCTGGGCTTCAAAGGGGCACCCCCACTGCGAGATCCAGAGTAGGTTGACCAGCCCCTCAACCTGTGGGCGGGGCCTAGAAGGCTGTCCTCATCCGACACCATATACAACAATTAATTCAAATGGACCAAGGACCTAAACATAAGACCACAAACAAACAAACTCTTGTAAGAAAACAGCACAAAAGGTGCACAACACTAGATTTGGCAATGATCTCAAAGGTATGGGTAACACAAGAAAAAATAGACAAATTGATTGGACTTCACGAAAATTTAAAAATTTTGTGCATCGAAAGACAGTCGGGGGCCGGGGGTTATCACTTTGTGAGGGGTGTAAATATCTATTATGTTAGACATTTATACCCCTGAAACTAATAAAAATAAAAAAATTTTAAAAAGACATTATTCACAGAGTAAAAAAGCAGCCCAAGGAATGGGAGAAAATATTTGCAAGTCATATATCTGATAAGGGATTAATATAAAAAATACACAAAGAATTCAACGACTCAACATAACAACCCGATTGAAAAATGAGAAAAGCATCTGAATAGACGTTTCTCCAAAGACCACAAACGGCCAACCAGCACATGTAAAGGTGCTCAACGTCTCTAGTCATCAGGGAAATGCAGATCAAAACCACGCTGAGATACCACCTCACACCCATTAAAATGGCTACTATAAAAAATTAAAAAAAAAACCACACCAAAAAACAAAATTGTCAATTATACCTCGATTTAAACAAAACAAAAACAAGTGCTGGCGAGGATGTGGAGAAGAGGGAAGCCTCGTGCACTGCTGGGGGGAATGTGAAACGGAGCAGCCGCCGTGGAAGATTATATATGCAGGTTCCTCAAAAAGCTAAAAACAGAACTACCCTGTGACCCAGTGATCCCACTCCTGGGTAGGCACCTAAAGAACTGGAAGCAGGTCTCAGAGGGAGATTTGCACCCACGTCCACAGCAGCCCGGGGGTGGGGTGGGAGCACCCCCAGTGTCCACTGACAGAGGACCAGATACACCAAACGGGGTCCCTCCACACAGTGGAGCGTCACAGCCCTGAAAGGAAGGAGGTCCTGACACCCGCTATCACGTGGATGGACCCTGAGGACACTGTGCTCAGTGAAACGAGCCAGTCCCAGGACAAACCCTGCAGGACCCCCTCACAGGAGGTCCCCAGAGGAGTCAGATTCAGAGACAGGAAGTAGATGGGGGACCAGGGCTGGGGAGGGGAGGGGAGTGAGTGTTCAATAGGGACAGGGTGTCAGTTTGGGGAGACGAGAAAGTCCTGGAGATGATGGAGGAGGTGGCCGCACGACAGGGTGACTGCGCCTAATGCCACCTAAAGACGGTTACATGGTAAACTTATGTATATTTTACCACAATAAGTCAGGAGGTGGGGGAGGCTGCTGCTTTCTGAGCCAGTCATGAAGTCATGGGACCTCCAGACAAGCAGGTCCCAGCCCCATCCGGCTTTGGAAGGCAGAAAGGAAGGAAAAGCACCTTTGCAGAGGCCTTGCCCCTGTGGCTGAGTGGCCCTCGGGCCACACTGGCACGAGTTAGGCAGGCATAGCGAGAGGTGCAGGCTTGGGAGAGGCTGTGGCACCACGCTGCCTGCCTCACCAATGGGTGACACCATTCCAGGAGCTGGCCGCGATGAAAGGCATGCCACACGCAGGCCAGCTGAGCTCAGGTGGCCCTGACCCACAAGTCGGGCAGACACTACTGAGGGTCTAGACCACAGATGGGACGCAGGAGGCAGGTACTGCACCCTCCAGGTGGTCTACAGGAGAACAGGGCGGCCAGGCTTGGCCCAGCAGAGACCACTGGATGGGCGCCTGGTTGGACCGACCGTCTCCAAACAGGTGTTCCTGACTGTGGTCTACTTATCTCCTCGCCACAAAGGGTGAGCAGGAGTCCCATCAGCCATGGTTTGGCCCAAGCCTAAGTCACAAGGAGACCCACCTGAAATGCCAGATTTCATAGGCCAGACTGCTTGGAAGGAGCAGAACCACTGCCGGGTGAGAAGGTGGGCAGTGTCCCCCAGTTTGCAGTGGGCGGCAGGAGACCTTACGGTGCCAGGGAGGCCGGGCCCCAGGGTCCACACTGGACGGCTCAGGGGGAATCCTGGACGCCTGCTGAGCTGCCCTTACCCTCCTGGCAATAACGCAGTTTTGTTTCATGGAAGAGCCCTCCTGTCCCTTGCTCCCAGCTAAGAGTGACTCAAAGAAAGCTAACTAGTTGGCCCCAGGACTTCCTGGGGACACACCACTTGTGGGAAGCGAGTCCACAGCTCTGGTGGCCGCTCCAGAAGGAAGACTGCAGACGGCAGCTGGCTTTCCCACGTCAGCCAGGAACGCCAGTTTCTGTCACTTTGAACCAAGGCCAGACTAACATGATCCCCAGGAAGGTAACCATCCTGAGGAGTCAGTTTCCCTCAAGAACAGGGAGTTTCAGGGCCAAACCCTACATGGCAGATGGAACCCAGAGCCTGGGTCCGCCCCGCACCACTGACCACACAGCTGCTCCCTCCTGCCATTCCCACCTCTGCTGCTTAGTGTGGTCAGGTCCTGAGGGAGACAACAGCAGTGGTGCACGCACCGTCTTCCTTCTGCCACGATCTTGAGGACACTGACCCGTCCAACCTCACTGCCACCTGCCTGCTGGGACTCAGCCCACTAGTGTCAGGAAAAGCTGCCCAGAGGCCCAAGGATACGCTCAGAAACCCCAGGCAGCCCCTCTGAGCTCCCTGGCTTGCGTCACCTCCCAGCTTCCGTCCTGCTGGTCTCCACCTCTTCCCAAGGCTCTATGAAGCTCACAGCGGGGCTGCTCCTGGCCACATGAACTGCCCCCGAAGCGTACTCCCCCCACAAATGGGCGGCTTGAGCCATCCTAAACAGAGGCGCTGTTTTCAGGACCATGGTGAGGCAGACGCCAAGCCCCCAAACCACAGTCTCATTTCTGTTAAACCACCGCTTAGGCCAACTCTTTAGTAAGAGCACGACAAAAAAGCCCATCTGTGTGCACAGGGGGCCCTTTGAAATAGACACCTGACATGTCTCAGTCGTGAAGTCCTGCCACGTGCAGGCGTCTAGCCCGGGCAGCCCTCCTCCCCACTGGAGCTGATCACCAGAAGACCAACCCGAAAAGATAACCATCAAAACCTTACTCCACCTCCACGACGAAAGGAGGACCCCACACCCTGGTGCCCAAACCCACGAAGCACTGGAGCAGCGTGGAGACACGGGAGCCTGAGCGACCCACCTCTGCTTGCTGGAGGTCTCCTCCGCTCTGGGCCGCCAGCCCCACGGAACCAGCTGCAGGTTGTCCAGGCGGTTGTCCACAGTCACCGCATTCAGATGCACCACCTGGAAGCCGGGGGCGATGCCCCCTCGGTGCCGCTCCCTGGGGGCAGACAGACAGGTTTCTAACCCCGCCTCCAAAACCTACCCAAGCCTGTTAGCCATGTGGTCTGAACTGACTCTCCTCACACTGCCGTGTAGGGGACACAGCAGGAGCAGGCTGCCCAGAAGACTCCACGTGTGTCAGTCTGTGGCTCAAACGTACAGACCACATTGGCAGGTCAGCGAGGCTGCAAGAGGCCGTGGCTGGAGCCCCAAACCATCTAGCACACGGCCTAGAAAATGCCCCACATGCGCGGCCCCCCGCGTTTTGGACCCCACAGAGCACACCGAGGAAAGCCATCCTTTCCCTACATCCCCCTAACCGGCCCAGCAAGAGCCCGGGAAGGACCAGGCCCCACGCCCCCCCAGAGGAGGCTGTGTACCCCGGAACGAGCACAGGAGCAGAAAGGGCACTTGGTGGCTGAAAGCTTTAGGCTCCCCTGCCAGTGCCACAGTCTGCAGTCATTCATTCCTCAGTTAGTGGCAATGATGCAAAAGCACTATCTGTAAACAAGGGCAGGTGGCTCCACTGGCTCCACACACATCAGGGCTCATGCAAGACCCAGGCAGGAAACAAGTAGCTCAAAAATACCCACCACAGCAACTCGTGAAGAAGCCTTCCCGACCCCCTTCCTCGATTTTTGTCAAAGGCACACGCAAATATCTTAGCGCCATTTCCATCTGCGTCGACCTCCATCCTGGCCTAGGAGGAATGGGAAGAGAGCTGTTAGAAAGCCTCTGATTTTTGGCAACATTTTAAACACCTCTTAGAAAAACAGCGACGTGAATAGAGGGACAAATGCCAGGCCTGTTCCTGGGGCCCTGGGAGTCTGCAGAAGCTCCTACAGACACACGGCACGGAGATGCCGGCGTGTCCCAATAAGCACCCTCCTCACCCTCCTGAATTCAAACAAGACACTCATGAAGCACACTGCACAATAGGTGGGCACAGCGACATAAACCCCCCCCCCCCAGAAGCCCATAATCCCGTGAGCAAGATGAACCCCTGCACGAGACACCATTGTGAAAATGTGAAGGGCAGAGATGGGGGTGCTGGCCCACAGATGCCTGGAGCGTGTCCCTAAGGAAGGAGTGAGTGACATGGACAGAGCAAGGTGGAGCACTCGGAAGGTGAAAGGAGCACTGGGCACCAGGACAGACAGTGGGGCCAAGGCCAGAGAAAAGGTAAGGTGGCATGGGACAGTCTCCCAAGGAGCCAGGACCTGTCCAACTGAACATCCAGTCACAAATGTGACACAATTTGTTCTGTTTTTCAAAAAGAGCTGGCAAGAAGGGAGGACGTGAGGGAGGCCCTGCGTGACAGAGGCAGCACTGAGACCCATGTCCTCATGCGAGGTCCTGCCCTCACATCTCAGGGAAGAACACCATTCCTCACCGCCCTGCTGGGCACTAACCGAAAGCAGGCCTGCAGAGGGAAGGCGGCCCTTACCTCAAAGGAGTAGCCCTCCACCAGCGGGATGTCTTGCTCATCTATCAGTGTGTACTTGGTCTAGAAAGCAACCACATTTCGAAACATTACATTGGGGATCAGGCGAAGGCACTGGCAACAGGCAGGAGCGGCCCATCAGACTAAGAGGGAGCCGTCAAGGGGCGGAGGAGCCGACCCACGCGCAGGTCGACGTGCCAAAAGCTGGTACCACTGGAGCAGGTTTCAGGCCTCACTGGCACCCGCACCCGACTAACGCTTCGAAGTGCCATGGAACTGGCCAGCCAGCCTCTAAGCTGTGCGTTTGAAGGTGCCAATAAACCTAGTCCAACAGGCGGCATCACTGGAGCAGAGACGAGCCCCGGGCTGAGGCAGAATATCCAGAAGGTTTCAATGCTTATTGATTAAACAGGGCAGTCGGTACTCAGGTGCTCACTGAGTTGTCCTTTTTAGCTTTTTGTTCCAAGCAAAAGCTTTAGAGGATGACATTAACACAACCAGTCAGTAAGTCAGAAGGACCCTCAGACCTGTGGGGAGCCCACCCTGCTAGTTACAAAGCCACATCCCGCCTGCAGGACGGGCAGGTAACGGCCTCCGAACCATCACTCTCGCCTGGGAAGCTTTTTTCTAGGATCTGAGTCCGTTTTACCTTCATCTGACTGCCTCTGCTCCTCTCTCCCACCAGAAGCTTCCGCCGCTTGTGATGGGAACAGGGTTCCCATCCAGGGTAAGGTCCGCGGCTGGTGCAGCTGCACGGCCGGCCGGCTCCTGGAAACAGCCAAGCCTCGATGCCCACAGGTGCTAGGAAGCCCCAGCCTCGGACACGCGGAGGGCGGGGCCGGGGATGGGAGAGAAGCAGAGGGAGGCCTGCTCCGGCGAGGCCCACTGAGGCTCAGCCAGACGTGGCCACCGCGGGCAGCGTGAAACCTGCGCGAAGCTCCACTATGACCCGAAGGCACGCACGGAGCGGCGCGCACACACCGGTCTTGGCAAGGAGCGAGCGCGCCGCATCGCAGGCGCTGCGCTCCCCGCGCCGCAGGTGCAGCCGACAGCCCCCTCCTCCCCGGCGCACCGTCGGAGCCCCAGGCCGCGGCCGGAGGGCAGCCCACCGCGGGGACAGGCCGCCAGCCCGCCGCCCGCACAACCGCCAAACGCTGCGCCCCCTGTCCAGCCCCGGGCCCCAGGCCCTGCGCCGCTCACCTTCCCGGCCACCCGGCCGAGCCGCACGATGCCCAATTTGAAGTCTGTCATGGCCAGGCCTGCGCTCGGTCGGCGGCGCCGCTCCCTCGGGAGGCGCCGAGCCGGGGCGGGGCCGCGGCGCGCCTGGCGAGCCGGGCGAGCGGGCCGGGGTCGGGTCCGGGCGGCCGGACGGGACGAGGCTGGGCCGGACTCAGGCCGCCGCCGCCTCGCGCCCGCCGGACCTGCCACGCGCCGCCGCTGCCGCCGCGCGCACCACAGCGAGCGGAGGCGAGGGCGGGGCGCGGCACGGACACACCCCCGCCCGCCGCCGCATGGCCAATAACGGGGCGCGCCCTGCACCGGCCGGCGCGCGCCGCCACGCCGCGGCCAATGGGAGGCGGGCGAGAGCGCCGGCGCGCTGAGGAGCAGGGCGAGCGCGGGGGAGGGGCGCGGCCGGGGGCGGCGCCTGCGCGGCCGCCTGGCGCTACGTCAGTTTCGCGGGAAGCTTTGTGCGGGCGTCGGCTCTCCGAGCTCCCGGCCTCGCGCCGGCCACCAACCCCCGATACTGCGCGCGGCCCCGGGGCCTGGTTGCGCGCCCCGGGCCGTCTGGAAGGCCCCTGCAGGACTGGCTGCGGCTCCTCATAAACGGTCCGGCGTCCGTCCGCAGGGCAGCCGGCAGGCGGCCCCGTGTACGGACGGGAGCCGGGAGCTGCGAGGCGGCGGCGGAGTAGGGTCTGGGGTGGCCAGTGCCTGCAGGACTCTGAAGACGGCCCGGCCCGAACTGAATGCGGCCCGCTGGCAGGGCCCCTGGCCGCCCTCCTTCCTCCCCGGACGCCCGCCGCCCCCTCCTCACAGAGGCCGCGTGGGGACCACGGCCCCGCCCCCAGCCCTGGCCACACCGAACTTCCTTGCGCCTCAAGCTCCTTTACTGAGGCGGGGCGACTTCAGGGCACTGACCCGTCTGGTCCGGGTCCTTCCTAAACAGCAGCTCCAGGGCCTGACGTCTGGGCGGGGCGCTGCCTCTCACCGGGGTCTGCCGGCGTCCGTTCCAGCGGGGCTCTCACCTCCGCTCCCCACCGAAACGCGTCCGCACCGGGGCGCGTAACGGATGTCAACCCCCTGCTCACACTCCAGGGAGGGAGGCAGAAAAGGCCTGTGATGAGTGAGTCACATGCCCGTGTGCGAAGGTGGTGAACGCTGTGGGGAAACGAGTGGATCAGTGTTGGGGCTCCCAGTGAAGGTGCTGAGCAGAGCAGGGCCGCACTGACAAGTCAGTGTGAACAAGCAGTGGGAGGAGAGGGCGTGAGACGTGGGCATAGAGGGAAGAGTCAGGGCAAAGGCTCTGAACTGGGAACACATCTGGCGGGTTTGAAAAATCAAGGTGGCCATTTTGACCAGACAGGTGAACCAGGAGTGAACCAACAAGAGACGCCATTGGAGGATTTGAACAGAGAAGTAGCTTCCCAACGCATCACTCTGGCTAAGGAGACAGAGGGGGCGGCAGCTGGGTCCCTCCTTTGCTTGCACTCAACTCAGGAATTCCACTGGAGCAGCTCACTTCCCTTCCACATAACGTCTCTGTGTGGTATCTCACTGTACAGGGTTCCCCACATGGCCGGGCAGGACACCTGCACTTCCTTACAGCATAGAGGGCGCTTTCCATCGGGAAAGCATTTATTGGGCCTCCGATGGAATTATGCTTTCTAGTACCCCACTGGACAAAGCGATTCATGCAGGCAAGCCCAGAGCCGGTGTCGCAGGGCTGTGCAGCAAAGCACAAGTTCTGGGAAGTGTGGTGGGCGGGTGGGCACCAGTGGCACCAGCCTGCCCAGTCTGCCCTGCGGCCCCTGCCACAGCAAGACTGCACCCAGGGCCTCCTAAGACCTCCAGAATTACTGTCTCATCAAGGCACTGGGCTTGGAGTCCATTGTTTTATGATACGCAAAAGGGCCCGGTGTGGGTGAGGCACGTCGAGTGTGGCTCCTGTTGCTACAGAGGCTGTTATCTGCACCCCAACACCAAACATTCCATTCCATAGGACAAGTGCTAGACATCCCTTTGAAAAAGGAGGCGTGCACTCTGGAGTCACTGGTTATAGCAATTTGAAATGCAGCCAGGCATCTGTCCGATGTACCTTTAGCATGGATTGTCTGCTCCCTGTAAGAGCTCTCCTAGTCTACTGTTTTTAGCAGTTCTTGGCTTCTCCAAGACCTTGGCCCTGCACCTCTGTCATCCTCCCTTTTCCATAGGAAGTAGCCCATGTTTGCTGCTGGGTAGCTTCCTCAGCCAGCCATTTGCCTGTAGAAAGTTAGGGGCCAAAAGGTCTCATTTATTTCATAGTCTGTCCATTCGAGTTCAAGCAGAATACAACCCTTTTGAAAAACTTGTGGATTTTGGGGTGGCTGGATGGTTCAGTTGGTTGGAGCACGAGCTCTTAGCAGCAGGGTTGCCGGTTCGATTCCCACAGGGGCCAGTGAGCTGCACCCTCCACAACTGAATTGAAGACAACAAGCTGCTGCTGAGCTGCTGGAGGGTCGGCCGGCCGGATAGTTCAGTTATTTAGAGCACGAGCTCTTAACAACAAGGTTGCTGGTTCAATTCTCGCATGGGATGGTGGGCTGCGCCCCCTGCAACTGACGATGGAAAACGGCGACTGGACTTGGAGCTGAACTGTGCCCTGGACAACTAGACTGAAGGACAATGACTTGGAGCTGATGGGCCCTGGAAGAACACACTGTTCCCCCAATATTCCCCAATTAAAACAAAATAAAAATACAACTGTGGATTTTCTATGTATCAAATTATAACCTACTCCATTAGACAAAAGCTGCACTGCAAATGTTTTTGAGAACACTCCCCTCCCTTTGGTTTGCCTTCTTGTGTGGAAAGAAGCCAACTGGCCCTTTAAGCCGCTGCCAGGAAAATCATTAGATTCACTTTCTGTCTTCCACGTTACCACAAGCAATGGTCTTGCCATTTTTCTGTCAATATCCATCCTGGCTCACCCTGTCTCCAGCCTCCATCAGCAATGTCCTCACTGCCCTGCAGGTGTGTGCACCTGCTGCTGGGTTCCAAAGTCAGTGGCACACTTTGGAATTTTGTAGTGGCAATGTGTCACTTCTAAGTACCAATATCCATTCCAGTTACCTGTTGCTGCATAACTAACCACCCCAAACTTACTGGCTTAAAACAACTATTCATGTTCTCATGGTTCTGGAATCTCGATTGGGCTCAACTGGTTGGTTGTGCTGTTGGCTGGTGAGGCCGGTTGTCTCCTGTCCTCACCACCAGTTCCCGCCCTCCCTGTATGTATGTGGTGCTCCACCTGCACTGGACCTGTGACTGTTTTGATGCATTTAATGTGGTAGAAAGTTATGGGACTTCACAGCCCAGGCCTGAGGACTGGTCACTACACCCACCTTCCTCCTTGGGGGCCTATTTTCAGAACGAATAAGAAACGGGTGGTTTGTGCTGCAGTAGTCGATAGCTAACACGGCCATGGCACTCGCACAGCCAGTCACTGGGGAGTAATTGAGGCAGGACGTCTGAGCTGGTGTCACTCACGTGACCAGGCACTCTGTCTCTCCCTTTGTGATCTCCAGCAGGTTAACCGGACATTTTTACGTGGCATCTCGGGCCTCCCAAGAACCTGCAACTGGCATGGCATCTCTTCCATCCCAGTTCTGCCAGGTAAAGTTCAATGGGAAAGAATGGAACCCACCTTCTGACGGCAGGAACAACGTGAACTTAAGTAAAGGGGTGGGAGAAGTGGTTGGCAGACATCTTTGCAGACCAACTGACCATGCCATCAAGTGCTGTCAGCTGGAGAAGGTTCTTAGAGGAGTCAGGGTAATGAGAGCTGTATTGGTCATGGCTTTCATATTCTGTAATTCACTTTGACATCTGGGGACTCCTGCTGGCTGGGGAGAGCCTGCCTCTCCCAGGGCTAGCTAATTCCTAGAGACAGCAAACACGCCTCCACAAGCAAACCAACCAATGCAGAGCCCACACCAGCCACCTCCTTCATCTAACTCCACACTCGGGCCAGGATTTCCTAATCACCAGCTGCCTAATCACAGGTACTAGACAAGTAAAGCCTGCCCCCTAGCCGAGCCCACTGAAGTTGCTGACACTGTCCCATCCTAAGGGCTCGAACTCACCTGCACTGCCTCACTGTTCCTTCCCACAGAAAACAATGTGGGCTCTGGGCTGTGCTGTCCCTCCCCTCTGCCTCCGGAGCCATGCTGCTACTTCCCCACGTGGCCCTATATGGTGTGGCACTGTAAGTAATAGACTTGCAAGCAACTGTCTCTGTGTCTGTCACCTTACCTGATTAAAACTAATCCTGGGTACATTTTAAGACAGAGGCCAGGAGGTTGGAAGGGTCACCTATGTGGATTCTGAAATCGCTAAGAATTCTGGCAAGAGTGGTACTGCACAGAGTGACAGTGAGTCAGGAGCTGACCTGGCTGTGGAGAGGAGTGACAGCGGAGGCTGGTGGATCATTACCAAGAAAACGAGTTAAAGCTGGGAGCTTCAAGGGCGAGGGGAGATGGCCCTGTCGGCATAAGGAATATTCACACTCGTAGAGTATCTCTCTGAGCTTATTTGGGCCAAATTGATGACTATTGCCAGTCGTAGGGGATTCAGAAAATGCTCGCTCCAGAGAACGGCAGTTTTGCAGTTTATTTTATACATTAGAATATAAGGAGGAGCCGGAAGGAGGGTTACAGGGAATCCATGGGCGGGAGGATAAGGGGGCAGGAGAAAGCAAAGCAGGGAACTCTCTAGGATTGGATAAAAAGTAAAAGCAAGAGACACATTTCACATTGGTGGGTGCAGGATAGTTAATAATTAGCATTTAAAGTGCACAGAGATGGTATTCGGGGAACAGACAACAATGAGGGGTTCTGTAGTCTCCTGCTCTGGTGGTGGGTGTGCCCTGAGGGATCCAGAAAAGAGGAGATTACTCTGACATGTTATCTTAGATGCAAAAAGACAACAGACAGGCTCACTTAAGGTACAGACTGACCTTTGTCAAGGAAGCTACAGGCCCAGGACACGACCCCACCGTGACCGGCTTTTAGTTAGGAATTTGTGTGTTCAGACCACCCTGTGTGGTTGATTTTGTTCTGAGTTTGTAGGGCCTGCCATGTTGGCCTCCCTGAGCTTGTCAGGTTCAATCTGTGACCCCTTTTCTGTCCACAGCCTGGAAGTGGTCACAAGGAGTCAGAAGGGTATCCACCCCATCTGCAGGCCTGGAGGTACAGGAGTTGTGGGAAAATAAACAACTACACTTACAAGTCAGGACGTTTGTGCTGATGGCAGATATGAGGACATAGCAGTAGTTTCCAGAACAGGGCAAGGGTGGGTGATAGGGTCAGAATAAAGGCTGTGCAGGGCCGTATGGGGTCCGATTGTGGGAGACAGAAGATGATCTGGGACAAAGGCCATTGTTTTCTGTCCTCATTTATTCCATCTCAGCAGCGGCCAACACACATCTCTCTCCTTCCTTCCTGAAACACTTCTTGACTTCTGTTGTGGACATTTGGCATTCTGGGCTCCCCCTTCCCATGGGCACCCTGCACCCCTTGTTGAGGAGTTCCCCATCTGCAGTCTTGACAAGAGAGTGTCTCAAGTGTGGCCAATCAGACCCTCCTTCCTGGAACATGAGGCCTCAAGGAAGCCAGGTGAAGCCTGGTGCTGGTCGGCTTCATATCCCTGGTCCTCTGGGGCTCCCTGGCCCCTCCCTTTCCTCACCAGGCCCACCGGGACCCCTCCAGCCTGGAAGTCCCCTCTCCTTTTGCCGAGGGGCTAGATTAGGTTTCTGTGGCTTTCACTCCAAACTCTGATGTCAGCAACACCCTGACTTAAGTTACCATCTGCAAACAAGCGTCTAACAAATCTTTAGTCCTTTGTCTCCCCCAAACTCATGCATAGAAGCAAATGGCTGATGGGCACCTGAGACTGCTTGTCATGACTTTCTCCCACACCAAAAACAACTTACATCCAGGCCAGTTTTCTCCATCAGAAAATGCTAGCGTCACCGCCACGCCCTTCTTCAGGCAGGCCCATGTTTAACTAGCGGTAGGCTTCTCTGAGTAGGCGTCACCTTCTCCCTTCCAGACTCTCTCTCGGGTCTCCCACGTGCACGCGCCCCGCCTCCACAACTCACTCTGCACAGAGGCACAGTTTTGAAATGATAAACCAGAGTACATCCCTCCTCATCCCAGAGTCAAGCGCATCCCGACCCCACGTAGCCTCCGCCCAGCTCTCCCTCCTCTCCCAGCCCTGCGCTGCGGCAGGTCTCCCGGGCCCCCACCGCCCAGCACCCGTGTCTTCAGGGCTGGCTCGGCGCGAAACGGCTTTCTCCCGGTACCCCACCCCGAGCGCCCAGGACCCCAGAGCGCACGCAGCAGGGGCCCAGCACGTCGGCCCGCCCTCGTGACGTCCTCCAGTCGAGTGACGCGCGGGGCTGGGTGAAGGGCCCGTCCCAGCGACCCCGTGGCGACCCGGCCCCGCCCCCTCGACAGGTGAGCCGGCCGCTCTCCTGGGGCAGCAGGGGACGCCGGTGCTCTGGGTTCCCGGGAGCCGGGCCGGACCTCCACACTTCGGGCCGACTCTGGGGGGGTTGGGGACCGGCAGGAAGGGAGGGGGAATGGCCGGCACCAAACCAGTGGGAAAGGGGCGTGGCCGAGTTTGGGGCGGGCCAGGGAGGGGCGTGGTCGAGGGGCGGGCTTGGTGCGGGAGACGGTCCTGGAGGGCGAGGGGCGTGCCCGGGGGCGTCACGGTCGGCGGCCGGGGGCGGGGCCGAGGGCGGGGCGAACCCAGGCGGTGCTCAGAGCTCAGCGGGCCCGCTGGCGGGCGGGGTTGGCAGTGAGAGGCTGTCCGGCGGGGCCGGCGGGCGGCATGGGGCGGGTGCAGCTCTTCGAGATCTGCCTGAGCCATGGCCGCAGCGTCTACAGCCCTGGGGAGCCGCTGGCGGGAGCCGTGCGCGTGCGCCTGGGGGCGCCGCTGCCCTTTCGAGGTGGGCGCCGGGTCCCCTCGGGGCGGGCTGGGCGAGGCGGGGCTCAGGTGGCTGCGCTAGCACCTGCGGCAGGGCCCTGGCTCCCGGAAGCGGCTGCCGGAGGCGCTGCCGGGGACACCTTCCCCTTATGTTCCGCCGGCCTGGGGCCAGAGTGGGCTCCACTCGGGTCCCCCGGCTGTGGGGAGGACTGGGTAGAGCTGGCGGGGCGGTTCAGACTCGCCGGGGAGGGAGGCCGGCGGCGGTGGGGTCAGAGCATGGAGCCCCGGTGGCCCAGTCCTTCCGCCTTTGCCCTTCCTGTGGTCTCCGCCTCCGGGGGGCGGGAGCCTAGAGCCTGTCCACCTTGCCGAAGCCCACTCTGATCTAGACACATGCAAGCCTCCGACCTTCCCTCTCGGGTCTCTAGTGTCCGCTGCACCCCGCACCTGCTGGGTCCTCACCTGGAGCCTGGCCCAAGCTGGGCTTTCACACACACCCATGTTCCTGGCGCAGGGCCTCGCTCTTCACAGTCAGTCCAGCTGCGTGTGCGGGTCCCCAGCAGGGCCCACCGGACACCCGCTTCCACCCAGTCTAAGCTTGTCTTTGCTGGCTGGAGGTGTCTCGCTCATCCCTTCTGAGCCCCAGGCCCCCCCGGTGCAGTGGGCCTCTGGGAGCAGAACCTGAGCCCTCCTGGCCTATCCCTCTGCTGGTGCAGACACCTGGGGCTTCTGTGCTGGGATTGGCTTGCTGCAGGGGCTTCGCTAGGGCCCTGTGGACAGCGGCCTGGGTGGGACTTCACGGTTCCCCCCTCAGGGTGCTGGGGGCAAAGCTACAGCCCAAGGCCCTCTGCCCAATCCCAGGTTCTGAGTGTAACCTTGTGTGAGGTGGCCCTGTGGGGTGTTCTTCCACCTTGGTGTGCTTGGCCAAAACCACAGCCGCCAGGCTTCCCTCTGAACCTTGAGCCTCCAGGTCCCTGCGTGGTTTACAGTTCAGCACTTCTGGTCCGCACTGAGGACTGCGAGCTGCTGTCCTCCTCTATGGACAGCCGCCGCCCCCATCCTGGACAGGTCTGGCCCGCCCCCCACCATGACAGTTTGACTCTACAGGATGCTCTGCTCTCGAGGTGGGCAATGAGCAGGGTAGTGCCCAGACAGCAGCGGCAGCCCCAGCTCTCCCAGCTCACTGAATTCTCGTCAGAGGTCAGATGCCATTCCCCCCACTTCCCGTGGTCCAGAACTCCGTGAATCCTCCTAGCAGCCTGCGAGGTGGATGCTGTTACTATTCTCATATTACAGATTTGGAAACAGGTCAGAGAGAAGAGGCCCGCAGGCTAGAGCTTTAGTGCAAGGACATGGCAAAGGCTGGGCTACCTCAGGTTTGTGGGAGCTGGCAGAGGGTTGGAGAGACTCTTAGTACCAGATGAGGAGTGAACAGAAGTCTTGATGGTCAGACTACAGGTGGTGCCAGGGAGGAGGGCTGGCACCTGGATAGGTGGGTGTGCTAGCTCTAGAGGAAAGTTCCAGAAATCACCCAGGAACACAATACATGATTTTCCTTAGAGAACCAGAGCAGCCCCAAATGCCAAACAGGGGTGCCCATTAGTTCAGTACCTGCGTTCTGTTGTGCTCGGAGCGCCGTTAGGATTAACCGTGGTAAACACAGTGCAGTGCGGTGGAGGCTGTACCTTGCCAGAACACACCTGCCCTATCCTGGGGCCATGCCATGCATGGTTTCACCTACAGGAACAGACCCCCCTGCCTGGGCAGGAGGGCCAGGCGTGCATGTGTGTCCGTTCTCCTGTACCTGCAGTTCTCCTACGGAGAAGAGAATGGACAGGGAAAGGATGTCTGACCCCGAGGTGGTGACTGGGACCTCCGTGTGTGTGTGTGCGCGCGCGCAGAATGGGCCTCTGCATGGTGTTGGCAAGGTCACAGCGTGGGCCTCTGTGGTAGCCCGAGGGTCGGTTTGATGGTTTGTTTTCCTATGGCTCATTCACCTGAATTCTGGGGGCTGGGTCCAGGTGGGTGGGTGAGTGCTTTAGCCACCCTGCTGTTGGACACGCGGGCTGTGCCCAGGTGGTTTGCTGTTCTGAGCAGTGTTGCTCAGGGCTCCTGGGAAAATTGTGTGAGATGCTAAGGGGAACCGCTGGGCCTCGGGTATGTGTGTGAAGAGGTGTAGCACAGGTGCCTGGCTCTTCCCTGGGGCCCTCGAATCAGCCTGCACGTTGATCTTTGTAAGGGAGTGCCTGTTCCTACCTGCTCTCCAACATGTCAGAATATTTAATATTTGCCAACCTGATGGGTTTAGATAGAAAGTTACCTGAGTGTCCTTGACTTCTAGTGAGATTGGATCTTGGTTCCTATTATCTGATACTATGATCCCATAAGTAACAAATCATCCCTAAACTAAGTGGTTTAAGAACAACCGTTTTATTATATCTCACAGCATTATGGGTAGGAATTGGGGCAGAGGTAAGCAGGGCAATTTGTGTGCCATCCATTGGAGTCACTTGACAGTGCTTGGCTGGTACTGGGCCAGTCTGGGGACCACTGCACCCCTCTAGCATACTCTGTTGATCCCAGCATTCGAATGGCAGCCAGATTCAAGGGGGGTTAAAGCGATATGGTGTCTGGACCCACCAGCACGCCTTTGCGTCAGTTCAGTCACCCTCCCCATCAAGGTTACTCCACTCCCCTGCCTCGTTTCTCTGGGGCTGTGCTGATTTGTCTAAGCACCACCGGCGTTCCAGATGTCAGGGTGGGGACAATTCCAGGTCTGGCCCTAGGAAGGGGTGGTGGACGGAGCGTGGATTGGAAAGCAGGGATGAGGTCTGGAAGGTGAGACTAGGCTGGCATGGAGGCCGAGGGTTGCTCACTGGCAGTGCCATTGGGGGCGAGGGTGAGCTGAGGGTTCGGGAAGGAAGGTCGGTGTGCCATGGGTGACTAACAGGAGACCTGCATCAGCAAGGTGGGGACAGCCTGGGGAGCCTGTGAACACTCCTGGTATGGCTGACCCTTGGCCCCAGGGATTTGGGACACCAGGTTCTTCCTGCATGGTGGGTCTGTCAGGAAGGTGTCTGTTCTGAGTCACCTTCCCCTCACCTGACCATCACATCAGGGGAGGAAGAGGGACTGAGCAGGGAGGCCGAAGTCTTTGGCCTTGACTCAGCCCTGCAGGGAGGGGAGGGGTGGAGCCGCAGGGCTATCCCTCACTAAGCTCCTGCCCCCTCCCTGCTTGGGTCTCCAGCTGTGGTGTCCTCCCTGGTGTCCAGCTGTACCTGGTTGTCCAGCCACGGCCTTCTGACCATAGTGGACTCAGCATACAAGTTCTGACAATTAAGTTCGCAAACTTGTTGCAACGATGTTGCTAACCTTTTTTGATATCAGAGGGATTATTCATTATGAATTTGTACCAACTGGACAAACAGTTAACCAAGTTTACTATTTGGAAGTGCTGAAAAGGCTGCGTGAAAAAGTTAGACGACCTGAACTTTTCACCAACAATTCATGGCTCTTGCATCACAGCAACACACCAGCTCACAGGGCACTGTCTGTGAGGGAGTTTTTAGCCAGTAAACAAATAGCTATTGGAACACCCTCCCTACTCACCTGATCTGGCCCCCATATGACTTCTTTCTTTACCCGAAGAGAAAGGAAATATTGAAAGGAAGACATTTTGATGACATTCAGGACATCAAGGGTAATATGGTGACAGCTCTGATGGCCATTCCAGAAAGAGAGTTCCAAAATTGCTTTGAGGGGTGGACTAGGTGCTGGCGTCAGTGCATAGCTTCCCAAGGGGAGTACTTCAAAGGTGACTGTAGTGATATTCAGCCATGAGGTATGTAGCGCTTTTTCTAGGATGAGTTTGTGAACCTAATTGTCAGACCCCGTACGTTTCCTGGACTGAGGAATTCAAGTTCCTGACCACAGAAAAGTGACGGTCCCTGGTCTGGGTGCTTCCAGTGAGGAGAGGGGGGAGGACCAGGCCATCTCTCCATGCAGAAAATCAGCTCTCCTGGGTAGTACTGGCCCAGGAAGTCAGGGTGTCCCCACCCTCCAGGGTGCCAGACTTGGGGACCTTTTCTACTCAGGCGTGTCTGACCACATTCCTGCAGCATGAGGCTACACTTCGCTTCCTGGAGCGGGAAGGGGTGCTTCCCAGAGGTGATTTGCCTGTGAGGCAGCTCGAAGGTGGGGTCAGAGGTCAACTGCCCCATAGGCCTCTGATCCTCATGGTATCCCAAGCATCACCTATAGGGAGCTGGGTTTTCACAGGTCTGGTGGGCCCAGGCACTGCTGGAGTCAAGGTTACCAAGTTGGGGGTCACCCAGGGGCCCTCTGGGTGACCATTGGGGCCCTCCTATTCTGCATGGCAGGACAGATATCACTCCGTGCCTCAACACCCTGGGAACACCCCAAGATGGGGGATGGGCAGGAGGTGTTCCTGAACGGCAGCAGGCCACTTGCTGGCCTTCCCAGGGCCCAGCTGGATGGCGCTGCCTATCACCTGGGTGCTGCCAGCCCCGCTTGGATCCCTGTGCTGGGGGCAGGGAGGGGCCTGCTTTGGTGGATGGCTGGGGCTCACGCTACCCCCCCCCCCCCCACCTTCTTACAGCCATCCGTGTGAGCTGCACAGGTTCCTGCAGAGTTTCTGACAAGGCCAATGGCACAGCATGGGTAGTGGAGGAGGGCTACTTCAACAGCGTCCTGTCGCTGGCTGACAAGGGTGAGTGTCTGGGAGCCTGTCCCACCCCCCCACTCCAGGGCAACCCTGGCTGACAAGGGTTAGTGTCTGGGAGCTTATTCCCCCCCCATACCCCAGGGCAACCCTGGCTGACAAGAGTGAGTGTCTGGGAGCCTGTCCCCCCGCCACACCCCAGGGCAGCCCTGCCTGACAAGAGTGTCTGGGAGCCTGTCCCCCCCATACCCCAGGGCAGCCCTGGCTGACAAGAGTGAGTATCTGGGAGCCTGTCTTCCCCCCACACATCCCAGGGCAGCCCTGGCCGACAAGGATGTCTGGGATCCTGTCCTCCCTCACCCTGGGGCAGCCCTTGCTTGGCAGTGGGGACTGTCTGTCCAGCCTACTCATCTGCCTCTGGAATCCCTGGCCTGTCCCCCCTCTCCCGGGACTGTGCATTCTGATGGGTTCCTCCCTCTGGCAGGCCCTGGGCATAGCCTGATAGGGGCTGGGAAGCTTCTCATGGATGGGGCTGGGCTCCAGCCCCTGCAACAGCCCTGCCCCCCTCTGTTGTTGAAGCTAAGCACTTGTCCCCCATCCTTTGCCCAGGCCTCGGCCCTGTGCAGCTGTGGTGCTGGAGACACGGGCTGGGAAACCCAGCAGACGCAATGTGAGCCAGTGGGCTGCAGCACCTACTCCTGTCTGGGCCCTGTGGTGTCACCTCAGGGCTCCTGAGGTCCCCTCTCTCCCACATCTCCTGCCTGTCTTTGCAGGAAGCCTGCCTGCTGGAGAGCACAACTTCCCCTTCCAGTTCCTGCTTCCTGGTGAGAGCCCAGCCTGGCCAGGCCTGGTGGTGACAGTTGGTGGGGGATGGGTTGGGCTGGCATCGGGGCACTCGGGTGCTAGTGCCTGCTGTCTCTCTAGCCACAGCACCCACATCCTTCGAGGGCCCTTTTGGGAAGATTGTGCACCAGGTGCAGGCCACCATTCACACGCCACGTTTCTCCAAGGACCATCAGTGCAGCTGCGTGTTTTACATCCTGAGTCCCCTGAACCTGAATAGCATCCCAGATATAGAGGTGAGGAAGGGCGGTGGCCTCTGTGTCCTCAGCTGACCGAACTGTGTCCAGGGCAGGGTGTGGCAGGGCTGGTCAGGGCCTCCAGGGATCTGGCCTGCACACATGGCCAACCCCCTCCCGCCCTCCCCTCATCCCCCAAGCAACCCAACGTGGCCTCCACCACCAAGAAGTTCTCCTACAAGCTGGTGAAGACGGGCAGCGTGGTCCTTACTGCCAGCACTGACCTCCGGGGCTATGTGGCTGGCCAGGTGCTGAGGCTGCAGGCAGACATCGAGAATCAGTCTGGCAAGGCCACCGGCCCTGTGATGGCCAGTCTGCTTCAGGTCAGAGACCTCACCAGTTGGGGAGGGGGAGGCCTGCCTGCCCAGGCTCACAGGCTGTCCCTTCCCCAGAAAGTGGCCTATAAGGCCAAGCGCTGGATCTACGACCTGCGGACCATCGCGGAGGTGGAGGGCGCGGGCGTCAAGGCCTGGCGGCGCTCACAGTGGCAGGAGCAGATCCTGCTGCCAGCGCTGCCCCAGTCTGCCCTGCCGGGCTGTAGCCTCATCCATGTGGATTACTACCTGCAGGTGCTGGGGGCGGGGCGAGAGGGGCGGGGCGGGGCGGGGCGGGAGAAGGGGCGCGGCCAGACCCTCACTCCCCATCCCCCTTCCCCCCCCCGCGCCCCCCCGCAGGTCTCCCTGAAGACACCGGAAGCCACCGTGACCCTCCCAATCTTCATCGGCAATATCGCTGTGAACCAAGCCCCCCTGAGCCCTCAGCCAGGCCCCGGGCCGCCCCCTGGTGTTCCATCCCTTGTGGTGCCCTCCGCACCGCCCCAGGAGGATGTCGAGGCCGTGGTTGGCGGCCCCCACGTCACAGACCCTGTCTCCCTCTTCACCAAGAGCCACTCTCAGCAGCCGCAGCCTGCCACCTTCGGCTCCGTGCCTGGCACCCCTGAGCCAGGTCCTCAGGACGGCAGCCCCGCCTCCCACCCTGTGGCTCCTGCCTTGTGCATCTCCACAGGTGCCACCGTGCCCTACTTTGCAGAGGGTTCTGGAGGGCCGGTGCCCACCACCAGCATCTCCATCCTCCCCCCGGAGTACAGCTTTCAGTGCCACCCCTATGGTGAGTGGGGGCCTGGGCCCTGGGGCAGGGAGGGCCATGGGCCCCATGCAGACCTTGCTCTCTCTCTCCGCAGAGGCCCCGCCGTCCTATGAGCAGAGTTGCAGCGGTGCTGACCCCAGCCTGACCCCCGGGAGCTGACCTCGCACTGCCTTCTCCCCCGCGGGCCTATCTCTGCCCTGGGACTGGACGCCCAGGGCCTCGTGCCTTTGCTCCCGGCCTGGCCCTGTCCACTAAGGACTCGCCGCGCCGGTGTACCCCTCTGTTTCCTCTGTGCCGCCTCTCTAGTCCCCTGCAGTTGGCCTCTACCTGCGGGACGGGACTGGAGCGACGCCATGTAAATAAAGCTCTTCGTTTGTAGAGCTGGGCACAGGCCGGCCTCTCGGGCGCCCTCTTGCGGCCGGGTGCGTAGCGGGCCCAGCCTGGAGGATCCCTCAGCCCGGACCCCTTCCGGGTGCACCCCCTCTCCTAGACCCCGCCCCACTCTGGGTTCCCTCCTCAGCCCCGCCCCTTCCGGACGCACGCCCCTCCACAGGCCCGGCTCTCCCAGGCTCCAGCCCTTCTTGGTCCCCGCCCTCTTACCTCCCGAGCGCGCCCCCTTTCCTCTGCCCCCCCTCGAGCCCTCTGGCTCTTTCTCGGAGCGTGCCCCTCTCCTGGTCTCCCGGCCCCTTTTTTCGGGTGTGTTGGGCCGGAAAGCAGGCCGGTGGAGCCCTCCTGGCCGCGGAGAGGGACCAGCCTTGCGGATTACGAGTGTTGGGTCCGTTTAACCTGGTGCCGGGGCTGGTGCTTGGACCCCCGGTTCTGCTTTAGGATGTGCCCTCGGGCCAGGGTTTCGTGTCCAGAATCCTGGCTTTAATTTAAAATGAGTGACGTAGGGCGAAGACAACCCGTTTCATTTTGTTAACACACACTGTGGGCTTGCCCGTCCAGCACCCATTGTTCTGGGCAGCGCGGTTTAGACCTGTGCCAGAAGGAATCACTCGGGGGTAAGGGAGGGCTTGCCCTTACCCTTGGCCTCAAGTGTCACGTCCCTGCTGTTAGCACTGCCACGTCTGGCTCTGATGCTGCTTTTCGCCTCCCATCCAACTAAGAACACACAGGCCTACTCCCGAGGTCTGCGCTACGAAGGACTGTCTCTAGGACTCAAGGAACTTAAGAGCAAACAAAAAGTCAGGGTTTGGCAGAGCGACATTTCCCAAAGGGGCATCCTGCAGACTTTCCATGCCGAATGGGGCCAGTGGTCCTGGACGGAACTTTGGGAAACACTGGAGGTGGGGTTAAGACTATGGGTTAAAATTCCAGCTCTGCCATATGGTGGAGGGCTGACCTTGGCTAGGTGTCTCAGTTACTTAATCTATAACTAGCCCATGGTACTATGAGGGGACAGGTCGAGCCACCCCCTCGCCCCCAATGTGATAGTTTATTTCTCAAACATTTAACAGTCCAGAGGTTGAAGATTTGGCCTGGTGATGAAACTGTCACTCTAATTGAGGCTTTCATCCCTGGGTACAGGTTGGCTGTTGCAGTTTTCACGGTCACCCAGCTGACTGGGCCTGCACCTTTAACTTTTTGGGGGATGGGCTGGAAACCAGATTGTATCACTTTTGCACACATCCCATGACCACCCTCTGGAAATGTACTCTTAGGCAGCCATGTGCCTGGCTAAACTTTTACTATTTGTGGGACAAGGTGAGGATGAATACTGGAGAAAAGCACAAAGTGTGCCACAAGTAGGATAGTCTGGAAACCATGGGCTGGAAGCTGGAGCCTCATGGAAAGGAAAGTCTGCGTGGCTTGGAATCCCATCCTTGAATGCACTCAACTCCCTTGCTTTGGTTTGCTCATTTAAAGAATGTGGTAAGAACAGAGTCTAGGTCTCATGACTGGCCTGACGGTTACAGAGTTAACAGTCATGCAATGAGAATGGCACCTGACATAAGTCACCAGTGATCATACAAGGATAGGGGCACTTGGGCTGATGGTGCAAAATGGAAGTGTAGCCTACTTCTGACACATTCATTCATACTTGGCATTTGCCAGGTAAAGGATTTTTCTCCACACTTTAACTCACTTATTCATTCAACAAATATTTACTGCCAAGAATAGCTCTAGGCACTAGGGTACACAAAACAAGAATCCCCGACGTGCAGGACTAATACTGTAGTGGGGAAGACAGGCAATACGGCTGTGGAGTAAAAGCCAGGGAGCCTGGGGTGAAGTAGGTTTGTAAGTCGGGTGGCAAAGGAAGGTTTATCCTGAAGAGGCAGTATGAAGACTCAAGGATGGTAGTGAGCCACACAGACATCTGAGCTAAAAGCGTTACTAAGGTCCAAGGCAGGAACAAAGATGGAAACGATGGTCCCAGAGAGGTAGGTGTGGGTGAAAGCAGGTCAGGTTGGGCTATGCAGGCCATGAAGGACGATTGCTCTGAACCCTCTGTCCCATGCTCCAGACAGAGTTTAGGGTCCCTGGCCTGTCATAAGCAGACTTCGGCTGCCCCAAAGAAACCTGGGAAGGTTTCTTTGGTACTTATGCCATGTTGCAAGTTCCATTTCCTCCTATGTACCTGTGAGCACTATCAATGACAGTAAGTGGCATTTTCCAGGAGCTCTCCCATGAGACTTGAGCTCTCACGTGGTGGGAGGCAGGTTAACCTTCAACTCAGTGCCTCCTGAGTCCATGCTGCTTTCCTCAACTCCCAGGGGATGGGAGAAACTGGTCTGGAGGTGGGGAACGGGTGGTCTAAGCCAGTGTTGTCCAAGGAACGCTGTTTGGTGTGCAGAAAAGGTCTTGCCCTGAGCATAACTGGGTGGCAGGCAGACGGGCAGGTGCTAGCCTGGAGCTTGGGGTGATCGGGGACACTGCTCAGCTGGGGCACACCTCCTAACTGGCGCATACCACAAGCCAGGCGTCTCCCTTAACCAGAGCACCCCCAGACGGGGTCAGTCCTCTCCAATGGGACATCCCTCGCCCTATCCCCAGCCTTTCCAATCGGGACACTGTCCCCAACCAGGGCACATCCTCCTAGCGGGGCATCTTCCCCAATCAAAGCACCCTCCCTCAGTCCCGTTATGCTCCTGGCCGCAGAACCCCCTAGCCGGGCATCGCCCCTCGTCGAGGTACCTCCCCCAACCGGAGCAATTCCAAATGAGGCAACCCTCCCGTTGAGACATCCTCTCCAGTTGGGGCAATCCTCCCCTTGGGACAGTCCCTGCCCCCCGCCCCCGCTCGGGGCAGCCTTCTCAGTCAGCACAAGGCCCACGGCTGGCACACACTCGTAGCAGGAACCCCCAACCCCAGCTAAGCACAACCTATCCCAACGCAGCCCAGAGCCAGCGCACACCCCTCCCAGTCGGGCACATCCCCAGCCGGGGCACCGCCCTGGGACGCAAGTCGGGGTCTGCGAAGGCCGACGGAACCCATGTGTGTCCGGGGTTAGAGGTCAGGGGTCCTTCGCCACCTCCGGCCAGCCCACCGGAATGCCTATGCAGACTGAGGGTGTTTGTGTGCGAAAACGGGAGGACAGCGTCCGCCCGACCGGCGGCTGTGGGGAAGGCCGTTCCGCCGGGCCACGCCCCCGCCAGGCCGGCGCGCCCCGGTTCCGGCCGGCGCAGGCCCGCGCCGCGGGCGCCGCTGTCCTGGCCGCATCGCGCAGGCGCGGGCGCGGGCGCAGGCGCAGACGCGCTTGACCGGCCCGCCCCGCCCTGGGCCGCGAGGCGCGGGCGGGGCGATGGCGCGCGGGAGGGGCGGGGCCACGCTGCGGGCCCGGGCCATGGCCGCCGCCGATGCCGAGGTGAGGAGCGGGGCCGGCTGGCCGGCGGCGGGCGCGGGCGGGCGCGGGGCCGGCGGCGGGCGGGGGCGCGCGGCGGGGGCGCCGAGCGGGCGGGCGGGGGCGCGGAGCCTGAGGGCGGGCCCGCGCCTCCCCGCCGCCGCCGCGCCTCAGGCCGAGGCCGGGCCGAGGCCCCGGGCGTGCGGGCCGCGCTGCCTGGGGCGCGCTTTGTGCGGGCGCGGGCGGGGGCGGTGCGGCGGGGCGCGTGCGGTGCGCAGCCGGAGGAGGCCAGGCCGCCGCCCGCGTGCCGGCCGGCCTTGGCCGAGCCCCGCGGAAGCCGCGGAGGACAAAAGGGAAAGTGGGGCGAGCTGGCCAACTTCGCGGCGCGGGCGAGGCGAGGCGAGGCCGTCCGCCGCCGGCGCCTCTCGCCGCCCCGCTGACCTTCCACTTTGTTCCGAATAGGAGGGCGGCGTCTCTAAGGAAAGTTGGCCGGGCCGGCGCGCTGCTCCCACACAAAGCTGCCCGGCCCCGCCGGCTGTCAGCAGCGGGAGTGCGCGGCTCCCGTGCGCGGCTCAGCACGCCGCCCGCCCGGGCTGTGGACCGACGGGGCCCCCAGCCTTTTGTTAGTGCCCCGGGCCTGCTCTGCTCGTTCTCAAGGGTAGTTGGTTTCCTTGCTCGTAGCTGCTCAGAAATCAAACTTGGGAGGCGGACCAGCGGCTTCCCCGCCCGTGCGAGGCAGACACGGCGCGGTCTCAGGGCCGACGTAGGGGCCGGTTCGGGGAAAAAGTGATGACCTCGCAGGTTTCCTCAGAAACGACTCCATGTGTAGCGATAACTGCGGGACTTGGGAAGATCTGAGCGCTGCGGCCGGATACGGGGCTGTCGCAATAACCTGGTGCGTTGACTTACAGTCTAGGTTAGCCCAGGTGCCGTGCAGTCTTTTCGTTTATTTGCCTTTCTGTTGCACTGTTGGGAGTGTTGACACAAGGAAACAGAAGGTGCGGGGGGTTCTTAAATCCAACATAAGGAGTGTTTATTGAGCACCTGCTGCATTCAAGGCATTGTACTAGGCTCCGGGAACAGAAAGGTGAACTAGAGAACCCCCAGTCGCGTCCAGGCTTGTGGGAGAGAAGACAGGTCATGATTCCTGATATCCTGTGATGAGCGCCTGCTGTGTCGTGGGCGCTGGGCAACCCTTTAGGTAAGTCCTCTCCTAGTCTTCCTGCTTAGCGGGTGAGGAAACGAGACCTGGGGGAGGACCGACCTGGCCTCCTCAGTCCTAGGACTAGCTTTTGTTTGGTGTCTGGCACATAGTAGGTTTTCAATAAATAACTGATGAGCAGAGGGCCCCGATGACTCTGATTCCCTGGGCAGCCCTGACTGAGCCTGTTTACGGAGCCTGTGCCTGTGTCCAACCCTTTGAGTGAATGCACTCATCGAAGTCTGACAAGGACATTATGGCGGACGTCCCCATTTGCAGATGAGGAAACAGGCGTGGGGGACCCAAGGTTCCAGACCTTGTGGCAGAGAAGATGGATGCAAGTGGCCTGGGTCCAGAGCCTGTGCTCGCTGAACACGTACTATACCTTTGGTCATTATAAGTTGATGAAAGCTCAAGGTTTACATCTGTGATTCTAAGTGCTTGTGCTGGAGGGGCCTCCTGGACAGTGGGCAGGCGTGGGCCATCTGCTGCCACTAAAGCTGAAAAGTGGTTACTGGGCCGGGGTTCACTAACTACCAAATGATTAAACCAGCAAAGTGGACGTTTGAAACTCACCTGACTGCTTGTTTAGTCTCTCCTCTCCTTGACCTGGAGTGATAGTCCCCACCTTGTTACACTCAAAACAACTAAGGAGGTGGAATGCGTCCCCCACCTCCATTTTGTGGATGAGTAAGTGGGGGTTCTTAGGGTTTCACATATGTTCCTGGAGTTTCATGTATGTTCAGGACCACCCTAGAGCAGAGCCCAGGGCGGTGCATTGTCTTGAGGAACTGACAGGCAGGAGGGCCTTCCCCGGCCAATCCTGTACCTTTCTGGCAGGGTGGTTACTGTGTATCTCTTTCTTTAACCTTGTTTTTTGTTTCTTGAAGTAATAAATACACTTGCACATAGTTTAAAAAGTCAAATATTGCTATTGAAAGAGGCCACCCTCCTCTCCCGCCTTTCTAGAAAGGCAGCAGCCTTGTGACACCAACATTCACTGCATGTTCACGCTGTGTTGTCATGTCTTTATTGACCAATTTTAGGGGTTCTCTGTTGGCGTCCACTAATGGTACAGGATGATTTCAGTTCCTTCATACGTGCTCTCTTACCTAGAAAACTCACAATTTTGGTTAAATCTATGTCCAGAGTCTTTATCGGTCTGTTCAGGGCATTTTTGTGCCACGCTGGGCGGGATGGTAAAGTACAATTGTTCTTCATTGTTCAGCCTTTTTTCCTCCCTGGAGTAGTAATTGCCTTGTTTTTCACTTGTTCGGTTTCCTTTGAACCTCAGACTCAGGTTCTCACACCTTTCATTCTGTCAGAAGTTTCCTCACCCCCAGCCCTGTCAGCTCTCCAGTGGTTCCCGTGCGTGGTCACCCTGACCGAGTCAGGGTGCTCGTCTTGGCTGCCGCACTGTCACCCTGGGAATGCTCCCCACCTTTCTGGGTGAGGGGCCACTTCCCATGTCTAGGCCCCCTCTGTGGTCGCTCACGGCGTTGGGGCACATTTCCCAGTGCCTTCTCAGTCGTTTGTGGGGCTCATTCTGGGGCTGGCATGTCTGAAAACACCTTTATTTCACCACCACGCTCGCTGGCCTTGGCACTCCAGGTCGGGAGTCATTTTAATTTCAAGTTGTTGCTCCAATACCTTATAATTTTCATTGTTGCTGTGGAGAAGTCCAGTTTGAGTTAATCTGTGGTAAGTGTTCCCCCCCCCCCCCACTTAACTTTTAGCATCTCTGCAGCCTTGATTTTCCTAATTTTCATAATTTACCTCAGTGGTAGTCTTTTTTCACTTATCACGCAGTGTATTAATTGGCCCTGAAATCTGGAGCTAGATGGATGGCCCTTTCATTTATAGGAAACTTTGGTACAATGTATTTGAGATAGTTCATTATTATTTTCTCTGCATTTTCCTTTTCTAGTTCCTTTACTTGAATGTTGGACTTCCTGTACTTAGTATTCTAATTTTTATTTATTTATTTATTTTTTATTTTTATTAAAGTTTATTGGGGTGACAATTGTTAGTAAAGTCACATAGGTTTCAGGTGTACAATTCTGTAATACATCATCTATATATCACATTGTGTGTTCTCTTTCCAGAGTCAGTTCTCTTTCCATCACTAAGTATTCTAATTTTTAAAATATTTCCTTGTCGTGCCTTGATCTCTTGTTTATTTTTGGGAGCATGTTTGACTACTTTCCAATTCTTTTTACTGAATTTTAAATTTCTGCTTTCATATTTTCGTGTTCTGTACTGTTCTCTGTTCCTTTTTTTTTTTTGAGAATTTTTGTAAGTGTTTGAGTCAAAACTGGAAGCCAGGTCTCAAATCCACTGGTTTGGGTTCTCTCTGCTCCTTTTTTAATGTCTTCTGTTCTTGTTTTATGTGTATGATATCTTTGCTTATCTCCTAATTTCAGTTAAGTTTTTTAAAATTACAGTTAAATTTTTTAAAAAGTTATTTAAAAAATTGTGTTTCTTGCGTTTTTCCTGTTTGCCCTGTGCTACTCTTTGCTGTGGTGTCTTTTGGTCTCTTTCTTTCATGCTGGAAACCTTCCAATATCTGGTGACCCTCCCTTTGGCTGTTTATTCACCTTTGAGAATAAAGTGATAAAAATGGCCAGCTGATTGGGGGGCTTGTTTACTTGTTGCTTTCACTGAAAATGGTGATGACTAATGTTTTTTGCTGGCTCTCCTCCAAATGTTACTATCCACTGGTTTGGTTTCCTCGGAGAAGGATCCTTCCCCGTCCTGCGTGCCTTGTTGGCGTGAGCTGGGTGCTATGGAGAACGGCCTTTCCGGCGCTCAGTGGGGAGCCTTTCCCTAATTTACCTGTTGTCAGTGGAGCGGTTTGCTCCTGTCTTTCTTTGTGCCTGCTGTCCCCAAGTGGGTGTATTTCAAGTGGAGTTTGCAGAGCTGAACCTCAGAAGAGGAATGTGCCTGAGTGTGCAGGAGGGGCCTGGGGACCTGAGAGTGCAGTGCTCCTTCTGCGGGGTTTTACACCCACCCTTCTTAGCTCCACGCATCAGCCCACTTCTGAGCCTTTCTGCGGTTCTGTGGGCCGGCAGCCTGCGCCTTGTCCTTGACCGCCTTCCCATGCTTTCCTCTCTCCTCCATCTTCCTAGTCAGGTTTGTGTTGGGGTTTCAAATGTCTCCTGGGTGGAGTTTCTCTCTCCTTCCTGTTCTTGTCTTCAGTTGATCTTCGATAAGAGAAGGGGGTGGAAAGTCTGTTCTGCCATCTAGAAATCAGAAGCATTTACTGTAAATCTCGAGAGGTGAAATTGCACCACACTCAAGAGTGCAGCGTCCCATGAGTAGGGCTGCCTTTGTGGGGTCTTACTGTGTAGTTTGTAGGTTTGGAATCCAATGGTTCAGCCAGGGCAAGAAAGGCACCTCGGCTCTCTGCGCCCAAGGACGTGTGGTCAGTGCCAGTGTGGGGGCTGGAGCCCTCGTTTCCTGCTCCTGCTTCCTGTCGTAGCACCACACAATTTTGTGTATTTGACCATATTTTGTTGACTTTGTCTTTGAAAGTAATCAGCTCATCAGAGCCGTATTTTGGGCTCTCCACTTTAGGAATCTTCCATTTGTCATGTGGAAGCTTGGCCATGCCATGTGTGATGGATGCCGTTAGCTCACGGCAGGGGCAGTTGGTCTCAGCTCGATTCTCACCCGCAAGTTGCATGGAGAGTGGGAGTCTTCCTGGAACCCAGGTGTCTCAGCCCACCTACCGACCTCAGGTGGGACACAGAAGCAGCAGTCCTCTTGTTTATTCTTCTGCTTTTGTTTAGCTCCTGGTCTTTAAAAAAACAAAAGCAAAAACAACTCTTTGAGGTTTTGGATTTTGAAAAACAAAACGTTGAAGCCATAATTTTAATTCTTGGAAGATGGCATTTCCTTTGAGATGGTGTCTTCCTGGGGGAGAGGTCACTTTTCCAGTAATGTCACTGTCAGTTGGTATTTTATTGTGAAAAAATTTGGGACTGCTTTCTGCATCCCCGTTCAATAGATGTGTAAGTTCTTATCAGAATGTATTTAGAAGGCTCTTTCCAAGGGGTCTAAGCATTTATCGAACGCCAAGTGTTTATGAAGTGCTGTGTGAGAAGATACACGAGTGTTCAGAGTGGTCCCTGATGGCACAGACTGGAGGAGTGTAAAGAGCAGATGTCAGCACGCAGGACAGCCGAGGGTGATGGCGACAGGAGGCCTGTGCTCGACCGGGTGGGTGCTGGGAAGACCTTGTGGAGGTGACTCAGTCCAGGGCCAGAGGGTGCCGAGCTGTGTTGGGAATGCCAAACGCAGTGTGTACCATTTGGGGAAAATTAAGGAGTTTAACAAATTAGAAAACAAACCTAGAAACCTAAAAATGCCAAGTACCGTGTTTCTCTGAAAATAAGATCTAGCTGGACAATCAGCTCTAATGTGTCTTTTGGAGCAGATATTAATATAAGTCCGGGTCTTATATTATGTTATAATATTATATTACATTATATAAGACCCGGTCTTACAGTAAAATCAGACCAGGTCTTAACATTAATTTTGCTCCAAAAGATGCGTTAGAGCTGATTGATTGTCCGGCTAGGGCTTATTTCCGAGGAAACACGGTAGTTGTCTGCTTTGTTCTGATCCTTATGAGCATGCGTGTGACTTTGGCACACCTACAGTGACCATCAGGCGTGTGTGCTGCGTGCGTCTCCTTTCATGGCTGTGAACGCACCCATCGGACATTTTACTAGCTGTGGGTGTTCGTTACGCACATGGTCCAGTTTCCTTGGTTATGAATTGGGTGAGACTGTGTCCTCTGGTACATGGTGGTGAGACTGTGTCCTCTGGTACACGGTGGGAGTACTGGTCAGTGGCGTGAAGCAGGACAGGGCGCGCAGGGCCTGTGGCCGTGGTGACACGGTGGTGGTTTCCTGAGCGCTGTAGACCACCAGTGAAGGGTTTTAGGCGTGGGAGGATATTTTAAAAAGATGACCCTGGCTGCTGTGTGGAGAATGGATGGAAGGAAGACCAGAGTGGAAGCAGGGAACTGTGAGTAGGCCTGGGCCTGCCGCATGGCAGGATGGCCAGGCCCATGATTGGGGCAGGGTGCGGAGGCTTACATTTCACTTTTGGAGTAGATAAGATAGTTACATGGTTCAAAATTCAAAGGTATGAAAGAGTATAAAAATGAAACATCTCCCTCCCATGTCCCCCAGCCACTCAGTGCTTCTCCTGGCAGGTAGGCCACCTGTGTTATCACGGAGCAGATGAAGCAAATGCACTTGTAGCTATTGTGGGCCTTTTATTATGGAACTTTCTCAGACCTGAGTGGAAGTAGATACGGTGGGAGGATGAGCCCCGGACGCCTGTCCCGCAGCTTCAGCACTCACCTGCTCCTGCCCGGTCCCACTCCATCCTCAGGCGCTTTGAAGCAGTTCTCAGACTGCTTCATCTGTGGACAGTTTAGTTAATATTTCAGTCAGTAAGTATCCAGTCACTGTTCAGATTTTTTCATTTCAAATTAGGAACAAAGTACGGCCCATTTATTGCCCTGGATCGGGATATCTTAAATTTCATTATATTGATTTCCATGTCTTTGTTTTTCTCTTGCAATTATGTTTTGAAGATAATGCTTCATTTCTCCCAAAGTTCCCCACAGCCTTATATTGCTGATTGCATTCTGATGATATTTGAATGTGCTCCTTTGTCCTCCATATTTCCTGACGTTGACATTTAAGCTCTGGCGGCTACTTTCCAGTGTGGTGGCCGCTGGGCACCTGGCTCCTGATTGATGAGATATGGTTAGTGTGAATTGAGAGGTGCCGTAACTGCCACAGACACATGGGGCTTCGGAGAGCATGACGTCAGCACCCTGTACGGATGCGTGTTGAGATGTAACACGATGGATGTACTGGGTTAAATAAAATATCGTTAAAAGTAATTTGTGTTTCTAATTCTTTTTTTAAAATTTATTTATTGTTTATTTTTATTTTATTTTTTAAAATTTTATTGGGCAAAAAAAAAAAATTTTATTGGGCAATGTTGTGGAACAGTGTGTTTCTCCAGGGCCCATCAGCTCCAAGTCCAGTGGCCGTTTTTAATCTTTAGTTTCAGGGGCACAGCCCACCATCCCATGCGGGACTTGAACCGGCGACCTTGTTGAGAGCTCGCTCTCTAACCAACAGCCATCCGGCCGCCCCTCCGTAAGCTCAGCGGCAGCTTGTTGTCCTCAGTCTAATTGTGGAGGGCGCAGCTTGCTGGCCCATGTGGGAATCGAACCAGCAACCCTGTTCAGAGCTCGCGCTCTAACCAGCTGAGCCATCTGGCCGCCCCTCTAGTTCTTTTTTTTAAATGGGGTGACTGGAGAATTTAAAATTTCCCATGACTCCCGCTTGTGGCTCCCGCTCGATTGGACAGCGTGGGCTGAAGGCTCCATCAGCTGTAGGTCTGTGTCCAAACAGTTTGTTTAGCAAGAATATGTTGGAGCTGGATTTGAGTTGTCAACCTGGCACAGTGAGTCTGATCCGCTTGCTTTGTGATGTTACAATCATTAGTCTTCACTGCCCAGAGCCATGAACTCATTAGCGGTGCCAAGTGGCAGGCTTGTTCCAGCTGTTAGTGGGAACACTTTACCAGGAGACGCTGGGCTGCCAGGAAGTCCAGTTCCTGAGGGGAGGAGGGACGGAGGGGTTCCTGATGACACCTTGGCCTCCTGATAGGTGCCAGGCTGCGAGGCCTGCGGGTCTCTGTCCTGAGTAGTTGGAAGATTGTTTGCTAATTAAGAAATTGTGGATTTCTGTCTTGAAGCCTAGGGCCTCTCCTCCCCATAAGATTTCCAGACGCGTTTAGGCCGAGGGAGTCTTGGTGGCTCCCTGATGCTCTCCGTTTGCCTGTGTTTTGTGAACGAGCACGAGGGTGGAACACGATGCCAGTCGTCATGGGGGTGGGGGATGGTCAAGTGTACCCCCACGTCCACCTCAGGCTGCCCTCCTTTTCCTTTCCGTTCCAGCCGAAGTGGGCTGCCTGAATCTGTCATTGTGGTTCTGTAGTGTGTCCATCCCTTAACAAGGTTCAGTAACAGTAAAACTTTTAACCAAAGCATGAAGGTGGTGTTTTTTTGGGAAATATTTTTATTGTATGACACATATGCAGAGCAATGCACATATTTTGTGTGTATTTCCATACATGTCTCCAGTACCTAGATCGAGCAGGGGACATTACCCGAACCACAGAAGCCCCTTGAGCTCCTCCCGTCTGCCCTGCGCTTCCCCGGGTAACTGCTATCTTGGCTTCTGATACCGTGATTAGTTTTGCCTGATTGTCATGAGTGGGACGTGGCTATCACAGTAGCAGTCTCACACACATGGGTGTCTCTCCACAATGTCAGACTTCATTAGAATAAAGCCATGGATCCAGTCCTACTGACTCGGTTTCCCACGGGCCTTAATCAGGGATCTGGCCAGAGCATAGCCCCCAGTAGTGGAGGTAGAGCAGTTTCACACAGGAGGGTTACACGGGTTTACAAGCCATAGGGTTAGGTAAGGCCAACAGAGTCTTAGGAAAAAGGATGAGAGAGAGTCAAGTTCAGCAAGAGTCCCTTCGGCACGGGTGTCAGGCGTCAGGCTGGGCTGGTGAGACAGCCAGGAGGCAAGGTTTCAAGCGCTCCGTCTGGGACGAGTGCAGGTGTGGCTTCAGCTCATTGGCTGAGGCCTGAGTGAGGAGACGTCAGAGAGCTCTGATCTTATGCTCTGGTCTTTTAATATAATATAATACCCGGTCTTATCTAACGTGATATAAGACCGGGTCTTATATTAATTTTTGCTCCAAAAGGCGCATTAGAGCTGATTGTCCGGCTTTGTCTTATTTTCGGGGAAACATGGTAACATGGTCGGTCTGTCGTATGTCTCACTGTGCTTTAATTTGCATTTCTCCAGTGACTGGTGATGTTAATTAAGTGCCAGTGTGCTTTTTGGTCATTTTGTTTAGCCACTTTTAGGATGTCCCTGTGTAAACTTCTTTGGGTTTCTTTTTTTGGGGGGGGGGGGCAAATGTTTTGTTTTTTACATGGGTGAATAATATTCCATTGTATGGATATACTGCGTTTTGTTTATCCATTTCTGTTTCATTTTTTTTACTATTATAAATAACGCTATGACCATTGACAAACAAGTGTTAGTATAGGCAGCGTGTTTCCATTTCTCTTGGGTACGTACCGAGGAGTGGACTTACTGGGCCTGTGGTAACCCAGTTTCGGCACTGCCAGAATGTCCCCAAAGCAGCTGTAGCATGGGCCATTCCACCAGCAACCATGAGGACTCCAGTTTCTCCACATTCTGGCCAACACTTGGTACTGACTGTCTTTCATTAGAGCCATTTTATTGGATGTGAAGTGGTATCTCATAGTTGGTTTTTTCTACCCCCTTTTCTTCTGCCCCCACCCCAAATCTGGTTCAAACCATTGTTTCTCAATCTAGTTGTGTAGGACACAGCTCCCTGGCCCGTGCTGGTACAGTGGTACCTCGGTTTTCGAACGTAATCCGTTCCGGAAGACTGTTCGAGTTCTGAAACGTTCGAAAACAGCCTACAGCTCGGCCTCAGGATCTTGCACTCAGCGGAAGCCGCGTGACATGTTCAACTTCCGAGGCGTGTTTGAAAACCGAAGCATTTACTTCTGGATTTATGGTGTTCGTAAACCAAAATGTTTGTCAACATTTTGGAGATGTTAGAAAACCAAGGTACTACTGTATTATGAGCCTTGTGCTCCCACAGGCTGAGGTAGTTGGTCACTGGTCGCCAGTTGTCTGTAGGTTGGCTGCTCACAGTAGCTCACAGCAGCTCTCACTGGCTGTTGGCTGCTCACGCTGGCCACCGGCCACTCATGGCAGCACACGGTAGCCAGCCCCTGGTGGCACATAGCAGCCCACGCCAACCTCCAGCTGCCCACAGCAGCCCAGCTCCAGGGAGAGCTGTTGTTTACAATCTTAGCTGTAGAGGGGGCAGCTCACTGGCCCATGTGGGAATCGAACCGATGACCTAGGTGTTAGGAGCACGGCGCTCCAACCAGCTGAGCCACCGGGCCGACCCGTATCTCATAGTTTTGATGTGGATTTCCCTAATGACTAGTGATGTTGAACATTTTTAAATTATTTATTGGCCATTTGTATTTATCCTTAACACAGATGTCTGTAGAAATCCATTGTCTGTTCCAACTGGATTGTCTTTCTGTTGAGTTACAAAAGTTCTTTACATTTTGAAGATTGTAGGTACAAATTTCTTATAGATATATGATTAGCAAAGATTTTCTCCCATTCTGTAGGCTGCCTTTTTACTTTCTTTTTTTTCCTTTAAGACTTTATTGGGGAACAGTGTGTACTTCCAGGGCTTTTTCCAAGTCAAGTTGTTGTCCTTTCAGTCTTAGTTGTGGAGGGCGCAGCTCAGCTCCAGGTCCAGTTGCGGTTGCTAGTTGCAGGGGGCACAGCCCACCATCCCTTGTGGGAGTTGAGGGGTCGAACTGGCAGCCTGGTAGTTGAGAACTCACTGGCCCGTGTGGGAATCAAACCAGTAGCCTTTGGTGTTAGGAACTCGGAGCTCCAACCACCTGAGCCACTGGGCCGGCCCCTCTTTTTACTTTATTGATAGTGTTCTTTAAGTGGAAGTGTTTTTAATTTTGATGGTCCCATTTATCTTATTTTTCTTTTGTCGCTCGTGCTTGTGCTGTCATATCTAAGAGTTCATTGGCAAATCTCGTGTCATGAAGTTACCTCCCTGGTTTTCTTCTAAGAGTTCTGTAGTTTTAGCTCATATTTTTGTTGGTGATCCATTTTGACATGATTTTTGTATATGGTGTGAGGTAGGGGTCCAGTTTTATGCTTTTGCATGTGGAAATCCAGTTGTCGTAGCACTGTTGGTTGAAAAGACTGTTCTTTCCATGTTGAATTGGCACCTTTGTTGTTGCTCATTTGACCATATGTGCTGGGACTCGTTCTGGACACTCGGTTCTGGCTCACTGACGTCCGTCTGTCCTTGTGCCAGCATTACACTGTCCTGACTCCTGGAGCTTCGTAATAAGTTTGAAATTGGGCAGTGGGACTCCTCCAGCTTTGTTTAGCTCTGCTGGGCCCTTTGCAATTCCATGTCAATTTTAGGATTAGCTTGTCCAGAGCTGCAAAAAAAAGCCGTCTAGGATATTGAAAGGGGTGGTATTGGATTCTAGGTCACTCTGGGGACCGTTGTTATCCTAGTGATGTGAAATCTTTCCTTCGATTTGGGTCTCTTGAATTCCTTTCAGTACCTTTTTTTTCTCTTGGTCAGCTTAGCTAAAGTTTTGTCCATTTTGTTTTTGAAGAATCAACTTTTGATTTCGTTTATGAGCACTGGTGTTTATTACTTCTTGTGCTTCCTTTGGGTTTAGTTTGCACTTTCTAGAATCAGCTGTGTGTGTGTGCTGTGAGGTGTAGAGATCAGGGCTCATCATGTCTGTGTGGACAGCACTTGAGCTGGCGTCACCCTTCACCCACTGCACCTCAGGGAGGAAACCACTAGGTGGGTGCTGGAAGACTGTTTGGTAGTGACACCTAATGTCGCTGCCGTTAGCATTCAGACACAGCTCGAAGGTCACTGACTAGTGTGAAGTCTGGCGGAGTTTTCCTCAGGTATGAAGATTTAGTCAGTCCACCTGCACAGGCTGTTTCCTATGGAACAGGTGATGAAGTGGGAAAGGGAGAGGTGGGGGGCATGTCCTACAGTCTGTGCCTCAGTGACATCATGGGCGTTAGCCTTGGAGGTTAAACCAGGTGTCAGGGAGAGATCACGGGCGTTTGCCAGACAGTTGGCGTTCACCCCCAGCCCCACCATTTACCTTTGGCACATCATGCAGCCTCTCTCAGTCTTCTCCCTTCTCATGGGCTCGTGGTGACGACACAGGCCAGGTGCCTGGCTGGCAGCAGGCACTCAGATGAGGGCGCCCTCCTGCCCTGTCATTGGTCTCCTGCGATGTGCTTGGCACCGTGTTTGTCTTGTGAGGGCTGCCGGCATTAGCGCCCTGGGTGCCCACAGGAGGGGCTGGGCCCGGCACATAGTGTTGGGCACATGGGGTGGGGAGGAGGTGGTGTACTCCTGGGGAACCCCTGGGGGAGTGCTGGGCACGTGGCCCGGCCAGGCGTGCCTCGTTGTGAGACAGTTACAACTGAGGGGTGGGGGTTGGAATTTTTAGCAGGGGTTTTGTGTTTTTTGGTAGATGCGTGGCACTTAGAAGAGCCCCTTTGGTGTCTGCTGCCTGGAACCTGTGTCAAGCGTCATCAGTAGATGGACACTTCAGTTCTTTTCCAGACACGAGTCTTGTGTGCTGCCGTCATGCATCCCTGCAAGGACCCACTGGGTCACGTGGTTTTACTGTCACCTTTTTTTTTTTTTTTTTTTAAAGATTTTATTGGGGAAGGGGAACAGGACTTTATTGGGGAACAGTGTGTACTTCCAGGACTTTTTTCCAAGTCAAGTTGTTGTCCTTTCAATCTTACTTGTGAAGGGCGCAGCTCAGCTCCAGGTCCAGCTGCCGCTGCCAGTTGCAGGGGGCACAGCCCACCATCCCTTGCGGGAGTCCAACTTGCAACCTTGTGGTTGAGAGGACGCATTCCAACCAACTGAGCCATCCGGGAGCTCAGCGGCAGCTCAGCTCAAGGTGCCGTGTTCAATCTTAGTTGCAGGGGGTGCTGCCCACCATCCCTTGTGGGACTTGAGGAGTTGAACCAGCAACCTTGTGGTTGAGAGCCCACTGGCCCATGTGGGAATCGAACCGGCAGCCTTCGGAGTTAGGAGTATGGAGCTCCAACAGCCTGAGCCACCGGCCGGCTCCACTTTCACCTTTTTAAAAGGCTTTTGTGGGGACCCAGGGTGTGATAATTATGACATTGTCTGTTGGGAACCAGGGTGTAGTGTTATGATAATGTCTGGTGATTGTTCTTTCCAGTGTGTTACGAGTCCAGTCATCTATATGGGGTTTTCACTTAACCCTTAGGACAATCCTGTCGGGTAGGGTTACCATCCCAATTTCTTTTTTCACAGAAGAGGAAAAGGAGGTGATATGGCGTCTTGCCAGTGTTTTTAACCAGGCAACCTGAGGGCAGCAAAAAAGTAAAGCTTCGTTAGAAGTCAGAGCAGCAGTTACATTCTAGCTTCCTACTGGTGAACCTCTTAGCTGCAAACTGGAGGGTGCCTCTTGGTTGCTGAGCTCGGGGTGGGCACTGGAGTCTCAGCCTCCCGAGGGAGCGAGCTCGCAAGTGCAGCGTGGTCCTGGGAGGCCAGAGCAGCTCGCGGCAGCGCATTGCTCCTCTGCTGGGTTTGCCTCCATGTTTTGCCCTGTCTGCTGTGAGCTGTGACCACCATGCAGAGCAAGTCTCCTACTCAATGTGGTTAAGACATGGTCGGGTGTGTCACTGGAGTGTGTCCACTTTTTGTTGTTCCACGTTGTGAAACTTTGCTTCATGAGATTTGTGTGTTGCACAGAAACAGTGGGCCACTAGCCTCCTTGTCCCTGTCCCCTCTCCCTCACTCCCCTCTGTGGAACAGAAGTTTCTGCTGAGTGCCTGCTGGGGGAATTCTGCCCGGGTCACGTTCTCAGGGTACCCATTCTGGTGATGGGCACAGCTGTGACTTTGGAGAGGCTGCTGGACTCGTTTGTGCTTGGCATTTATTGTGTGTGTGTGGGGGGTGAGGGCAGCAGTGACCACAGGGTACATGCACAGACCCCCATTTGAGGCTGACGCCCGCCTGGGCCATTTGCTGGTTCTGTCTGCCGCTATGTAGACTTCCTCTGTCCCTGGCCTCAAGTTCAAACTGCTCTCCTGAGGCGTGCAGACCTTGCCTTCGCTTCTGTCAGTCGTCATCAGCATTTGAACTGAGGTTTGGGGTAGCCTCCCTTTGCCAGTTCAGATCTCTGGGGCTGAGGGACATGGTCAGCGTGGCGCCCCTGTGCGCCCTGGCACCTTGGTGGAGCAGCACAGTGGGTGATCCAGGAGGTGGGGCCGGGATTGTGGGCATTGTCACGCCACCCAGAGGTGCTGGGCGCTGGGCGGGAGGCTTTGGTGAGCAGGGACGTTGCCCAGTGTTGCTGTTTGGGCAGGACCTGAAAGAATGCCGACATTTGCGGGGCAGAGAGCCAGGGTGTCTGAGGCCCTGGGTTCAGGCTCGAGGCTGCTGCCTCCAGCACCAGTGGGACCTCCCCTTCCTGGAAGTGCAGCACGGCATTTGGACCCTCTGGGTGCTGGGACCCAGCGGGACGCAGGACTGAGGAAGCATTCACTTGCTCTCTCCACTGCCCAGAGGAAGGCCGGGCCTGTTGCGCTCGTCCCTGACGCCCCCCAGGGCCTCCAGAAGGAAGGGACATACATAGGCTGGTGGCGGGAGCCTCGCCGCTTAGCATGGACTTCGTAAGGGAGGAGTGCTGCCCGGCTAGGGGGCGCAAGTGCCCTGTGGCATGAGCCTTTATAAGTGACAGGCGTCATCTGAGGCCTTACCTGCTTTGCTGCTTTTAAGGATTGCATCGTTCTGATTTGTTCTAATTTATGAGCAGTCGGTGCGTGCAGCCTTTTTTGGATGGCACAACTCTCATAAGGAGAACTTTGTGCTTGGATTTTAAGATCCCGACATTCTGGAGCATGTGTGAAGTGTTCCAGAATGTGTGGAGGGAACCGACCCATTGCCCTTGGGGCCATCACACGCTCATTCCAGGGACAGTGCTGTAGTGTCTGCTCTTTCTTCTTGCTCTTGTATCAAGTCCAGGGTCATTACCACTTTGCGAGCACTCTGCTGTCTGTTGCTCCGGAGAAGAGCAGGAGGAGGCAGCGTGGCCCTGGAAAGGGACCAGGGTCCTGCCTGGGTACAAAATGGTTTCTGTCCCTGGGGTGGGCCTCCTGTGAGCACTTCCTCCGTCCTGTTTGTTTCCTTGTCCAGCAGGCCTTCTCGCTTTCCAGGTGACACTGAGGCCAGAGAGGTCACTTGCCCAGGGTCACCTGTCCGTTGGAGAAGGCTAGGGCACTGTGGTCCAGTGGAGGACAGAGGGATGGAGTGAGGAGGGCAGCCAGGTGAGTCCCGTGCCATGAATGGGGTGTGGGTGAAGTGCTGTGGCTGCTGTGTCGGGCAGGAGTGGCCTAGGGGGACGTTCAGGACACATGGAAGGAGTCCTGGGGGCCGGTGGGAGCGTGGACGAGGGTGGGGACAGCTGCGGTGCTGAGCAGTCAGGCTCTCGATGTGTATTTGAAAGAAGAGCAGAAGTGGGTGAATAGTGAGGGAAAGAGCCGAGTACCCAGGAGGTGCCCAGTAGATGTTCGGGCTCAGTGTCGGGTAGGAAGGTGGGTCTGCAGTTGAGGAGAGGCCAGGCGTGGCAGTGCAACAGGGATGACACCTGTGCACACGGGCCTGTGGGGCCCAGAGCCCGTGATCGATCGCACTGTAGGCTGGAGGGAGCCAGCGAAGGGACTGAAAGAGCAGGAGAACTGGAACTTGAAGGGTCTTGCTGGGCCTCAGGTCTGACCCTGTGGGCTTTACATGGACCCTGGGGACACTTCTGCCTCAACTAAATTCATTGTAGCATCACCTCTGTCGTTCTTTTGTGGCTGGTACATGTGACAGCCAGTTCTGCCAGGCGCACGTGGGAAGGTGCTGGCAAAGGGCATTCCAGGGTCAGGAGGAAAGCACTGGGCACCGCAGAGATGTCAGCGGGAAGAATCCCCCTGAATTCTGGCAAATGGGGACAAGGCGAGTGCTCGCAGCCACAGCCTGAGTCTCTGATGTGTGCGACAGGGCCAGCGGCCGTGGGCCAGGCCCGTCCTGAGGGGTGGGGAGCACGGCTCTGAGTCAGACAAGACAGGACGATGTGTGGGAATGACCCTTACGACTGTGAACACTGGGAAATGAGGAGCCTTAGTATTTTGAGACTGCTCGCTAAGTGCTTTGTGGCCGTTTCCTCAGGGTATAGTGTCAGGGACAGGCGGCCAGCTGAGGTAGCTGCTAGAGCAATGAGAGGCCGTGCGGAAGATTCTCGTCCTCCTCCTAGGGCGGGGGGGCTTTGGAGGGAGTGACGTGAGCGGGTTTGCATGTTAGAAGGTCTGTGGCTGCCGTGTGGGGAACAGGTTGCAGAGAGGCTGAGGGAGGAGGCACCTGCAGTCCCCATGGAGATGGGCCTTTCCCTTCCCTGTGATGCCCAGGCTTGGTGAGGAGGGCAGGACGAGCTGGGGCCCAGGCCCCCCACCATGCTGGGCTCCACTGAGCAGCACAGTGGGCAGTGCTCAGGCCGCTCGCGGGTGGATGGCTTGTCCGGAGGCAGTGCACTTTTCTGCAAGGGCTGGATGGTGATATTTTAGGGTTTGGGCGCCAAGAAGCAAAATCAAGGATCATGCCACAATTTTTTCTTGACAAAAGTAGAAATATTAGGGGCAGCTGGATGGCTCAGTTGGTTATAGCGCGAGCTCTCAACAACAAGGTTGCGGGTTCAAGTCCCGCATGGGATGGTGGACTGCGCCCCCTGCAACTGAAGATTGAAAATGGCGACTGGACTTGGAGCTGATGGCCCTGGAGAAACACACTGTTCCCCAATTTAAAAAAAATAAAAAAGAAAGAAATGTTAATAATTGACTGCTGTTTTTCTTGGTAATATAAATTTAATTAGACAACTGGAATTTTTGGGGGGCTAGCATTTTGCTTAATTGGGGTTCAGTGTTAGTGTTCCCTGCTGTGAATGTCTCCGGGAAACATTCATCTGTTAATGCTGGTGTTTGATAGTTTTCTGTATTTCATCCTTGAAACTGTCTTCACACTGATCGATAGGTGTCGCCAGAGTCCGGTATCAATCCAGGAGCAATGACCTGTTTTTATTGAGGTGTAATTCACCTACCATGACATTGACATCTTCAAAGTGTACAATTTAGTATTGTTTCCTGTATCTACAGACTTGTGCGGCCACCACCACAACCTAAATCCAGAACATTTCAGTCCCCCCACCCCCCAAAAGAAGCCCATACCCATTAGTGGCCACTCCCTGTTCTCCTCCCCCCGCTGCCCCCAGCCAGCTCGGGTCTCCTTTCATTTCTGTCTTTGGATTTGCCTGTGCCGGGCACTTCACGTAAGCGGGGTCACACAGTCAGAGGCCTCTGTCACTGTCTGTGTCACTGTCTGTCGTTGGGCACCCTGTCTTCAAGGTGTATCCCTGTAGCCGCTTGGGTCAGTCCCTGGGCCCTTTTCATGGCCGTGTGGACCATGACACTTTGCTGTGTGGACACAGGACACTATGCCTGCACTGTCAGTGCACGGACCCTGGGGTGCGTGCCCCCTTCTGTCTGCTAGAGCCAGGCTGCCGGGAATGCTCGCGTGCCGGCTCTGGGTGCACCCCTGCTGGGCGCTCTGGGGCGCACGCCTGGCTTTGGGGTAGCTGGGCCCTGTTTCACATTCCCAACAGCGGCCTGGGGAGGTGCCAGCCTCTCACGTCCTCGCCAGCGTGCATCAGTGCCCATCTTTCTGCCGCAGCCGACCTAGTGTGCATGGTGTCTCATGGTTTCCTCGTGCGTTTCCACGCTGATTAGTGATATTGTCCATCTTACGAGCTTGCTGGCCACTCATAGCATCTTTGTAGGAATGTCTATCAAATCCTCTGCCCATTTTAAATTTGGTTGTCTTTGTTATTGATTATAGAGCTCTTTACACGCAGGCAGAACTTGGCTTACTGCACTTCACTCTATTGTGCTCCCCAGGGGTTGGGTTTTCACAAACTGAAGGCAAGACCCCCACCAGCACAAAGATGGCGACTCGCTTTATTGCGACCTCGCTTTGTTGCGGGGTCTGGACTGGACCCGCAGTGTCTGCTGTGTCCTGGATTCAGGCCTCTTATTGGGTGTATAGTTTGCAGGTATTTTTTCCCATTGTGTGAGTTGTCTTTTCATTTTTTCATTTTTCTTTGCTGTCCTTTGAAGCATAAAAGGTTTTTTTAAAAAAAGATTTTATTGGGGGAGGGGAACAGGACTTTATTGGGGAACAGTGTGTACTTCCAGGCCTTTTTTCCAAGTCAAGTTGTTGTCCTTTCAATCTTAGTTGTGGAGGGTGCCGTTCAGCTTCAAGTTGTCCTTTCAGTCTTAGTTGTGGAGGGCGCAGCTCAGCTCCAGGTCCAGTTCCCGTTGCTAGTTGCAGGGCGCACAGGCCACCATCCCTTGTGGGACTCGAACAGGCAACCTTGTGGTTGAGAGGATGCGCTCCAACCAACCGAGCCATCCCGGAGCTCAGCGGCAGCTCAGCTCAAGGTGCCGTTTTCAATTTTAGTTGCAGGGGCGCTGCCCACCATCCCTTGCGGTACTTGAGGAATTGAACTGGCAACCTTGTGGTTGAGAGCCCACTGGTCCATGTGGGAATCGAACCGGCAGCCTTCGGAGTTAAGAGCATGGAGCTCTAAGCACCTGAGCCACCCGGCCGGCCCCTTGAAACATAAAAGTTTTGATGACGTCCCATTTTTCTATTTTTTTCCCTTTGGTTGCTTGTGCTTTTGGTGTTATATTTCATTGCCTAACCCAAGTCACAAAGCTTATGTTTCCTTCTAAGGGTTTTGTAACATTTAGGTTTTTACCTATTTTGAGTTAATTTTTGTATATAATATGAGGTGGGAATACAAGCTGTGATAAAAAACTAGGGTGAACGTTTAAATAAAAAAAAAATTATTACCGTAAAAGACACATTGCCATTAATCCATTACCCTTACAATACTCCTCCTTCCTTCGTGAGTGTCTAGTTGCGCTGTCGTGGCTGCCTCGACGTCCTGAATCATTTTGACTTTTGGGAAGAGCCAGAAGTCTCACAGAGCCAGAACTGGTGAATAAGGTGGATGAGGACACACAGTAATGTTTTTGTTTCACAGAAATTGCTGTACCAGAAGCGATGTGTGACACTTTGAGCATTGTCATGACGGAGGATAAATTACGGCACACTTTAAAAACACACCTTCTGTCAACCGTAGCTCACACCCGACTGACTGCACTGAACAAGTTGAAACTTGTCACACACTGTTCCTAGGTTTGACGCGCCACTTCCCGTATTGAAGATCCCTGCCTTTCTGTTGGATGGCACTCGGCAGCAGTGTTCCCTGTATTTTGTGATCACAGCAGAAGGCTTCTTATCACACATCACTTCTGGTACAGCAATTTCTGTCAAATAAAAACATTACGGTGTGTCCTCATCCACCTTATTCACTGGGTCTGGCTCCGTGTGACTTCTGGCTCTTCCCTAAAGTCAAAATGATTCAGGATGTCGAGGCAGCCACGACAGCGCAACTAAAGACACTCACGAAAGAGGACTTCCAGAACTGCTTCAGAAAGTGGCAAGAATGATGTGTATTTGAAGTGAGGGGGAGTATTTTGAGGGTGGTTAATGGCAATGTATCTTTTACTGTAATAAATTAAAAAGATTTTTTAAAATTTAAACTTTCACCGTATTGTTTGATCACACCTTGTACAACTTCATTCTTTTGCATGTGGCTATCCTGGTGGCCCAACACCATTTATTGAAAAGACTGGTCTTTTCCTACTGAGTTGTCTTCGCATCCTTGTAGAAAATCACTTGACCATAAATGTGTTTATTTCTGATTCTCAGATCTGTCCTGTTGATCTACATATATCTGTCCTTGTGCTAGTACCACTTTTCTTGATTATTGTCACCATGTGATAAGTACAAAAAGAAAAATGGGGAATGCGAGTCCTCCAACTTTGTTCTTCTTTTTAAAGATGTTTTAGGCTCATCCAGGTCTGTTGCGTTTCCTTATGAATTTTAGGATCAGGTTGTTAACATCTGCAAAAGGCCTTCTGGGGTTGTGATGGGTTGTGTTTAATCTGTGGATCAGTTTGGGGTGTTGCCATCTTAATAGTAAGTCTTCCAATCTGGATACAGGATGTGTTTATTTAAGTCTTTAATTTCTTTTAACCATATTTTCATGTACAAATCTTGCACTTATTTTGTTAAATACGTCTCTGAGTATTTTTTTATGCTTTTGTAATGGAATTTTTTTTCTTCATTTTTAGGTGGTTCACTGCTAGTACTATTAGGTTGGTGTAAAAGTAATTGCGGTTTAAAAGGTTAAAAATAATTGCCCCAAAAAACAATTACTTTTGCACCAGCCTAACAGAAATACAGTTGGGTTTTGCATATCGATCCTGTGCCCTGCAGTCTTGCTGAAGCTGCTTATTAGCTCTAACGATTATTGTGTGGATTCCGTTGGCTTTTCTATGAGCTAGATCATGGCCTTTGGGAGCAGAGCTAGTCTTACTTCTTCCTTTCAAATCTGGGGTCTTTCGTTTCTGTCCCCTTACTAATTGCTCTGACTAGAACCTCCAGTAAAACGTTGACTAGAAGTGTAAAATTGGCCACCGCTGTCTCATTCCTGTTTTGGGGGAAAGCGTTCATTCTCTCACCGTTCGGTGTGATGTTAGCCTTGGGTTTTCATAGATGCCGTTTATCAGGCTGAGGAAGTGTCCTTCTGTTCCTACTTGGTTGAATGTTTTTATCAGAAAGGGGCATTGGATTTTGTTAAATTCTTTTCCTGTATCTGTTGAGACGACTGTTTGGTTTTATTGCTTTGTTTTCATCACTATGGTGTATTATACTGGTTTTCATATGTTGAATCCACTTTGCGTTCCTGCAGTAAATCCATTTTGTCATGGTATCTAATCCTTTTCACATCTTGCTGCATTTTTGAGGATTTTTGTATCTGTATTCATAAGGGATATTATATTGGCCTGTAGTTTTTTTTCTGATGTCTCTGCAGTTGGTGTCAGGGTGCTAATGGCCTCAGAATGAGTTGGGAAGTGTCTCCTATTTTATGGAAGTGTTTGGGAAGGATTGGTGTTTGTTCTTTGCTTATTTTGGATTTAATAAAGTTTTGGTTTTCAAAGTGTGCAGTTGGTGGGACCTGTTCATGCCCCTCACCGTCTGCTCAGGTCCCCCACCTGTGGTGTTCCTCGTGTAAATTACTTGAGCTCTGAGCTTTGAAACGAGTTTAATGAGTCCGGAGCCGTGGATCTCGGTCTCGAGACAACAGCTGGGGTTCTGAGCTTGGAGTCGGGAACTTCCTCACAGAGCTTGTCATACGTCGCTTTGTCACACAGGACTGGCTTACGGAGCTTGTCCTGACGTTGCCTTTGGACTGCTTGTTCTTTTTGGCCTGGCCTCCAGATTTGTTCGCTGGGTCTTTGTCTGTCTTGGCCGACTTTCCGGCATCTTTCTTCATCTTGGCCTTGGGCGGCAGAGCGAAGCTCGGAGAACAGCTGCTACCACTGCAGCTTCGCTAAGATGTCAGACAAAACAAGTGGTGTTTGTTCTTTAAATGTTTGGTGGAACTCACTTGGGAAGTCATTTGGTTCTGGGCCTTTCTTTGGCGGGAGCTTTTTGATTAATAATCTTTTTACTTGTTATAATATAGGTGTTCAGGTTTTCTGTTAATTCTGAAGGCATCTTGGGTGTTTTGCGTCTTTCTAGGAATCTGTTCATTTCATTCGTGATGTCTGCCTAGTTGGCGTACAGTTGCTTACAGTATCTCCTTACTTACACTCCTTATTTTTTAGAGGGTTGGTAGGAATATTCGTCCTTCATTCCTGGCATTAGTAATCTGACTTTCTCTTTCTTGGTCAGTCTAGCCAGTCTAGCGAAAGGTTTGTGAGTTATGTTGAAGTTTCAAAGAAGTAACTTGACTTTGTTGCTACTGTTGATTGTTTTTCTGTTCTCGCTTTCATTTTTAAATTTTCTTCTGCTTGCTTTCAGTTCAGTTAGCTCTTTTTCTGGTTTCTTAAGGGGGAAACTTAAGATCTTGGTTTGAGTTCGTCTTTTCTGATACCGGAGTTTAAAGTGTTTCCCTCTAAGCACTTCTTCAGCTGTGTTATGGGTTGAATTGTGTCCCCAGAAGACAAGTTGAAGTCCTACCCCACTGCCCCAGAATGGGACCCTGTTTGGAAACAGGGCCAGCAGGTGAGTTCAGGTGAGGCTGTGCTGGAGTAGTGGGCTCAGCGCAGGAGAGGAGAAAGCCGTGTGAGCACAGAGGGAAGGGTGCAAAGGCCTTGGAAGGCCGCTCGCCATGCGACTAGAGGGATGGAGAGGCAGGACAGTGGCATCCTGGGGCATCAGGGAGCTTGGCCAGCTGGCACCTCAGTGTGTACTCCTGGCGTCCAGAACCGGCAGGCACTGAGTTTCCAGTTTGACTCTCCCAGTTTATGGCACTCTGTGATAGCAACCCGAGAAAATGAAAACAAGCTGCCTCCTATAAATTTTGGATGTTGTGTTTTCATATTTTTTCAGTGCAAAATATTTTCTGTTTTCCCTCGTGATTTCGTTAACCCATGAGTTACTTAGAAGTGTGTTGTGTAATTTCTAAATACGTAGGTATTTTATAGATTTCCCTGTTTTATTGATTTTTAGTATAATTCCATTATGGTCATAGGACATACTTTGTTTAGTTTCGGTTCGTTGAAATGTGTCTGTCATGATGGCTCAGCTCATGCTCAGTCTTGGAGAGTGTGATGAGCACCTGGGCAGAGGCCCCCTGTGTGGCTGTCAGGTGGCTGTCCCCGCGTGGCAGGTGCCGCTGGTCTGTGGCAGAGCCTTCCTTATCCTTCCTCGTTTTCCTTGTTCTGTCAGTTACTGACAGTAGGATTTTGAAATCTCCAACTATTGTTGAATTTCCTTTTCAGTGTTTGCTTCATGCATTTTGAGGCTCTCTTGTTACTTTTGTGTGTGTTGACAGTTGTTGTTTGTACTTGTTTTCACCCTGTATCATTAGGAAATGTCCTTCTCTGTCTCGAGCAGTGTTTCTTGTTTTAAAGTCTGTTGTCTGATAGCAGTGTAGCCACGTAGGTTCTCTGCTGGCTTCTCTGCATTGTGAATGTTTCCCCAGCTTTTACATTTAATCTCCGTGCTTTTCAGTCTAAGGTTTTTAACTTTTTTAATCCATTCATTCTCAGCTTTTTAATTGGAATATTTGATTCATTTACATCTAATGTAATTATTGAAACGTAGAATTTATATTGTTTGGTATTTGTTTTCTATATGTCTTTCTGTTCCTGTTTCTCCATTACTTTGAGTTACCGATATTTTCTACTGTATTATGTATTTCCCTTCTGTTTGACTATGCTTTTTATTTCTTTGTTTCCCTGAGGATTACTATTTAATAGTCTAACTTACAACAATCTAGTTTGCATTAATACCAGTTTTATTAAAATAGTATGCAAAAAATTTTGCTCCTATGTAGTTCCGTTTCTTTGGACCTTCTGCTGTTGTCTTCGTGCAAATTACATCTTTCTCCATTGTATGCCCATCCACACAGATTTACAATTCTTGCTTTGTGCAGTTGTCTTTTAAATCATACAGGAGAAGAAGAGTTACAACTGAAAACGCGTCTGTCGTGCTTTTCATAGTTGCCTGTGTGGCGGCCTTTTCTGAGCCTCTTCATTTCTCCAGCTGGAGTTGAGTTAGTCTCGTGCCCTTTCATTTAGCCTGAATGACTTCCTGAGCACTTCTTCTTGTGGGCTTGGTCTGCCAGCGACAAATTATCTCTTTTGTCTTGGAATGTTTAAATTTCTCCGTCATTTATGAAGAAACTTTGGTGTGTATAGAATTATTGGTTGACAGTTCTGTTCTTTTAACACTTTGAGTGTGTCGCCTGCTGCCTCTGGCCTCCATGGTCACCCATGAGAACCGGCTGTCACTCTTACTGATTTCTCTTGTACTTACATTGCTTCTCTGTTGCATTCAAGGTTCTGTCTTTGGCTTTGAACAGTTTGATTGCGATGCATCTAGATGGGGATCTCTTGGGGTTTCTTGAGCTTCTTGGAATTTTTGACTTTGCTGATCATTGCTTTCCTGAATTGTGAACTGTAAGATCAGTGCTTTGTCTGGACTGTGGATGTATGTTGTCTGTTACCCTGGCTGAAGTGTCTTCCGTGATAAACACTGTGCCTGCCATGTGAGTCAGTTACCGTAACCCGTGGTTGACAGCTCAGCTTTTGGACTTCCAAGTCCCCTGTTCTCTTTGTTTTGAATTTATGGCTGTGCACTGGACACAACAACAGCGTCCAGTGGCAGTGTGTGGGGGGGGGTTCACTGAGTGCAGACCCCGACGGCACGTGGACACGTGAGCCTGGTGGTATGCGCTGCGTGTGCACACTGGGATGGAATCTCAGCTGGGCTTTGCACGTTTGAAACATAAAGCGCCTTTGGCGTTCAGGCTGCGCCTCGCTGACCTCTAGGGCACGTGCCCTCGCGCTGCCACACTCTGACTTGTGGCTTGCTTGCTGCTGCTTCCATCCCAGACTGTTATTCTCTTGCTGTCGTAGTGGCGAGACTGCAAACCCTCTGAAGGTTGGGCTTCCACGTTTGCTTGTTCCCACAATGCTGTCAGATGACCTGCACATGGGACCTGACCTGCAGATGTTGTAGAGCTAATGTAAAGGGGGCGGAGCTGAGCTGGCTTGTGGCTGTGTCATGGTGGGCCCAGGGGACGCCCTCTGAAGCTAACTGGCTTCCAGGTGTAGACGGGGACCATTGATTCATGCATTTGCTCCTTCCTTCGGTCATTTTTGTAGCAGACATTTATGCCCTCTGTGTGGCAGCTTCTGAACTGAGAGTCAGATGAGAATAAACGTGGGGCCTTGTCGTGAATGGAGGTGCCTATGCTCCAGTTCTGGGAAAGACACAGTCACACGACTCGATAATTGCTGTTAAAGGAGAGAAGGTGTTCCAGAAGGAGCAAGGAGGAGATGCTAAGCCCTGTGGCGGTGAAGGAAGCTTTGCTGCCGTTCCTTCCTGCGGTTGGTGCCGGCCTGCCGCAGGCAGACGGAGGCTGCAGCTGCTGGAATTGGGGGAGAGGTGGGCTTCCGCACACACGCGCGCCCACTGGGTGGAGAGGTGGCCCGCCACCAGCTGGACACTTGGTGTGTGCACACCGCGGTGAGTGTGCTGGGAGCGTGATAGCGCCTGGCTCAGACGGTGCTGAGAGATTGTGTTCTTTCCTTTGGCACTGATGGTTGGGCACACGTTGACGTGATTGTGTTTTGGGTTTGTATTGGGTTAAGCAGCTTTCGTGAAAGGCAACGACTCCTAGTTCCAGCTTTTAAAGTGCCTGCTGGAAACTGGTGAAATCACACTGTGGCTTGCCGCATACCCTGGAGAGCGGACTGGGCCTCTGGGCTGAGGTCCCGAAATGGTGGGCCAGCCGGAGGGAGTCGGTCAGGCCCCAGGAAGGGGCCTTGGGGTGAGGGGCCAGTGGAAGGAAGGCTGCACACCTGTCCGTGTGGGCTGGCAGGAGTGAGCGCTCCGGGAAGCTTACTCGGGGCTGTGGGGCTCGCACGTGGGGGCGCCCTGTGGGGCAGCCATTGGGGGACACGTGGCGTTTCCCGGCTCTGTGTGTGAGCAGGGCTCTGGCTTCTGGGAGGTGGAGCTTGCGGCCCAGCATTGCCACGAACCCCTGCAGCGTAGATGTGAGTGGGAGCCGTAGGCGTCTCAGTTGCTGCTCAGCTTGAACATTCTTTCTCTCATCCTGGCTTCGAAAACGTGTGCGATTTGCGTTCACATGCTTCTTACCTTTCTGTAAAGTAAACCTGTTTCTCAGACTTCTTTCTGCCTCTGCTGCTTCCTGGACCTCCCAGCCTGCCGTTGAGCCCGCTCTGAGCAGGGCATCTCCGGCCTATGGATTGCCAAACCTGTGGGTTTGTCCTCAGACTTCTAACTAGACCTCTCGACATGTGGCCTAGTACTGCAAGAGGAGAGTGACTTGTCTTCATTTGGCTTCCAGAACATGTTTCTTGTCTGGTTTTCAGGCCTCGCAGAGCCTTTCTTCTGGTCGCGTTTGCATGACCCCGCTCCTGAGCTGCCCTCCAGGTGCTGGCGTGTCCTGGCCTCCCTGTTCCGCGTGCCCTTACCCTGAGCAGCCTCAGCCTCACCTGGGGTGTCCTGGCCTCCAGGTTTGGGGTGTGTTGACTGTGTGCAGGGCCGTTGGGCGCCTCTCGCCCAGCGTGCGGTCTGAGCCCCCTTCTGACCTGTGGGCTGGCTCCTGTGGCCACTCACCGCAGTGCCGGCACTGGCCCCGTCTGGGGAAGGTGGCGTTGGTCCCGCCTTAAGAGTACACCTTCTGCGTCCTGTCCCTGGCCCTTGTCCCTGCCTCACGATGGGCCCGCGTGTCCCATAGTGAGTGTCCCGCTCTGCGTGCAGCCTCGCGTGGCTTCCAAGTGCTTCCCTGGGGCTCAGAAGGCTGTGCTTGGCCTGTGGCCCTGGGCTGTCTGCGGTCCTTCCCGCCACTGCCCAGGCTCACTGCGCCAGGCCCAGGGGCGTCCTGGCTGCTCCCCTGCCTCAGCGCCCTGTGCCAGGCCTCCCCTCTGGAGCACCCTCACCTGTTGTCTGTGCTGTGTGCTGTGTGCTGGACAGTGGGAGGGAGTGTCCTTGTCACGTGTGAGTCGGAGAACTCGGTGCAGGTTTGTCAGCGTAGACGTGAAGGCAGACGCTCGCCGGCGGCTGCGTGTGCTCAAGATGGACGGACATCGCCAGCTTGCCCCCAGCTCCTGGTGCAGCCACAGTCGGGGGCCTGACTGCCCGCTCATGGGCACCCACGCAGCATCAATAGGCTTTACACTGTCTGATACACCTGTCTGACCGGTGGGAAGTGCCACCTTTGTGGCTCTCAGTGCCCTTTCCTAAAAACGAGGGAACAGTGACGTTGGTTTTTATTAACACCCGCATGCATTTCTACTTTGCCTGCCTTTTCTGTGCTTTGAACCTTGGGGGAGAGGGAGCCGAGGCCGGGTGGGGTTGTCAAAGGCGACTTCAAATCCTTATTGTTCTGTGCTAAGAGCTACTGCTTGGGCGGGATTGGAGGGCTGCTACAGCTGTAAAAGGGTCTCTTCCCCAGCGGGGAGCTTTGGGCTCGGGGAGGGGTGCCGATGTTTGGGAGGAGCCACCTGTGGGGCGGGGCACCTGCCTCGGGGACATTCTGGGACCTTCCGTTCCCTTCTCTGTGATCCAGTCACGCGGGCGCTCCAGAGGTTAGTCTCTAAGGTGAACTCCTTAGGACAGGGCTGGTCGCAGGACTCTTGTTCCCGTGGACTCGACCTCACTCTCCTTTCCGAGGTTTTTGTTGGTCAGTAGCTTTTAAACAAAGCTGATCCCAAGAGGCCCTAAGAGGGGCGACATTTTGGTCGGAGGAACTGTTACTGATGGTTTTTGTGGAAGGACCTTTTTTAGGGTGAAGACAAATGTACAGATGGTTTCCTTCTGAGAAAGCTTAGAGTATTTTCAAATGTTTGTTAATCTGAGGGTTTCGGGTGAACCGTGGGCTCGCAGCTCTCGGGAGTGACCCCTGCCCGGAGCCGCCACTGCTGAGAAAGGGCCACTGAGCGCGCCCGGAGGATGCGTTCCCAGCAGTTTAGGTAGCTCCTGAGCATGGGGGCCGGCCGGCGGGCGCCGAGCAGAGGGGCAGAGGGCGGACTGGATGGAGGGCCTGCCTGAGCGTGGCACTCGGCGTTTTCCTGCCCTTGGTTAGCCTGTGTGGACGCCTGCTGATGGGGTCCCCTCCTCTCCCACCCCACCCGTGACCCTGCTTTGATGCCTTGCCACCTGCCACCTGCTTTCTTGGGAGTGGGGTGGGAGGTCCCCCACAGCTGCACTATTGAAGACCAGGTGAGGCCTGTTCCATTGGCAGGAAGAAGCTGGCACCTTCACGCTGATGAGCAGTGTGTGTTCCGACCGCTCTGCTGACTGTCAAGCTTCCTTGTCTCCCCCTCCCGGACCCCAAGGGAGCCTCAGTGGTGAGGGGAGCAGGCTGGGGAGCTGGCACATCGAGCAGTTCCCCATTCTCCATGCAGGTGGCATGAAAAGTCTGTCATCCCTGGTCAGGACGCTGGCACTGCCCACTGGCCCAGAGCACCCCTGGCAAGGCTGTGCCTCCCCTGAGAGCCAGTGCTGGGGCGAGGGTGGGGTGGGGGTGGGGGTGGCCTGTCGGCCGTGGTCCCAGGAAGGCTCCATTTTCCTTGGAGTGACCGAAGGGAGGCCGAGGAGACGCGGAGACCCAGGCCCAGAGCTTCCCCTGGGTTTGTCAGCGATTGCCTCAGAGAACCGGCCAGTTTGTAGTCAGCCAGTGCTGGGGCGTCTTGGGGAACCTGCTGAGGGGCTATGGGTTTAGTGGTGGTAATAGCAGCATTGGAGCTCAGCGGGGGTCGAGAAGGAATTGTTGGAACAAAAGGTGGGGGGAGGGTAGGAAACTCCAGCTCCGCCTGCAGATGAGGAAGAGGGAACAATAGACCGTGGGAGTGGCCGGGCTCTTGTGGGTGGGGGTGGTTCCCAGGGCCCATTGAACCCAGCGTGCAGAGTGCTTGGAACATCTGGGACGGGAACTTCCTTGGCGCTTAGTGTTCTTAGCAGCTCAGCCTATAGGGGGTCTTTGTTTTCATCTTTACTGAGGAAAACATGCTTTTACAGGAGATGGTTCCCCGGGCCTTGTTAAGATGGTGCCCTGTTCCTCTGCAGGTTCTGCCCTCCCCTCCCCTCCCCTCCTCTCCCCTCCCCTCCCCTCCCCTCCCCTCCTCTCCCCTCCCCTCTTTCCTTCCTCCTCCTCCCCTCCCCCCTCCCCTCCCTCCCCTCCCCCTCCCTCCCCTCTCCCTCCTCTCCCCTCCCCTCTGTCCCCTCCCTCCTCCTCCCCAGCCATCCCTCCTTCTCTGCCCTCTCCCGCCCCTTCCTTCCCTTCCTTTCCCAGTCGGATGAGGGGTCCCTCTGTGGGAAGGGTGGACTGAAGGAGACCATTAGCAGGTAGTGACTGCAGCTCTGAGCTGGGGGCAGAGGTTGGGCCAGTGGGGAAGGCAGGGGGGAGGCCTTAACCTTGGTAGACACTTGCTTTTCATTATGAGAGCCCTAGAGATGGGGGCTGTTTATTAGTGTTAGGAGATTTCTGTTGTGTGCGCTGAGCAGGATGGATCACCTGTGGGTCTTGGCATTAAGGGAACAGAACAGCACAGCCACAGTGAAAGTTTAAGGGAAGTAAAAGTTTTGGTGAGTTTGTAAAATTAGAAATATATTCGGTAAAGCCTTTTATCTTCTTTTTGAAGACCTAGGGGAGGAAAGGTGTGCTGTTACGCTGTTGATCACGGTGGTCTGGCCTTTTTGGCACCTGGCGTCTTACAGGGATGTGTCTTGTGTAGAATATGACGCATGGGGGGGTTTCACGGAACCCAGAAAAGAGCCAGTCCAAACCATCTCACCTTCAGAATAGACCCGTGGGACCTCGTAGAAGCCCGTGTCCTCTAACACAGTTCCATTTCACTGACCTGTGTTTTTTTTTTAAAGGTGAGAGTGCTGTGAAGTAGAGCTCGTGTCTACTTTATAGACTTGAAGAGCATATTGCTTCTCTTCTGCCTTGGAGAGATGGTGGGGCCGGTGGGGATGCAGCCAGACAGGAAGAATGGGGCGCCGACAGTGTGGGTGCCTGTGAGTGCCAGCTCTCCATCTGTAGGAACGTGACTGGTGGGGCTTCTAGGCTGCTTCTGGCAGAGGAACATCCTTCCCCCCTCCCTCCTCCCCACCTCCACCCACCCACCCATCCACCCACCCACCCATCCACCCACCCATCCATCCATCCGCCCACTCACCATCCCCCCCCCCCCCCATCAAGTACTTGCGTACCAGAATTACAAGCCTGGAAACTTGGGTACACCTGTGAACAGAGCACAAAGAATCCAGACCATTTTCACTGTCCCGGGAAGAAACCTCTTACCAGCAGCAGTCACCCTGCAGTCCCCCCTCTTCTAAGTCCCAGAGGCCACTGGCCTGCATCTGAGCTGCATAGTCTCCAGCTTTGCACACTCGACTCCACAGAAACAGAGCCGTAAACAATGGTGTTTGCTGACCAGCTTCTTTCACTCACTGTTTTCAGGTTCACTCGGTTTGGGGGCTCAGCACCTCCTTTTTCTGGTTGGACCCTACCTAGCCCACTCTGTTCGCTCATGCCTCACTTGATGGACATAGGGATTATTTCCACTCCTTTGATACAATGAACAATGCCAGTATTATTTTTCATGTTAGGAATGTGAGAAAATATTTTTTCCCATTTTGTGGGTTGACTTTTCACTTTTTTGATAGTGTCCTTTGAAGCACAAAGGTTTTTAGTTTTGATCAAAGTCCGGTTTACCTACTCTGTTTTCCTTATGTGAAAGTGGCTTTTTTTTTTTTTTTTTTTTTTTTTTTTAAAGATTTTATTGGGGAAGGGGAACAGGACTTTATTGGGGAACAGGCCTTTTTTCCAAGTCAAGTAGTTGTCCTTTCAATCTTAGTTGTGGAGGGTGCTGTTCAGCTTCAACTTTTTGTCCTTTCAGTCTTAGTTGTGGAGGGCGCAGCTCAGCTCCAGGTCCAGTTACCGTTGCTAGTTGCAGGGGGCAGAGCCCACCATCCCTTGCGGGAGTCGAACCCGCAACCTTGTGGTTGAGAGGACTCGCTCCAACCAACTGAGCCATCCGGGAGCTCAGTGGCAGCTCAGCTCAAGGTGCCGTGTTCAATCTTAGTTGCAGGGGGTGGAGCCCACCATCCCTTGCAGGACTTGAGGAATTGAACTGGCAACCTTGTGGTTGAGAGCCCACTGGCCCATGTGGGAATCGAACCGGCAGCCTTCGGAGTTAGGAGCATGGAGCGCTAACTACCGGGCTGGCCCGTGAAAGTGGTTTTTGATCAAAGCCTTAGAAGTGATGAAGGCATAAGTTCTTGGGAGAGAAAAAACCAGAGCATAGGCCCGGAGGTGGGTGGGTTCAGGGGTCAGCTGTTGGGGGCGGGCTGGGAGAGCCACAGGCCCCCAGCCTTCACCCAGGCTGAGACTGGATTGAGGGTTTGAGTGGCAGCTTGGCTGCTGTCCTGTGAGAGCCTCCTGAGGGTCCTGGGAGCCAGAGCGGATGGTTAAGGGCTGTGAGGGGGCAGCAGGGAATGGAGGTGACTGGGCCATGTCCTTCACGTCTCTGTCACTCCCTGCGCTGCCGCCCCAGTGCTCACTGCCACAGCACCTTGCTTCCCTCCACTGAGGTGTCAGGAGAGGAGCACCCAAGGTGGTGCATCCATGCCAGCTGCCCGGACATCTCAGTCCCCTGCCCTCCCCTCCCCTCCCCTCCCCTCCCCTCCCCTCCCCTCCCCTCCCCTCCCCTCCCCTGCCCTCCCCTGCCCTCCTCTCCTCTTCTCCTTCCCTCACCTCCCTTCCCTTCCCCTTTCCTCCCCTCCCCCTCCCTGTCCCTCCTCTCCTTATCTCCCCTCCCCTCCCTTCTCTCTCCCCTCCCCCTCCCCACACACCTTCATCTTTTGCTCCTCAACATTTCCATCAACATACGAAATGCTTGACCCCCCCCCCCCCGCCCCCTCCATCGTTAAAGGCTGTTTTTTTGTCCTACTTCCCATTCCATTTTTCTGGTTTCTTGCCCCAAACCCTGCCAACGTTGGTCTGTTGTAGCTGCCTCCCCTGCTGCCCCTTACATCTGTCAGTCAGACCTTGCACCCCACCAGCGCCAGGTCCTGGGCCTTTCCTGGGGAGTGCTCAGTCTGAAGCCTCCTGATGCTCACCTCCTCCTCCCACGGGGCCCCCCAGCCTGGGCCTCTCCTCCTCCCAGTTCTCCTGAGCTGCCACCTCGCTCCTCCTTCCCCTGCCTACGACTGTCTCAGCCCTTCCGTTCTTGGATTTGCTGCTTTCTTCCTTCCAAGGACTTCTGTGGGGGAGGCCCCTGGACTGCAGCCGGCTGCCCCGCTCCTGCTGTGTCCTTAGCCACTGTGGCTCCTGGGGTGCCCTGCTCAGGAGCTGTTGGGGGGCCTCCCACCCTCTCCTCGCAGAGCTTAGTCAACGGACCAGTGGGCTTCCTGCCTGTAGTTATTCTGTTAGCCTTGTCCGCTTCATAGATAAGCTCAAATGTTTACGTTTTTATTAACTTAGGGAGAAAAAAACAGGGAAATATGCCAGTAGATAACTTGGAGAATCTGAATTGGGGACTTGACAGTGATTTTTGTTATATTTCGGGGAATACAATACTTTTTTTTATGATGAGCATGTATTTATTGTACAATAAAAGTGAATAGAAACTTCCATTTGTATTCAATTCAGTTCACATGATTATTGCTCATTACTTTTTAAAAACTGCAGTAGAAGCCTGCAGGGCAGATGACCCTGAGTTTAGGTCCCGCCCCACGAGGCGTTGGTGCACTTGTGACCTGTGGGGCCGCCCTTCGCCCTCCTCCCCAGGCCCAGCCCACGCCTGTCCCTGTCCCCTGCCCTCAGCAGGCTCCGTTAGCACCTGCTGTGTCCCGGACAGCAGAGGGTCCCCAGGACCCTTCCGGACGGTAAGGCCAGGCCGTCTTCGTGCCAACGCCAGGACCTTACCCGTCCTTTCCCTCGTTCTGTCACGAGTGTAGGGCACGTTTCTGGAGCCTGGCTCTGTGACGGGTGACGACGCGGGCGGTGTGAGCATCCAGAAAAGGTGTTTGCAAACAGAAAACAGGGCCGCTCTTGTCCCTTTTTTTGTTTTGAAAAAGTTACTTTTCATAAAAATATTTATGTTAAAGTGTAATGGCTTTATTGTTTTTTTAAAGGAAGTGACAAGGATTTTCAGAGTTTCTCAGTGTTACCCATGGGAGCAGCTCTGTGGGTGCTGAGGATTTTCCATTGTGGGGTCCTGGGGGCTTTGAGAAGCGCAGACTGAGGGACGTGGCCGTGCAGTCACAAACAGAAGAAACCAGCCAAGTTCCTCTTTCTCATAGACCTCACGTTCCGATGGGGGACACATTTCACATTTCTGTGTCGCTGGCTTCCAAGTATTTAGCTGCTGTGGCTCACTGTCTTTACCACACTCCATCTTTTTGTCCGAATGAGCGTGTGAATGAAGTTCAGCTGTACACGTGTTTGTTTTTCCCACTTTTGTGCCCCATGGCAGAGCAGTGTTGCAGGAGGGTTCACAAACCCGCGATATGGTCAGGACTGGGGTCTTCCAAGAAAGAAGCTTTGCTGATGGAAGGGCTTGCTGCACGGAGCTGCATGTGTCCTGCTAGCCGCCAGGGGGCGCCTTCGTTCCAGGAAGGCGTGCGGCCCACACCCCGTGCGGAGCCCTAGGGAAGAGGCTGTGGTTTCACAGGAATCACCTTTGGCCCACGTAGGAACACCCGCCATGAGTCACAGCGCCAGCAGAGGACACGCCCTCTTCCAGTGCCGTGAGTGGCGTCCCAGGGGAGCCGCCAGCAGGCTGCACTGAGCACCTGCTGTGTATGTGCTTCCACGGGACCCCACACGTCTGCCCACCTTCCCCCGCGGGCAGGCAGTTCCCGCTGCTGCTGCTCATGCGTCCCTGTCCCTGCTGGTTCAGATGGGACCGGTGCTCACATTACCTCTGATCCGAGAAGAGCAGTTGGTGGCTCCTGCTTCTCGGTGAGCAGACTGTCCCGCCGGCCTTCCCTCCCGCGCTCTGCAGAGGTCCTCACAGCAGACAGACGCCCTGGAGCTGCTCCCCAGGTGATGGCAGCTCTGGCCCTGAGGTCGTGCTCCCTCACTGTGGGCCTCCCACAGGCCAGTGCCCTGTGGCCTCAAGGCCTTGTGGGGCCTGTCCACGCGACCAGCTCAGTGACGCTGGGGCGATGCTCTGCCACGGGTCGGGCACAGCCCTGCACTCAGGGTGCCCAGGGATCGCCCACTTGTCACATCAGGCACTTTCAGGCTCTTCCCTCGCGGTAGGAGGTGTGAGGGCAGGTGTCACCTGAGCAGGTGGAGGATGACAGTGACCGTGCATCTAGTCACACCACTGACTGGAGAAGGCAGCCTGTCTGTGTGGTGCCTTGCTGTTTACGTAGCCAACAGGCAGTTCTGGGGGTGCTCGCTGGTGACTCCAGAACCCAGGGCGCTCTTCTCCTGGAGTAGAGCCTGGAGTCCCCACTCTGATGTACAGTTAGAAGAAATGAGTGGTAGAAAGATGGGGACCTGGCAGGGATGCACCCGCAAAGGATGTGGCACAGAGCATGGGGGCTGACAGCAGTGGCTCTGCTCACTAGACAGCAGCAGAGCCGGGTGGGAGCTGTCTGTAACCCGTATAAATCCCCGTGTCGCACGCAGCCATGCTTTAGGATGCAAATTCTAGGAGCCCAGAGAAATGGAGCCGGCTTAGAATCTAGACCGCCTCTCTCAGAATTAGGATGGCAGACATGAAAACCTGCAGTCGTCCTTGCCAGCCCTTCCTCGGTCCCCACACTGTGGCCCGGTCCCCGCTCACTCTCTTGGCTGGCAGACACCCAGTACCCTGATGCAGCTGGAGGGCCTTCCTTTTGCTCTCTGTTTCCCCAGTCATGGAGCAGCTCAGAGTGGCTGTGGCACTCACTGAGCCTGGCTGCACACTTCCTGTGGGCGCCAGCTCACCCTCGAGTCCAGAGGCTTCTGTGTTGTGTATCGTCGTCCCTTGAAGATGCGTTCTTCAGAGTCACGGAGCATGCGACACATGCCAGGTGTTCCAAGAGGGACATGTGCAAGCACCTGCCTCTTAGGCTCCCTTGTAACGAGGACAGGGACGTGGGCAGGAGCCATGGGCTGGCAGGGCTTCATGGCAACGGTGGGTCTTCAAGGATGAAAGCCGAAGAGGGACAGACTCAGGGCCAGACACTCAAGGCTACTTTCGAGGGCTTCTCAGTACCTTGATGCTGTCAGCACAAAGCGTGCTTGACAGGCTGTTTGGGGGCAGGAAAGTTGTTGGGTTAAGTAAGCGGTCTGCACGCTTTTCTGTAAAGGGCCACGTGTGGAGGCCACTTAGGGTCTCTAATGCACATTCTTTTTGTTTCTCTAACTTAAAAAATGAAGAAAAACCACTCTTAGCTTGTGGAAGGACCAACAATGGGCCTGTGCCAGTGGCCATGGTTCTTCGACTCCTGCTCAGACAGACGGTTGAAGGGCCCTCTCGTGCTGTGTTACGAAGTGTGGGCTTGAGCTCACGGGCAGTGGGGAGCACTAGGTGTTGTCAGAGGGTTGCAGTAGTGCCCTGGTGCCAGGAACATAATTCTAACTGTAGAATAGACGTTAGACTTTAAAGGGAAAACTGGAGTTAGAAACGTGAGTTAGTAGACTGTTCTGTCGCCAATGACTTTGGGGTGATACGGTGTGAAATAAGGCAGCAGAGGGGTTTGGTGGGGGTGTAGGAGGCACGGAACCTGCACGAGGAGTGAACTTGGTGCAGATTTTTTTTTTTTAAAGGAGGGCGCAGCTCACAGTGGCCCATGCAGGGATCAAATCGGCAACCTTGCTGCTACCAGCACCGCGCTCTAACCAACTCGGAATGCTTAATTAGTGGTGTGCCTAGGGTCAGCTCCGTGGTGTTTATAAAAGCTACGCGTAGGTCGTGACCGTATCATACAGAACTATTGGCTATTGCCAAAGTGGTTTATAAATGTCTTTATTATCCGGTTGAGGGAAACAGTAGACAAAACCAGCGAATCGTGTAGTCAGTCCATTAGTATAAAAACCTGTGTGGTAAGAGGTTTACTATTGGTGGCAGGATTAGGGTGATTTTCATTTTTTCTTACTTGTGTCGCCTGACCTCCCCCCATTGCTCTGGCCGGAGCCCCAGGGCATGGCCGCCGTGATGGGTAGAAGTGGCCGCAGGGGACTTCCTTGGCCTGCTCTGACCTACGGGCAAGCACTGAGCGTTTGTCGCAGATGCTCCTTATCAGGATGACAGTTTTTATCATGAGTGAATTATGTCAAATCCTTTTCTGTGTCTATTGAAGTGAGTGTTGTGGTTTTTGTTCTATATTCTATTACTGTTTATTGCATTAATCGATTTTCACGTGTTAAGCCAACCTTGCATTCCTGGTCATGGATGGTTAATTCTTTTTACATGTTGCTGGATTCATTTGCTAATATTTTATGAAGGATTATGCGTCTTTGGCTTGCCTTGTTCTCTGTGTAACACTGCTCTCGTAGAATGTGTTGGGCAGTGCTTCCTCTTCCTACCAACCCATGGTTATTAGTGGGGTCGGGTGTGTCTGCTGGCCTGTGGGAGTGCCTGTTTGGTTCTTGGGCCCATTTTGTTGTTGTCTTTTTTTTAAAAATTAATTTGCAGTTATTACTTGTTTCTTCCTTCTAGAGTTGAGTAACGTTAAACCTATTATACATACCCATACATGTTGCAGATTTTTTTTGTCTTTTCAAGTTTCCTTATTGATTTATTTAGCCACATAAGTGTTTAAAATATTTTCAAGGTTAAATCTTTAAAAAGTAAACCTGGGCCAGCCTGGTGGCTCGGGTGGTTGGAGCATCGTGCTCCTAATGCTGAGGTCGCCTTTTCGATTCCGACGTGGGCCAGTGAGCTGCACCATCTATAGCTAAGATTGTGAACAACAGCTCTCCCTGGAACTGGCTGCGTCGGGGGTGGGGGTGGGGGTGGGGGTGGGGGTGAGGCGTCGGGGGTTGGGGTGGGGTGGGGGTGAGGCATTTTGCTCACTCAATCTCCAGAAAGTGCACTCCAGGCGGAGACTTCAGGGTAACCCTAGGTAGGGTTTCCAGGCGGGAATGCCCACCCGTTCTCAGGAATTTTTCTCGCTTTCTTGTTCCCAAATCCCAAGATATAAACACTTTTCTGTTCTTCACGATGAATCATTTACACAAAGTGGCGGCCGATACTACCAACCACTTGGATTAATGGAGCCAATTTTCCCGATTTCCTGACCAGCTTTTCTTGGGATTCGGGAATGGAAAAGCGAAAAAAATTCCCAAGAATGGGTGTGAATTCTCACCCAGGAACCCTAGCAATAAATAGGAAAAATGTCTAAGAGATACATTGTGAATAGTACGTTTATATCCCATTGTGGGTATTACTGGATTCGAGGAGCCGATTTACCTGATTTCCTGACCAACTTTTCTCAGGATTCGGGAAGGGGAAAGTGAAAAAAATTCCTGAGAATGGGCGGGAATTCCCGCCTGGAAACCCTAACCCCAGGGCTGGCTGTGTTTGTGCCAACCCGTTTCTGTGCTGCAGGAAGCTGCGGATACAGTAAAAACCGCCTTCCTTCACAAAGCATTGTGTTTAGGATTTATTAAATATTTAAAACCTGTAAAAAGTTAAAAATTTCAGGTGAACTGTTTTTCTCCCTAATATCAACCTTTTTGTTTCGTGAGGGTATATAATGGTTTGTTATTGTTTTTGATGGAAAATGTATGAAGTCTAAGATGTTGTGACATTTTCCTCTTTTTAACAACTTTTATCCTTTCCAGATCTGAACAGGGTCACTCTTGGTGGCAGCCATCTTCCCATTACCATCGTAGGGCTGTCCTGGGCTTTGCAGCCACCGGCCAATCTCCCTGATAGCGGGTGGCCTGCACGGGAAACGCTCGGGCCTCCATCTGCTTTTAGTGGAGAAGGAGGTGGAACCGGGTGGCAGAAACCAACTCCAGGAAGCTTCAACGAGAGAAGGGAGTTGGGCCTCACGTAGCCTTAAACTTGGAGGCGAGGGCCTCGGTGGAGCTGAGAGTGCTGCCTGCTTCCTTCCCTGAGCAGCAGCAGCCTGGAGCAGCTGCCAGCCATCCCTGGGAGGTGGCTCGAGGTCAATGGGCTGGGGTGGTGGGCTCAGCGCCCCACCGAAGTCCCCAGACCCTATGGCTAGAGAGCATGTGGGGTGCGGTATCTGGACTACTCAGAGCAACAGGTCAGAGTCCACCGGGCGGCCACCCTTCACGTGAGGGCATGGGGCAGTATCTTTCATCAGACCGCAGAAATAGCCATCGCAGGAAGAGGCTGTGCACCCAGCCTCACCGCTGTGCATTTCCCGTGTCCCTTGTGCTGTGTCCTTTCATCTCTCAGTTCACACAAGATCCAGTCACATCACAGGCATGAAAGCCCCATCCCGATTCTGTTTCAGGTTTGCTTTCACACAGGCCACTGAGCACCTTTGACAGGCATTCTCACTGAATAGACTTTCTTAGAGTGGGTCAGTGGAGTGGGTACTGGGGGTGCTCGCTGGGTCGGGGGGGCTGTATTACGCAACTTGATTGGTGTTAACACGGCATTGTAGGCGGGAAGCGCTGACGTTCTACTGTTGGGGCTGTCAGAAGGGCAGGCGACAGCGGCTGGCCCATCGGAGGAGCCAGGGAGGCTAGTGGTGTGTCACCTGGGCGTCCTTTTGGCACTGTCACCTCCGAGTACCTCACTTATGTGAGTTACACACATCTCCTTGAGCTGTGGCTTGCAGTTAGCTGTCCCTGTGGACGTTGGGACACCAGCGGTTCCCTGTGCCTGTGTGTTTCTCCCACTTACCTTGTGATACTAAGAACCAGCTCGAGCACTTAATTATGCAGCTTACAAACAGGTCACACTCAGTGGTGGGACGGATGTGACGTTCGCTCCAGGAAGGACTTCTCCGTCGTTCCCATCTGCCCTGGCTCAGCTCTGTTGTCAGCTCCTGACATGTGTCTGCCTGTGTCTGGGACACACGGTCACCAGCATGGCCCCGCCACCGCTCTGTCTTAGGCCTGGGGCTCCAGGTGGAAAAGGGGGCTGGTCTGGGGAAAGGTTCTTCTCTTATGGCTGAAATTGGTGCCTGGTTAATGGCATTAGCACCAGTTCACAGGAAAAGGGTCTGGAGTTATTCCTCCAAAATGTAAAGTGATACAATCTTAAAAAAGAAGGAGAAACACCCCTTGGTGTGAGACCCCTGCTGAGACGCAGGATGCGTCTTTTGTGGAAGGGAAGGAAGACAGCTTTGATTTCTAGCTTTGTCTCTTATCGCTGTTTCCTAGAGAAACTCACAGAGAACCACATGCAGAGGAATATGTTAAATGCTGTTCCTTCAGGGTTGTTTATAATCCTGAGACGTCAGTGTCCCCAAGTGTCTCTCAGTGGGGTCCTGTGTGTGGAGACAGCTCATGGTGGGTGCCATGTGCCCCACTGTGGGGTCCTGTGTATGGGGACAGCTCACAGGGGGTGCGTGTGCCCCACATTGCATGGAGTCTCTGCAGCTTCTACTGTGATGGAATGGATTGATTTGCTCACGTTAGTTAAGGAAAAAATGGTTACCTAACAGCATGTGGGCGTCCCATTTATAAAGTCTGTGTCAGTTATACTTTATAAGTACATTTGCACAGAAAAATGTTTGGAAGATTATACACAAATGGTAGAATAGTTGGCTTATGGGTAATTTTCAGTTTTTAATTTTTCCCAATTAATTTTCCTGAAATTAAAAAAAAATAAAATTACATAATAATAAATGATTTTTTTCTGTTGCAAAATCAAGCCCTGTTCAGGCAGGATCTACTGTCTGTCCCTCTCTGCCCATTTCACACTGCCCCACAGCTTCTATCAGGATGAGTTTGGTATGGATCCTTCCAGAGCGTTCCCTCTGTAGAGAATATTTGAACCCACCCAAAATACATAGTATTGTTCTATGTATGTTTCATTTTCTGTAAACTTTTCTGTAAACTATCTGTAAAACTTTTTCTTTTAAAATGCTATCAAACTTAATAGAAATGTTACAAGTGTGGTAAGATTTTTCATGAGCCGTTTGAGATTACGTTGTCCCCTAGGTCCCTGTCACTCCTGAATGTATTAGTGTTATTTCCTACACAGACATTGTTACCAAGCACGATAGAGCCGTCACCGTCATGAAATTGTAAATATGTTTAAAAATATATGAGGCCAGACAATCGAGTGCATGAACTTGTTGCAACGATGTTGCTAACCGTTTTTGACATCAGAGGGATTATTCATTAAGAATTTGTACCAACTGGACAAACAGTTAACCAAGTTCACTATTTGGAAGTGCTGAAAAGGCTGCGTGAAAAAGTTAGATGAAAATGACCTGAACTTTTTGCCAACAATTCATGGCTCTCGCATCACGACAATGCAGTGGCTCACATGGCACTTGGAACACCCATGCTACTCACCTGCTCTGACCCCCATTGACTTCTTTCTTTTCCCGAAGATAAAGGCAATATTGAAAGGAAGACATTTTAATGACATTCAGGACATCAAGGGTAATATGATGACAGCTCTGATGGCCATTCCAGAAAAAGAGTTCCAGAATTGCTTTGAAGGGTGGACTAGGCGCTGGCGTTGGTGCATAGCTTCCCAAGGGGAGTATTTAGAAGGTGGCCGTAGTGATATGTGGCAATGAGGTATGTAGCACTTTTTTCCAACCCCTTTCTTCCACCTGCCCCCCCCACTCCGATTCAAGCCCTTGTTTCTCAGTCTAGTTGTGTAGGACACAGCTCCCTGGCCCATGCTGGTGTTATGAGCCTGCGCTCCCCCTAGCTGAGGCAGTCGTTTGCCGGTCGGCCGCTCACAGCAACTTTCGGCACCTCTTGCCGGCTGCCGGCTACTTACTCTGGCCCCGGGCCACTCATGCTGGCCACCAGCCATTCATGGCGGCACATGGTAGCCCACGGTAGCACACGGCAGCTCACGATGGCTGCCGGCCACTCATGATGGCTGCTGGCCACTCACGCTGGCCACCGGCCGCTCACTATGGCACACGGTAGTCCACGGCAGCACACAGCCCACGGCAGCTCACGCCAACCTCCGGCTGCTCCAGGGAGAGCTATTGTTCACAATCTTAGCTGTAGAGGGTGCAGCTCACTGGCCCATGTGGGAATCGAACCGGTGACGTTGGCAATAGCAGTGCGGCACTCCAACCACCTGAGCCACTGGCTGGCCCCATGTAGCACTTTTCCTGGGATGAGTTCGTGAATTTAATTGTCTGACATCGTATTTATGTGGTCTCATGCTGTTAGCATTATTGTGCTCCGTCCCTTTTTAACTACACAAAATATTATTTTCTGATTTTATTGTTGTAGTTATGGTGCACCTGTCCATTCAAAGGAGTCCTTTCTAATTGCCTTGTTTCATTACAGAAGCACACACGATGTTGCTAACCGTTTTTGACATCAGAGGGATTATTCATTATGAATTTGTACCAACTGGACAAACAGTTAACCAAGTTCACTATTTGGAAGTGCTGAAAAGGCTGCGTGAAAAAGTTAGATGAAAATGACCTGAACTTTTTGCCAACAATTCATGGCTGGTTAGCTCAGTTGGTTAGAGTGTGGTGTTAATAACACCAAGATTGCTGGTTCGATCCCCACGTGGGCCACTGTGAGCTGCACCCTCCTAAGAAAACAAACACAAAAGCACATGCTTGCATCTATGAGGTTCTGTTGGCACATCTCAACTTTTTACCCCGTTTTTCCTTATTGTGATAAAATATACTTAAGCACACAATTTTGTCAGTGTAACCATTTCTGCCCCCCCTTCTTCCGCCTCCCCCCACCCCACTCAGGTTCAAGCCGTTGTTTCTCAGTCTAGCTGTGTAGGACACAGCTCCCTGGCCCACGCTGGTGTTATGAGCCTTGTGCTCTTCCCCCGTCTGAGGCAGTTGGTCGTCAATCGTTGGTCGGCTGCTCACAGCAGGTCACGGCAGCTCTCGCTGGCTGCCGGCCACTCACACTGGTCACCGGCCGCTCATGGCGGCACATCGTAGCCCACGGCAGCACACGGCAGCTCACGCCCACCTCCGGCTGCTCAGGGCAGCCCAGCTCCAGGGAGAGCTGTTGTTCACAATCTTTGCTGTAGAGGGCGCAGCTCACTGGCCCATGCAGGAATCGAACCGGTGACCTTGGCGTTAGGAACATATGGCGCTCCAACCACCTGAGCCACCAGGCCGACCCTGTTTTAACCATTTTTAAGTGTACTTTTTGGTGGCATTAAGTATATTCACAATGTTGTGCAACCACCTTCACTGTTTCTGAAACATTTCATCACCCCAAGCAGAAACTGTGTCCCTATTAATCAGTGATTTCCCTTCCCTTTCCCTTTCCTGGCTGTGAATTTGCCGGCCTGCCTTCTGGCTAGCGAGCAATCATTTGTCATTGATCTAGCATCTGTCTATCGCCTGTGTATCTCATATATACAGCATTTATCCTTCTGTGTCTGTCTGCTTTCACTCGGCATCATGTTGTCTAGGTTTGTAGAGTGTGTCAGGATTTCCTCCTCTTCCTGGCTGAGGAATATTCCATTGTCTGGACCACATTTGTTGATGAGCACATGAGTTGTTTCCATCTTTTGGCCTTCGCATAATGCTGCTGTGAAAATTTGTGTACAGTATCTGAACGCCTGCTGTCAGTTCTTTGGAGCATACACCTAGGGGTGCAGTGGGGGGCCACATGGTAATTGTATAACTTTTTGAGGAGCTACAGACTGTGTCCACAGCAGCTGCATTATTTTGCAGCCCCACCGCAGTGGATGCGGGTCTCAGTCTCTCCACAGCCTCACCCGCACTTGTTCTGGTCCCTGTGTTGGATCGGGGCGTCCCGTGGCTGTGGTGACGCGCTGGCGCTGTCCACAGTCCTGCCCGCTGCTGTTGGGACATGGCCAGGACCTGCCTGGCCCTGGCTGTCTGTCCCCTTATTCCTGTCATAAGGAGCCTTTACAGCTGCCCCCTTTCCCTAAAATCTCAGTGAAGCACAGTTACTAAGAACTCACAGGAAGTTGCTCTTCTATTGACGTGCCAAATCGGCAGAACTTGCGAGAAGGCTGACTGAGCTCTGGAAGAATCTGTAAATGGGATAAAGTGAGAATTGTAAAACCAGCAGGCTGATCCTGCTCATGGTGCCCGAGTGTCAGCGGGAGGCCCCTCTGGCACCCGCACAGTCTGCTGAGGTGTGCCCCCCTTTGGGCACTTGTGTTGGCCTTGTGTCGGTTTTTACGTAGAAAGGAGTTCTTACAGCAGGAAAAAAATGAGAAGACGTTCTTTCCGCTGTCAGCATCTTCTGTGTCTGGAGAGGAGTCAGATGGCCTTGTACCTTGGCCTGGCGTGTGCCCCCAACGTGTGTTAGACCACAGTGAGGATGGTCTGGGCTCCAGTGAAGGGCCCGTGGACAGCTGGGGTGCTGGCCGCTGAGGGAATGGTCGTGCGGGCGGATGGGGCACCGCTCCGACGCGTGTGCAGTCCGTGCCGACCGCTGGAGGGCTAGGACACATCAGGAGTCTGCGCGTCGGGCTGCACGGGGCCGGCCAGGGGAGCTGGCCCTGGAGTGGGGCCAGACGCGCTCTAACCAGGCCTTTGGACGGACCGCCCTTTTGGGAACGGCTCCAGCAGTTTTCCAGCGTGGCAGTAACAGGGTTTCTCAAAAAGGAAGCAGCTGCTGCTGTTGTGGAGGGCGGATGGCCACAAGGGCTCAGCGCTGGCCCGCTGCTGCATTCACTCGGGGCCAGGACACCTGGGGCGAGCTGGGCACCAGGCACCGGGGCACAGAGACTGGGCTGGTGTCTCCCAGCTGAGTGTGGGGTGACTGACGAGGAGGCGTGTGTGTCCGGCACGGGTAGCTGTGAGGATGCCTTGGGATGTAGTTACTGGCTATTGAACAGTAATGGTTGTCGGCGTCTCGTGGCTGCCCACAGCCTCCTCATGGTGCCCTGGGGTTTGTGTCCTTGTTCCCACTTTAGTCAAGAGGAAAGTGAAACGACACGAGCGGGGTGATGTGACTATGGGCCCGCGGCCGCCTCTGAACCGTGTGGTGACGTCGGTGTCTGGACTGGAGTGGGCCGCGTGGGGCAGCACTCATCTGACCGCGGCCCACGCTGGCTCGTGGCTGTTCTGGGGGCCACCTGTGCCTTGAATCGGGTGTCTGCTGTATTTTAGATCCAGATTCTATTATAATTTTATGAAGAATTTAAATTTCCATCATGTATAAAAACAGACTACTATTGCATGACAGTTGTCAAGATTTTGTCACATGGTGTCTATCTTTTTTCTTTCCTTTTCCTTTTTTTATTTTTATTTTTTGTCATTGCTCAGGTATCTTAAAGCATGCTATAGATGTCATGAAATTCTTACCTTTAAACTCTGAGTATACATTTTTTTAAAAATGCAGACATTTTTTATGTAACAACAATGTCGTTTTCACATCTCATAAAATTTACAGAAATTTCTTGGTTATCTCTAACCATTTTCAGATTTCCCTCCAATTATGTCATTTTGTGGTTGGTTTGTTCAAATCAGGCTCCCAGCACTGACCAACCTTACATTTGGTTGTTTATCTTCTCAACAGTCTCTCCCCTTGCTGTGTCTTTCATCCATCCATCCGCATGGGGAGGAGACTGTGTCCCACACTCGGTTCTGTCACTGGTTTATCCTGGGCGCATGTTGCCCATTTTGCTTTCACACTGATCGTCTAAAGTGCAACATGACGTCATACTGAGTGACTCCCCGAGGTTTATGATGAAGAGTTTCACGACACTGAGCACGTAGGCGTGGGACTGAGTCATGGCGTGGGACTGAGTTGTCCTGGTTTTGTAAGGTGCTGTTCACTGTCCCCAGTCACCACCACGAGCTGGGCACAGCTGGTGGACAGGCTTACGTGAGGCCGGCCTGGGTGGACACAGCTGACCACAGCCTCTTGTAGCCCCCTGTCCCTGTTGTGTCCTGCTGCCACCGAGCCATTCGGATTTCTGATGGAGTCCAGGTATTTTCATCTTAGTTGACTCGAATGAAATTAAAGGAGACGGAGAGCTGTGTGCCAGTTTCCAGCGCTGCAGGTAGAGGTGAGCGTCTCCAGTGTTATGTCGGGTTGTGTGCCTGTGAGCGCCTGATGGGGCCAGGCGCACCCAGACCGCCCCCCTCGCCCCCTCCAGTCACAGACACACGGTCACATGGAGGTCCCCTCCCGCAGGTGCTGCTGTGTAAGGTGGGAGCCCGCAGCTGGAGGGCCCGGCAGAGGTCCCCGAAGGCAGTGTCACCCAAACTGGATTTTGTCGGTAAATCCAATTGTGGCGGTTGTACTATCCCAATTCAGAGGAGACTGAGGCGTGAACTAGAGTCAGCTGATTTATGGTGCCAGGGTGCGTGTGCTGTCTCCAGTCGGGAAAGACGGCCTCACAGGACACTGCGGCCCCAGTCCCTGTAACGCTCCTGCCCGACACTCGCCACTTACATCTGGGAGCCTGTTCCGGTTGTGGCTGCGTTTTGTGTTTGTTCTTCACAGACCGGAAAAAGGGCCCAAATGGCATGGCTTACTTCATAGACGCTTAGGGATTGGGGTTCAGAGTGGGAGAGGGCCCTGCTCTCCCCTTGGGTTTCACGGCGCCCAGCACATCTTTCAGGAGATAGGCCATGTGGCCCAGGCCGAGGCACAGGGGGCTCGCTCACTGGTAACAGTGCCAGGTTCAGGCTGTTTGCTCTGGCCCTGGTGGGGGCAGGTGGCACTGGGGCACAGGAAGGAGACAGGCATTGTTTCCGTGTGGCCACTGGGAACTTGGTGGCGACCATGGGTGTCCCTCCTGGAGGCCAGCAAGTCACACGGCTTTAGTCGGGTCCGTGAGCCTGGGGCTTCAGCCAGAAGACTCAGGGCGTGTGCACTCGCACCTCTGGCGGTCGCTGTGGGTTCCCTGGGCCGCAGGCACACAGGTGGCCTGTGCTGTGGTCTGGGCGGCGCATGCTCGTGTCAGTGGGCTGGCCTCAGACTCCTTGGGCCAGGCAGTTATAGTGGCCCGTCCATAAAAGAAAGGTGAGGGAATGCGGAGCCCACATGGCATGCAGGAACGGCAGCGTCGCCATGAGTGTGACGCCTGGGTGATGGCAGCCTGCAGCTGTGGCCGTCTCTGGAGAAACAGGACTGCGGAGCGAGTTCCAGGTCCGGGGCAGCGAGAGGCAGCTCCCGGTCTCTGTGGAGCGGCCTGTTGAGGGGAAGTGGGAGATGGAAGGGAGTTTGTTCTCATGTTTCAGAATTTTTCCAATGCAAATTCTCAGCTGCTTTGGGTATTAATTGTGTTTTCCAAATTTAGGAACTAACTCTCCTTTTTCTGCCAAGGGTGAAAAACAAAAAGAGACAAAAGAGGGAAAAGCAAATCAATCAGCTATTGGAAGGATTCATTCTTGCTCTCCCCACTCCTTTGGATAATTACTAGTGAAATTGGTGTTGAAAATAGCCTCAAATTAGGGGGAGGACGGAGCAGTGTCCATCTCCGAAGCCTCTTGGACTGGACGTGCGTTCTACCGTAGAGTGCCTGGTGGTATGCCTGGGCCGGTGTGGTGTCTGCGCTTCTGCAGGGGCCACGCCGCCTCTGGCCCTGACCTTGGGCAGAGACCTAAAGCAGAGAGTAAGTGGCAGGTTAGAATTTGACGTTTCTCTTCCTTTGGCAAGAACCCAAACATGTCCACTCTGAGCGAGAGAGGCCCTTCGGCCTGCCGTGTGTGTTGGTGCTGTGACACGGCCTCCAGGAGTGGGGTGAGTGGGAAGCCCAGTGAGCAGTGTGCTCGGGGAGGAGTGGGCTGCACTGTCCTCAGCCTCCCGAACTCTGACATGGAAAAGCAGGGTCATCTGTGGAGTCACAGAGACAAGGTTAGCAAGTGGCACTTAGCACGAAGGTAACGAGTTTAGAGGGCTTTTCTCCTCTTCCTCAGTCTCTTGCTGTGGTCGGGTACTTTCAGCTCAGGTAGGTAACATGTGAAGGCGCCACACATGCACGCACGGTTGGGTAGAAATACTTTGAGGCCAAGGTGGGAAGGATGACAGTTCGTGGGAGAAAGCCCACTTCGTCCCCGCCCTGGGCTGTCTCACTGTTCACACGGCTCTGCCATTTACAGCCATGCCCTTCCAGTCCAGTTCATCCCAAATTCTTTCTGAAATGCTTTGACTTCAGGTGTGTGTGTGTGGCAGTTACAGAGTGCACCTTCTGGACAGATGTGCTTAAAGCAGCATTCCGGACGAAATACACGGATGGGGAGGGGCTGTCCCCCCGGAAGGAGCCTCTCTGCAAAATGGCTGTGGCTCTCAGTGGGAGGGTCCCAGGAAGTGATCGTGCCCTGGCATCAGCACCAGACGAGGGGCTTAGGCCATGGCTTCCTGCGGCCGTGTCCCCGAGCCTACAGCTTTCAAGCCCAGTATCAGAGCCCAGAGCGCGCTCTGTGCAGACAGCAGTTTGGGGTCCCTGTGCCCGGTTGCTTCAGTGTCTGGCTTTTGTCCTTTTCGGGATGACTCTCCTGCAGTGTGTGCCTGTCTGCCCCTCCCCTCGCGCTGGTGTGGCCTGGCTGCAGGCGCCAGCCTCGGCCTCGTCCCAGTGATGGCCGGTGGGGTTTGCCGTGGACCCAGGAAGACTAGGGTATCTGGAAGCAGCTTCCCTTTCTGGCCACTTTCAGGCTTTTTCTTTTTCCTCCTAAGTGAGGATTCTGTTTGTAGTTCGTACCTGATTGTGGAGATCAGACCTTCCCTTCGGATCGTTTTTGGTGTGCGTGGTACGTTAGAAGGCATATGTGAGGAGATGGTTCCAAAGCAGTTGGCGTGTGTGTGTCTTTGTGAAATAAAGCCACGTTACACTGGACTTCAGTACTGAACGTCTTGAGAAGAGCAAAGCTTCCCATGAAGGTAAGCAGCAGAGTCCCCAGTGAGGTGGCCACACGTGCTCCTGTCACGTTTTCCTTTCTGACTGGTGGCCCTTAAGCCCCTTTTGATAGTTTCCCTTTTCAGTGGGGCTGTCAGCCCGGTCCTGAGGGCATGGTACGCACAGAGGTTTGGTGGTCGTGCTGTGACACCTCCTGGCCACCGAGCTTTGGAGGTGGTCTCTGTGCTTGTTACTTTTGTCGGCAAGACGTGGACATGCTTCGTTTTGATTCGTCCAGGACGTGTGCAGAGGAAGTGGAACTCTGCTGTTCTCTTCAGACTGCTGGGGGACCTTGGGCTTTGCGACATTGGACGGACGGCAACAGAGTGAGCCTTCTGAGATAGCTGTTCCAGGGGTGTCACCGCAAGACGTTGTAGGCGCCTCCTAACCTTGGCATCATGGGGACGACTGACGGCGCCAAGTACGTGACGCCGCAGCAGACTGAGCACCTGTGTGGCCGGGGCCCTGGGGACGGCAGAGTGCACGGAGCTGGGCCGGGGTGGCCGGTGGCTCCCTTCCCATCCCCGTCCCCAGACAGCCGTGTGCAGGCCATGGAGGCCTTGTCTTTCTCAGGGACCCAGGCCCAGTCCCCAGACCTGGCTCTTGTTCCGGTCTTTAAAATTCAGATCGATAAAATCCTTCAAATCCTCCCACGGGCTTGTCTCTGACTGTCGTCGCACGATGACCCAACCTCTGTCTAGCCCTTCTTTGTCTTTGGCTGCGGGGACTCTCCTGAAGGTCACGTCAGCGTTTCTGTGGTCGGCCAGCGGCCGTTGTTGATGTAAAACCTCAGCCATGGTAGAAACGGGCTGAGCCTGGGTTTGGAGCCTCACGGGTGGGCTGTGCCGTGCGGGCCTGGGCACGGCCTGGCCCTGTGCCTGACTGCTCCTGTGGGAAGTGCCTCCCCTCAGGTGAGCTGTGCAGGTGTGGTGAGGGGCTGGCGGGCTGACGGCTGCATGGTTACGTACCAGGGAGGCGTACTCTGTCCTGGATGGGATCGAAGGTACCCTCCTACCCATGTTGTGTGTGTAACAAACTATCCGTAAAAGGCGTCAGATACCAAGGCAGTGAAATTGAAGTTGACTGTATTGTGATGCACGATGTCTGATGCATTGTCATTTCATGTTAGATGACAAAGGAGAAAGGACTACTTGTGGGTGAGAAGTGCTGCCCTGTGAGTGGCGCACGTGCGCACTCGCACTCGCACACACACACACCCCGTCCTCTCCTCTGAACCACTCAGAGGTTCAGTGCAGACTCTGTCCCATCCCCACGGTAAATGACTGATGCAGGAGCCTGTACCCCAGTGCAGCTGTCAGTCGGCACCGAACTTTGTCTCCTACACAGCTGCTCCCCATTCCGACGTGCACTCGTGTGCTTGTGGTGTCTTTGTTCTCCTGTCTGGGGCAGCTTCTCAGCCTTTCTCTGGTGACATGCGTTTCTGGAGTGCAGCCCGGTTGCTTTCTAGAAGATCCCTCATGATTGGGTTCAGTTTGTGTTCTGGTGGCAGAAGCAGTTTGTGTCGATGGCTCTTTGTCCACGATTGTCACATGGTTCAGGCTTCTCCACTGTGGTGTTACTTCTTTCCCTTCGTGATGGAGAAGCATCTTCTGGCAGGACACTTGGAGACACCGCGAAGACCCTGTTTCTTACGATGCTTTCACCTGAGTGTCGGTGGTGCTTTTTCACTTCCAGCGGCTTCCGCCTTTTTTAGTGGCTAAAGGAGGGCAGAGCTTCCCGTTTCCATTTGCTCTTTGCCCCGTCACTTACACTGGTGTGGACTCGTGTGACTGCCATGTACTCAGTGTGTTACAGTCTGTTCCTCTTACTAGTTGTTTGGATGCTGCAAATGTCCCAGGCAGGGCAAGTGGGCGTTCCTTCAGTCTTTTCTGTGTTCTTGTGACATGTCCACCAATTTTGAGTCCTTGGACACAACTCGGTTTCTAAACTCCCATCTGCCCCCCACCCAGTTGCCGCCTCCTGCAGCTGCAGCTCTTTGGGAGAAGTGACCCACCGGCCTCCAGACTCGTGCTTGCTGCTGCGGAGCTGGCCTGGCCTCGGCCGCCGTCCCCTCCAGCCCTGCCCCCTGCGGATTCCCTCCTCTTGTCTTCGTCCCCTTCTCTGAAGTCTGCGCCCCCTCTGCAGCCTGCCGTCAGCTAAGGCTCGGCTTGCGTGCAAAGCAGAGCTGCTGCCAGGACTTACACGCCTCTGCCCGCAGCCCAGCCAGCGGGGCCTGACGTGTCCAGCAGCTGTTCTGTTTGGTTCTGCGTTGCCAGTACAGGCTTTGCTGCTGGGTCAGGCCCCATGTTCTCTCTTTAACCCTGTCTGGGGTGATGCAAACCATGTTCCCTGTCTCCAGCTCACAGAGAGCACCTGAGTCGGGAGCTTTCGGCGCCTGCCCTGGTCGCGACCTTGGACTTCTGCTCACAGCCCGGCTGTGGCGTTCCTGTCCTCACGCAGCAGGTGCTGACTGCATGCGGGTTGCTCCCCAGAGCCCATCTGGCGAGCCCGTCCATCTGCTGCCACATGCCACACACCGGGTACTGCCCACGTTGGGGACTGTCAGAACAGGAGGGTCCCTCCTGGTAGGCGGACGGTCAGGCTCGGCCGTGTGTCTGGTGCAGGTGCCACCATGGGGTTACTGAGGCGGGTCCAGGAGAGGCTGTCGGGTAGGATGGAGCTGGCCTGGTAGGGTGTGAGGGGCAGCAGAGCCGGGCCCTGTGGCTTCACTGTTCACACTGAAGACTGGCCTCTTCTTGGTGAGGTGGGAAGCCTGTGAGTGCTGACCCTGCAGGAAATGCTCCCCACTGTCTGGGACGAGGCCTCAGGGGCCCCCGGAACTTGTCCTGTGTGCCTGGCGCCACATTCTAGCTGCTGTGGCGGAGCGGTAAGAGGGATTGCAGAAGGGGCAGCCAATGCTGCCTTCTTGGAGCGTCGTGAGAGGAGCGGGTGCTGGCCACTGGCCTTTCATCCAGGCCGCTCGATGGTGTGGGCAGAGCCATTGGCAGCGGCTGGGGGAAGGCCTGTGAGACCACCCCCCCAGCTGCCCCCGTCCCTGCTTATTCACTTCGCAGCACCCCTCTAAGCTAACCTGTGTGTGTTTCTTCCTCAACTGCAACGGGTCTGTGGTGCTCCCGACAGGACCGCAGCCTCTGTCACCTGTTGTCTGTTGCTTCCTGGCTCTGACGGCGGAGACACTGCTGGGGGTTGGCCTGGCCTGAGTCCGGCTGCTCCCTGAGGCCAGCTGCTCGCTGATTGTACTTGGCCTCGGCCCACGCACAATGTCTGACCTCTTCCCCTCCTGGCAGATGCAATGCTGACAGGACCTCACCCCTGTGTGTGTATGCACGTGCCTCTAGGAGCCTGGTCCTCTCAGGTCCCCTGAAAGAATCTTTGGGACCCCAGGACCCTCTGCTTGAGGGCCACACGTAGACCCCCGGCCAAGCTAGAATTGGCAGGAGGCATATGGGCCGCGCTCACGCCCTTTTGGCCTGCCTGTCTGGGCAAGTTCAGCAAGCTGCTGCTGGGAGGGAGCCTTCTGGAAGCGCTGAGGAAGGAGGCGTATCCTTGAGGTGGTGGGTGGTCTAGGGTGACAGGGCAGGGTCAACACTGCTCTTAGGAGCCACACTTGGCACCGAGGGAAACCAGCAGTGAGCCCAAGGTTCAGTAGGGACATTCTGAGGGCACTTTGTTCTGTCTTCTGGAGGAAACCTTCCAGAAGCGATACAGTGTTCGGGGAGTTTTCCGGCACATTCTGTAGGGCAGGGCCCTTGCCGACCCCTTTGCTCCCTGCAGACATGCGGGTAAGAGCGCTTGGGATTCTGGTCACTTTCCACCCAGACTCTGACCTTCCCAAAGGCAAGGATTTTGTCAGAAGATGGTCCCAGACACTTGTACAGTTCATGCCTCTATATAGCAGAGCAAGTGTTAGTGATGGGGGGATTTCATGTAATTCTCTTCATGATCCGTTTCTGTGACTTTTGGCAGGTCGTTGGGCATTTGGGATTCTCAGGCGGGTATGTCAGCAGCAGGAAACCCACAGACAGTTTGTGGTATCCCTGTCACAGCACTAGGGCCGTCGTGCAGGCGTGTGCTGACCATTCTCATTACAACACCGTCTCCAAAGCATAGCGAGTATGGATGCTGCCGCCCGCTCCCAGTACCACCCCTCCCGGGGGTGCCAGCTGTCCCTCCACCGCGAATCACCTGTGCTTCTGACTCACACGGGGTCCCATTCGGAGAAGGCACACTGCGAATGTCCAGGCCGCTGGTGGGAACCCAGGCTCACAGCTGTTTCTCTTCTGCAGGCCGTCCCGGCGAAGGGGGAGACGAAGCAGGACCGCTGCCTGAAAACCGAGCTGCTGCGCGAGGAAGGTAAGGGCGCCGGCCACTCCTGGGCCTCCAGTGACTGCACGTGACCGGAGGACGTGCTGGTGTCGCGTCTTTTTCCTGCCCTGGCTCCTACTTCTTTGCTTTTTCAAAACTGGGTTTATTCTCTAGTTTCTCATCTCGCCTTCCTAGACAGATACACAGGCACGCACACAAGATGGCGAGAAAGAAAAGAAAAATCTTCTCAAAGAGGGAAAAGCAGACATTTCAGGTACACGCAGCAAACTGAATGTGACACACAGGTCGCACAGATGTTAATGGCGGCTTCATTCACAGCACTGAGAGCCGAGACCACTCAGGTGTCCCTCACCTGGTCAGGGTGGCATGTAGGTGGCAGCAGAGGTTGTGGGCAGAGGACAGCATGGCTTGTGAATGGAGCCACACCCATTCACAGGCCGTGGCTGTGTGTCGTCCTGGGCAGCAGGAAACGGCCTTGGGGACACGCCCTCCCGGCCCCCCAGGCCTTTTCTCGGGCAGGTGGTGCTGAATGATGCCAGGCGCCGAGTCCCCCCACACCGGCCCTAACCGAGGCCTGCTCTCCCCTTCCCCCTGGCGGCAAGCCCCCAGCAGCCCTCCACCTCCTGCCACCACATTGTTCCTCGCCCTTCAGTGGGTGCAAAGGGGCATCGTTGTGTTCGGTTTGTATTTCCCTGGTGACTAGTGATATTGAGCATCTTTTCATTGCTCCTTGGCCATGTGTGTCTTCTTTGGAGAGATGTCACTTGAGATCATTTGCCTGTCTTCAAAATTGGCTATAGATTTTGTTGTTGAATTGTCAGAATTCCATATATATTAGAGATACAAGTTTCTTACCAGATACGTGATTCGCAAATATTTCCTTTCATTCTGTGGCTTGTCTTTTCACTTTCTTGATGGTGTCCTGTGAAGCACAGAAGTTTTTAATTTTGACAAAGTGCAGTTTATTTGATTTTTCTTAAGTTCTTGTGCTTTTGGTGTAACATCTCAGAAATCCTTGCTTAGTGGAAAGTCACAAAGATTTATGCCTGTGCTTTCTTAAAGTTTTATAGTTTTACCGCTGACAGTTAGGTGTTTGATGCATTTTTAGTTAATTTTCGTATATGGAGTGCAGTAGGGTCCAGCTTCATTCTTTTGCAAGTGGGTCCCCAGTTGTCCCAGCACCATGGGTTGAAAAGACCCTTCTCCCCACAGTGCACTGTCCTTGCGCTGGTGACGGGCATTCAGCTGCATGTGCGGGTGTGTCTTGGACTCTCAGTTCCATCCCACAGGTGACAGGTCGTCTTTCCTTTTGTTGGACCCGCACCCTCTTCTGCTGCCACTTTGAAGTGGGGGATGTATGAGGTCTCCCACTGTAGTTTCTGTCTAGTTTTTTGCCCAGACTGGGTCCCTTGACTTTGCCTGTGAGTTTCAGGATCAGCTTGTCAGTTTCTGCAAGTGAGCCAGCTGGAATTTTGATGTGGACTGTTGAATCTGGAGATGAGTTTCAGGGTGTCGCTATCTCAACAGAGTGGTCGGTGTCTTACAGGCTGTGAACACGGGGTGCTTTCTGTCTGTTACGTCTTTTTTAATTTCTCTCAATAATGTTTTGTAATTGTCAGTGCACATGTTCTTGACTTTTTTTTGTTAAATATACTCCTAAGTATTACGTTTTTGATGCTATTTCAAATGGAGTTATTTTCTTTCATTTTGCTCATTGATACTGTATAGAAATACAGTTTGTTTGTTGATCTCATATCTTGCAACCTTGCTGAACTCGCTTATTTCTAATAGCTCTTTGGACTTCCTTGGGAATTTCTATATATAAGGTCATGTCAGCTACAAGTAGTTAACGTCCCTTTGTCTGAAATCTACTTAGTTTAATGTGTCATTGGAGCTTTCTTCTGCTAATGGCTTGTATGCTGAATTTTTTTCTCGTACTTTTACATTTAACCTGTGTCTTAAAACACACATGTAAAGGGTTTCTTATACATACCACATAATAGGGCCTCACTATTTTATCCAGCCTGACAGTCTCAGCCTTCTTATTGGAGTGTTTAGGTCATCGATTTGTTTTGTTTTAATTGGATCGTGTTGTCCTTTTTTCCTTTGTTCCTCTGTTACTGCATTCTTTTGAGCTGAATATTTTTTATGATTCTTTTCCTTATCATCTCCTCTATTGGCTTATTAGCTTTACCCCTTTCTTTTTTTTCTCAGTGTTTGCTCTTGGGCTCACAGTGTTCGCCTTTAGTCAGTGTACCTTAAAAATCATTATGCGACTCTGTGTGTGATACGTTATTTTAAACATAATTAATTCCATTTCTTCCTCTTGTGCTTTGTGCTGCTATTCCAGGTTTTACTTCTACAACTGTTATAAGCCACAGTACACATTGTTATTATGTTTATTACTTTAAACATTCGGTTTTCTTTTAACAAAAATTTTTAGTGAGAAAGTAAATTCTTATAGTTCCTCACATGTTTATCATTTCTGGTACTCGGGACTCCTTTTCGTAGAGGAGTTGCCATGTGGTGTCATTTCCCTACCACCTGAAGAACTGCGTTTAACATTATTTGATGTGCTTTTCTGCTGGTGACTAATTTTCTCAGCTTCTGTTTGTCTGAAAATACTGTTTGAAGGATATTGTGTTGGGTATAGAATTTTAGGAGAATAGTTTTTTCCTCCAACAGTTTAAAGATGTCCCATGGCTTCCTGCTTGCTTAGTGTTGAAGCAGAAACGGGGAGTCATTCTTACCGTTTTCTCTGTATGTGCTGTCTCCTCTTATCTGATTGCTTTAAGACTTTCTCTGTCACTGGTTCTCAGCAGTTTGATTATGTTGTGTTTGATCGGTTTGTGCCTGTCTTGCTTGGAGTTCAGTATGCTGCTTTTGTTCACTGATTTTATTGTTTTCATCAAATTTGGAAAATATTTGGCAAAAAAACATTTTCCAGCCATTGTTTTTTCAAATGTACGTTTTTTTACTTCCTTCCATTGTGGGCACTGCAAAGTCTGTTTTGAAATAATCCCGCAGTTCAGGTAGGCTTGATTCACTTCTCAGCCTTTCTTCTCTCTGGGCTTACTTTGCATAGAGTCTGTGGTGTGTCTTCAGGTTCTCTGATCTTTTCTGTTGTGTCTGGTCTGATGCGAGGGTTGTCTTATGATAACTCCTTGCAGATCCTGTTTCCATGTTTACAGCTTCCACTTGGGTGGATGCGTGTAGTGCGGGTATCTTTCGATCTTGTAGTTTTCTGTGTTCATAGTCTCCTTTCAATATTTGCAGTGCTATCTATAATAGCGATTTTTAAAATTTTTTTTAAATTTAAAATTTTTTGGTGGGGGGGAAGGGGAACAGGACTTTATTGGGGAACAGTGTGCACTTCCAGGACTTTTTTTTTTTTCCCAAGTCAAGTTATTGTCCTTTCAATCTTAGTAGTGGAGGGTGCCGTTCAGCTTCAAGTTGTTGTCCTTTCAGTCTTAGTTGTGGAGGGTGCAGCTCAGCTCCACGTCCATTTGCCGTTGTGAGAGGGCACGCTCCAAACAACTGAGCCATCCGGGAGCTCAGTGGCAGCTCAGCTCAAGGTGCTGTATTCAATCTTAGTTGCAGGGGGTGGAGCCCACCATCCCTTGCGGGACTTGAGGAGTTGAACTGGCAACCTTGTGGTTGAGAGCCCACTGGCCCATGTGGGAATCGGACCGGCAGCCTTCGGAGTTAGGAGCACGGAGCTCTAACCGCCTGAGCCACCGGGCCAGCCTCTAATAGCAATGTTTAACATGCATACCTGCTGGCTTCAGCATCTGTCACTCATGGGTGTTTCATTGACTTTTCATTATGGATTCTCTTGATTTCTTCATCTCATAATTTTTGAATAGTATAGTTGGTGCATTGGCTATGATGTTGGATTTGGTTATCTTTTTTCCAAATAAATTCTTGGGCTTTTTTAGGATACTTGATAAATAAACTTGCAGACGAGTTTGGCCTCTTCTCAGCCTATTTACAAACATTTTTAGCACTGAAAAGGAGCAACATCCCATCAGAGGTTGGTTTGTTGTTGTTACTTGAGGAATTTTATCCAGGTAACAGGTGGAGTTCAGCCCTAGTACTCAAACAATAGCCATTTGGGATCTCGACTGAAACGTCACTGAGAACCTTCTTTCACTTGGTCAGACTCCTGTTGCTCGACTCACATGTGTGACTGAGGATTGAGTTTTCTGGTGTGTGAACAAGCAGAATCACTCTATTTATTTAGTTTTTCTTACCCACACGTTATATTTTTCAGTGTACAGTTCTTCACCCCTGATTATTTTGTATTTTCTTAGACTGTTGTAAATGGTGTGTTTAAATTTTTATTTTCTAATTCTTTATTGCTAGCATATAGATTTGCAGTTTATCTTTTCTAATTGAAATTTATTTTGAGATAATTATAGGTTCACATGCAGTTATAAAACTAATGACGTGAGAGCTCATGTGCCCTTCACCCAGTTTCCCCAGGTGGCAACATCTGTAGCACATTCTCCACCAGGAGCTCGACACTGATGCGGTCATGCTCAGCTGCCCCAGTTTTTCAAGTACTCGTTTGTGTGTGCATTTATCTCTGCATTTTTATCACATGTGTAGGTTCATGCGTCCACCCACTGTCAAGATACTGAGCCTTTCCATCACACGGTTCCCCCAACCCACCCTGTTACCCTGTGTCACCACACTTCGGTCCCTCACTTCCATCACCGTGCATTTTATCCCTGGCAGCCAGTAATCTGCTGCTTAGTTCTGCAGTCTTTTCCATTAAAATATGTTACATAAATGGCATTGTACTGTATCCTGCCTTTGGGATTGCAGTTTTCTTTTCTCTCAGCACGATTCTTTGGGTCTCATCCAAGTCACTTCCTGTGTCGGTAGTTTGTTGTTCCTCTTTGTCCCTGAGTGCGTTCCACATGTGGACGGGCCAGTTTACTTCCCCACGTACTGGCTGAAGGACATGGGGTCGTTTCCAGTTCTCATCTGTCAGAGTGAGGCCGCTGTGAGCATTTGTGTTCACTTCTGTTTGGTCATAACTTTCCATCTCTGGGATGGATGCTCACGGGTGCTTTTGCTTTCACAGGTAAGTGTGTATGTTTAGTTTTATAAGAAACCACCCAAACTGTTTCCAGCACATGTGCCCCGTTCAGTTTCCCAGCACCCACCGTGGGAAACGAGGCCCCAGTGTCGCCCACCCTGGCGTGTCCGTCTTTTATTACAGTGTCTCTGGGTGTGAGGTGTGGGGTCTCCTCGTGGGTTACATTTGTGGCTGGGCGGTTTAGAAGTTGTTGGCTTGAGGAAGTGCAACTTTATCAGTTTTGCTTTTAGGGATTTTTGTGCTTTTGGTGTAAAAGGTAAGACAAGTGGCCTAGATCCCGATCCCGAAGGTTTTTTGTATTTTTTTCTAAATGTTTCCTAGTTTTAGATCTTTTATCTACGTTTCTTTTTTATTTTGAGTTAATTTTTATGTAAGGTCTGATGAGGTTTAGATCAAGTTCCTTTTTATAATTAATCTTTCCAAATTCAGTCATTGCTTCGGGTAGCTTCCATACTGGTTACTCTGGCTTTGTACAGACAGGGTCCTGTCAGCTAGGAATAGATTACGCCGCTGCTTTCTGAGCCTCTTGTTCCTTTTTCTTGCTTGATCGATTGCACTGAGCGGAATTTCAGAATACTGTGGGATACAGACGCTGGAATTCCAGGTGTAAGAACCTTCTTTACTCATGCTCTCACAGCACTTCTGCACAGCGTATGGGCTCCCCCACTCAGCAGTTCTCCACTTCTCTGAGACGCCAGCTCCTGCCCTCCAGTTCATTTGCCTTCCGACACTACCTCCCTGGAGATGGTGTCAGATGCCACACGCTCAGGGCTCAGTTCTGCAAGACTGCCCCCACTTCAGAGGGCAGCCACAAGCCAAAGGTCCCCAGGACTTCTGACCAACTGGCTGCAAACTGGAGGTTCCCCGGGACCCCTGTTCAGGTTTGGTAATTTGCTGGAACACTCAGAACTCAGGGAAACACTTTACTTATTGTTACCTGTTCATTATAAAGGCTACAACTAACAGGCAGATGGAGGAGATGCACAGGGCCAGGGGTAGAGGGCGGGGCACGGGCGTCCACACCCTACACCCCACACTCTCCCTGCATGGATGTGCCCCCAGTCTGGATGCTCTCTGAGCCCGTGGCTCAAGGGATTCACCGAGGCTTCATCATGTAGGCCTGCTAGGATAGGTTAGTAACTCAGTTTCCAGCTCATCCCTCTCTCCGGATGTGGGTGCTGGGCTGAATGTTCTAAGCTTCTGATTGTGGCTGACACTTGCTGGTGACCAGCCGCTTCCAGGAGCCACGCAGAGTCTCCTCATTAGAGCAAAAGATACTCCTGTCACCCAGGAAATTGCGAGGCGTTTAGCAACTCTGTGTCAGGAGCCAGGGTCAGAAAACCCAGTACCTTTCTGCTTACGTCACACTTTGTAATCAGATTCGTCTTTTTCCTGTTACCGTTGCGAGTTATGCCTTTGGTGTATCCCCAAACTTCTCCCTGTGTCTAGGCCGTAAGTCTGTTTCCCTGCGTGTTCCCGTGTTCACTGCGAGGTTTGCAGGCCGTCCAGGGTGAGGCTCCTCAGCTGAAGTGCGCACGTGCAGCAGCAGCAGAGGTTTCGGAGGCCGGACGTGCGGGTCCCGCCTGAGTTCCCAGGGTCAGACCTGCAGGGCTGGACTGGGGCTGGTCCCGCTGCAGCCGGCGTCCGCGGCCACCGCCTGGCCTGACCGTCGGGAGCCTGTGCCGGTGCCTTTGCCGCTGTTTCTGCCTGACTTCAGAAGAGGCCTGTGGCGCTGCTCGGTGCCCCGCTGACACCCATGGGACGTCACTGAGTTTATAGATTGAATTTGACGTGACTTGACATCTTGGTGTTTTTGTCATCTGTTGTGGATCATGAAATGCTTTAATTAAGTTTTCTCCTCCTCGGAGGCTTTGGGGAATCTGTGCTAAAAGTCTGCACCCCTTGCAGTTCTCCTGCTTTTGTGAACAGTGTCTTCTTTGCCCTCTTGTACTTTCTACTTCATGCTGGCGTAGAAAAATGCCTGTGGGTTTTCTCTCGATTTCAAGCTCAGCCGTATTGCTCTTGTGTTTTAGCTGCTAATTCAGTCTGTCTTTAAAAGTGAGCGATTGTGTGAGGTGCAGAGGACGGGTTCCATCCCGTCATTTCCAGTCCTGGGTCCTCATTTCTTCCTGTCCCGTTTGGAGGGCCAGTTCTCCCACCCTGTGTTAGCACTTGTCACTGTTAGCGGATGGCCTCAGGTTGTTTCTGACCGTAGGTGGGATTCATTTAATGTGTCTGAACGAGCGTGTTTGCTGCACTGTGTGCGTTGTCACCTTCTCCAAGCTAAGTAAGTGCCCACCTGTGGTGGGCTTTTCAAAATTAGTCATCATGTTTTCATTCAGAAAGTACTTACTGCGTCACGTGCCAGGGCCTGTTTGTATGCTCAGGATGCAGCAGGGGATCGGCAGACAAAACCCTGCCTTGTCAACTTTCACTCTAGGGGTGGGGGGACAGCGTACACCATGCCTGGCGAAGCGTGGGAGGCGGAACCTGTAGAGTCGGGGCCGGGGGACCATGACTGGTGGGGCCTCGACTGCGATCTGCACCCTGGGCCGTATTCCAGGCCTGAGAGCTGCAGTCATTGAGGTTACACGTGCTTGTGGGTCTCCTGATGGGAAGTACAGTTCTTTGTGACCGACCCCGACCGGTCAGCCAGGGTGTTACCACAGCTTCAGAGTGGGGCTCCGGCTGCACACATGAGCGTAAGGCCCTTTCGGGGTTTAGGACCCGTTTCCTCTAACTACTTTTGTGAAGCTGCTGTGGAGGCCTCGTTTTCTCTCTCGGCCGTGCCCAGGCCGGTGCCTCAGCCTGCGCCATGGTTTATCTTGTGCCTCTGACTACAGACTGTCCCTTGGCAGGACTGCAGGGTGACAAGCAGCCCATTGTGTGGGCTCAGGGCAGACTCCCCTTCTCTGACCTGGTCTTCCGCAGACTTCACCATCTGACTAAACTGAAGGTCTAAGACCGCGTTTTATACTTAGTCCATCTGAATGTACATGTTTGTACGTGAAGTAGACGCCAGTTCCCAACAGTTTCATGTGAAATTGTAGCTGTGGTGTGAGTGCAGCCACTAACTCTTCTCCTCTGTCCGCAGAGCCCTCTATGGCCGCCGATGAAGGCCCCGCCGACAGGCCGGCAGGAGAGGTCCCCGTGGCCGCCGATGGTGAAGCCAATGGGCCCTGTGAGCGGAGCGATGCCAGCAGGCACCTCAACTCAGCAGAGCACACTCAGGAAACTGCACACGGCAGCCCCCCGGAAGGTACCAATAGACTCACCCGGATCGCGGAGAACGGGATTTCAGAAAGAGACGCTGAAGTGGGGAAGCAAAATCATGTCCGCGCTGACGACCTCACGCAGACCGCTGTCGTCGGGAGCAACGGGCTCGTGCTGAGTAAAGCAGCCCCGCCGGAGCCGCCCTCGCGGGGCCCCAGTACTGTGGCACCTGCTCTGCCTGGTCATGCCGCAAAAACCCTGCCTGCAGCGGCCGGCAGAGGGAGGACTCCCGGTGCTTTTACTCAGATGCCAGCCACAGTGCCAGCCAAGCCCGGGGATGGGAGTAGAGACGCAGAGGACAAGAAGCCTCCAGCCCCAGGTGCTGACGTCAAGGTTCACAGGGCACGGAAGACCATGCCGAAACCTGCCCTGGGCCTGGTAATGTGCCCGTCGCCGGGCTGCTGTCGCGCCGCTCGCGCTGTTTCCTCTGTCTCCTCTTTGGGTGTGGTGATGGCAGATGGACGACTGCACAAAGGGGAAGGGTCAGGGAATAGCAGTGGTCACCCGGCTGGTGGTGGCCTGGGGGCTGTGAAGGGTCGGGACAAGAGCGGCACTGCAGGGGGCCCCTGTCGGCCACTCCCCGGGCTTGGTCTTGTAGCTGCTCCTGCCTGCCTGGACACTGCGCCTCCTCTGCGCTGGGCCTGGCGGGTGTCCTGCCAGCTTCACACCCACCCTCCCCTGTCTCACTGGGAAATGAGTAATAGGAAGTGTCACAGAAGGGAGGGGACAAGGGACCGCACTGAAGACACGCCCAGGTCTCCTTCGTCCTCGCACTCAGCCACGACTGGCTCAGGGTTTTGTTGAGGACAGGTGGCCTTTCCTGAGTTCGCACTGGGCGCTCAGGGTTTGCTGCCAGCAGCTCGTCTCTCTGTCTGTCTGTCTGCAGTCACGTTTGCTCTCCCAGATCCCTGTTGTCTCGGCGCAGGGTGAAGTCTAGGTTTGTGGTCAGGCCCCCGTGGGAGTGCATGGGCCTGGCATCGCTGGGCAGCGTCTGACATCAGTCCGATCATCCGGCGTCGTGGGCCAGCGTGCTGTCCTCTTTGCAGGCCTCCCACGGGCCTGTGGGACAGACTGCGGGTCTGGGGACGTGCGTGGATGGCTGCTCCCTGCGTCTAGTTCCTCACTGGCTCTGATGTTCTCGCTGGTCATTCCGCAGGTTGATATTTTTAGTTTTGACAACTATTTTTTCATACTCAGACCTCCAATTGGCCCTTTCAGTTAAGAAAGCCATGCTTTTAGCCGTGTCTTGTCCTGTCCTTCCCAAGACGTTAGTGAAGGTTCTTTTACTGTCTGGCTTAACTGCTGTCCTGTTGGACTGGGCACCTCATGTTGGGGCGACTCCGCTTTCTCTCTGGGACTTTGCAGTGCCTGACTGGGCCGTGACTGGGGCGGGTGGGGCTGTGCTGTGCGTGAAGGGAGCAGTGTCTGCTTCCTGCCTTCAGACACAGGCATCGCCGGGCGTGTTGGAGGCAGACTGAAGCTCTTCACAGAGCTGCTGAGTCACGTTCAAGCAGAGCCCTTCGCGCCTAGGGTGGGCTGCTGGTGGGTGTTGGGGGGGCTGTCACAGAGCCCTGCAGGATGGGCCGTGCCCACAGCCCCACAGCCCCAAGCGGGACAGACGCAATCCTGACAGGCCCACAGGGCTGCTGAGTTCTGGCTGAGTGGGTCCCCTGGGGGAGGCCGTGAGAACCCAGCTGCATGGGCTGAACCCAGGCTGGGCCCCAGCGGCATGTTGGCCTGACTCAGAGATGGGGACGCATTGTTTTTAAAGTGTGGTAAAACACGTGACACATATCATACTCTCAGCCACGTTTCGGTGCCAGCTCAGTGGCCTTAGGTGCAGTCTCACGTTGTGCGGCCACGCCCTCCATCATCTCCAGGACTTTCTCATCTCCCCAAACTGACACTCTGTCCCCATTAAACACTCACACCCACCCCTCCCCAGCCCTGGTCCCCCATCTACTTCCTGTCTCTGAATCTGGCTCCTCTGGGGACCTCCTGTGAGGGGGTCCTGCAGGGTTTGTCCTGGGACTGGCTCGTTTCACTGAGCACAGTGTCCTCAGGGTCCATCCACGTGGTAGCGGGTGTCAGGACCTCCTTCCTTTCAGGGCTGTGACGCTCCACTGTGTGGAGGGACCCCGTTTGGTGTATCCGGTCCTCTGTCAGTGGACACTGGGGGTGCTCCCACCCCACCCCCGGGCTGCTGTGGACGTGGGTGCAAATCTCCCTCTGAGACCTGCTTCCAGTTCTTTAGGTGCCTACCCAGGAGTGGGATCACTGGGTCACAGGGTAGTTCTGTTTTTAGCTTTTTGAGGAACCTGCATATATAATCTTCCACGGCGGCTGCTCCGTTTCACATTCCCCCCAGTAGTGCACGAGGCTTCCCTCTTCTCCACATCCTCGCCAGCACGTTTTTGTTTTGTTTAAATTGAGGTATAATTGACAATTTTGTTTTTTGGTGTGTTTTTTTAAATTTTTTATAGTAGCCATTTTAATGGGTCTGAGGTGGTATCTCAGCGTGGTTTTGATCTGCATTTCCCTGATGACTAGAGACGTTGAGCACCTTTACATGTGCTGGTTGGCCGTTTGTGGTCTTTGGAGAAACGTCTATTCAGATGCTTTTCTCATTTTTTAATCGGGTTGTTATGTTGAGTCGTTGAATTCTTTGTATATTTTTTATATTAATCCCTTATCAGATATATGACTTGCAAATATTTTCTCCCATTCCTTGGGCTACCTTTTTACTCTATTGTTTGTGTCCTTTGATGCACAGAAGTTTTTAATTTTTTAAAAAATAATTTTTATACGCATCACCTTGCACATTCCTTTGCAAAAGTGAAGTTTTACCCCCTGAGGATAGCTCCCTCCCCCTTTCTTCTGCCTCCCCTCCACTCCGGTTCAAGCCGTTTTTTTCTCAGTCTAGTTGTGTAGGACACAGCTCCGTGGCCCAGGCTGGTGTTATGAGCTTTGCGCTTCCCCGTGGCTGAGGCAGTCGGTTGCTGGTCGCTGGTCAGCCGCTTACAGCAGCTCATGGCAGCTCTCGCCAGCTGCCGGCTGCTCACGATGGCTGCCAGCCACTCACGCTGGCCACTGGCTCCTCCTGGCAGCACACGGTAGCCCATGGCAGCACAGCAACCCGGGGCAGCTCATGCCAACCTCTAGCCGCTCACGGCAGCCCAGCTCCAGAGAGAGCCGTTGTTCACAGTCTTAGCTGTAGAGGGCGCAGCTCACTGGCCCATGTGGGAATTGAACTGGCGACCTCGGCGTTAGGAGCGCGGCGCTCCAACCACCTGAGCCACCGGGCTGGCCCCAGAAGTTGTTAATTTGGAAAAGTTCAATTTATTTGTTTTTTGTTGCCTGTGCTTTGGGTTTTATACTCGAGTTCATTGTCAAGTATGATGTCATGAAACTTTCACCATTCCGTTGTGAGAGTTTTATAGTTTTAGGTCTTTGATTCAGTCTGAGTTTTTGTATCTAGTGAGGGTCCAACTCCCTTCTTTTGTGTGTGGATGCCCAGCTTTTGCAGCCGTGTTTGTTGAAAGATGCATATTACTTGACTATTTATTCCACCTACTGCGTGCCTGAGGAAACTTGGTTGAATCGCATTGGGTTTGGGACAAAACCATCTCAAGGCTGTAGGGGCTGGTGGGTCGGGCAGTCTGGGCTGAAGGCAGGGCCGGGCTCAATGTTGGTATTGCAGGTGCCCGAGTCCTGGAAAGCTGGGGATGGAGGCAGAGTTATGAGCTGGGCCCCGCCGTGAGTAGGGAGTTGTTACAGTGCCATGTGGCACATACACCATGGGGCTTTTGCATGGGGCCGCCAGCTGTGATCACCTGGCGGGCACCTTAGGAGAGCTTTCTGATGCTGCCTCCCGGGTGTTTTTAACTCGGTAATAGTTTATTACCGAGCGCAGGGTCTGGCGTGGTGGGCAGACTTTCTCTGTGCGGGGCCAGCTTGAGAATACGTAGGTGTTGCCTCAGGCCGTCACTGCTCTCCTTTACTGTACAAGTGTCAACACGTCCTTGGCTCACACGCTGACCTGGGTTCCTGGGGCCAGGCGCAGCGTCGTCCTCTCTCAGTAACTACTCGGACGACGGGCACTTGTGGGGCCAGGAGCTGTACTTTGGGCACACTGTGCCAGTGGCCATCTGCTTGTGCGTACTTATAGTTGTTCGTTGTCTTTGTTGTGAAGCATGCAGCCGGCAAGGATCCCCGAGACGCTCGAGACCACGAGGATCCAAAAGAGGAGATGAGCAAAACCATTTCTGACTTTGGACGACAGCCGCTCTTACCCCCTTTCCCACCCCTGCACCAGTCGCTACCTCAAAACCAGTGCTACGTGGCCACCACAAAGTCACAGACAGGTATGAGGGACCCCCTGGCTGTGTGTGCCCTCTGAGTGTGTATGATAGAGCCACACCTGCTGAGCGAGAGTCACGTGTGACCGGTGTGTGTGTTCGGGGTAAGCGACGGGTGAAAATTGTGTGTGACGGGCGTGCGTGTGCTTGGGGTAATGACGCTGGAGTCGCAGGGCCAGGGCCCCCCATAGCCTGCACAGGGCCGTCCGACGTCTGCTCTAAAGCTCCTCGGATCCCTAGCGCGCCTTCTCGGCTGGTTGTCAGCCCCATGACGAAGGAGGTTGTCTTTACTGAACCCGCACTGCCGTGTTCCTGTGGGGGAGGAGACTGGGTTTGGAACTGGTGGCAAGGCCAGTGGGTTGAGGGTGTGTGGACAGCAGCCTCCTCGCTCTGTTGTCTGGCACTTTCCCGGAAGCGGTGCCCATTGTCCCCGAGCTTCTGTCGCGGAAGTTGGGCTCCTGAACATTTCGTTTTTGTGGGAGGGAGCCTTTTGCAGGGGGTGTGGGTAGTTATGCCATGATTGCGAGGCACGGACTCAGCCTGGCACTGGGCATGCTGGGCTGTCCAGCTGGACGGCTGGGTGGGCATCATCAGCTGGCAGATGCCGGCTTCCCCTGGACTTTGAGTACTTCACACTCCAGAACGGTGAGAAGTTGTGCAGGGAATTTCTCTGAGCCTGACCATCTGTGCACAGCTGTGTGTTCTCCCCACGTGGAGCCGTGCGTTTCTGATGCATGAGGAAGCCACGGGTGTCGGGGGCCCTTCACCTCTCAGTACCTCGTTGCTGCTCCCTCAGCCGGCTGCAGTAGCACCACAGTCGGGGCCTGCTGCCCCCACCCGGGCCGTGCTCGGCTCTGCTGGTCGCCCCGTTAAAGCCCTCCCAGCACAGGGCAGCATTTCAGTTGTAGGATCCAGCCAGGGCGACAGCCACTTGGTGGTGCCTTCTTAGTCTTCTTAATCTGGAATGTTCTTTGTGTGGGTTACTGCTATTTCCCTGGGTCAGGGTCAGGTTGTGGAGTGTCCCCGAGGGGTGTGTGTCCTCACTGCATTTCCTTGGGTGTGGTGGTGCTGTTTGTTGCCACCCCGAGCACATACCTGTCACACCATAGTCTGAAGGGCCCTCACTCTCATGCAGTTACCGTTTCCCAAATGGTGGTCAGTCTGTGTCTTGGGAGGGCAGACTTGGGGCTCTGCACTTGCCCTGCTTCTCCTCACATCCTGCCCGGCGGTTCAGGTGGCTCAACATCTGAGGTCGCCTGCCGGCCTGAGCACCGTGGGGAGTGGGGGGCTGACCCCCTCGTTCCCGCTGTTTATTGGAGGGGTTTCTACCAGAACGAAGTGCTTCACCTTCCCATCCATTTATTTATTTGCTTTTCAGTACGTGGATCCTTACTTGCGTGTCTGGGTGCTATTTCCTCACATCACTATCACACTGTCCCAGGTTTGTCCCTTCAGGCTGGCTCCTGAGTGCTCTGATGTGGCCGTAGGGCTTTGTGATGACTGGCCGGCTTGTCCTACCCCCGGCTAGTCCTGCGATTGGCTGCTGCCCTGGAAGGGTGCCCTGTTGTGCCTGTCAGAGCGTGGGAGTTAGGGAACGGGCTCATTCGGTTGCCCCGACCCCGCTGTTTGGCTATTTTGACTCATTATTACCTGTTTCAAACAGCTACGTCTGGCACTTTGCAAAACCATGAAATTGGTAAGGATTGGCAAGCAGTGTCAGAAGTCAGCATTTCTGTTAGAGTGTTAAGATATTTCCTGTTTTTCCTTTATCGTTTCATCATCTCTTTAATCTGAGTTTTCCAGAAAGATGCTCAGTGGGTTTCGCAGTTTCCCACCGTGAGTCCTTCCTCAGCTTCCTTCTCAGTCAGTTGGAAATGGGGCTAATTAGCATGTTAGTCTGGGGCAGTATTAAACAGCTCCCAGTTAGCTGACCGGTCTGTTACAGACGCTCGCCCAGTGCCGGCCGCTCCTCGCGCTGCAGCCCCGGAGGGCGCAGAAGTCACTATTTCTGTGCCTGCAGGTGTCACCCACAGAGGGGGCAACCTCACGGCCACCTCGCCTCATTAGAGCGTTGCTTGTGCGCCTGGCAGCATCGTGTGGACACAGAGAGTCTGCTCAGTGTGGCCCTTGTGGACACAGGCCTTTGTGACAGAGTTCTTGCAGACCTGGAAGGGGACAGCCTGTCGGCTTTGTTCTGCAAACCCCTCTTCTCTGCCCAGGGTTGGGGTCTTCCCGTGAGAGGGGTGGAGCCGGCACAGGGGTCACCTCTGGGACTTAAGACTGCAGGTCGCCGTGGGTATGGTTCTGGAAGGTCCTGTCCTGTCCAGCTTGGGCACCGCAGGGTGTCCCGCATGTTACAGGGGACATGCTGCTGTCCCTCGTGAGGTCACGCAGGGTCGTGCCCCGTGCTGGCACACCTGCCCTAGCTTGTATCTTTGAGGTGACCGCCGTGCTGCAGGACCGCGTGGCGGCTGTCCCCAGGCGGAGGCCCACCAGCTCTCTTCCACGTCGCACAAACCACGCAGTCTTGGCGGCCGGCCCTTCCAGCTTTCTTTTCCTCCGTTTTGTAGAACTAGAGAAAAGGTACTGCTTCAGCCTTTAGTAGAGTTCCTCTGTGTTAGAGTCACAGTTCTCAGACTTTTTTGAAAGCCTTGAACTTGTAAAAAAATAAAATAAAATAAAGTACTGTAGAGAGCATCATTCTGCAAAGCAATCAGCCTGCAGCTGCTGCATCAGGAGGGTTCGGACCCACTCGGTCCCCCACTGGCCCTGCGGACTTCCAGTCGCTGCAGGGTTCTCACCCCCCTTGGTTCTGGGACAGCTGAGTAAGGGGCAGGGTGGGACGAGTCGCTGTGGGCACTGCTGCGTGGCTTTCGCAGTGGACACGTCTAGAGACGTGTGATTCACTCATGGGGAAGACACCCTGCCCGTGACCCTTGCTGTCCCCCCATAGTGGTCCAGGCGGGGCTCCTGCTTCTGATGGTGTGTGGCTTCTCCTTCTCTGGTGGCAGGTCCCTGCCTGCATCTGCACATGCAGTTTTGTGAAGAAAACAAACAGCCCAGGCCGTTTCTGACCAGTAGGAACCGCCACCACTGTGTGTTGTGCTGATAATCTTGTAAACGGTCACCTGCCTTTGAAAAACATTTGAGTGGCATTTCTTTTCCTTTCTTGTCCCCTTTTGACTTTTTTTTTTTAGCTTCCTTGCCTTTTGTTTTAGCAGCTGCAGTATCTCGGAAGAAAAAACGAAGAATGGGGACCTATAGCCTGGTTCCTAAGAAAAAGACCAAAGTGTTAAAACAGAGGACGGTGATTGAGATGTTTAAGAGTATGACTCACTCCACGGCGGGCTCCAAGGTAAGGGCGCTCGCTGCTCCGTGTCAGAGCCGTGCCTGTGCCGGACCCTGGCCCTGAGCGCTGCACGCGGTGGGCGACCTGGGTCGCTTGGGGCCGCGGCTCCAGCGCGCCTCCCCCGAGGCCCTGCGCGCCCTGCCCGGTGCGCGGCCGCAGCTGTGCTGACGCTGAACGCTGGCCTGTTCCAGGGCGAGAAGGAGCTGGGCGACAGCGCCCTTCACGTGAACGGCGAGAGCCTGGACGTGGACTCGGAGGACGATGACTCAGAGGAGCCGGACGAGGACGAGGACCCGGGGGCCGAGCAGGCTGTCGCCTTCCCCCCTGAGGACAGCAGGACGCTGACGGACAGCGCGTCAGGGGCAGGCCCCGCCCACAAGGTAGGCCTCCGCGTGGAGCCGGACGCTGCAGCCCAGGGCGCCCGGGCCTCCCGGACCCTCCTCTTGTGACTGGCACTGTTGTCTGTTTTCTCTCGGGTTTGCAATTGTTTTGTGTGCGTCAGAGAAGTGTTTGTCGTCCTGCACCGCGTTCACTGAAGTAGCTTCCCAGCCGCTTCAGGCTCTGCTGGTCGGAATCATCGGGTGTGACCGCGTCCCTGGCCTCAGCCTTTCAGTGCCAAGCACGCTGTGCAGGCACAGGCACAGGGGCTCTGAGCTGCAGGGCTGCTGGCTGCCTGCGGTCTGTGAACGCCTGGTGTGTCCTCGTCCTGGGCGCTTCGTCCGTGCCCGCCCGAGGACAAGCTCTGGGAGGTGGCAGTGCTGTGGCCCCTGCCAGCCAGGCCCTGCCTGCAGGTGGCCTGGGGCTCAGCACTGGGCCAGGGTCTTCAGGGCCATGGATGGGTATGATTCTGCACAGACCGTGGTGCTCGGGCTGCGTTATGTTCTTTCAGTTCTGACAGGACTAAGTTAGGGGCCGTTGGGGAGCGACACAGACAGCTGTGACTTTACCATCCCCGTCTCAGACGCTGACAAAAGTCTCGTCTTGTCTGTCCCAGCTGGTGAGTTCCCCTGAAGCTCATGTAGGCAGGCAGGTTCAGGCGAGCACGGTGACCACGGCAGTCCGGCCGAGGGACCTGCGGTTTGTCCCTGTGCTGCACTCTGCGTCCCCGTGTCCTCCAGGTCACGTTTCAGACCCATCTTTAGCCAATTAATGCCCGTTCTTCTCCTTTCGCAGGTTTTGGGGTGAATTTTACGACGTTGCCATAGCTCTTAGGTAATTATTCAACAGTAAATTGGTGGAAATGCTAACATTATAGGTTTAAAGGGAACTTTAAAATTATTTGTTTGTTTTACAATTTCATTTATTAGTGTTTTTCCGTTCATACAGAGAAGTGTTGGGAGGAAACGCACAGCACCCTAATTCCCTGGGGGACGATCTAAACGGCAGTTGTGGGAGCCCCTGCGCCCCACCCGGCCCCCTGGCCCCACAGCCCCGCCCATGCAGCGCCCTCTCCTACTCACTGTGTGGCCGCACTCCCCTTGCCCACCCCGGCAGCGCGCAGGCCCACCGTGCACCCCGCGGCTTCGCACCCGCGCCGCCCTGTGAGCGTGCTCGTGGCAGTGAGCCGTGTGCGTCTGAAGCGCACAGCTCCCTGTCAGCCACCCCCAGCCTTGGCCTCCGTCCGCCCCAGCAGCCTGTGCTGCTGCAGCCGCATTGTTTGGCTGCGGCTCTGGGTGGGCTGACCCACTGCTCACGGGCTCCCACTCTGGGGGGACCCACTCAGTGTCCTTCGCCCACTTTTCTGCAGCGACAGAGTCTCAGAACCTTTGCGTGAATAGACTTGGTCGGTCGCGGCAACGTTGGCCGTGCTGGGTTCCCCGGATGCTCGTCGTCCAGCCTGGCCTAGGACCCCTGGCGCTGGTCTGTCGCATGATGGTTCCTGGCTGTGTTCTGACTGCGACAAGCAGCCTTTCTCACCGGTGATTCTGAGCAAATGGATGTAAACTGTCTTGTACTACTTGATGCGTTTCACTTGTGTGTAGAAATACTTGATTCATATAGAATTTATGTGGTGATAAAACATGTGAGTAGATACGCGCAGAATGGGTGAATGTTATGATATATAAATTCTGTCTCAAAGCTTTTTAAACAAAACATGAGGTCAGGGTCCGTGGCTTCCCTCAGACGCACAGCCGTGTGTGTCGCCAGCACATTGATGGACGTTTTCCCTGCTGATTTAAATGCCACGTTTGTCACCTACCATGTGGCTTAGGCGTTCGCGTCCATTTGTAGATTCTTTGTTTTCATCGAGGTTGTTGTCTTCCGGAGAGAATCTAGACAGTGAATAACGCGGAAGAACTCTAGAAGTGATACAAAGGCAAAAATCAAATGGATGTCAAGCTAACAAAAGAACCAAGAAACAAAAGCAGAATCGGGAAGACAGTGGGAAACACAATCAGATGGCAGGAGCGGCCTACTGAGGCTGGCCAGTAAGTGAGGGCCTGCCCAGAGACCCCAGGCCCGGCCCAGGCCACCCTGCGCGGGTTGCACAGCGGGTGTGGAGGTGAGGGGGTGAGGACGGGGCTGGATCCAGAAGAGCTGGTCCTTCACCAGCTGTTGACAGGACTCACCGATGCTCAGACCATGTGAGAACGGCCGAGGAAGGCTGGGAGCATCTGCCACTGAGGCGCACGCGGGGACACAGCTCAGAGCTGCTGCACTCGGGGCGCTTCCTGATGGCACCTACCTACGCGGAGGACAGTCGCTCGCGATCACAGATTGGCCGCACCGGCTGCAGTGTCACCGCCTGCCCCGTGCACCTGCCTGCTGTCTGTGGTCGTCTTCTCTGTTTTGGTTCTTTGTGTAAACGGAGTCTGCAGGGTGCGTTCCTTTTCTGAGTGTGGCTTATTTTACTCAGTGCTTACGTATGTGGATTTACGTAAATTGTTAGTTTGTTTTCATTGTTATGTAACAGTAGTTTTAAAGTGGTCTTGGTTCTCTGAGACCCTCTCGGGGCTGTGGGGTCAGAACTGTTGTGTGTTGCCAGCGTCGTAAGTTTCTTCTCCTACTGTGGCCGCCCTGTCACCAGTGTGACCGGCATCCTTGCCTTGTCGTTTGGATCGGAAGCCAGTTGAGGACTGGTCACGTGGCAGGCAGTTGGGTGCTGCGTGGTTTGGGGTGCTGGACACTCACGTCCTGGCCGGTGACCAGGGTCCTGTCCTGCCGGGTCAGGGTCTCCTGCTCGCCTTTGCTCCGCCTGCCTGTGTGATCTCCCCGTTCAGCGTCCGAGCAGTTACGGCGGCTCTTGTCCCTCTCTTTCCAGTGTCCTTGGGTCTCCACTTGCACCTTGTTCCTGGCAGCTGTCGTCTGTGCAGTTAGTAAGCGACGCTTGATAAAGTTACCTTTACAGTCACTTCATAGGCGTTTCAGAAAAACAGGAGTTAACGAACTTGTTAACCTGCCTATTTTAATTGGTAGTTTTATTGCTCAATCGTTTTAAAGTGAAAAACTACCCAATGTAATTTAAAGATAACATGTTAAATAAAGCTGACTAAAGATGCCAGAATCCTACGAAAAAGGTTATTCTACTTCATGGTGGAAATTTTAAAGCATTTTAATATCAGTGACAGAGGGGGAGCGATGGCCACTGTCTTCCCAGCACGAACACTCCGGCGTCCTAGGATGAGAACCAGGAGGAAACATTAATATTTAAAGGACGAGGAGGAGAGTTTGCTGAGAATATAATCATCTGTCTAAAAAAGCGTAAGAACATCAGCTGACAACGTGTTATTAGTTATTAGTGAACTGAACGTAGACGTGATCAAGACGTAAAACCACTGTGTCCTGGTCACGACAGCCGTGCACCTCGATCACGGCCTGCAGTTTTAACTTCTAAATAGAAAATGTCAAGAAACGCAGACATCCAGAAATAGTGAGCAGTCATCGATACTTGGCTAGGTCCGTTGTCCAGCACGTGGGTCGTCTTGAAGCAGATGTCAGTGTGGATCTTTACAAAAGGACCCTGAGAAACACGACCATGGCGTCCACACCTAGAAGCTGTGAAGTAGGATTTAATTATTGTAACAGTACAAAAAACGAATTCTTGGCTGCCACCAGAGTACTTAGCAATACATTTAACAAGAAACGTCTGTTGTCTACAAGAGAAAAACTGTAGAACTTTGCTGAAAGAGGTTCAAGAAAAAGACACAGTCATGGAAAGACCCATTCTTTGTCTCAATGAAAATATTCGTTGTTTTATCCTCCACATTATCCATAAATTCAGCAACAGCTCTCATCAAAGTCCTTGCAGGACTCTGTGGGACAGCTGACAGCAGAACAGGGGAAGACAGCAGTAGCGAACCTGGAGAGTAACCGAAATAGGGGCTTGTGTGTGGGGGTGTGGGGTCTGTGTGTGTGTGTGACTGTTCCAATGTAAAGATGCAGTTTGTACTAAGGATGGGCTCAGGGGCGCATGAACTTTCCAGTAAATGTTGAACAACTGACTGGTCTTTTGGGGGGAAAAGATGGCATGTAGCAAATGGCGCTCCATTCCGGAAGTGGGCGGGGGGATGGATGCACAACTCAATATACCGAAAACTACCCAACTCTACACTTTAAAGGGATGAATTTTAGGGTAGATGGATTTGGTCTCGGTAAAGCTGTTATTTAAAAAGTAAATTCCTGAAGATTGAGTGTCAAGAAAATGTTGGAAACAATTTTTCTGATCTGAAAGGAGGAAGGCCCTTTAGTGCAAGACGCAAACCCAGAATCCACGAAGGGAAGATGGACACGTCTGATTGGTCTAGATGCAACCTCCAAAGCTCTGTGCGATGAGAAACACCAGAAGCAAAGCTTATTAAAGAACTTGATGAGGAAAACACTTGGAACGAAACATTACTCTCCTGTGTGTGGAGCTTCCGCAAATCACTCAGAAAGCAGAGACCCAGTGGAAATACGGACTCAGGATGAGGCCACGTGAGATGTGGTGGGAGAAGTGGGGAAGTGCGGTGACGTCAGGGCCATCTCGTGCCTTCCGTCCTGGGGCTGCGTCCTGGTGGTGCCTCGGGGCGCTGGTGTCCTGTGCAGCCTGTCCTAGAGGCCCTTGCTTGTCTGGAACACAGCCGCAGTGGGAAGCTGCTGATGGAGCAGGGCATGCCCAAGTCACCGCAGGCAGCCTCACAGGACGCGGGCCCACCTCGGAGGGGATGCGAAGGGCCAAGTGTGTGCTTGCCTGTGGTTTTGCGTCTCTTGTACTGAAAATATATTCACCTCTGTGGATAGAAAAGTGAATACAGCAGTAAACAAAGATGGTGCCTGTACTACTCTGGTGTGGGAAGGGCCCCAAAGTGTATTGTTACTTAGAAGAAAGCACCCACAAATCTGCGTGTGTGCCCGGCATCTGTGATCTGTGCAGACTGGGGCGTGCCCCGTGCTCAGGCCTGGGGCCGCGGCAGCGGCTGGATGAGCGTGAGCTGCACCCGCGTTTGACCCCAGGCCCGCGCTCGGCTCTTGGGGATTGGGGTAGGTTTTGCATTTTATATTATTTTGTAGCCTCTGAAGTGTTTTTCCCATGTGTGTTTTGTGACTTTTTAATTGATTTCTGCCACATACAAAATTCACCAGGCACTCCACCAGCATGGCACTCTGGCCATTGGCGACCTCTGGTCATTGGTGACCTCTGGCCGTTGGTGACCGCTGGCCATTGGTGACCTCTGGGGAGCCACCTTCGTGTCACGTCAGGTTGGGGAGTCAGTCTGTACTTCCAGGTCGAGGTGGAAACATGGTACAGGCTCTTTCAGGGCCGGGGCAGGGGGATCCCATGTGCATCGCCAGCGTTTGGGAAATGTGTTCTGATCGGAGGTCTCAGTGGTCTCTGTTTCCTTTGTGGCGTGTTGCGGCCGCTCAGATGGACGGCGAGTCTGAAGAGGAGCAGGAGTCAGCCGGCACCGGGGAGGAGGAGGAGGACGGCGACGAGTCGGACCTGGTAAGCGGCAGCGCTGCGGCCCCTCACTCCTGGCTCTCGCTGTGCCTTAGTTTGTGATGGCAGGCAGAGGGGTCACATCCCCCAGCACGAGGCCATGGGTCCGGGTGATGGTCGGACGGGGCGGCAGTTGGCAGCATGGAAAGCGGTGGTGACTCTGCCGCTTACTCTTAGACAAGGAGGGACTGGAGGTGTCAGGTAGAACCTGCAGCTCCTTTTGGTAGGCTGGCTGTCACATGGGACGGGAATGCAGTCCCCCCGTGTTACCAGGGGCAGCCAATGCAGATGGCGTGGGGGCGGGGCCAGAGGGTGAGGCCAGGTTCCAGGCCAGCAAGCACCCGCCAGGACAAGCCGGGGTAAGACCGGGAAGGAGCCTCCGAGCTCAGAGAATTCGGTGTCTCGTGGACTGAGAGAGGCTCTTAAAACGTAGAACATGGTCATTGGTGAAGCTTGTCGGGTGGGTGGGTGACACGAGGGACTGTCGGGGGCAGTGGACCCAAGTAGCAGTGAGCTTTGGGTACAGGGCATGAAGGGAATCCGGGGACAAGCCCGACGGTGTGGCGTGCTGGGTGGGGGGATGCTCCCTGTGGGCAGGGCTCGGGCACCAGGGCGGTTGTTGGAGAGGCTGGTGCCCCGCCCTGGGGTGTGTGTCCGCCTTAGATGTCTTTCCTGTTAAAAGAAGTGGGACGTCCTCATGTGAGATGGGTTAGAAAGTGCTGGGGTTCACGCCGTGCGTCTGTGGCATTTGGGCCAGCGAGGTGCCCTTTCTACAGCTGGAATTCAGAAACGTTCTCAGGCAGTCTTGAAACATCAGGAGTGAGTCCAACCTTCCCTAGCTCTCCGGTGCAGGATTTGGCCGGAGTCTGAACCCACCTGGGGCACTAGCTGTCCTTTTCTCATGAGCAAAACGAAAGGATGCCTGTGATAAAAGTGGGTTCTCTCCCTGAGCTTGTTCAGTTCCTGGGTAGGACTTGCTCGTTTATTCTTTTTACGCCAAACTCAGAGAAGACTTATACATTCCACTTTAATTTTTTTGCTCTACCCCCTTGTTTTTTACCTGTAAAATAACTGACCTTAGAGTGATGTTTGGGGAAAAGCCTGGTCTCGTTAAGAGTGTGACCCAGAAAAGTGTCGGAAGTGAAATTAGTCTTGTAGCTGCAGAATGGAGATGCGGCAGGTATTTCACTTCGCAAGAGAGCGGAGCTTCCAGCCTCGGCGTCCTGCAGCGCCCACGCCCACGCTTCTCTTCCTGCCCCTTTGGTTCTCAGAGCTCTGAGTCCAGCATCAAGAAGAAGTTCCTCAGGAGGAAAGGGAAGCCTGACAGCCCCTGGGTCAAGCCGGCCAGGAAGAGGAGGCGGAGAAACAGAAAGAAGCCGAGCGGCCTGCTGGGTGAGCGCGCTGGCCACGCTGGGGCCGCCTTGTGGGCGGGTTCTCTGCAGGGTTTCATTTGGAAAGAGGGCTCCACTGTTAAAAAAAAAAAAAAAAAAGGAAAAGTGTTTAGAATCACTTTGTTAGAGATAGCTGACCCTAAAGCGGCTTTCTCCCGGCAAACCTCCTGTGACACGGGCTTCCTTGTGGCCCGTTGAGTTGATGGGGGTCCTTTGTCACCTTCCCTTTGTGATGGCATCTGTGGCCTGTGTGCGCTCTCAGAGTCCTATGTGGGCAGCTTTCGGCCCTTGAGTTGGATCCCCTGCTCCAGAAGTAATTTCATTCAGGGACCACAGGGAAGCACGTGGCCCACAGAGCCGGGAGGCCTAGGGACCAGTGCCACTTCGGCAGCTTTGTTTCAGAGGACTTGGCATTTGGTGAAGTGCTCAGCAGGTGACTTTGGACACGGTGTATGATGGTGAGACCTCCAGCACTCTCCTGTCGGCATGCCCTCCAGCTGCAGCTGTGCCCCTGCCAGCCCTCCCTGTCCCCAGGCATCTATGAGCTTTCTCCCCATAGATGGCAGGGAGCGTGGTGTGGGCTTTGGTGTGACAGGACCATCGGGCAGCTGCCCTTTCTCGGGCTGCTTTGTGCCTAACAGTCATCCACGTGGTCAGACCCACGGATAGGAGGCGGGAAGGACGCCCAGCTGGGGCTGTCACAACGTGCTCATGGGCACGGGCAGTGGCTCTTTCCAGTGTGGAGGGGTCTCAGCGGTAAAACTGCTGCGGACATTTGTGTACAAGTCTTGACTGAACAGATGCTTTCGTTATCTTGGGCAAATATTTAGGAGCGGGGTGGCTGAGGCATATGCTGTGTGTCTAGCTTCTTAGCTCGGGAGACTGATCCCCGGCTCGTCCGCATCCGTCCTGCAGCGCACAGAGAGCCCCACAGCCCCTGCGGCCAGGCTGTGGTGAGCAGGGCGTCATGCTGTCTGCCACTGTGAGCTGCCTGACGAACAGTGAGCCTCACACCTCGCCTTTCCTGGCTTCCTTGGGAAAGTGTTTCTGTCTTTTGCTGTTTAAATCAGATTGTGCGCTTTCCCCTGAGTTGCACGGGTTCTTTCAGTGTTGTGGATACAAGTCTCTTTGTCAGATACATGTTTTGCAAATATGTTCACCTAGTAAAGTTCATAAAATTTTGTTGCAGTCTAACTTAATACTATTTTTTTCTAAAATTCACGCTATTTGTGATCTCAGAAAGCTTTGACTAACTCAGGTCACAAAAATTTTGTCCTATTTTTTCTTTTGGAAGTTTTACAGTATAAGCCCTTCATATATGGGTCTCTCCTGATCCATTTGAGTTAGTTTCTGTGTGTGGTGTGAGGTGGGGTCCGCTCACATTTTCACATGGATGTCCAGTTGTTCCAGCAACACCAGCCAAAAAGACTTTCTCTGCTTCACACTTATGAACCTTTGAAGACAGTGTGTGGGCTGTTTCTGGACTTGCTAGTCTGTTTCTTTCTTTTTTTCATCCATCCATCCATCCATCCATCCATCCATCCATCCATCCATCTACCATCCATCCATCCATCATCCACCCATCCATCCATCTATCCACCATCCATCTTTCCATCTATCCAACCATCCATCTATCATCAATAATCCATCATCCATCCATCCACCACCCATCCATCCATCCATCCATCCACCCACCATCCACCATTCACCATTCATCCATCCACCATCCATCCATCCATCATCCATCCATCCACCATCCATCTGTCCATCCATCCACCATCCATCCATCCATCCATCCATCCATCCATCCATCCATCTACCATCCATCCATCCATCCATCCATCCATCATCCATCCAACCACCATCCATCCATCCATCCACCATCCATCCACCATCCATCCATCCATCCATCCATCCATCCATCCATCCACCATCCATCTTTCCATCTATCCAACCATCCATCTATCATCAATAATCCATCATCCATCCATCCACCACCCATCCATCCATCCATCCAGCCACCCACCATCCACCATTCACCATTCATCCATCCACCATCCATCCATCCATCATCCATCCATCCACCATCCATCTATCCATCCATCCACCATCCATCCATCCATCCATCCATCCATCCATCTACCATCCATCCATCCATCCATCCATCCATCATCCATCCAACCACCATCCATCCACCAACCATCCATCCATCCATCCATCCATCCATCCATCCATCCGTCCACCATCCATCCATCCACCATCCATCCATCCATCCATCCATCCCAGGACCCGCCTCACAGGCCCTTTATGGACACACACGCCTGCTCCTGGGCATGTTCAGAATGTGTTGTCTTCTGATGAGCCACCCACGTGATAAACCAGCTCTTGTAGCAGTGGACACGTATGTCCCTGTACCTGGTCCCAGGTGTCTGAGGCTGGCCAGAGCCCGTGGCTTGCATGTGTGGGCCTCTTGCTTCTTCAGCTCCTGCTCATTGGCTGGTCTACAACCTGCGAGCCAGAGTTCTGTGCTTTGTTTTGGAAGTGATCGTTGCAGAATGTACCCATAGCTTTTGTGCCTTTTGTCGCGAGTATTCAGTCGGCTTTCATCTAGCCAATAGTTCAGAGGAGGATTTTGCACTTCTTTGCCTTTGTTTTTCTTGATACGGACCCCTCGCCCCCACGAGTGCCCTTGGATGTGGGGGAACCAACAGAATGGCACCAGGCTGTGACACGATGCTGCCGGGGGTGGCGGGGAGGAGGCCAGGCCTGGTGACGCTGTGCAGCACCTGGGCGTGGGCGCGGCCCTACAGTGTCACTGGCCTGCCCTTTGTTTGCAGGTTCTGAAGCATACGCGTCGTCTTCAGGAAGCGCAGAGCAGGCGGCAGCAGGAGACACCACGGCCTACATGGAGGTTTGTCTGGACTCCTTGGACCTGCGTGTCAAGGGGACGCCGCCCTCGCAAGTGGAAGGTGAGCGTCATGCGCTCACCTGCCCCTGAGGCGGCACTCGTCTCACCACAGCCTCCGAGTGAGGGTACCCTCTGTGGCTAGACTAGCCAACCCCACGGGCAGGACTGGGTCTGCAGGGTGTGCGCCACCCCCTGCCCGCCTGTTGGGCACATTTTCACGCACAGTTGCCTGTGGAAAGGCCCCCCACCCGGCCGAGCTTCACAAATATGTGGGTGCGTGATGTGGAAAGATGCAGGAGTCTCGTGGTTGGCCGAGCGCGTCTGCTGGCTCGAGTGGAGCTGACAGGTGCTGGGCTCGGCCTGCAGTGGGCGCTGTGTCCACGCAGAACTGCCCTTGGGCATCGCAGCCACAGGTGCCCCGTAGCTCGGCCAGCGCTCACGCTTCCTCTCTGTGGGCTTTTTATCAGAGCAGAGTAGCTAATAGCTTCCTGTTTGAGAAACGCACTTGAAATGCAATGTGGAGAAGCTGTGCTGAGCCGCCCACAGTTCCGTACTCCCCAGTGGGTTTGCAGCTGTGGGGTCCGACCACTGTAGGGGTTTAACCAGTCATTATTTAAAGGACAAACAACCAGCTTTTCCACGTTTTGAACATTAGAGGAATTTTGATCTCGTCTTTAATTTGGGAAATCACGTCTCTAGCCTAAGACATAAATTGCAGGCTTAGTGAACGGGGAGCCGACTAGTTTTTTTCTTCTGACCAAGTGGAGCAGTGTCCTCTCCAGTTTCAAGAACTCCTCAGCAGAGTCACCTGCCTTCTCTCCAGATCAGGTGTCAGGCTGTCTGCTGGGTTTTCCTAAACCTGTTTTTGAATTTGTCTCAGGAAGTTACAAATTCATATGTGAGCAGGAAATCCTATTTTCTTCTGTCAGATCGCATCGTCCGCAGTGCCCCAGGGGCCAAAGGGAGACAGCTACAGGGAGCAGTGGAATGTCCTGCCACTCGGGACATGGCGGCCTTGGGGGCAGGGGGAGACGGTGTTCAGGGCGGCCTGCCCTTAAACCTCACGCTCTATCTCTGGTCAGAGAAAGTGGCCCCAGTCACCAGAAAAGACCTGTAAAGGCCCACACATGGCCTGAATCGGGATAGCAATGGTGAGAGCTGATGTGGAGAAGCCAGACAGCGGGCCGAGGCGTCCTTCCTGTGGTTCAGACGCTTTGCAGGCTGATTACCAAAGTTGGTTTCCCTGGGCTTGCAGCACCAGTGGACGTGTCGGCTGCGCGTGGGTTGGGACCGTCAGCATCCTGCACAGTCTCCTGGCTCGGCTGTAGCCAGGCTCCTCAGACCCTGGTGCTGTGCATCTGTGACAGGGCCAGAGCGTGGTGACAGGCGTGGGGTGTGCTGGAGCCTGGAGCATGTTGGTCCCCAGGTCAGCGGTCACTGTTGGTCTGTCCGCATCTTATCCCCACTCTCAGCCTGTGCCTTGAGGCTGAGTGGTGGGACCCCAGCAGGGGGTGCGGAGCTGCGGGTGGGGCAGAGGCAGAGCTTGGCAGACACTCTGCCGGGCTTCGCGGGAACCATCTGACCCCTCTGGTGGCTGCAGCTGCTGCAGCTAGGGACACCCCAGGGTCAGCAGACTTGGGGCCATGTTCTGCAAGTGTGTGCGAGATGCAGTCCACGGACCTGGAGCCCCCTCGCCTCCCCGGCCTTCTCGGCCAGGGTGGCCCGAACATATCTCTGCGCAGTGTGGGTCCTTCTTGTTTCACAGTCATGGTCCCGAGCAGGGCCATACCAGAGGCCCTCGCAGATTTAAACTTGTAGGATAAGTCACCATTTTCCTGCTTTTACAAAGGAAAGGCGTCCATCTCTGGGCTGTGGGTCCCCCAGAGGCTCGGCTGCGCTGGGCATTGACAACAGCATGATGTGGGGTTGCCTACCTGTTTTGCTGCTGTGCAGGCAGCGGGCTCTTGCAGTCGCTGTGGACTGACCGACCTGTGTGCTGTCTGTGACTGGCCTCAGGTTATTCACCGGCAGGAGGCAGGGGGCGCGTAGCCTCCCACCCAGCCTGGGTCTGTTTCTGGATGTGCAGACACGAGTTCATTCCTCTTAACAAGGAGCGGTGCTGAGTGCTGGAAACGGGGCGCCCTGTTGCTACCTTGACTGCTCCACGAGAGAGAACTTGAGACGCGCCTTCTTTTGGGAGCAGCCGTCCCTGTAGCTGCTGGTTGGATTGTGGGGACTTGCTGGTCTCTGGCCTGCATCCCCACCTGTGAGGCGGGCTTGGGGTGAGGGCTGCAGGCCTTTTCCCCGGATCCACCCGTCCTGGCGAGGTCACAGTGAGATGGGGACAAGGGGCGTGACTGCAGCTTCGTCAGGTCTGATCAGTACCCTCGTTTCCCGACTCGCCTGTCCTTCAGCCTAACAATGGGCCATTGCACGGTTGTAGTCGGTGGGAATTGTAGATAGGAAGTAAACCACTGTGAAGCCCTTCCAGATGCAACTGAATGTTGGTTTTGGGGGCTGACACTCTAAAAGCCAGTGAGCAAAACAGGTGTCACTACATGGTGAGTGCTGCTTTTGTGTGACAACCAAGGGTTGGGAGGAGCTTTTGGAAGCGCAGTGTCTGTGAACTTCTGTGCTGGCCCCTGGGATCGGGTAAGCAGGGTGTCGGGCCTGGGGTGGTGAGGTCTCAGCTGGAGGGGCGCCCCTTCCTGTCCCACCATCATCTTGTGGTCCAGGCACCGGAGGTTTCTGCAGTGACTGGAGTTGTCGCTTTCCGACTGCCCTTTCCAGATGGGGGTTGTGTCACTGGGTGTGGTGAGAGCCCGTCTGGGTGTGTGCACTGCCGTGCTGATGCTCACGCGTGTCTGTGTGACTCTAGGCCTGGCCAATGGTCCTGACGCGGTGGAGACGGACGGCCTCCAGGAAGTGCCCCTCTGCAGCTGCCGGATGGAGACCCCGAAAAGCCGAGAGATCACCACTCTGGCCAACAACCAGTGCATGGCCACAGAGAGTGTGGACCACGAAGTAAGCAGCTCGCGATTGCTCCCAGCAGCAGGACCTGTGCCAGTGCGCTGAGCACTGTCGCTTGGCCAGGGGCCCCGAGCTCACGCCCAGCCAGGCAAGCCGGGCCCAGCAGCGCGGTGACGGGACGGGAAAGGCCGCACACGACTGGCATTTTCCAGAGGCAGCTGCTGCGGACCTGGGCAGGATGGCCCGAGCAGTGCTGCTGCTGGGTGCTGAGCTCTCAGAGCCCTTTCTGGCTCGCTGTCAGTTCAGACGCGCGCGGGTCGAGACGCCAGAGCTGGCCTGAGGCGCTGATTTCATTTGCCACGCGTCCCGCCACATACAGCTCCTCCACAGACCCTGTGCACACTGAACGGGCACACCCACCTTCCGTCCTCTGCCGCCAGCACTGTGGCTCCCCGTCCCAGCCTGGCCTCGGTGGTGAGCGAGCCTTGGAAGGCGGACCCCACCACCACTCCATGGTGTGTTTGTCCTGTGCCAGGTGTAGCGGGGCCATGTCCCACGTCGTGCCACCCCATAGTCACACGTGTCCTCGCCCCGTTTTCCCAGTTCTGCTCTTTGCTGTGTCGTCTTGGTACGTCTCTGAGCTCAAAACACTCCCTGCCACTGTTCCTGTCCAAACTGCTGACTTGCTCAGGGAACAGGACCCATGAGCGCTGTCGCTGAGCCTGCATTCGGCTGGCGGCTTCTTTCCTCTTAAGTCAGTTTCCCACAACCTGTAGCCTGACAGCAGGTCTGAGGACTTGAGTAGTTTCATTTGATTTTGATTTAATCTTGGCACGTGTTTGGGGTGCTGTGAGCACACCCTACACCACGTCGGGCAATGCCAAGGTGATTTGGTGTTTGTGTGCCACCGCTTGCCCTTCCTCCTCAGCCTTTACCCTGCAGCGTCACTGTCCTCGGTCACTCCTGCCTGAATCCATCACCTCTTTAGAAGTAGCTCTGTGTGTTCTGGCTGCCACTGGCCTTGTGTGGCTCAGGGTGCCTCATGTGCCAGGCTGTTTGGGGCTCCTGAGACGCGTGAGACTGGGCAGCAGGACAGAAAGCTGCTGCAGTGTCTGTCATTTTTCAGAGTAATGTGTTCGTGCCCTCCCGACTTGCGGAGGCTTGGTTTTGTTCCCCTTTCCTTCCCTCCTTCCCTCTCTCTCTCCCTTCTTCCCTTCCCTACCGTGCCTCTCTCCCTCCCCTCCCCGCTTCCTTCAGCATCTCAGGGTTGCAGGATCTTTCCTGTGTCCGCGTGTTATGAACTTTTTTGTTGTAAGATGAGCAGATCCGGAAACCAGCACAAGACACGTGTTTGACTCAGTGAGTCTGTGCAAGTTGAGCACTCGGGGGCACCCCCGACATTGGCGCAGGGACGGGGCCGCAAGGGGCCGGGGCCGCAAGGAGCCGGGCATGGTGCCCTCTTGTCTGTGGACAGCGCGGCCATGGGGCCTCACGGTCTGAGGCTGAGGGCCCTGTACACATGGCGACGGCCAGGCTGCACTCCACCCCCTTGGAGGCTGCAGGGGCCTGTGGGCCAGGGCGGGCGCGTGTTGTCTGGCTGGTCCTTTCTGACGGTAGCTGCTGTTGGCTCTTGCTGCCTGTGTGAGTTCCTGGTGAGAGGCTGTCATTTATCATTCATTTACTAAGGAGACTTGTCTTCTCACCTGCTGTGGCACGTGTCACAAAGGATGCACAGGGTGCATATTTGAGCTTTCTCTGTTTCCCAGCCGTTCAGGTGGTGGATTTGTTCTTTCTCACCTTCTGAGGTTGACCAGTTAGTTCTTTTAAAATATCACTGTGAATTCATGTATTAAAACATATTTGATGGGCTTTAATTCTTTGTGCTAGGATTACTGTTGAAGCTCACACTGCCCCATCTTTGGCCGTGAGACCCTCTTTCATGGAATCTGCAGGGTCACAGCTGTTCCCATGTGACGCTGCGAGTGTGTCTTTCAGTCCCTCACACAGAGGGCTTGGTGGCATTTCTCACGTGTGTAACTGGGCGGCAGTCGTTTCCACAGCATTACAGAGGCTTTCAGATGCAGGACACACCAGTGGACTTGATGTAACGGCTGTGACGCTGGATGGTGTGGATTCTCCTCCCACCGGTCTCCTAGGGACCCACCAGCTGTGGCTTTGGCCTGGCGCTGAAGGAGGTCCCGTGTCCCGTGTCCCGTGTCCACGGGGAGCGCACTGGCAAGCAGGCAGGCATGAGACCCGCTGTCCTCTTCATTCACATGGCACAAAACTCGGCCATTCTCCTTATCTAATTTTTTTTGTTCTGTTTTGGAAAACATTTTTTTATTAAGATAGAGTTTTTTTGGGGTGGGTGGTTAACATGTGATAGACTTATTGGCATTTTAAGATAAATTAGTACTTAAACATTTTTAAATTTCCAATGTGGCAGATATCCATAGACGGAGCCCCATTTGGACAAAGGCTCTTTGGGACCCTCAGTAATTTTCACGAGCGTAAGAGAGCTTGAGAACCACAGGGCTCCGCCTTCTCTTTGCTTCATTGCTTGTCCCTGTCCTGTTCACTTCTGACTCAGTCCCAGTAGCTTCTCTCTGGTGTCCCCATGCCCTGCACTGGGTGGGGACCTGGCAGTGGCACCTTGGCCCTGCAGCCCTGTGGACTTCCCTGCTCCCCCGTGCCCCAGCCGACCTTCCCTGTGAAGGCCTCGCAGTATTTGGGTCCCCGAGACACTGCCTCGATCGTCCTCGTCCCACCTGGCTTGGTCGCGTAGGACACGGCTGGTGGGGTCTGTCTCCACCCTGGACGCCTGCCCCGCGCTGTGCAGTGTGGGCTTGCTGTGCATGCTGTCTGTGGGTGTGGGTTTTGCTGACTAGTTGCTCTGACTGTTTTATGTGGGATTCCAGGAAATTCTGGGGCCGCTGCTGTTTCCCCAGGATTATTTTTGTCTTGATGCTCAGCCTGTCTCATCTCTAGCTGGTAGCAGCTCTCAAAAGAAGCTCCTTTTCTTTCTGTCTCCTTTTTTAGTCAGCGTTTGAGGAACAGTTCCCACCCAGTAAGTCACCTGTTTTGTGTGTAGTTCTGAATTTCGACAAATGCACAGTTATGTGACCAGCAGCTCAGCTGAGAGCCATGCCCGGTGCTGCCCGGTCCTGCGGGCTGTTCCCGAGGGAGGAGCTGAGCTCTCAGCAGGCCGAGCTTCCCCTCCCAACTCTGCGCACGTGGCCTCGTGGGCTCTGAAGCCCTGTTGTTCTGAACACACACGTCTTCTTGGGGAGCCGACCCCTGTCGTCTCTGTGCGGTGTGCCTCGGTGTCCCTATCACAACCTGTGTCCCAGGTCTCTGTGGTCTGACATGAATGTGGCCACCCTGGCTTCTGTTGAGTGATGTTCCCGGCACATTTACACCTTTCCATCTGAGCCTGTCTCTGCTTGTAAATTTGAAGGGGCTTTCTTGAGATAGCCTGCAGTTGGTACTTACTTTATAGGGTCTGCTTTAATCGGTATGTTGACACCATCCCCATTTAATGTGGTGACTGGTAGATTGGAGTACAGTCTGACATTTCAGCACAGTTAAGATTTATACCATCTGTCATTCTTTTTCCTTCATTTTCTGCCCTTTGGATTGAAATTTTGTATGATGGCAATTTATTGTATTCCTTGCTTTATTACTTACATCTTTTTCTGATGTTTTTAGTGGTTATATCTTTAGTCTTCCACAGTCTACCTTCAGTTGATATTATTGCCACTTACCATGTACATTTACAGCAGTGGGGTTCCACAGCCTCCCTCCCATTTTTGTCCACATTTTATTTTTATACATGCTGAAAACCCAGTCCAATGCTGTTTTTGCTTAGTCATTATTGTTCAAGGTGATTAAACGTAAACGTTGTCTGTTGTCTTCCTTCAGTGAGACCAAACCCAGAGAGCTCGAGTTCTCTATTCCGATGCAGGTTTCTGTCTGATATTGTACTCCTTGTGCCTGAAGACCCTTCGGTTTTGTTTATTTATTCTCCCTCTAGCACGAGGCTGATAATAAATTCCATCACTTTGTTAGAAACAGTCCTTGTTTCGCCTTATTTTTGGAAAGGTCTTTTAATGGATATAGAATTCTCAGCCCTTAGAGGTGCTGCTCGCTGTGATTTTCCGTAGTTTCTGACGGAAAGCCAGCTGCTGTCGTGTGTCTGTTCTTGGTGTGGATGTGCTTGTTCTCTGGCGGCCCCCAGGATTTTCTCCTTGTCTTGGGTCCCAGGGGTAGTGGTTTTGCTGTTATCTTTTTTGGTATTTGTTCTCGTTAGAGTTCTCTGAGCTTCTTGGATTTGGATCTGAGTTCTCATTTTTCCTAGAAAATTCTTGCCCAGTGGCTTTGTGTTTTTCAGCCTGTTCTTTCTTCTTTTTCTGGGACTCCAATCACATGTGTTAGGTTGTTTGATCTTGTCTCACAGCTGATGGATGCTCTGCTCTATTTTTCCCTCTGTATTTTAGGGTTAGATTATTTCTGTTGATGCTTTTCACATGCAGTAATCTCTTCTTCCTTGTTGAGTGTATGTGTGAGCATTTTCATTTCTCGCGTTTCCATTTGCACCCCTAACACCCCAGTCTGATCCTACATCTGGTCGTCTCTGGGTCTGCTTCTGTTGGCTACATTGTCTCTTGACGGCAGGTCCAAATTCCTTCTAAGAATCTGGATGATTCCTAGTTCTGGGGGGCTGTCTTGTTGGTTGGTGCACATTTAGCAGCACCTCATTCCCTGCTGTGGCAGCCACAGTGTCTCCGGGGTGGTCCAGTCTCATGCTGGGCTGGGCGTCCCCTCAGAATCCTGGTGGTGTTCGTGTCAGCCCTTCACTGTGGCTCTGCAAGTCTCCTCCCCTGAGGCAGCCTTTTTGACCTCTTGTAGTGTTTTCTTGTGGTATTTTCTTCCATGTTTTAAATAATTTAAGCCTGCTTTTTACTGTCATTTCTTGACTTTCTACCTTGACATATTGTCTGCTGGTTTCATCTGTACAGGACGCGCTCCCCGACCCCCACTTCCCCACCACTCTCACCACACCTGCTGCTTGTCCTTACTTTCGGTGACAACAGTATTTGAGGTTCTCCCAGTGCTGTGTGAGTGCCCATAGCCAAGCCAGCGCTGAGCTGGGGTCACGCTGCCTGTCCTGAGCCACTTTTTGTTTTCCTCAGTTAATAATTACCTCGTCTTCCCATATTTGTTTTCTTTGTTCTATTACAAATTGAGTCCCAAGCTGGTGGAATCGCACATTTTGTCGGGTTTTCAGACACATCAGGTCTCTCTCTGGGCTGCTTAGTTTGTCCATGTTGGTGTGTGACCTTCCGTAGCTCCTTCGGGAAGGTAGCTTGGGAGACGGGTTCTGAGCAGCACTCTGCCCCAGCCAGTGGGAGCTTTGGGTGAGTTGTTGCTTCTCTTCTCTGTTTTCGTCGTGTGTCACCTGGAGGCTGTTCATTCCTCTTTGTCCCTGGTGTCTTGAGGCCTGTGTGCTGTGTGGAGTTGCTGGCTGTCATCTCAGAGGCAAGGAATGCGTGCCTCTCAGTGCTGGAGACATACTTCTTCTCTCCACATCTTTAACTTTTCGCTTTACTGTCAGAAAATGCCCATCTTCCAGCCCTTCCATGGAAATCCTCCTTCCTTGTCCTGCTCTGTTGTTCCAAGAGCTTGCTATCAGTCCCCAGTGTGTCTTTCTTCTGGCCTCCGTTCCAGCTTGAGAGTTGCCATGAGGTCTGCGTCTCCGAGGGCCCTGCCAACAGTGTTTGTCACGTGCTTCTCCCTCCGCTCGTCACTGCGTTCCCTGCAGCGCTTCTGATGTGGCCTTGTTTACTTTGGTCTCAGCATCCCCTGTGCGATCATTCCACTAGACAGTTTGATCCATCCAGTAGGACTCACACAAGGAAGGAAGGGCTCGGGGCGTGAGGCCCACAGCCCCATCCCTTGCGCTCCCTAACTTGCCTTGCATCTGGATGTGTGGGGGTCGGGGTGGGGAGAGAGGGCTGCCTCAGCTGATCAGTCCCCGGGCAGGAAGTGAGGGTCCCCGTGTGAGCCTGAGGTGGGCTGCACGGTGGCGGGGCCCAGGCCCCTTGCCTGAATGGCTCACCGCTAGCCCGTCGTCTGCGTGGCTAACCCCTAACCCATCCTCTACAGCTAAGCACTGGCCCGTCTTCTGTAGCCAGTCGCTAACCCATTGTCTGTGTGACTCACTATTAACCCATCACCTGTAGCTGACCGCCAGCCCATTGTGTAGTTAAGAGGTAACCTGTCGTTTGAGTAACTAAACCCTAACCCCTCGCCTGCGTAGCAAACCTAACCAGTAGCCTTTGATTTGGTGTTTTGCTCTGGTTTTCCCGGCCACTTGTGGTTTCCTTGGCTTCACTATGTGTCCCCCAGCACCCGTGACATCTGTCCTGTCCAGCCAAGGCTGCCCCGCTGGGCGTGCACCATTTGTTTTGCATCCAGCCCAGACCCCGACTTGCCCAGCATGTTCTCTTTGGTTTGGCCAAGGTAAGCGCCTGCTGCTCTGGCACTGCGTGCGTGGCCACCTGTCATGGCCGTCTTCTTCTGGCAAACGTGCAGAGGACGGTGCCCAGCCCTGTCTCTGCATTCTCAACCCCACATGCTGTTCAGTCATTGCGGACTGGGGCCCGCCAAGCCCCTGCCCAAGGCCCTGGTCTGACCCTGGTCTTGTCTGATCGCAGCTGGGCAGGTGCACCAACAGCGTGGTCAAGCACGAGCTGATGCGCCCGTCCAGCAAGGCGCCCCTCCTGGTGCTGTGTGAAGACCACCGGGGCCGGATGGTGAAGCACCAGTGCTGCCCCGGCTGCGGCTACTTCTGCACGGCGGTGAGTGCCCAGCCCACCGCCTCGAGCCGTGCGGGCTCACTGCAGCGCTGCCCCCCAGCGTACTCCCTTCCTCCGGCCTGTGGGCCGCAGCCCCAAGGGACAGCTGGGGAGGGAGGTGGGTGCTCTGGGCACCCCCAGTGCTGCCGTTCGCCACGGGCTTCGTGTCCGAGTGTGCAGCGGCCTATGTCCCTGCCTCCTGCTCCCCTCTGATTTTCTTCATCACTTACTTCCTCCTGCCATTGCCAGGTGTCCTGCCATGGCACCCCTCCCTGGCAACCCGCCACCCCCCCCCCCCAGCTTGTGGTGCCGCCTGGGCCCTGCTCTGTGTATCCCACCTGTGTGCCCTCCCATCTTAAACATCCTTTCGCTGCTACTGAGAACAGCAGCTGCTTCTCGGCGTCCAATCGTCTCTAGGGTTCCTCTCGAGGTTTACCCCCTTGTGCCAGTGGGAGTCCATTCCTGAGGTCCCCGAGCTCGCCTGAAATGCCACAGCCTCGTGCGGGCACCAGTGCAGGGTGCTGTCGAGAGCGCCTTCCCCTGGCTGTGTTCTGAGATTCTGTTTTCTGCTCTGTCCCCCGTGGGTCGGTCTTGGGACCTGGCCTCATGTGTGGCCTCTCGCCTGGTTAGGACAGCTGGGGAGTGAGGCCTCGGCCTCCATTGGGTGCAGGGCCCGGAGCGCTCCGGCATAGGCGTGTGTGTGGACGTGCTGGGTAAGAGCAGCTCACAGCCACATGCTGGCTTTCTCCTTCTCACCCAGCCTGGGACTGGGACCTCCCCAGCTGCACTCACGTCCCTGCAGGTCCGCCAGCACCTTTTCTTTTCTGCACCTCAGCCCCAAGTTTACAAAAATGAACTCTCGTCTTTCCGTTTTTAGGGTAATTTTATGGAATGTCAGCCTGAGAGCAGCATCTCTCACCGCTTCCACAAAGACTGTGCCTCTCGCGTCAATAATGCCAGCTACTGTCCCCACTGCGGGGAGGAGACCTCTAAGGCCAAAGAGGTGACGATCGCAAAAGCAGACACGACCTCCACCGTGACCCTGGCCCTGGGCCAGGAGAAGAGCTCCACCGTGGAGGGCAGGGCTGACACCACCACCGGCAGGTACGCGCCAGCTGTGCCAGCCTGGTGCTCCTGGAACTCTGCCCTTACTCGGTCCCGCTTCTGCCACTCGTCCAGCAACCTCTAGCTGCCTCCCACTCGGGCGTCTGCCGTGTACAACGCAGCGTGCTCCTGCTCACTGCTTGGGGCACAGTCCCCTGGTTGGCTTGCCGGCATTTGTGTGCCTGTCCGAGCCAGTATCTGGCTGTCACTGACATGACACAATGGTATTTTTTGGGAGCATAGAGTCCCGTAGGTAGCTGTGTCCATGTCCGTACACGTGTTCACATCCGTATACATCTCTACATGTATGTACGTGTCCACACAACTACACGTGTCTGTGTTCACACATTCACACTCAATGCACAATCCATACGTAGGTACATGTCCACACATCTATACGTGTGTATATGTCGGCTCACAGACATACATGTTCAAACACGTGTGTCCATGGTTGCACACATCTACATGTGTACATGTCTGCACAGACGTGTACATCTGTATATTCGTACACTTCTATACGTCTGAGTGCATGTCTACACATGCACACGTGTACCTGTGTACGCATCTGTACAGGTGTGTATGTGTCTATACACATTTGTATGTGTGTATCTGGACACGTGTTCATGTGTGTTTTTGTCTGCATCTGTACAGGCATGTATGTGTTCACATGCATCTCTATGTACGTAACTATACACACCTATATGTGCATACACATGTAACATGAGACATTCATGTGAGCTGATGCAGTCTGTGTTACTGCAGTATGTTTTGAAGGCCCTGGCTGAACACAGTAAAAAGTCAATCTGAAAGAGAAGGATTCATTTTTGTTTCTAAAAGTGTTTGGTAGAAATAGCCGAAGGACTCATAGAGATAAAAAGAGTCAGTAAGAGAATCAGATGAGAGAGAAATAGAGGTGGGTCACTGTGTTCCCTACCAGCATATCCAGCTAGAAAATAAAATGGTGAAAGAGAGACTTTCAGAACAGCAGCAAAACCCAGAAACTACCGGGGAAGAGCACTTCATATCACACTGGTGCTGAGAAAACAGTCAGCATCACTGACACTTGTTTAAAAAACACGGGAATTATCAATGTGAAAACTGTATGTAGGCGGGTGTTGGCTCCTTCACACCCTTCTGTGGCCATCATGTTGACCTATAAATTTAATGCACTTTGAATCAAATTCCAATGGGATCCCCTTCTCTTGTGGGCAGTGGACTCAGTAGGTTCAACTGGAAGCTCATTCACAAATGCAGGTGTGAGCACGTGCCCCAGGCATCTTGGGAACGTTGCCTGGGGGGAGTGATTTCCTGTGGGACTTGAAGGGTGCCCGAGGCATCTGAGTCTCTGCATGCAGCTTGTGGGGTGGGTTCCGGAAGTGATGTTTGTGTGTTCATTGGTTTCCACAAGAAGGGGGTTCAGGCTGAGGAACTGAGCATTTCCCGTTCTTCCTCCCCCTGAAGCACCGCCGGACCCCTGCTCTCAGAAGACGACAAGCCGCAGAGCATGGCCCCCCCAGCGCCCGAGAGCCTCGACCCTGCAGGGCCGGCAGGGCTGGCGAAGCCCGGTCCAGGGAAGGAGACTCTGGAAAGTGCCCTCATTGCCCTGGACTCTGAAAAGTAAGGCTGGCTTGTGCTGTCCATCCCGCTGAGGGCCCCGCTAGCTTGTCCCCACATCTAGTCCCCCCGCCAGGCCTGTGCTGACAGGCCCGCTCAGGGCCCAGAAGGGTGGTGCCCACGCTGGGTGTGTTTCCTCTCTGCAGACGCCTCTCCCTTGTGCTGTCTGCCTACATATGTTGGCCACAGGCTTGTCTCCCCGGTGTCCTCACCCTGTGGCTCCTAGGACCACCAAGGCCGCACTCCCAAGTGTCTGCCTGTGAGGGTCATGGAGCGTTTCTCAGCTTCTTCGCTCCTGGTGTTCACCAGGACACTGCATGTACTTGTACCGTTTCAGGGAGTTATTGCGGATTATTGTCCCTTACGCTCAGAGCAGCAGGTGACACCTGTGAAGGCCTGAGCAAGGCCAGTGCTGTGAGGGTTTGACGAATGTCCCCTGGTGCTGCTCAGCTGCAGCGCTGACCCTGTCCTCACCACCGGCACCGCCGGCCTATCCCTCGTCTCTGATGAAAGGTTGGACCAAGGGGCCTCAGGCTCACCTGCCAGCCCTCATGTAGTGCAGGAGGCCCGGTGGCCGTGACTCCTGAGCAGGCAGCTGTCCTCCTCCTGGGGAGAGCAGGGCCCCTCCTCAGGGAAGCCCAGCAGCCAGCTCATCAGGGCCTCTGGCAAGCATCCGTCCTCTTCCCTGGGGAAACTTGTCTGTTTGTCTGAGGGGGCCAGCGTCATAGGAGGCCTTTGCTTCATGGAAAGTTCTCGTGTTGGGACCGCTCTCAAGTCCCCCACAGCTCCCTCTGAGTCTGCAGCCTCCTCCGGCTCTGTCCCCAGTGTGCCCCTCACCAGGCCCAGACTGCACTGCCGGAGGAGGTGGGTGTAGCTGGTCGTGACCACGCTGTCCCCACTGCCGGCGGCCACCTCTGATCTCAGGCTGTGGGAGCGAGCAAGGAGCTCATCCCCCAGGTGCTGCCGTCAGCCCGAGACACCACCTCCGGTGCATGAAAGGTGGCCTGTCCTGGACATCGCTCGCTGTACGCCTAGCACGGGCCGCTCGCACTGGGGAAACCTGGACCCTGACAGTGTACATACGGCGTTTTAGGGCGGAAGTGATGTCGTCAGGCGTAAGGGGTCTGTGGCCCTGGGGGAGCTGATTGGTCAGCTCCGTTGTCCTTCGTCTGGTGTCGTGGGGACGTGGCCAGGGAATCGTTCTGCTGTAGGGCTGGCAGCTGAAACGCAGCTCAGGGCGTGACGGTATCTTCAGCTTAATGGCACCCATCCCTGTGCCCCAGCAGGCCCTTGTGTCTTGCTGCCTCCAGGAGTTGGAACGTGAGGGCGGGCTGAGGCTGCGGGTGCTGGGAGGGGACGGGCTGGAGCGCGTGCTGGGGCGACACGTGACATCGGGATGGGAGATGCTTGCTGTGTGCCCTGCATTGGTTCCGTCTACCTGGTACACAGAAGCCTGCTGTGCAGGAAGGTGACAGCTGCTCACTTTTGGCGTTTTCCCTGTGAGGTGCCTCGATCCCAGTGGGTTTGGTGCCCTTCACCTTGAGGGATCAGCAGGTGGATGTCAGCCACGTCCCGCCGCCCGCAGTGAGCTTCGTGTGGTGACGGCGGGTGGGCAGGCCTCAGCCAGTGCTGTCCTCTGCTCTCCCCACAGGCCCAAGAAACTGCGCTTCCACCCCAAGCAGCTGTACTTCTCCGCCAGGCAAGGGGAGCTACAGAAGGTGTTGCTCATGCTGGGTGAGTGGGGGCGGGGGCTCATCTCCCTCTGCTGGGGGGTCGCGTGGGGTGCTCCACCGTCTGCCGGGCGGGCAGGCTGGCCTGTAGTCTCCCATGCAGCAAATCATCTGCCCAGTGGGGTTTAGCCCTGTCCCTGGTGTTCACACCTAGTTACCACTGTCCTAGAAGCATTCTCTGTGAAGTCCTCATTTGAGAAAGGAAGTGGGTACATGATTATTAAATTAAGAGCAAATGTATGTTCAGAAAAAGCAAGAGGTGTGCGCTGGGCCGGGATGCTGTCCCTGTGGAGACCTTGGCCCCAGTTGTACGGCCGGAGACAGCGGCTGTGCAGGGCCGGGAGCGCTCACACTGGTTTGCGTTTTGGGGCCGATCCGGCTGTTGGTGGAGATTGCTGCTGCCCCAGACCGTGCCTGCCACACCCCAGCCTCGGCGCAGGCTGCACAAGGATAGCACTTTGGTTCTGAGCTCACAGCTTGATTTCTCTGAGCTCCTCTGCTCTGTTGGGTGTGCTGGCTCAGGTTCCTCCGGTCGGCTCGTTTCTCTTGGCCCCGTGAAGCATTTGCCCTCTGACTGCATCGGGCCCGTCCTCCCTGAGGCCCAGCAGGTCCTGGGGCAGTGCCGTGACCAGGGCCATGAGAGAGCCCAGAGAAGTGATGGGAGCCCAAGGTGGACAGAAGGGGGAGACTGCCGTTAGCTGGTTCTGACCACATACCCGTGTGGGCTTCACCCAGAGCTGCTCTGATGCCTCTTGAACTCGGTCATCCACCCACACAGGACGGTGTGGACGATGGCCCCTCATGGGTGCACATTGGTGAGCTGGCCCTCATGACCACTCCGAGTGACCGGTGACCCTGTTTGTCCACAGTTGACGGGATCGACCCCAACTTCAAAATGGAGCACCAGAACAAGCGATCCCCACTGCACGCTGCAGCAGAGGCTGGCCACGTGGACATCTGCCACATGCTGATCCAGGTCGGACGGCCACACGGTGTCACATGGTCCCACAGGCCGAGCGCCTGCCGAGCCCTCACTTGGTCCCCAGGCCCGGGCGTCCCGGCAGGCTGCCGCACTTCATTCCCTCATAGCCAGTTGTGTCCTGATGGGCTCGCTTTTGGTGTTTAATGTTACTTACTTCTTATGTGGAGCGTGCAGCCCAGGGCTGCAAGCTCCCACTGTCCTGCAGGCCTGCTTGGCCGAGCGTCCCACCCACTGTGTTTCAATCTGCTGTGGGAACGTGCGTGTGTGACCACGTGACCACGATGGCGCTAGGAACTGCCATGGCTTTCCCCTGGCTGAGTGGCCTGCCCTACTGCTAATTCATGCCTAACCCTCTGAAAGACTGACACCAGCCCGCTGTCACCTGGAAAGCACCTGTTGTGTGTGCTTAGCGCCATCACTCTGGGACACATCCCTTGGTCCCTGGAGTCCACATTATAAGTCTGACCCTTCGTGTTTGAGCTGTTCTCTCCCTGGCGCTTCAGGAAGTTCCGTTGAGCCCTCTGCCGAGTTCTAGTCCTTTGGGCAGCTGGTGCGCCCTGTGCGTGCTCCACTCCAGCGGGTGTCCTGCTCTGCACATTCCCAGCCCTGCCCTAGGGGGCTTCCTGGTCCCCCCAGCTTTCTGGCACTTTCTAGGCCTTGTTCTGCCAGCCCTTGGGGGCTTCCACCTGTGCTGGGGACCTGGAGTCCTTCTTTGTAGCCTCTTCCTGTCCCTTGTCTCTGGGACCAGATTACATCATTACTTGGGTCTTTCTCACCTAAAGGTTTTCCTCAGATGCTTGATGATTGCAGCTTGTTTACATTTCAGTAAAGGACTAATATACTGACCGCAGGTTCTTGGTTGGGGTCTTGTCACTGTCAGTGACCTGCAGGACGTGTTTGTCTGAAAAGGACCCTTGTATACAGCTGTCACCTGTGTGTCACTGTGGGAGCCACAGAGTGGGATGATGGGGGTGCCACACTGTTTCCCGAGCGGTGCTGGCCTGCCCTCCCCTGTCGGCTCTGGCTCCTGGCCCTGACCCTGGCCCTGGCTACTGCTGTCGTTGCCTCGTGTTTTCCTTGTTCTTTTATCCCCAGCCAGGCGGCCAGAGGCAGCGGCTGTGCAGGGCAGGGAATGCTCGTGTTTGGTTTTCATTTTGGGGCCAATCCAGCTATTGGAGGGGATTGCTGATGCCCCAGACCGTGCCTGCCAGCCCCCAGCCTTGGCGCAGGTTGCAGAGCCGCTGTTGTGGACGCGGCTGTTTCCATAGCACACAGCTGGAGTTTTAAAGCTCGTTCTGGCAGTCTTGGTATTTTAATAGGCACCTTTATCCTAGGTAATGCTTACTGTCATGTCTCACGTTGAAATTTGTAATGCCTTTAATTGTGGTTTTGATGTCCAACCTTTTAAAGCAAATATTTCGTTTTGTATATTTTGTTCCTTTCATTTTGTCTCATTTCTGTTTATTCTCTTGGAAGTTACATGCTTTTCTTTCTTGTCCCCAGTGGTCACACATGCAGTGTCATTACTCAGTCATGAGACTGATGCGATCACTGAGGAGGGTCCTAGAGATCGAGGGAGGAAGCGTCTAAACGAGATGAGGGCCGACCTTGTGACCGTGAGGCCCACAGAGGGAAGCATGAGAGGGTTTGGTGACAGCAGATGGGGGGTACTCAGATTGGGCACACAGGTACTGGTTCTCAGTGGTGACGTGGAGACTGGCGGGTCTTCGTCATGAGCCTTGAGGCAGGGTTGGAGGGAGTGATGGTGGGGAGCTGGTCTCTCCGGGGATGCCAGCGAGAGGCTGAGGTGTGGTGGTGGCCTGTGCTCGCTGAGGTGGACCCGAGGTCAGTCCCGTCGCTCTGGGATTGTTGCAGGACCCGGAGTAAGGCAGTAGATGAGGACGGGGCACGCAGACCCCCCTCGGGATCAGGGTCACCCCAATGATGCGTGTGCTAGGCAGGCTCGTGGCGTGGGCTCGGGGTGGTGGCCAGGCTGCTCCTCGAGCTTGGAGCGAGGTGGGTGTGGAGACACTGTCCCTGAGTCTGGGGTTCTGGCTGCCAGTTGTTCTCACTGCAGGGAGGGACCATTCTATTGTCTTTTCGTTCCTTCTTCCTTTGAGAAGTTAGCTCATCACTCCTTTGAGAGGACCTGTGTTCTCCTTGGCTTTTTTTTTTTTTTTTTTTTTCATTAAAGCGTGTGTCTGTGATGCCTACGGGAAAGTCTTTAAAATGTAAACATCCTGGTTAATAATTACGAAGGGAGCCACCTATCTCCGGGTCAGGACAGGACGCTGCTTGCATCCTAGAAACGGTGTCCCCTCCCCTGAGGTAGCAGCTCAGCAGGCTGCATTGTGCCGCTCACGTCGCTGCATTTCTGTGTGGTTTCACCACCGTGCACGCATCCTCAGTGTGTGACTTAGCTTTGTCTGCAGTCTTCGTGCTGATGGAGTCACAGAGTGGATTCTGTGTCACAGCCGACACAGACCTGGGGTGCAGGCAGCCTGCGCTCCGACACCAACGTCCCTTTCCTGCCTCTGCCCACTGGCTGTGCTACATGAAGACAGTCGGGAACGTGGGTGAAGGGAAACAGGAGCTCTGTGTTCTGTTTCACAACTTCCTGTGAGTCTTAAACTGTTGACACAGAACGTTACGTGTGAGAGAAAAGAAGGACCCTTCATACGCAGGCATTCCTTATGACCCTCTGCACTGCCCTTTGGCCCCTGGAAGTGGGGGCCTGGCACCCCTTTGGATGGGACTCTGCGCCTGCATTTAACTTCGTGACTCAGGCTCGAACTCCCTGAGCTTGGGGGCGTGTGACTGTGTATATTTTTCTACTCCGAGAAGGAAGCAACTTTTCTGAGATTACGCAGGAAAGAGAAGGGATGGGCTTGTTCTAGTTGCTTTCTTGGAGGTCCTGCTTTTGTGGGGTGTGTCTCAGCTCACATGCCTCCCAAGGGCTGACAGCAGCCCCCGGTGTCACTGTCAGGCTCCTGTCTTGCTGGGTGTGACGTGTGTTCTGTTCCATCGGGGCAGCCCCTCTGAGGAGTGATTTGTCTTTTCACATCCTGTTGCGTTTTCTTCCCAGGGGTTCGCTGGAAACGGCTCTCTGGTTCCATTGGGGCCCGGCCGCTGCAGCATGGAGGGCCCTGGCACATGTGTCTGAGTTTTAAGTGACAGCATTCAAGGAGGGAAGGCTGTGGCCTCAGGCACACAGCTGCATGCCGAGGGCTCCGTGGTCATGTGCCCAGATGGCCGGTCTGCCAGGCCACTGACGTCACTGCGGGAGCTCTGCCCACAGCTTCTGCCCTGTCCTTTGCCCCTACGGGACGCAGCTTCTGCCTCGCAGCTGCAGGCTGTGGTCCCGTCGTGTGGGTGCTCACTGCCGGGTCCCAGGTTTCCATCTGCTGCGTCACCTTTACATGGCTGTGTGCTGTGAGCCTTGGGCATTTTCAGAGACAAACGTGTCTTTTCTAATAGTCAGAGCTCAGGGCAAGGGGCACACCAACGCCTGCCTCATTGCTGGCCCTGAGAACCTGGTGTGGGTCGCACAGCTCACACAGGTGACCCCACCCCTCACATCTCATACAGGTGCCCCCACACCTCACACAGGTGTCCCCACACCTCACACCTCACACAGGTGTCCCCACACCTCACACCGGTGCCCCCACCCCTCACACAGGTGTCCCCACACCTCACACCTCACTCAGGTGCCCCCACACCTCACACCTCATACAGGTGTCCCCACACCTCACACCTCACACAGGTGTCCCCACACCTCACACCTCACACAGGTGCCCCCACACCTCACACCTCACACAGGTGTCCCCACACCTCACACCTCACTCAGGTGCCCCCACACCTCACACAGGTGTCCCCACACCTCACACCTCACACAGGTGCCCCCACCCCTCACACAGGTGTCCCCACACCTCACACCTCACTCAGGTGCCCCCACACCTCACACCTCATACAGGTGTCCCCACACCTCACACCTCACACAGGTGCCCCCACACCTCACACCTCACACAGGTGCCCCCACACCTCACACAGGTGCCCCCACACCTCACACCTCACTCAGGTGCCCACACACCTCACACCTCACACAGGTGCCCCCACACCTCACACAGGTGCCCCCACACCTCACACAGGTGTCCCCACACCTCATACCTCACACAGGTGCCCCCACACCTCACACCTCACACAGGTGCCCCCACACCTCACACCTCACTCAGGTGCCCCCACACCTCACACCTCACACAGGTGCCCCCACACCTCACACAGGTGCCCCCACACCTCACACAGGTGTCCCCACACCTCACACCTCACACAGGTGCCCCCACACCTCACACAGGTGCCCCCACATCTCCCACAGGTGCCCCCACATCTCCCACAGGTGCCCGCACACCTCACACAGGTGTCCCCACACCTCACACAGGTGTCCCCACACCTCACACCTCACTCAGGTGTCCCCACACCTCACACAGGTGCCCCCACATCTCCCACAGGTGCCCCCACACCTCACACCTCACACAGGTGTCCCCACACCTCACACCTCACACAGGTGCCCCCACCCCTCACACAGGTGCCCACACACCTCACACAGGTGCCCCCACATCTCCCACAGGTGCCCGCACACCTCCCACAGGTGCCCCCACACCTCACACCTCACACAGGTGTCCCCACACCTCACACCTCACACAGGTGCCCCCACACCTCACACCTCACACAGGTGCCCCCACACCTCACACAGGTGCCCACACACCTCACACAGGTGCCCCCACACCTCACACCTCACACAGGTGCCCTCACACCTCACACAGGTGTCCCCACACCTCACACCTCACACAGGGTCCCCCACCCCTCACACAGGTGCCCCCACCCCTCACACCTCACTCAGGTGCCCCCACACCTCACACCTCACTCAGGTGCCCCCACACCTCACACAGGTGCCCACACACCTCACACAGGTGCCCCCACCCCTCACACCTCACACAGGTGCCCCCACCCCTCACACCTCACTCAGGTGCCCCCACACCTCACACAGGTGCCCACACACCTCACACAGGTGCCCCCACACCTCACACCTCACACAGGTGCCCCCACACCTCACACCTCACACAGGTGTCCCCATACCTCACACCTCACACAGGTGCCCCCACACCTCACACAGGTGCCCCCACCCCTCACACCTCACACAGGTGCCCCCACCCCTCACACCTCACACAGGTGCCCCCACCCCTCACATCGCACACAGGTGCCCGTGTAGCCCTGCCGCACTCAACTCAGTAAGGATTTGGGGCCGTGTGGGGTTGGGTCCGCTTGGTGTCCAGCACTTCTGCCGTGGGTTCTTGTTTGTCCCATCAGTCTGTGCAGCTGGCCGTGTGCTGGGACCTCACGTGAAGACCTGTGCCTGTGCTGTGCGCGGCATGTGGGGACCTCCTGGTTTGACTCCCCTTTATCTCCTCACCTCTAGGTTCTCAGAGAGTGTTTGACTGTCTTTCAGCCTCTCCTTTTTCCTGGGGGCCATCCCTTTCCTCGGGGTGGACATTCCTGGTGTTGGTCCTGGGTAGTCTGCATGTCCGCTGAGGGACCTCTGTGCAGCCGGTCGCTGGACAGCTGTGGTTTCTGACCAGCCCACTGAGAAGTGGTTGTGGGTCCACCCCAACCAGCCCTCAAACCTGGACCCTAAGTCTCAGTGAAGGCCTGGTCCTTTGACCCTGACCTTCAGTGCTCTGGGTCATCAGGCCGGCCTGTCTGGGGGGCTGCCTCCGTGTGGCCCTCTGCCTTAGGCTGGCCTCTGGGTTGGCCTGTAGCAGGTGCTGTCACACTTCCTGCTGCTGCCCACCCCCGGAACCCTTTGTGCTGTCCCCGTGATTTTCAGGTCAAGTGCATGTGCCCAGTTTGCGGGCGGCACCCACCTGCAGAGGGTGTGTGCTGCCTTTGCAGCCCGGGGCCTCCTTTAGTGCTCTGACCCCTCACTGTGGCCCTTACCCTGTGTGTTGTTTTTAGGTGTGTTAAAATTGGTGGTTGTGGAATTCTGGCTCGACTTGGCCCACAGGTTGGGCGGCCGCCCTTGGCTTTGCATTCTTGTGTGTCCCTGCTCCGCGTCCACCCTGCATGCTCGCGCCTCTTTGATCTCTGACTCCAGCTCTGGAGAAGTGCCTGTGACTTTGTCATTCAGGGCATTCGATTCTGAAATAGCTGACAGTCTCCTTGAGAATTCCCCGGACCACCTCAGTCCTCTGCTTTTCCATGTGTGCCACTCCAGGTCTATTTAAAAATTTCTTTCTTTCTTGTATTTCAGCGTTTGTTTTCAATTGCTACCAGTAAAAACAGTACTATTTTAAGCCTTTCCAGTAGTAAATATTTATTTTAAAAACTAAATATTAGCTCTTTGTACACCAGGCTAAGAAATCACAGTTTGTCTCCCGTGGGTCAAAGGTTTCCACTGCAAAAACAGCCTCTGGCTTGCTTCTGGACACACCTGTGTCACAGGCAGAGCTTGCGAAGTTTCACAGACAGAGCCTTACCCGCCCACTCCTGCTGGCACACTAGGTTTTTGAGTACACCCTCCATTGAGAAATGTAGATATTGCTCCAAACATGTGCTACTAGAATGAGTTTTTGTTCTAGCATCAAGCAGCGTAGCCAGGGTGCCTGGGACCACATCACCACCTGCCCGTCTGTGCTGAGGGGCCCCTGTGCACGCCTTTTTTGCCTGGTCTAGGTTAGTGCGTTCTTGCTCATTTCTAAAGGTGTTGTCACTAATGTGCTATAAACATTTTCCATTAAGTGAACTTAGAAAGTGCTCTTTGTGAACTAAAGGTCTGGTAGTAACAGGATAATTCTATCTGCAAATGCAGTTTTGGAGAATCAGACACAGTTGGGCAGTAGAAACGGCTAGCATAGCTCGGGAGGTCTTTCTGCTGTCAGGTGTCTGAAGCACGCGGGTGCCCCCTCGCCCAGTGGAGGCTGCAGGGGCGGCTCCCCACACCCTGACCTGCCCTTGTCTCAGCAGGCGGGAGCAAACATCGACAGCTGCTCAGAGGACCAGAGGACCCCGCTGATGGAGGCGGCAGAGAACAACCACCTGGACGCGGTCAAGTACCTCATTAAGGCTGGGGCCCTCGTGGACCCTAAGGTACGTGCGCGCTGGCCGCTGGCGGGGCCGCCTCTGCCTTGTGGGCGCTTCCCATTGCCGCCTACGGCCTCCTTGTTGGAGGGCTGCGGGACGTGCCCCCACGCTCGGGAAGCACTCGGTTTCCCGGTGGCTAGTGTGTTGTGTGTCCACCATCCGGTGAGCATGGCCTCTCCTGCGCCTGACAGCAGACCGCAGTGAGGAGCTGCGTGCAGGGGTTGGCAGCCCTCCATTGGCGCAGACCAGGTCTTCCACCTGGTCCAGTTAGGCAAAAAGACAGGAAAAAGGCATCCAGATTGCAAAGGAAGAAGCAAAGTGGTCTCTGTTCAGACGATAGCATCTGATACGTGACAACCCTAAAGAATCCACAAAAAAACTTGTTAGAACTCGTAAGTTCATGCTGCAAAGTTGGAAGACACAGAAAATACACAGAAGATCAGTACAGAAAAGTCACTTGTATTTCTTTACACTTGTTGATGAACGATCCCAAAAGGCAATTAAGAAAATACTTCCATTTGTAATAGCATCAAAAAGAATGAAATACTTAGGGATAAACTTAATGAAGGAGGTGTTAATTGGACAAAAGTAGCCTTTTATATAGTCCCCCAAAAAGAGGGTTTATTGGGAAAAGAAAACAAAACCACCACAGCAGTGTGGGAACGCGCACCTTCCGGCTGGCCACCCACATGCAAATGAGAGCAATCTCCCAAGATGGTCCCCAATATACCCCCCTCCCCAGGAAGTTAGAACCGTAAAGTTTAACAGGAAGTCGGGGACTAGAGAGTAACAGGAAGCCCAGCTCCAGCCATAGACCTCCCAACTCCCTGGTCAATTTCCTTCAAGTGCCGGTTGGCTTTTATCAGATGCAAAAGTCTAGTACGCAGAAAACTACCAAATGTTGCAGAAGGACGTTAGAGAAGACACAAGTGAATGAAAAGACTCCTGTATTTGTGGATTGGAAGACTTAATGTTGTTAAGATGTCAGTGCCACCATAAGCCACCTACAGGGTCAATGCAAGCCCTTCAAAATCTCAATGCCATTTTTCACAGATACAGAAAAGCACATCCTAGAATTTGTGTGGAATCTCAAGGGACCCCGAACAGCCCAAACACTCTTGGCAAGAGAAGGTCACACCTGGAGGACTTCCTGGGTGCTGGCACGGGACAGACACGCAGACCATGGACTACAACTGAGCGCAGAATGAACCGCAGTGTATCACACGAGCTTCAGCAAGAGCGCCAGGACCACCCCGTGGGGAAAGGACCGTCTTTTCAACAAACGGTGGTAGGAAAACTGGATCTCCACATGCAAAAGCATAAAGTTGGGCCCTTTCCTCACACTGTATTCAAGAATTAATTCGAAATGGATCAAAGACCTCAACTTAAGAACTAAAACCATAAAACTCTTAGAAGAAAAGAGAGAAAAATCTTTATGACATTGGATTTGGCAGTGATTTATTTGATATGACACCAAAAGTACAGGCAAAAGAAAAAATGGATAAAGTAAACTTCATCAAAATGAAAAGCTTGTGCAGGAGGGTGAAATGATAACCACAGAGTGGGAGAAATACTCATAAATGCTCTGAGAGGGTATTACCGTCCAGAATAAACATGTAAAGAACTGACACTCAGGAACCCAAAGGTGGCCCAATTAGAAAAGGGGCAGAGTGAGTAGCCATCTGCCCATGGAAAGATGCCCAACACCACGAGTCTTCAGGGAAACGCAGAGCAAACCCAGTCAGACACCACTCACAACCTTTAGGGCTGCCATTACCTCAGAGGCCGAGTGAGGAGTGGCAAACGTGTGGTGAAACTGGGACCCTCCCACGTGGCTGGTGGGAGTGTAAGTGCTGTGGACAGTATACGGCTTTTTGCTTTGTCAGAAAGTTAAACACAGAATTACCACATGACCTAGTCACTCCAATCCTAGGTTTGTATGGAAAGAAACTGAAAACAGGACCCTAACAGATGTGTGTACCCCACGTCCACAGCAGTGTGGTTCACAGCAGCCAAGGGGTTTAACACCCCCAGTGTCCATTGAGGGGAGATGGGTAACCCAAACGGGGTCCCTCCACACAGTGGAATGTCACTGAGCCCTGAAAGGGAAGGAGGTCCTGCCACCTGCCACCATGTGGATGAGAACCTCAGTGTGACAGGAACCAGTCACAGAAGGAGAAGCCCTGTAGGCGTCCCCTCAGGCAAAGGACCTGGAGGAGGCAAATGGAGGGAGGAAGCAGATGAGAGATGGGGGGGGGGGGGCTAGTGCCTGATGGTTCCCGTTGTCTGGGGTGCTGAGAGGTTTTGGGAGCAGATACGTGGTGATGGCTGTACAACATGGGAAACATAATTAATGCCACTGAATTGTACACTTAAAATGGTTCAAATAGCAAATGGTACGTTATATCTACTGTGTAAAACCATAAAAACCTAAGGAGCATCTTACAGTCTTTCCCATTAGTATTTTCGTATTTTTTCCAACGAAAAAGTGATCATACTGTTCACACTAATTTATACTCCTTGTCTCATCAAATTAAATTCTGTTTTCTGTGTCGTTAAACATTCTTGTAAGTGGCAGCATTCTGTTTCACGATGTAATCACATCGGTTTTAGTCAGATTTGCTTAATGTTCAATCCTTAAGTTATTTTCAGTTTTCTTATGCTCAGTGCTTCAGCAGATACCTTCGTAACTTCGTCTTCGCATGTGGGATTCCCTTAGGGCAGATTTCTGGGACAAAGTATGCCATCCTTTTTCAGACTTCTGATACTTCTTTCTGAATTGCACCCAGGAATGTGGGAGCACCCTCCCCCATACTCTTCCCCAGTGCTAGCTAGCTATTTATTTATCTATTTTTTTACTATTTTAATTTGCTTCTTTTCAAGTGAACTTTTTTGTATCTAGTTGTTCCCATAAGCTATGAGTATTTTTCAAGGTTGTATTTAGTCCTTTGCTGTTTTTTTGTTTGTTTGTTTGTGTGTTTTTTTTGGTGGTGTTTGAGATCTGGAAACCTCTACTTTTCCTGTAAATATCTTCTGTAACTGTTAGATAAGTGTTATTAATCCTCTCAGTTGTGATGGGGGAAGTCTGCATTTGGGTATGATTCCCCAACCTCACCGCAGGAGCTGATACTCCAGCCGCGTGCCACCAAGGAGGCAGGAGGTCAGTGCTCAGGGCTTCACAGGAGCGTCTGGAAACAACTGGCACTGGCTGGGCAGGCTTGGGGAAGAAGTGGTGGTTGTGGGGCGGCCGGCATCTGACGTGGACGACTTGTGGGGGTGGGCAGGAGGAAGAGGGTCAGTGAACTTGCAAACCCATCATAGAAACTTTAGTCTGAAAGCGGATTGTAGGACAGTATCAAACTGTCTCGTGTGTAACTGGGGTCGCAGAAAGAGAAGAGACAGAAAAACTAGTAGGAAACAATACATTGAAGAAAAAAAAATGGCTGCATGTTTCCCAAATCTGGTGAAAACCTACAGAACCAACTTAGTCAGTAAACGCCCAGCTGGATAAACACAAAAGAATACACAACTAAATACATCATGCCTAAATATTGAAAACCACAAGTAAAGAGAAAACCTTACAAGCAGCCAGCGAAAAACACCATATTACACACAGGCAAACAGCATCACGAAAAACTGCCAAGTTCTCATCTGAAACAGTGGAGGCCAAAGAGTGATATTTTTATTGTCAGCCGAGAAGGCTATACCTAGTAAAAGGTAACCTTCAAAAAAATAACTGAAATAAAACATTTTCAGATAAACAGTAGCTGAGCAGATGGATTTATGAGCAGGTTTATACTCAGGAGAGGTCTGAAGCTGCAGGAGGAAAACGCAGGAACAATGGGAAGCCCCAGAATGGTAAATAACAAAGACTCTTGTTTTCTTTAAATTTCTTTGAAGAAAAAAGGCTATTTAATGGGAAGATAATACCGTTATAAGGTGGAGTTTTTATGAATTCAGAAGTGAAATACCGTTGACCCTTGAACAGTGGGGGATTGGGGCGCCCAATCCTGCACAGTAGAAGATGGGCGTGTAACTTCTGACTGCCCCAAAATGTACCCACAGTCCTCAGGTCCACGGGGGATTCAATCCAGGGTCCCCGCAGATACCGAAACCCAGGGATGCTTACATCCCCTGAAGGAAATGGTGTAGAACTATACCTACAGTCAGCCCTCATCCATGGATTCCCAACCACGATTGAAAACACTTTTCCATCCGGGATTGATGGGATCTGAAGGTGCAAACGGGGATGTGGAAGGCTGGCTGTATGTGTATTGGCAAAATCCCTCTCATGTATGAATGGACCCACAAAATTCAAACCCATGCTCAAGGGTCAGCTGCATGTGACAGTAGCTGGAGGAAGGCAGCAGTACATGGACCTTGGCTGTTGTCAGGTTGTTTGTTTCTGTTGCGGGAGGTGATAAGTGCTAATCTGCTACGTAGACTGATACACATGAATGTTGTCATTTATGACATAATTTAAACTCTTGCTTTAAGGAAAACTTTTAAAAAGCTAGTTGAGGGGGCGACCGGATGGCTCCTTTGGTTAGAGCGCGAGCTCTGAACAACAGGGTTGAGGGTTCGATTACCACTTGGGAAGGTGGGCTGCGCCCCCTGCAACTAAAGATTGAAAACGGTGACTGGACTTGGAGCTGAGCTGCGCCCTCCACAACTAGACTGAAGGACAGTGACTTGGAGCTGATGAAGAAACACACTGTTCTCCCCGCCCCCCCAAAAAAGCTAGTAGAGGAAGTAAAATGGAACCCTGAAAGGTATCTGTTTAACTGAAAGGCAGGAAAAGATGGGTAAAAACAGATGGGGCAGGTGGCAAGGTGATGCATTTAAATCTGAGCATGTCCACAATTACATTAAATATGAAAAGACTGAATTTGCTGATAAAAGGCAGAATTTTGAGTAGATAAGAAGGCAGAACCAACTATGTTAATGAAGCTAAACTCACATTAAGTCCGAGGGGGATCAAAGGATATGGGGGCACTTAGATAAAAAAACACATTTATTACAGTAACAGACACATTGCCATTAACCCCCTCAGAGTCTTCCCCTCGCTTCCAGCACATGTCCCATCGTTGATCCTGCCACTTTCTGAAGCAGTTCTGGAAGTCCTCTTTACTGATTGTCTTTAGTTGCACTGTCATGGCTGCCTCGACGTCCTGAATCGTTTTGACTTTGGGGAAGAGCCAGAAGTTGCACGGAGCCAGACTCAGTGAATAAGGTGGATGAGGACACACCGTAATGTTTTTATTTGACAGAAATTGCTGTATCCCAGAAGCGATGTGTGACACGGAACGTAGCTGTGATGGGGTTAATGGCAATGTGTCTAATACTGCAATAAATTTTTTAATGTACATTCAATTTAATGTACAATAAAATACATTCACTGTTTTTCAATCACACCTCCTATAAAACACGGGCGGAAGGAAAAAGGACAGTGAACAAATATGCAGATGCTAAATGTGAAAATGGAATGTAAAAGGGGAAACCACGATGCTCGTGCAGTTAAGAGGGAAGGTTATCTCTGCGACCCCAGCACAGGGAGTTTTATCAGCAAGATACAGGACAGTGGGAGTGAGTGGTCAGCTCAGGTGCATTGTCAGTGAGACCTCACGGTCAGCAAAGATGCCACAGAGCACACGAAAGGCTGCAGGTTGGGGATGAGCTCGCAACACTGGCAGAGGATTAATACCCCATAATATAAAGAACCCCTACAAGTAAAACTAGAGGACTTGGAAGAAAAATGGGCTGAGACTGAACACGCAGTTCCCAGCAAGAAGGATGGGTGACCGACACCTGAAGATGCCCGGCCTCTCAGATGCCAGTGAGACCACGTGGGAGCACCGGGCCCCAGGAGGTCGGCAGTGCACCAGCCCTCCTGTGTCACCAGTGGTCCGTGTGTGCATGCCACGGTCTGCACCGCCAGCAGCAGGTTCAGAAAACCCAAATGTTCTGCAGCCAGGAATGCCAGCAGGGAGCACGCCCACATCAGGGTGGTAGCCCAGTGCTGTACCCACCTGCAGAGATGCACTGCAGCCCCAGGTCACCGAGGTGGGGGGGCCCCAGGGTACAGAGTGGTCCTTTAGGTGCAAGACGGTCAAGATGCAGCCGAACGTGAACTTGAACTGGAGAGTGATTGCCTCTGAGTGGGGAGGAATCGGTGGGCCTGGGTGTTGGGGGTGCCCTGAAATGGTGGGTCGTGTGGTCCTGGATACCCCATAACGCCCCGGTGGGTGAAGGCTACCCCACTCTTTGCCATGTCTTTCTGTCCTCTTGAGTGAAGGACCCTCCATCCCCAACCTGTGCTGCTGCTCCTCTTCCAGGAAGCCCTCCCAGCTCAGGGCCGCACCTTTGCCTGGTATCTCCTCAGCCTCTCCCTGCTCCTACCTCGTGTCCCAGCTCGGGGCACCTGTGGCCAGAGGCACATGCTCTTGCCAGGCAAGAATGGTCCCATCTGTCTGTGTGTGTCTGCTTGGTGTGTCAGATCCACACCCCAGACGTGCAGTGCACCTGTCCGTTTCCCTGTCCTTGGGGCTGTCCTCTTGTGTTTGGGGTGCTGTCAGACTGTACCTGTTCTAGTGATCAAGATACTTGAAAATACAGCAAACCTTCAAACCAACAACCGTATATTTTGTATTTACAATAACATTAATCGTGTAAGTGCCAGTACTATGGTTCGAGTGTGGGCTTTCGAGAAAAAAGTGGGTTTACCGATGAACTTCAGGTTGGTTCGAAGTGTTTGATGATGTGTGATCAAATCTGGGATTCCTGCTGTGAGAATAGAAACAGGGAGAGAAAGCGAGTAATGGGAATGGCCAACAGAGACAGGAATGCAGGAGCAAAGCCAAGAGACACCCGTGGGAGGCGAGGCCCCTCGAGGTGTGGGCAAGGTTGGAGCTGAGCCTGGCTGTGTCAGCTGGGCTGGGGGTGTCCCGGCCCCCCAGGGTCCCCGGGTCTGACCACTCCCTGGGTGGGTGGCTTGGGTGGCTTTTGTTTTGTTTTGAGGTAGTTCAGTGACTGGGATATATTTAGTGTCCTTAAGGAAATAGAACTGAAAGCTGACCAGGTGTGCCTGGTGGCCGGTCAGCGCCCAGACTTGTGGGGCTGCAGGACCAGCCTGTCCCATTCTGGGTCCCTGCTCTTCTGGGCCCCTTGTTATTTTTAATTTCTGTGGACAGCGATTGTGGGGTCACGAGCACCATGGTCAGTGTGCCCTGGAGACCACTGACTCCTGGGCACTGTGGAGGGACCGGCCACTGCACACGGCCACGGCCCGCAGCACGTCTGCACTGTGGGGGTGGGGCAGGGACGGGGGAAGTCCTGCACATGTGTCTGGAAAGCGAGGGCACCTGGCCACGCGAGGCCCAGCCCCATGACCGTCAGGAGCTGGGGCTCAAGACCCATGGACGGGTCGAAGACTGCAGCTCAAGCCCGATGGACGGGGTAAGAACTGCAGCTGAGTGACCTCACGAAGGGACCCCTTCTCCAATGTGTGGCAGCTCCCTTGTGGTCACTCACTCGGCCTGGCACGCCTTCAGTCATGCTGTTTCTCAGGACTTCAATGGTGTTTGTGTTGCAGGATGCAGAGGGCTCCACCTGTTTGCACCTGGCGGCCAAGAAAGGCCATTATGATGTGGTTCAGTATCTGCTTTCGAATGGACAGATGGATGTCAACTGTCAGGTAAAGCCACACCCGTCACCCACCAGACACGGTTCTCCTTTGTAGCAGTCCCACCCCCCCCCACCCCCACCCCGCGAGGCCCTGGGAGGCCTGGCCTCACCCACCGGCTATCTGTAGGCTCACACCTGTGGTTGCCTCTGCACGCTGCCTATCCGGAAGCTTCTCCTGGGCTGTCCGTCTGAACCGCTCCCACCCCCTCCCGGCCAGCGTTCAGATGTTGCCACCTGAGTGGGCCCCCCTGCACTTCTGGTGGCACCCTATCTTCCCTCCTATCACTTGTCATTGTCCAATATTCCACTTCTTTCCCTGTGTGTTTGCTTATCTTCTGCCTGTCTCTGCCCTCTGTCAGGGCCATTTTGTGTGGCATGTAGTGCTTGGCACCAGGGAGGTCTCTGTGTGTCAGCTGAGTGATTGGGGAAAGCGGAAGGCTCTTCCTTCCCAGTCACCTTGGCCCCTCTCACTGGCCTGGGCCCCTCCCGTGGTCCCGCCTTCTCACTGTGTCCCCACCCAGTCTTCATGGCCCCACCCGCCCACCAGGACCTGCTCAACGGACGCATCTTTCCTTGCTCTGCCCTATCCTGTCGCTCAGTTGCGCGTGCCAGCCCAGCTCCCCAGGGGACACGGAGCTCACCCTGGTGTGGCTTGTGACCCACCTCTGCTCTTAAGGGGTCACAGGCTGGAGCCCCTTTCATTTTTCATTTCCCATTTAGTCGGGTTTTGTGAGTTGTCCACCCAGGCTGGGCTGGCTCCAGGTGGACTTATGTCATCACGCTGTGTCCCAGTGCCTGGGCAGTGCCCACAGTCAGCCTGCAGGGGCAGTGTCGCTTTAGTGATGGAGGCTGCGATGTGCCAAAAGCCGTGCCCACGGCGTTTGAAGGGCGAGCGTCTCCTGCAGGCTGGAGCTGGCCGTGTGAGCCTCACTTCCTGAAGAGCCGTGTTTTCCTGGTTTACATGACCCAGCTGGGACCCTGAGCAAGGGGACGGGCCAGGGTGGGTGGTAGGAGGCCCACGGTCAGCACACATTCGGCCCCACAGCTGGAGTCAGCTGGGGCAGCCCTCTGCTCCCTGCCGGGCAAGAAGACGGGCACTTTGCACGGCCCGTTAGCCCCGCCCCGACGTCTGTCCGTCTGTCCTCACTCCTTGTCTGACATGCTTGCTTCGTGCTTGGAGCCTGTGTCACTGGGACCAAAAGGATCAGTGGACACCATCTCTGCTGGTGTCGGGGGTCGGGTCTGGTGTGCAGCATTTTCGGGTGGTTTCCTCATGTGATTCCATCAGGTGTACGCAGGTGGGCCGTGTGTTGGTGGTGCCGCCTAGCGGGCTGGAGGGATCGCCCCGGTAGGGCAGAGGTTCAGAGGTCAGCGTGGTGGTCCCGGCTCTGTCCTGCCCTTGCCGAGATGCCTGGGGCAGCCCTCCGAGCCTTGGCTTCCTCAGCACAGGACTGGGCTTGGCTCCCACCACCCCAGCTGCCCCGTAGGCCCCAGGGACATTTTCTTGATGCCAGTTGCCTCTGGGAGCTGTGATCGACTTTTGCTTCTTTCCCTTGAAATTAGGATGATGGCGGCTGGACGCCCATGATTTGGGCCACGGAGTACAAGCACGTGGAGCTGGTGAAGCTGCTGCTGTCCAAAGGCTCGGACATCAACATCCGGGACAATGTGAGTGTCCTCGCTGCCATCGGTCACCAGGTCCGGGGAGGTTGGGGTGGCTGCTAAAGGCCCTTTGTCACCCCTGCTGTGGCACTGACCACCTCCCGTCGTGTCGTCAGCCCCGTGGACCCGGTGTGGTTCTGGTTGTGTCATCAGCTGACTGCTGGATGCACCTTGGGCTGGGCCTTGACGGGCCACAGCGCTGGCGGCCTCGTCGTGCTCGCGGCCCAGGAGCCTCGGGGCACACCCCCCACGTGAGCAGGTGCCGCTGTGGCCACTGGCTCTTACACAGCAGCTGCCTTGGAAGGAAAGAAGGGGCCTGGCTGACGTATTATGGTTTTCTGGATTGTGACTTAAGATACCGCACTGATGGTTGGTTTTAGGGCAAATTTGTTTTCCCAGAAAATGGGGTTTGGGGCCAAGGCGAGAGCACCCAGCTGTGCCTCTGGGAACTCCCTTCAGCCCTGTGCTTGGTGACTGCGGTGACTTGGGGTACAGGGGTGTTTCTTAGAAGGTCTTCAGAGATCCGTAGGATCAGTGGGGGCCTGGGCAGTGCCCTGCTCTAGCTAAGCCTGCATCGCCTGCCAGACAGGGATGGGGCTTCCAGGACACAGACAGACACGGTGTGGCCTGTGCAGCTGTATCCACTTCTACAGTCACCAGAGCCTTGAGTGGGAAATCTAGCCACAAACTCACTACGTTGATAAGCACTAAGGAAGCAGACTCAACACTGAGATCCGAGCTCCAGAGCTCAGCAGACACTGTCAGTGCTGAGCCCAGTGTTCCAACTAGGACGGGGGTGTCGCAGTTCTGAGCCGGAGCGACGGGCTCTCAAGACTGCCATTTGGAGAGGATGTGAGCAGGGGACACTGACGGGCATTCACGGTGGCTGCTGCTCAGGTCCCTGAGCGTCAGGGCCCAGCCAGTCCTGGGGCGCCAGTGCTTCTGCTGGATCCATCAGAGCCGGCCGGTAGGACGATGGCCGTAGTGAGAGGTGCTGTGAGCTGCGCAGCCCTGGGGACATGGAGTGGTGAAGAAGATAGGCCGGGAGGGATGTGGCCCAGTGCAGTGTGGCTGCCGCACATAGGCGGCTGCTGTGGGGTCCTGGACATGCCGTGAATTGCCCCTTGATAGGGGTGCCGTGGTCAGAGCAGGTGCCCCCCATGCTATGGCCCTGCAGTGTCCGGAGCATGTCGTGTGCTGCCACTGGTTCTGACGAGTGGGAGGCGTTGATTACATTGTGTGTTGGTTATTTATACAATGAAACAGCATTACTTATTTTAACAGCTCCATTGGTATAGCGCTGGTAGCTCGCACTACTTAAAAGGGACAGTTAGGAAAGTTGTGACCTTGGAAACCACTGAGACCCCCGAGTTTCCTCCTTCTGCTTGTGGCTCCACTCTGTGTGTGTGTGTGGGGGGGACTCGGTGGCTTGTCTGCTCTTTCGTGACGGGGCCCAGATGCTGTGGGCAGGCCTCGGTGGGCATCATTGCCTTGAGTGTCGGTGGCTCCGTCCATCTTGCCACGTGACCCGCCCCTGCCAAGGGCACCTGGCTTCTCTGGTTCAGGCCGCCCTGAGCGCTCAGGCCAGGCCGTTGCATGCCACCTGTGCCGTGTACGTGAGCCTTTTAGGGAGCTGCCAAAGTGCTCTCCAAAGTGCCCGTTCCAGCTCCGAGTGCTGCCCACCACGTCCCCAGCTCGCGGCTGGTCGCCTTTGTCTTCGTGGGGAAGCATCTGTGCAGACCTGCCCGTTTGTCATCGGGCTGCCATTTCCTGATCTTGCGTGGTGGGAGTTGTGTGTATTCTGGATGCAGGTCCTTTGTCACATGTGCGTCCCACACTCTACCAGCCGTTTCTTGAGGAGCAGATGTTTCCAATTGTGGTGAAGTGCTCTGTGGATCACGCTCCTGGGGTTCTGCACCAGGATCACCCCCAGTCGAGACCCCAGAGGCCGTCTCACATGTTCCTTGCAGTTTGGGTGTGGCTGTTTGCATGCATGTGAGCTGCTGTTTCTCTGTGCGTGGAGGTCCTGTTGTCCCAGCACCATTTGTTGGAAAGCCACGCTCTGTCCATGAAATGGACTCTGCCCCTTGTCAGCAGTCAACTGTTTGGGGGTCAGTCCTGGGCTCTGTCCTCGGTGCCATCGACCTCTGTGTGCCTTGGTAAGAGCAGCGTTGCAGCAGCACGAGAACCTTGTGTGGCCTGTGCCCTTTATGTACACGCGTGTTCCACACCCCACGGTGCGCTGCTGCTCGGTCCAGTCGATGACCTGAAAAGATGGTGACAAGCGTCTCCTATACCGACCCCCGTGCACTGTGTCCCCGTCTGCGTTTGCTTATCCGTGTCCGTGTCCTCGTGCTTTTCTGGCTTCCAGAACTTCCCCGCTGGGCTGTCACCAGGGCTCCTTCAGCTCCCGGCCCCTGCCCGTCCTCGTCCTGCCTTCGCTGCTGGGGGTAGAAGCCGGTCCTCTGAGTGCTGTAGACACAGGAGCCGTCCTCAGGGGCACCCCTGTCCTTGTTTTTCTGTGTGAAGCCGTCGTTTTCCTTTTGGCTGCTTTTAGGGTAACATTTCCTTGGTCCCTAAACGTGAGCAGTGTTGCTTTTCCGTGTACTTGGGGTTCATTGAGCTTGGGTCTGCTGGTTCACAATTCTGTCAGACTTGGAAATGTGGCAGTCTGTCCTTTCCAGCCCCTCTCCTGCCCGCCCCCCACGTCACAACGCCCCCAGTTCCACGCCTGTCGGGCGGCTGACGTCCCACAGCTCTCCAAAGTGCTTCCATTTTTCTAAAATTGCTTTCTCACTTTGCATTTAAGTTTAGCTGGTTTTCTTGCTAGGGCTTCAAGCTCACCAATCCTTTCTTTTACAATGTCTGGTCGCTATTAATCCTACCGGGTGTGTTTTCACGTCAGACTTAGTTTTCAGCTCTACATGGTCTGTTTGGGTCTTTTTAGTATTTTTTGAAATGGGCTCTAACCCTTGGAGCGTGTGGAAAACAGTTGTGCCAACTGTCATGACCACCTCGTTTGCTAATCTACAGTTTCTGTCAGTGCTGGGTTTGGTTGGTTGGTTTTACTCCCCATTTTGTGTCGTGTTTCCTGCTGCTCTGCGCGTCTGGTCACCTTGGGCTGCACCTGGACGTTGTGACCTACCTGCTGTTGTGTCGACGTTCCTGAGCTGCCCAGACCCTTGTCTGGGTGCAGCAAGACACCAGGGAGCACTCTGACCTTTTGTTTTCCTTCCAGGTGAGGTAGGCCGGTCCGAGCAGGTTTCAGCCTGGGGCTGGGCATTCCTCCTGTGTGTCCATCCCTCTGGACGTCCGGGTGGCCCTGCTCTGGTCTGCACAGACTGCTTTCCCCGCCCCACAGCCTGCTCTGCGACCCTGGCTGCCTCGGCCCCACTCTCAGCTCCTGTCTCAGGGCTCCTCCTGGTCCCGCCCTGCCAGGGCCTGGACCTGGGGACAGTGAGCAGGTGGGTGCAGGCCTCTGTGCATCTCAGGGAGGCCGCGCCTCGGGGCCTGACGTCCAGTGCTGGGAAAAGCGTGACTGCACACATGTTCATTATTTTGTTTTCCGCTTCGGTTCTGTCGGCTGGGAGGGCAAACCCAGTCTGATCCCTGTCGCCCATCCTTGCTAGAAGCAGAAGCGCCTCTTTTCTCAGGCATGTGGGCCAGGCCTGTCGTAACGGAGCAGGTGGACCTCAGGAAGGCGCGGGGATTACCTGTCCGCGATGGGTGAGCTTGGGGGCAAGGCGGTCTCAGTACTACGGTCCTGGTTATGAGATGACAGGTCATCCTGCTGAAGGAGAGAGAAGCGGCCCGGAGGAAGCAAGATGCTTTATGCTCAGGAGCTCGCGTGCGGGGCGATGGAGCCAGGAGCAGCGGTGAGGGGAGCTGCTCAGTGACGTCGGGATAGGGAGCCCTCAGGCTGCGGCCTTTCAGAAAACACCATCGCTGACGGGCCGCTCTCCGTGTGCGCTGGAGCCTGCGCCTGGGTGGCGGGGTGGGCAGGACCACAGGGACACGGGAGCACTCTGTGTCCACCCTGCTTTTCTCTAAGCTCTCTGAGCTGCGGGCGACGCCTGTACTGAGGGCGTGGAGGTCGGGCGCAGTCTAAGCGCCGCCGTGTGGGGCCCGCGTGGGGGAGGGGTGGTGGGCCAGCTGGGTGCCCGGCGAGACTTGGTCATGGCACCTCTGAAAACGTGGGCGGTTCCTGCGGGGCACAGAGCACTCGGGGCGTCCGGGCTTTGACCAAGCAGCCCCCCAACCCCACCCCCGCCGGGGTTAGGCCTGGGCTGCTCAGAAAGGAAAGGCACCAACACGTCTCATCCTGCGGCTGCCTCACTAGCTCGCCCAGGGGAGCAGGGTGCACCCCGGCCCCAGAACCAGTTGGCCACGTGCTGCTCTTTGTCCCCAGTGTAGCAGATGACGTGTATTGTCCTGATCTGTGCTGACAGACAGTCTGGTCCAGTCGGCAGTTCTTGTGCTTATGTTTTCTCTCCATCTTTTATTTCAGGTCATTTGCTTTTTTTTTGTTTTCCTATCCTCTGCACATTGGTTTTTTCCAAAATTGTAGTGTTCTGATAAACTTACTATTAAAATTATAAATCATATATATTTTACACATGGCACACCTATTTTTCTATTTTTTTTAATGTTTCTTTTTACAGAGGCTCATACGGCACAAAGTCAATTTTTACTGTAACCAAATTTGTCCATCTTTTCCAAATCTTACACAAGTATTATCCTAGTCTGCGATGAGCTGTTCCAAAGTGAATATATTTTTTAAAAACAGGTAAAGAAAAGCACCTCCCAACGTTGGTTAACCTGTTGTGTTTGGGGTGCACTAATCCCAATAATTTTTACAATGAAAGTGAAGCAGGTGGGACGTGCCCTGGGGTCTCAGAGCCTCTGTCCTGTGCAGGAAGAGAACATTTGCCTGCACTGGGCGGCCTTCTCGGGCTGCGTGGACATAGCTGAGATCCTGCTGGCCGCCAAGTGCGACCTCCACGCTGTGAACATCCACGGAGACTCGCCCCTGCACATCGCCGCCCGGGAGGACCGCTACGCCTGCGTCGTGTGAGTGGCTTTGCCATAGGTCCCCGCGATGCTCCTGGGCTGGGGTGCCAGGTGCCCAGGTCCTCTGAAGGGGCCCATTCTGCTAGCAGGCCTTTCCCGTCCCACGCCTGCGATCAGTGTGGGTAGTGGTATTTAGGGGGGATCGTGGTCAAACGTGGGGATGAGTCCCGCCCTGACGCCCCTGCAGAGGGAGAGGGGCAGCCCCACTCTGGCAGCCCAGTGGGAGCAGCAGGACGGCTGGAGGTGTGGGCACTGGCCGCTCGGAGCCCTTTGCACCCTTGAGGACTTTGTCCCACGTCACTCACACTTGGGTCGATCAGGGTCCTCTGTGCTCTGCTGCAGTGACCCCGCCTCCCCTGGAAAAGAGGGTGACCCCTGCAGTGGGGTGCGCGCCCTCTCAGATTTGGGCCTCAGCAGCAGGTGTGCGGGGGAGGGAGGCCCCTGGGCAGGGCCGGCAGGGACGGGTCAGGCCTCGCGGTGCCTGCCGTGTACGTGGCTGCGGGGTTGCGTGGTCATATCATTGCAGCCCTTTCCATTCGAGGGCACATTTGAGTGGAAAAGCCACAGACAGTCAAATACCATTCCTCGTGCCTTTCACTCTTCCTGCCAAGAAAACTGAGATGAGCTGCCAGGAAATGCGGGAGGGTCAGGAAGTGTGTTCTCGGGGCGTTTCGGCCGGGCTCCTGAAGCAGCGGGCCGCAGGCTTAAGTACAGAGCGAGTGGCATGTCCTCTTCGTCTGTGTCGCCTGTAGTGGCTTCATACACCCGTCTCATGGCTCTCAAATTAAGACCTGAATGTTCTGTTGGCTTGCATTTTTCCTTTTAGCCTCTTTCTCTCTCGGGATTCAGATGTGAACTTGAAAAACAAGGAGGGAGAGACGCCCCTGCAGTGTGCCAGCCTCAACTCTCAGGTGTGGGACGCGCTGCAGATGAGCAAGGCACTTCGAGACGCAGCCCCAGACAGGCCTGTGCCCACGGAGAGGACGGTGAGCAGGTGAGGTGCCCCAGTCGCTGAGGAAGGGCGTCCGGGCCGGAGCGTGAGCGTCTGAGCTGTGACACCCGCCCTAGGCCGGTCCCGGTCAGGCAGCACTTGTCACAGGAAGGCGACGTCCCTTCTCCTGTGGCAGAGACATCGCTCGAGGCTACGAGCGGATCCCCATCCCCTGTGTGAACGCTGTGGACAGCGAGCCGAGCCCCAGCAACTACAAGTACGTGTCCCAGAACTGCGTGACGTCCCCCATGAGCATCGACAGAAACATCACCCACCTGCAGGTCAGCGGCCACCGCAGCCCGTCTGGGTGGGGACATGTGCGTGGGCTTCCCACCCGACAGCTGGAAGGCAGACACACATCCTCCCAGGGAGTGCAGCTACGTCCTGTGCAGGCTCCCTGACTCCAGACCAGCTACGAGCTGTCGCAGCTGCTGCGCCCGTGCCTGCAGCCTGTTTCTCCAGCACGGCGAGTCGGCCACGTACCGTCCATGTGCCCTCGACCCAGCTGTGGTTCTGGCCTGGCCTTTCCCATAGAGCGCCTCTTCCTGGGGCTGTGCCCCCCACCATCCCCCACTATCCCACCTCCCCCAGGTGTCCTCACCCAGCCCCTCCCGTGAGTTCTCAGCGTCCCAGTGGTCCAGCGGGCTCTTCTGCCCACACACTGTCACCTACACAGCCACACGCGCTCGGTGCCCTTGGGAACTGAGCAGAGAGATGCCGCCCCTCTGTCAGCAGGGGTCAGAGGGAAAGCCAGGTCTGAGGGTGGCTCGGGCCGAGGACCGGTGCAGGGCTCGGCTGTGCCCTCCTGGCACCCACCTGACGCCCTCCTTCCACCCTTCCCCAGTACTGCGTGTGCACCGACGACTGTTCCTCCAGCAACTGCATGTGCGGCCAGCTCAGCATGCGCTGCTGGTACGACCAGGTGAGACCCCTCCCCTGCGTGGTACCTGTGCTAAGGTGAAGCCGCCCTCATTCTCACCTGTCAGGTGAGCCAGGTGTGGGCGCCAGGTGGGAGGAGCGCCAGACGCCGGACATAGGAGGCTGGACTGAGGCAGGACCAGCAGGACGAGCCTGCAGGTATTGGGGTGGCCAGAGCTGGTGTCCGTGCGCCCAGCCTGGAGGCAGCTGAGATGAGGAGACCAGGGCTGTAGAGACCAGTGTCTAAGACCAGAACTCTGACCGTCCTTGGCATTGGGAGTTCAGCGGCCTGGCGGGGGCCGGAGCCAGGGTGTCCTGGGTGCAGAGGACACGGGCTGCAAGTGGGGGCCACAGGCAGACGCTCCTAGAGTCATCGTCACAGGAAAGGGCATGGGCGAGCGTGGGACGATGGCCTCGTATCCGGCCGTGTGTTCCGTAGAGCCTGGCCATGCCGAGAGGTGGCCAGACAAGCGCTTTTGAGTGTTGAGAGCAGACAGTGGGGCTCAGACTTGGCTTACACGTCTTGCTGCATCATCTGGTGGCTGTAGGACAAGACAGCAGGTGGCGGGGTCCCCCCAGGGCTGGGGATTGGCAGGGAAACACGGCCGTGCGTGCCGTGCGTGCTGCATGGCCTCACGAGGCAGAGAGGACGAGGGGGTGTGAGGGAGGCCGCCACATTGGAAGCCAGCGTGTTTGCATCAGTGCTGCAGTTGGTACAGTGTCACTGTCAGCTGAGCAGGCAGGTGTGGCGGGCCTTGCTAGGTCCTGATGGCCGTCTGTCCCCAGGACGGCCGGCTGCTGCCCGAGTTCAACATGGCCGAGCCGCCCCTGCTGTTCGAGTGCAACCATGCCTGCTCCTGCTGGAGGAGCTGTCGGAACCGCGTCGTGCAGAATGGCCTGCGGTGAGTGCCTGGGACCCTCTGCCACGACGGGCTTCTGGGGCCTGCACAAGCGGTGACGGCTGACTGCAAGCCCTCTGGCCTCTGGCGACCTTGTGAGTTGCTGTGATGACAGATGAGTGTTTCCAGCTCAGACCTGGGACTGAGACCAGAGAGGACAGCATGTTGGTGAAAGCAGCCGAGGGCCCAGGCCTGAGCCTGACACACGTGCCTGTGTCATCTTTGCACATGCAGCCGAGTCCTGTCCTGAGTGCCTGGGCCCCCTGAGTTTCTCTGCTATAAAACACCTTGAACTGCCTGGACCCTGCACTCCCCCTCCTCCTCAGCACCCCTGAGCACCCAGAGCCAGCCACTGGGTCCTGGGCCTGAGCCTGCCCTCCTGTGTGCCCAAGGGTTGGCAGACCTGAAGTTCCCACCGAGTTGCAGGGGACAGTGTGTGCCATGGCAGTGGGACTGAGCACCGCTTTCCGTGCTGTGGGTTTCTTGTTATTGGCAGCCCCCACGCTTCTACCTTCGTTTGGGGGTGAGGATGGACAAGCCCATCTCTAGTTCGGGCCACCGGGCACGCAGATGGGCAGGTGGGATGCCTGTGGCTCTGGGGCCTGGGAGGGTCACCCACCCGACCCAGGGACCACTCTGCGCCTGTGCTGGCCCACTGCCCGAGCTCACCTGCGCTGCAGCCGGGGCTCAGCAGAAGCATCAACCCCTTTGGGCCTTGCAGCAAGCAGCCCAGTGGCTCAGCCCAGACAGGCCCGAGTTACAGATGGGGAAACAGAGGCTGTTCCACGTGCTGACGGTCCGGCTGATCTCGGGCTTAAAGCCGTGGTGCCCCGGGGGTATAGTAGGAGTCGCCCCCAGAGATGTTCTGAGGCTTCCAGAAGGGCCAGCAGTGTTTGTTTCCTGCGCGTTGAGTGTTTTCTCGTGTCACGCGTGGTGCACTGTGCGGTGCCTGAGGTCTGGCCTGTTTGCAGGGCGAGGCTGCAGCTGTACCGGACAGAGAACATGGGCTGGGGCGTGCGGTCCCTCCAGGACATCCCCGCGGGCACCTTCGTCTGCGAGTAAGTGAGCGCCGGCCACCCGCTGCTGCCTCATCTGTCACCCCCCCACCCCCTGCGGGATGCCACCCAGTGGGCTGCCGAGGCCCTGCCATCCCAGGCCCCGCGGGTTCTCTGAAACCGGCTCACCCTTTGATTTTCTCCTTGTGCCTGCCCTCACCAGCTCACGACTCACGAGTGATGTCAGGGGGTGACCTCCTGGGTCCCTGGTCACATAGAGGGTTTCCGTGTCATCGTCCTCCGGGACTCACAGTTAAATTCCAGCTCAGTCACAGGCAGAGCCCTGCAGCGCGTTTGGCTACTGTTGTGGGCTGTATCACGGCTCCTGTGCTCTGCATCGTGGATGGTGACGCTGCTGGCCTCTCGCCCCCAGGTACGTGGGTGAGCTCATCTCCGACTCTGAGGCCGACGTCCGGGAAGAGGATTCATATCTGTTCGACCTCGACAACAAGGTATCGCCGAGGGTGGGTGCAGAGGGCGATTGTGACTGCACAGCGTGCTGTGTGTCTTGGCATGTTGTGTGTCCTGGGGGTGCGTGTGTCCTGGCGGGGCGTGTGTCCTGGCGGGGCGTATGTCCTGGTGGTGCGTGTGTCCTGGCGGGCCCTGAGCTGATACGTAGGCGTGCCTGTGGCTGACCAGTGTTTCCCTCTGTCCAGCGCGCCGGCCCCTTCTGTGCTCTGGGCTCAGACAGCGTCTTTGGTCAGGACCCCTGTCCTGGGAGGTCCCTGAGCTTGTAGAGCTCGCCTTGTATCAGAGCACAGGGTGGCGGGTACGTCACTCGGCCTCTCGTCCTGGCTGCACAGCCACTGCCAGGTGGGGTCCATGTGCATCCAGTGACTGTGGGAAGCAGGAGTGAGCCCAGCCCGGGGGGCAGGGGAGGGAGCGGCCACACCTGAACGGGGCAGCGTGTGTGCCGTGTCCTCGGCTGGCCTCCTGAGTGCTTCCGTGCAGTCGAGCACCCTGGTGTCCCCGGGGTGACCGAGCCCATTGTCACACTGCCATCCCCGACCACCAGGTTGGCTCCTTGATTCCTAAGTTGCCTGTTTCAGAAGCTTCCGGAGTTCCAGGCACTGCTGGTGGGAGCGATGTGGGGGTGGCGGTTCTCCTCTTGGGCACAGGCCTGCCCACCGTCCCCACCCCAGCTCTACCCCTGTCACCCAAGGGTCGGGGTTTGTGAGACGAGCTCTGCGCAGAGGAGGCGGTCGAGCCAGCCCTTGCCCACCGCCCTGGTGTGTGGACGCCCTGCCCCCGCGGTTTCCCCACTCCGTGTGTTTCTGGATGAGTGCCTCTCCCGCGACGTCCGGACGGCCAATGCTGTCCTCTGCTTCGTTACCTTCCTGGTGACAGTTCTTCTGTTGTAGTCCAGCTTGTCACTCGTTCTCGGTCCCCGGGGCTTTCTATCATGTCCCAGATTAAGTTTTTTCAGACCTGAGGCCTCGATATGCACCTGTGCTGCCCGGGGCTGCGCTTCTGCCTTCACACTTACCTGCTTCATTCCCCACATTCTGAGACTGTCCTTGGCACAGCGGCTGTCGGCAGGCCACACCCATGTGTGCCCACTGCCCCGGCTCATGCCTGCCTCGCCGCTCCTGCAGTTTCTGTGAGTTTTAAGGTGACCTGACAAGTTCCACACTTCTGTCGGGGCTGCATGAGGACAGCGTTGAGCCCACGTTTCATGGTTGCTCTTTTGGTGGATTGTTTTGTAATATGTTATGTTTTGTTTGGGGGTCAACTTTGTTGTGATCAATTTACATACAATGGACTTAAATGTGTGGCCTGAATTTTGACCAACATATACTGGTGTGGTCAGCACAGAACACCATGGAACATTCCATCGCCTGAACCCTGTGCCCCTAGAGCCTCACCTGCGTCCGACTCTCCTGAGTGGGACCAGAGCATGTGCTCCTTCCTGCCTGCTTTGCGACCCGCCCAGGTGGCCGAGTGTCACCCTGGTGGCCATGTGGATTTGCCCCTCGCAAGCATGGGCCTGTGTGACGAGTCGGCCTGCTGTGGACACTCACAGACGTGTGTGTGGGTGGCTTTCCTTTCTCTTGAGTGACTCCTGGGAGCAGGAGGACTGCCGTCTGGTGTGCGTGCGATTAATGGCCTGAGACACAGTGGCCACCAGCCTTTGCTCCCAGCAAGGCGGGTCCAGCAGTGCCCGGGGGGCTGTGCACGTGGGCGTCTCTCGCAGGCCTGCTTTTCTGAAGGAACCTGAGGTGTCTTGCCGTCGTCTCTTTGGGCTGCTTGTTGCTGCTGGGGGGATGGGCACGCAGCCTCTCCCAGCCTCGGCCCCTCTCTCTGAAGGACGTCTGTCTGCTGCTCACCACTCTGTGTCGTGAGAATTCTTCCTCTTCTGCGGTCTCCTCCCCTCCAGGGCCATGGCTCGTCCATGTGAACAGCCGCTCCAGCCCTGGCGGCAAAGTCAGCTGAGCGAGCTCTGCTCGCAGCCCCGGAGGGAGGCCCCTGCCGGCCTGCGCGTAGTCCCCCGCTGACCGCTGACCCGCAGAGCCACGCCGCTCTCCTGACTTCGGTCTGTTCAGCGTCTGCCTGTAAACCAGGTGGCATTAGGGCTTCAACGCTGTTTTTCCACACCTTTTGGATTTTCCTGTGGTCTGCATTTCCACATACATTTTAGAGCCGGTGCCAGACGGCTCGAGCAAGGCTGCTGGAGTTCTGGGAGGGATTGGGTCAGACTGCGGTCAGAGTGGGGCGCTGGCGTTTAGGCAGCGTGGCGTCTTCTCAGTCCTGGGCGTGTGTCCCGCTGGTCCCCGCTGAGTGGGTCTGCGGAGCTTTCCATGCATGAATCCTACGCGCCTTCCATGAAACTCGCTCCCAAGTATCTCATGCTTTTTATACTTTGCCGACAGTACTGCTCTTTTATTTCATTTCCATCAGTTGTTAGTAGAGGGAAATGGTTGAGGGTTCGAATACTGACTGTTAAAGCCACTTGCTAACTCGAGTAGCTTTTTTGAAGGTTCCTTAGGATTTTCTGCTTACATGACCGTGTCTTGTGTTCAGTGGACAGCGTCACGTCTTCCTTTCCCATCTGTTGACTCTGCTGCTTGTCCGTGCCTCACGTGAGTGGGGTCATCTCTGCCTCGTTGTCTGTCCTCGGGGGAAAGCTTGCTTTGACCAGCCTTGTTCAGCAATGTGGTGAATTTTTCAGCGATGAGTCTGATTTTTTGTGTGCCCCTGGTACTGGGTTGCTATGTTATGTGTTTTGACCCATGAGACGTGTGTCGTCAGTGTGGTCTGAGCTTGTCACCAGCTGGCGTGCCCGAGCGTTGCTCTGTGGCACCCCCGGAGTCTGAGCCATGGTGGGTCTGTGTCTCGTGTCTGTTGTTTCCTGCTTGTTTTTCTCCTGTCTCTGTGTCTCCTCACGCTCCTCACCATATTCGCTGGGTGCCAAACATGGGATTTCGCGCCTGTGTGAAGAGCTGCGGTGAGACAGCGTCCCGGCCCTCCTGGCGCTGACCCTCGTCCATGGGGTGCAGCCCTCAGTGAGGAGGACTCACTGGGCCTTGGACCCCAGTCGTCATCCCCCAGCCTTGCAGCGCTGCTGAAAATCCCAGTGTGCCCCTGGGACCCTGCAGCGGCCCCTCATGGAGGCGCACCCCCCTCCCGGCCCTCGCGGGCCCCTCACTGCCGGGTGGGTCCCTCGGCCTTCAGGCAGACACTGTCTTTCCCTTTAATTTTGTCAGGCCTTTCTGGATGTCCCAGCAGACCCAGTTAGCTGTCCGACCTTGCCGTTCACCCTGTGTGCTCTTCACAGCAGCTCGAGGTTGCAACTGTCACCAACAACCTTAGATGTCCTCTGACTGGGTGGCCCAGGCCGAGCTGCTCAGGGAGGAGGGGCAGGGAGTTTCCGGGACGTCCCCAGCCTGCCCCTGAGCAGCGTGTTGGCTGGCGTTTTCTGTTCCTGCGTCAGACGAGTCCCCAGGCCCCGCGTCCCAGACGGGCCCCCCTCACCTGTCTGGAAGGCCCCCAGCTGTCTTCCCAGGCTGCTCTGGGCTTGTGCGGTGGCTTCAGAACTAGGTGTGGGAGCGGGACCTAAGTGGTGTTGGTCACGGGGACACACCGTGTCTGTGTGGAGGCGGATTGGCGTGACCGGGCTGAGTGGCGGCAGGTCTGGAAGGAGCTGTTTGCTCCCAGGACGGTGGCCATCACCCCTGCAAGTCTCTAAGCTGTGTGCCAGTGCACGATCACAAATCAGGACAAACCGTAGGCTTTTCATTGTCACAGGCACTGTATCTGAGGCTGCAGGAAGTATGGCCATGCGTGTGTCGACGTGGAGCCCAGGCTCGTGGGCAGAGGACCCACACTGGGGCTCTGCACCTGAGGGGCATGCGGGACCTGCAGCTTGTCCCCCGAGAGGCCTGCTGTCCCCAGGGCAGAGGAGGGGGTGACCAACCTCCAGAGTAGTGGCGGGAATGGCTGCCGGCAAGGGGACCTGGGCCGTTCTTTCCTTGGTGATTTGCACGTCATGGGGCTATGGATTGTTCGACACTCACTGTGTTTGGTTGCTTGTCATCATTCTTCTCTTGATGCTCCGGTTGTCCTGTGTGTGGCCAGTGCAGCCGTTGGGACGAGCTCCGTGTACTCATTCTGCCGGCACCTCAGCCCCCTCGGCCCGGCTTCCCTGCTGGCTCCACGTCTAGATTTCAGGCCCTGGCGGCTCGGACCCTTGGGCGCCCCTGGCTCTGCACGCATTGTTCCGAGGGCAGAACTCTGGAAAAACAAATTTTAAAAAATGTGTTCAGGTTGCTATTTCCGATTCAGATTTAACATTACAGGGTTTTTGCCCAACTTACAGAGAAAATGCTGGTTCGTGACGACATTACTTTTGAGCCCGCGTCACTAGTGGCTCTGCCGGCAGCGGCCACAGGAGAAGCATGGCTGTGTGCACATCAGTCCCAGCACGTGTGCCGTTTCGTTCATGCGTTTCAGGTGATTCTAATGTCTCAGATTTAAGATCTTTTTAGTTGTGATTATTAAAATGTTTACATGTTTTAGAAGTAAAGTTACAGGCTGGCTCTGTCCTGTTGTCTGTATTTGGTCACCGGACCCCACCCTGATGCAGGTGACTGTGTATAGAAACAGAAAAAGTATCTCCGAGCATCTTGTTACTGCCTTGCCTTTCTTGGAGAAAAGGTAGAGTAGCAGATGTCACTCTTGTCGCTGCATGTGACCTGGGACAGTGTGACTTACAGTCACTACATCGTCAGGGCATAGCGACCTTTCTCGTTTTGGGGGCTTTGGGGCTGATTTCAGCCTGTGCTGTTTGCAATCACGTGCCATGAATCGTTCAACACACGAGACATTTTGTCGGATGTTTGCTGTCCCCACACAAGGCCGCAGGGTCTGTCAACAGCCAGGAAGTTGTGATGGAACTTTCCATTTGATTCTGTTACTCTGTTTCTTTGCTGAGATCTCCCATTTCGCTGAGATTTTCATGCTTTGTTACTTTGTCAAGGACCCTTAGTGGCAGCTGGTCACTCCGTGTTGGTGCAGTGTCTGCTTCGGCTCAGGGCAGGACTCTGGCTTTCCTTTGCTCTCAGAACGCGTTGTCTTCTTTGCCCCTGAGCACTGCTGGCGATCGCTTGTGGGCGACTCGAGCGTCCTCTGACGTGTGTCATACGTTTCTTTGTCCTGTCGAGCACAGGCTCTGCCTCACATGGCAGCTTCGGTCCCTGTCCCGTCCGTGTCTTTGGCCTGGCTCCAGTCAGGGCGAGGTTTGTGGGCACTGAGTTGGAGCCCCACCGTGGTCCACAGTCTCGAGTTTCAGCTGCTGCCTCGTGACCCGAGGCCCCGAGGCCACGTGCAGACATGGCCCCGCTGCGCTCCCTCCGTTGGCGCTGCTCTCGTGCGTCAGCACCTGTGGCCCAGCCATGTGGTTGTTTCCAGGTTTGAAGCTGCACTTTCCAGCGTGGGGTGACCTGCAGGTTTAGTCCGAGTCTGCCATGCCACGGGGGCTCACCAAGAAGTGGGGCTGCCGGACCACTGCCTCCTCGGGTGCCTCCTTCTTTGGCCCCTCCCTCCATGTATCCTGTCTCTGCTCGGTCCCTGGGCCGCTGGCCGCACTCTGGGAAGAACCTGCCTGCGGCTCGAGTGGGTTGCACAGTCCCTGCTGGCTGTTACGCTGTGGGTGTTTGTGGAGAAAATTTTGCCTTTAGAGGGCTCATGAGGTTGGGTTCCGGCCCCCAGCTGCTGTCGCTTTCCAACGGTCAGCTCTGCTGAGTACCATCCACATGGGAGTAATGCTGGGGGCAGGGGGGTGGGCCACCTAGTCCTGATTCCTCTGTGCGCCCAGCAGGCCAGCAGGACCTCATGTTTCCTGGTCGTAACCACCGGTCTCAGCCTGAGCACAGCTGCCCTTTCTGTCCATCCGTCCCTCCGTCCCTCCCTCTATCCCTCTGACACCCCCGCCCAGCATGCCTCACGTCTCGCCCTCCTGGAATCACCAAGTGTCTGAGGAGCTGTGTGTCCCGCAGTCCTGCCTCCTCTCTCCGGGACACTGGTGGGGTTGGTGGTGGTTTTCCCTGTGAAGACGGCCGCACCCACCTCTCTCAAGGCCAACCACCCTGGGCAGCGCCCACCCGCAGCCTGAGGGCCCCCCACCGTCACACGCCGTGTCCCCACGCCTGTCCTCGCTCCCGCAGGATGGAGAGGTGTACTGCATTGACGCTCGGTTCTACGGGAATGTCAGCCGCTTCATAAACCACCACTGCGAGCCCAACCTGGTGCCCGTGCGCGTCTTCATGTCCCACCAGGACCTGCGGTTCCCCAGGATCGCCTTCTTCAGCACCCGCCTGATCGAGGCTGGGGAGCAGCTGGGGTAGGTGTGGGGACCGCCTGCGGGAGCTGCCTTTGGGGGACACACACGCACTGCCTGATGTGGGCTGGTCCTCAGTGCTTTGTGTCCCCAGCCCCGACTGAGGCCAGCCGGTGGTGACTGGGCTGCATGGGCGCCCACCAGCCGGCCTCAGCGCTGCTCCCTCTGCAGGTTCGACTATGGGGAACGCTTCTGGGACATCAAAGGCAAGCTTTTCGGCTGCCGCTGCGGCTCCCCCAAGTGCCGCCACTCCAGGACGGCCCTGGCCCAGCGGCAGGCCAGCGCCGCCCAGGAGGCCCAGGAGGACGGCCTGCCGGACACCAGCTCCCCCACCACCGACCCACGATGAACTGCAGCGGGTGCTGTTTGCACCACGGTTTAGGGACGAAGAGGAAGGGCACCTGTGTGTGAGGGTCTGGGCCGAGGCTGAGTCCAGCGGGCAGTGCAGACCGAGGCCCCCGCTGGGAACTGTCACTCTGAGCACGCAGGGACCCTGCACCAGCCTAACCTTGTGAGTTCTGATGGTGGTTTTGTCATTTCCACGTTTCTCGTTTCTCCTTACTCCCCGCGGTTCCCATTTCACTGCTGGGCTTGTGGGCGACGTCCTATCAGCCCAGACTCCTCCATGTGGTGCCCGCCGAAGCCACTGTCACCTGTAAGCTGCTCCATGAGACCCGCCTGCCCGTGCAGAAACTGTCCCCACCACCATCTAAGAGGTGGGGCCAAGCCGCCACTGACTGGAGAAAATGTGGGCTTACTTTTTAAAGAGACCCCCGTGTCTGGTCCTGTCTGTCAGCCTTCACCACGTTCCCGCTCGAGGAAGCGCCTCGGGGGCAGGAGGCCATGGCCCCCGGAGGGCCCCAGCAGCCCTGCCGGTGCGGTGCCACTGGCACCTGTGTTGATTTTTAAGCCACATTCTATGATGATGAATAAACTGATTTATTTTCTACCATTATTGAACATTAGGACAAACAAAAAATAAAACACAAAACACAGACAACGGTGCTGATTCTGGTGTGGTTTCTACTCACCACGTGAAAATAAACTCTCAGCTGTATAAAGAGAACAAAGTGATTTTAGAAGAAAGTGCAGGAAGAAGCTTTTTTAAAATGTTAGTCTTGTAGTGTGAATAAATTTGCCGTCACCTTTTGTGTGGGGGCCTGCCAGGTCATATCCTTTTTTTGGCATATACTTTTTTAAATACTGTAACTAGTACAGTAACAGTGGGGTTTTTTTTTTTGGTTTTTTTTTTGTGCGACTCTTCTAAAACATTCATAATGCAGTCATGTTTATTTTTTTCTGTTAAAATGTTTTTGACAGTTTTAAGAGCAGTCTTTTGGCTCAGACCATTTCTTGTTCTGTTTTCAATGAAATCAATAAAAAAAAAAAAAAAGACATACTTTAAATGAGGTTTTTATTATGATACCACGCTCCAGCTTGGTTCTGCAAAACACCTACACTTCCGGTGGGTGCACTGCTGGGCTGGGGCCCCGGCGCACGCTGGAGCTGCAGCTGCCTTGTCACCCCAGACGGGTCCTTGAAGAGGAGACAGACCCGCACCCTCCCCGGCTGACGTCAGGAGCGTGCGTGCGTGCGGGCGGGCGGGCGGGTGGGCAGGTCCGTGCGTGTCGAGCGCTAGGCGCCGAGACCCAGGCTTTCTGGAGGCCGGTAGCTGCGCCAGGTAAGTCCCCAGAATCAGGGTTGATCTGCGTTTGCGCACAATGAGGCCGGAGCTTTTCCTGCCTGTGGCCGCCGAGGCCTCCGAGCCTGCAAACTGCGGCAGCAAATCGCTAGAATGCTTTGTTCTCACGCGCTCCAGTCAGACACATTGCCGCACAGTTGCCGCTCTCTGCTTCCTAGTGGCCCAGGCTGGGTCCCTTTCCTTCGGGCCCCGGTCAGGCAGTGTCACTGCCAGGCTGGTGGCCGACGCCCCGAGTGACAGTGACAGGTCCGACTAAGAGGATATGCCCCTTTTTTCCAGGCTGTGTGGCTTGGCCCTCGGGGCCTGTCACTTCTTCTGCGTGGGGCCCACCTGGAGCTTGGGTTTCCGGCCTTGTGTCCCTTGTCACACCAGGAACCCTGGGCTGCAGTGACCACAGTGGTTTGCACTCCGGTGGCCCATTCTCTGCACGGGGTCAGGTGCTGGGAGTACAGACAGCTGTCAGGATGCCGCCTCGTTCCAACCTGTGGGGTGAAGGGGCCCCCTGACTAGGTGCCATGATGTCAAGTTCAGCCATTTTAAGTGAGTCCCCAGGGAACGTGACATCTGCCAGGGCTGCTGTGTCACCTGGTCTTGGGGAGTTGGTGGTGACCATCCAAGTGCCTGCGGTGGACAGTCCTAAAGTTAACCTGTGGCTGGGGCTTGAGGGGAGAGTCCTGGGCAGGGGTCTCTGCTCCGGGGGGCACCGTCTGCAGACAGGTGTCGGCTCCGAGGGGCAGCGCAGGTGAGACCCACGGAAGGGCAGCCACCGAAATACTGGAATGTGAGCAGAGTCCAGGGTTCCAACTACTTCTGTACCGATCACACCTTTCATGGCCCTAGATGCAAACGACATGTAGAAAGACCTGGGAGAAAACCGTGAAACCCTGAGCAAGGCTCCTCAAGCCCGCCTGCTGGGGACCGTGCAGCCTCGGCTCTCACAGGCATGCTGGGCCAGTCCCTGACTGTCCCGACAGCTGCATGGCAGTAAAAGCCCCCACTGACCTGCCCGTGGTGTCCCCAGCTGCCACCAAGCAGCTGTCCTCAGAGAAGGGGTCTGAGGTCACTCAACCACCCATAAAGGGCCAAGTCCAGCAGTGTTTCCCACGTCTGCGTCATACGATACCGTCCTCTCCCTGCCTCCTGACTGTCCAGAGGAGGCTGGTGCCTCCCTGCCTGACCGCGTGCAGCTCTGCTTGCTCATCCCCCGAGTGTCTGCTTATTACAGACTCGCCTTCCTGCTTGTGTGAATCACCTTGCTGCCAAATTGTGGTGTTTATATTGTACTTACTGATTTGTGTGAGCTCTTCATGTGGCGCAGCTTCATTCCCACACTGAATTTAAAGTTTTTATGTGGTAAGGTCTGTCTTGTGACTTCCGATTGCATACTATGTTTAGAAAGACCTCTGCCTCCAAATTATAAAAACGTCGTCTAAAGTTTGGTGCTTGAATCCAACTGGGATTTATTTGGTGAAATAACAGTATACATTTGAGATTTTTGAAGTGAGGTAAGCAAAGACACCTTGGGCTGGAGAAAATACCACAAAGGAAGAAGATAAGTTGGACTTGGTGAAGTCATTTCCACATGCAGCCCAGTAAGTCCCGACAAAGGCCTCTGCCCCTGGCCCACCCCAGAGCAGCACGTGGAGCGGCCCCACCACCCAGCCATTCCTTCCGGCCCTTCCCAGTTAGCCCCCTCCAGGAGCGCCCCCATCTGGCTCGCATAAATGAGTTATTTACGACCAAGGGCATCAACATAATGCCAGTGCCCCAGACTGTTCGGTGTCTCGCTTCTCTTGCTCAGCCTTTTCTCTCTGCTCCCATTTTTCTAAAGTGTCTGTACTGGCCCTGTTGATTGCTGGAGTCTAGTAGGAATGGACTTATCTGTCTGACTACGCACACTCGTGTTACCCATTTTGGCTACTGTCAAGATAGCAGCTGTGCACGTATTTCTGTGTTTTGGGTCAAGTCCTCAATGGGCTTGCTGAGCCAGGTCCCCTGTGGCCGTACCCTGTCATTCACACCAGTAGCGTGACAGTTCTGGCCTTGTATCCTCACTGATAGTGAGCGTTTCTGGTCATTTTAATTTGATCTGTTCCTCTGTGTGTGCAGTGATCTTGTGCTTTCAACCCGACTCCCCGCACGATTGAGGGTGTGGACCTTACCAGCCTTGGGTCCATCTTTGCATCTTCTGTGCATTTTCTCAGTTAGGCTCTTTCCGCTATGGACTGTAGTTTGTTTGTTTTTTTTCCAATACATTTTATTGGGGAATATTGGGGGGCTGTGCTTCTCCAGGACCCATCAGCTCCAAGTCATTGTCCTTCAATTTAGTGGAGGGTGCAATTCAGCTCCAAGTCCAGAGCCGTTTTCAATTTTTAGTTGCAGGGGGCGCAGCCCGCCAGCAAGTTGTTGTTGAGAGCTTGCACTCTAACCAACTGAGCCATCCGGCCATCCCTGCACTGTAGTTCTTTATGTGTTCTCGATACAAGTCCTTTGTCAGAAGTACTTGAATATTTTATCTCACTTGTAACTTCCTGTTCATTTCCTGAAGTTTGACCAAGTCCAGTTTATCTTTTTCTTTTTGGTTAGTATTTTCTCCATCCTAAGGTGACTTGCCGAGCCTGGGGTTGGGAAGATACTCTCCTGTTTTCTTCTAAAGCATTATAGTTTTAGATTTTATGTTTTGGTATTAATTAACATAAATTAATCTTTGTGAATAGAGTGAGGTAGAGGTTTGCCACTGTGGGTGTCCAGTTGTTCCGGCCTCATTTGGTGATTTTTCAAGACACCTTTTCTCCTCCCACCGAGAGGCATGGGCTGCTGCCTAGAGCATTTCGAAGTTGGACGTGGACTGTCCTGCCCCATTGCCCTGTCTGCCTGTCCTCACAGCAGCATCACCTGTCTTTACTGCTAAAGCTTCATGGTAGGTGCCAGTCCCATGCAGCGTAAGTCGTTCAGCTCTGTTCTCAGAGGCGATTGTTTGACTATTTCGGCTCTCCCAGGCCCTTTGAATTTTAGAATCGGTGTATCAGTCCTCACAAGAGACTGATGGGTTGTTTGAAATCAACTTTATTGCGGTAAAATTTACATATCACAAAATGTACCCATTTGAAGCGTTCCATGAGTTTTGACACATGTATACGCTCATGTTCCCACCACAGTCGAGACTCAAAGAACGTGTCCATTGCCCAGAAACTTCCCTTTGCAGGCAGACTGCCCTGCCCCAGGAGACACTGAGCTGCCCTTGTCATCGCAGATGCACGTTTCCTGTTCTGGAGTTTTCTATAATCTGAATCAAGCTTTATATACTTCATTGGATCTGGTTTTGTTGGCTTAACACCTTTTTAAATTTTGAAACAATCTCAAACTTACAGAAAAACTGCAAGTACAGTTCTCTGAACCATTTGAGAATGAATTGCCACGCTGATGCCCCACCGTCCCTGCAAGCAAGGACCTTCTGCGTGACGGAGATGCCACCACCAGCGCGAGGCGGCACGGCCCGCACACAGCTCTTAGGCAGCGTCTGCCTCTGCCTGGCAATGCTCCCTGTTGTCTTTAGTTGTCATGTCTCTTCAGGTGTCTTCAATCTGGAACAATCTGTCCGTGGTTTTCACAACCTCGACGCTTTTGAAAACGACAGGTCAGGCCTCTTGTAGGATATCCTTTGTTTCGTTTCGTTACATTTTTCAGTAGTTCCTCCGGGGGTTACAATACACGTCTTCGCGTGATGTCACAGTGCTTCACACTCACTAAGAACCGCCAACTGGATTCTGTTCCCCAAAGCTGTGTGATATTGTCAGACATTTTACCCCTGATCGCTCATACTCTCGAGACATCGTTATTATTTTTGCTTTATTAGCCAAATATTCCTGTTTTCTAATTTGTAGCGTGTCTGCTCATTCCTTCACTGGGTCCATTTTTGTTAACAGCTTTATTGAAGTTCAGGTACATGCCAAACAACTCCGCGCCGTTTTGCAGCGTGCTGTTCAGCGCTTTGTGGTGTGTTCACAGTTGTGTGCAGCCATAGCCGCCGTCAATTCTGGAACATTGGCATTGCCTCCCACAGAGACCCTGGGCCCATTAGCAGTCACTTCTGCCCAGGGCCTCTCACCCACAGAGACCTACCTCTGCAGCCTGGCCTGTTCTGGACACTCTGCACAATGCTGCGAGCTTGTGGGGCGTCTCCTATGTCACACAGGGTGTCTGAGGGTCCGTGTGTGCCGCCTTGCCGTGTTCCTTTTGTGGTCGAATAGTGCTCTGCCGTATCTGGCCTATCCGTCCGTCAGTTACTGGACACGGGCTGCGGCCACTCTGGCTGCTGTGGCTGCGGCTCCTGTGAACGTCCATGCACATGTGTTCGTGTGGACACCTCTCCGTTTCTCCTGGGCACATACCTACGAGGACGTGCTGGGGCAAATGGGGACCCTCTGTTTTACCTGTTCAGGGCAGGCCGGACGGTTTCCCAGAGCGGCTGCACCATCGTCTGTTCCTGGTGCACGCGTGTCGGGTCTCCCACTGCCCGCCAGCACTCACTGTGCTCTATTCCTGCCGTCCTCCTGCGTGGGAAGGGCTGCCTCCTCGGCTTTGGTTTGCATTTTTCTGATGAGTAGTCACGGTGAGCATGTTTTTAATGTGCTTATTAGCCATTTGTGTGTCTTCTTTGACAATGTATTCGTGTCCTCTTTAAACTGAGTTACAGTGACCCGTGAACAGTGCAGGGGTTGGGGCGCCAATCCCACGCAGTCGAAAACCTACATTTAACTTTTGACTCCCCCCAAATATAACTACTAATAATGGCTACTGCTGACCGGAACCCTTACTGGTCACACAAACAGTTGATTAACATGCATTTTGTATGTTAGATGTATTATAGACTGTATTCTTACAATTAAGTAAGCTCTCAGAAGAAAACAATGTTAAAATCATAAGGAAGAGAAAATACATTTACAGTATTTATTGACAGAATTCAACCCATTCAAAGCCATCATTGAAGGGGCGGCTGTATTTCTCTTCTCACTATTGAGTTGCAAGAGTTTTTTAAAAAAACATTCCAGATAAACATCCCTTATCAAATGTATGATTTGAAAATATTTCCCCCATTCTATAGGTCGTCTTTTCACTTTTTTCAAGGTATATTTTGAGGCACATAATTTTAATTTTGATCAAATACAATTTATTCACTTTTTCTGTCGTTACTTGAGCTTTTGGTGCCATATTTAAGAAACTGTCACATAGATGCAACAAAGAGCCACTTTGAGTCGGTGTTTGTGTGAGGACTGAGGCAGGCCCACGTTACCCTTCTGCGTGGGGACACCCACTTGCCCCAGCACCACTGGTTAAAGACACTGTTCTTTCTCTAGTGGTTGCCTTGGCCCCTTGTCAACAATCAACTGGCCATCGGTGTTTCGAGTCTGTCCCATTGATCTGGACGTCCACCCTCGGGCTGGTAGCACCGTTCTGACCACGAGTCGTGTAGTAAGTGTTGAAATGTAGACGGGGAGCCCACCATTTTTCTCCTTCGTTTAAAGATTGCTTTCGCTCGCCTGGGTCCTTTGTGTCTGCATGTGAACTTTAGGGTCGGTTTGTCAGTTTCCACGGAGAAGCCAGCTGCGATTTGGACAGGGATTGTGGGGAATGGGGCCAATTATTGTTTTTACATTAGACTTTTTAAAGAACATTTTTAGATGTACAGAAACACTGAGAAGATCGTATCCACAATCCCCACACCCAGTTGCATTGTATTAGTAGTGTGGTGTATTTGTTGTAGTTAATAAAGTAATAGTGACACATTATCATTAACTGAAGTTCGTAGTTTACTCAGATATCCTCAGACTTTTACCTGATATTTTCCTTTCCAGATTTCCTCCATGACACACATTGCATTTAGCAGTCAGGTGACCCTAGGCTCCTCTTGGCTGTGGCAGTTTTGTTTTTCGTGGCCTTGACAGTTTAGGAGGACTTTGTGCTCAAGGACTTTGTGTGATGCCCCACTGTTGGAATGTGTCTAATGTTTCTCTTATGATATAACACTGAAGTTCTGGGTTGTTGGGAGAAAGCCCACAGAAGAAAGGCACCATTTTCATCCTGTCACATCAAAAGGACGTCAGTCAACAGGACTTTGGGCTGTTGGCGGTGGCCTTGATCACCTGGCTGAGGTCGTATTTGTCAGGCTCCTCCCCTGTCACGTGCCCATTCCACCCAGTACTGGGGATGGAGGGCGCTAGGTGCAGCCACACCTGACGTATGGACATCATAGACCGCACTTTGGGAGAGAGCGTCTGCATAAGTTATTTGGAATTCTTGTTCATAGGAACTGTCTCTTCTGCCACATTTGTTAATTTATTTCAATCGTTTACATCAGTCTGGACTCACAAATATTTATGTTATGCTTTGGGTATGTATTTGCCCAGATTTTCCCAGCTTTGTTCATTCAGAGCGCCTTCCCGTGGCTCCCGTGTCCCTTTGACACACCCATCTGCGTGCGCGTGTGCTCCCTTTTCCCTGGCACTGTGACATGCTCCCACGTCACTTTGTGTATTTTTGGCTGCAGTCCTGGAACCAGCCATTTCTCCAGGAAGCCCAGGTCCCTTTATCGGTGATGGACTTAGAGACCACGGCCTGGTGCTCAGTGCTTGGTGCGCTTTTCACGGCTGGGTGTCATTTCTAAAAGGCCCTCTCGGGGCGGCAGGTTAGCTCAGTTGGTTAGAGCGTGGTGCTGATAACACCAAGGTTGCCGGTTCGATCCCTGCTTGGGCCACTGTGGGCTGTGCCCTCCTTAAAAATAATAAATAAATAAAATAAAATAAAATAAAAAGCCCTCTCGGTTGACAAAGCAAAGACATACCTGTGTACACACACACGGTGTAAATGTTTCTGTGTGACCTCCAGCTCGTTTGTTACCACGCAGATCGTTCTAGCCTCGCCCCCTGGCTTCTCTGAGTCCCCGCTCCCGTGACCAGCCACCTATTTCCTTAGTGGTTCAGTTCCAGCATCCACGTGTGGTGGCGCCGTCAGCCTGCGCCCTGAGGGGATAGCTTTATGGCCCGGGGTCAGTGCCCATTGGCACTCGCACTCCCTTTAAACTTCCAGCCCCGACTCATTTCCAAAGTACGGACGTCAGTGCATCCCCCACCCCACAGGCTGTGCATACACGGTGACAGGTTCTCCTGTCACAGTCTGCGTCCCCTCCTGCAATCTCGGCCTCCTAAGTGGTTTTTTTCATGGCAGACACTAGGGTCCACTCTGCTGTAAAGGTCTGCGGGTTTTGACAAATGCAATGTTATGTGTTTGCCATCACAGTGTCACACGTAATTCTTACTGCCCCAGACATTTCTCTGTGTTTTACCTCTTCTCTCCACCCCGTCCGTGAAGCACTGATGAGTCTAGTGTTTTGCATTTTCCAGAATGGAAATGGAAACTTGGGGCCATGCAGGCCATGTCTCTTCCGACTGGCCTCTTTCACTTAGCTGAGTGCAGTTAAGGGTTCTCTCCTTTTGTCAGCGTGGTCGCTGACTGGCTCCATGATATGGAGGGACCAGCTTGGTCATCCGTCACCCACTGAAGGACGCCGGGTTGCTGGCAGATTTGGGCGATTTGGAAAAGAGCTGCTGGAAATGCGTTTCAGGTTTTGTGTGGACTTGGGTTCAAGTCCATCAGGTAAACAGCCAGGGTTACCTGAGAGGCTATGCTGCTGTGTACGGAACCAACAGGCAGCCTTCCAACATGGTGAGGCCCGTCTGCAGCCCGCAGCCATGAGGCAGCTCCTGTCAGTGCACTTCCGCACCAGCGTGGCGTGGCCATGTCAGCCTTTCCTTCCAGTCCTGTCGTCCAGCAGCCGTGTGGAGTCCTCGACTGCGGTCAGTTTGCAGTTCCCTAGGACAAGCGCCGGGGAGCATCTGCCCACATGCGTGTCTTCTGTGCTGCGGTGTCTGTTCACACTGTTGGCCATTTCTGATTTGGGTATTTGTTTTCTTATTGTAAGAGTTCATGTGTATTTTTAGATACAAGTTCTTTGTCCAGTGTGTGGCTGGCAGACATTTTCATCTGGTCTGTGGCTTGTCTTTGGATTCTCTGAACAGTGCCTTTTGCAGAGCTGAAGTGTTTAACTTTTTAAAATCTGATTTATCAATTTTTTTTCATGGCTTATACATTTGGTGTTACATGAGAAAAACTCTTCATCAAATCCAAAGCCACCTGGATTTTCTCCTGTCTCTTCTAGAAGTTTTACAGCATCACATTTTTCTGTATTTTGAGTTAACTTTTGTGACGGGTGTAAGTAGGCTCTTGTCTAAATCACTTTTTTATTTTTATTTTTTTTAAAGATTTTTATTGGGGAAGGGGAACAGGACTTTATTGGGGAACAGTGTGTACTTCCAGGACTTTTTTCCAAGTCAAGTTGTTGTCCTTTCAGTCTTAGTTGTGGAGGGCGCAGCTCAGCTCCAGGTCCAGTTGCCGTTGCTAGTTGCAGGGGGCACAGCCCACCATCCCTTGTGGGAGTTGAGCCGGCAACCTTGTGGTTGAGAGGACACGCTCCAACCAACTGAGCCATCCGGAAGCTCAGCGGCAGCTCAGCTCAAGGTGCCGTGTTCAATCTTAGTTGCAGGGGGCAGAGCCCACCATCCCTTGTGGGACTCGAGGAAATGAACTGGCAACCTTGTGGTTGAGAACCCACTGGCCCATGTGGGAATCGAACCGGCAGCCTTCGGAGTTAGGAGCACGGAGCTCTAACTGCCTGAGCCACCAGCCGGCCCCCACTTTTGTTGTTCTTGTGTGTGGATGTCCAGTTGTTCCAGCATCAGTTGTTGAAAGACCATGCTTTTTTCCGCTGAATTACTGTTGCTCCTTTGTCAAAGTCCAGTTGACCGTGTTTACGTGGGTCCATTTGTGGGCTCTCTGGTCTGTCCCATGAGTCTGTGTCTGTATGTCACTGCTTGGTTGCTGTCTCTTTATAGTAAGTCTTGCCATTGGGTAGTATCGGTCTTTTGACTTTGTTCCTCTCCACCACTGTGTTGGCTGTTCTGGGTCTTCCTCCTCTCCATGTAAACTGTAGAATCAGTTTGTCGATGTCCTCAAAATAGCTTGCTGGATGTTGCTTGGGACTGCTTTGAATCTATAGATCAAATTAAAGAGAACTGACCCCTCAGCTACCCATGAGTGTGAAACATGTCTCCATTCACTTAGATCTTTGACTTTTTCAACATTTTATGGTTTTGTTTTACATATCGATCCTGGGCATACTTTGTTAGATTTATACCTATTTAATTTTCTTGATGGTACATCTATTCTAGTTTTACAAAATTAAGTGATTGCACTAGAGTTGCATATACATTGGTAACCTACCTAAGTTTACTTTGAATAGCAGTACACCCCACCTCAGAGTTCCCAGCTCCAGCTTCCCACTCCCTGTACGGTGCTGTCCCTCACCTCACACGTCCACATATTGTGATCACCCAATGACTGCTACTGTGCTTTGTTTGAAGAAACATCTAGCAATTGAGAATAAGGAAATTAAAATGTTTTGTTTTCCCTTTACTTATCCCTTCTTGGATGCTCTTCCGTTATGTGGATCCGAGTGTCTGACTGGTCTCCCTCTCCTTCTCTCTGAAGAAGTTAACATTTATTGCATCAAGATCTGCTGCTTTGAATTCCCTCCATTTTTGTTTATATGAGGAAGTCTTTATTTTTCCTCCACCTTTGAAGGCTAATTTCACTGGATACGGAACTGTAGGTCGGTGCTTTTTTCTTTTAACACTAAATATTGCACTCTACTCTCTTCCTACTCTCATGGTTTTGGAGGGGTTGGATGTGTTTCTTAGTTTCTCTGCAGATCAGGGTCCCCCTCCCTACTACGTTGAAGAGTTTCTCTTCGTCTTTGTGTTCTGTAGTTTCAATGTGCCTAGGTGTTATTCTCGGGGCATGTATTCTGCTGTGTTCTCTGAGCTTTCTGGATCTAGTTTGGTGTCTGTCATTAACTTTGGAGAATTTTGTCACCATCACGTCAGCTTGTTCTTTTGCTCCGTTCTCTCTCACCTTTTCTGGTTCCAATTATGTGTGTGTTATACCTTTTAAAATTGTCCTGCACCCCTTGTCTTTTCCTATCCTGTTTCTTTCTTTCTCTTCTCATTTCAGTTTGGGAAACTTCTGCTGCTGTATATTCAAGCTCACTGATGCTTCTCCTGGCTGTGTCCAATTGACTGACAAGCCCATCAAAAGGCACTCTTTATTTCTGTTACAGTGGTTGTTTTTTGTGTTTTTTTTAATTTCTAGAATTTCCTTTTTATTCTTTCTTAGTGTTTCCATTTCTTTCCTTACATTATCAGTCCATTCTTTCATGTTTGTCCATTTTTCCCATTACACATTAGCCATCATTATTTTAAATTCCCTGTCTGACAGTTCCGAAGTCTGTGCCAGTGGAGTCTGGTTCTGATGCCTGCTTTGTCTCCTGTGTGTTTTTCTTGTCTTTCAGCGTGCGTGGCACTTGTCCTGAAAGCCGGGCACAATCCACTGGTCATAGGGGCTGAGATCAGTAGGCTTTCATGTCGACATGGCCAGGAGCTGTGCTGTGTTCAATGGTGACCGTAGCTGTACGTGCCAGGGCTTCCGTTTCTTCTGGGGTCCTTGTGTTTAGCCCCCTGTTCGGGGGTTTCCCTAAAGACCCTTTCTTAACGAGAGTCTGTACCTTGTAGGGGTTTCAGCCGTAATCCAGTTATGCGGGAGCCCCGTGGCTGTGGTAGTGATGGCGAAGGGGTCTCATTGCAATCCTGTGATTAGGTCTCTGTCCTTTTGTGGGCCTCTGTCCCTGGGCTGTGACCTTCACAAGTATTTGTCAGCTTTTTCTCTTCCTTAGGTGACAGTTGGGAAGACCAGAGGGGCAGGCACTGTGTGATTCCCTTCTCGCAGATGGGATCAGGGTCTGGTCAACGTCCCCTCTGAGAGGGTTTGCTTAGAAGAACCCTCCAGGCAGCTTTCCAGTGGTTGCCTTCCCCTCCCCCACCAAAATGTGAGTCTTTCCCTCAGCTCTTTCCTGTGAGAATCTGGTGCGGTTCCAAACGTGTGGGGGCTCCTCTAAGACGCCAGCCCCCAGGAGTTTCTCACTCTCATCCTGGTCCATTCTCTCCCTCCAGTTACTGTCTAGGTGATCCTACCAATTTATGGCTCCAGCAGTTTCTGCCCCAGGTGTGCTGACCTTGGCTGGGATTATCTACTTTTTGTCTCAAAATTTCCAGGGTGTGGTTTGTCCTAGGATTTCAGTTTTCTGACAGGTCCAAGAAAAGTCATCGATTTCAATTTGTTCAGCTTTCTTCTTATTGTAATGATGGGAGCAATGGCTTCCAAACTCTGTGCATGTCACACCTGAAATTGAAAATCAATGATCTTTTAAACAAATTAAAGAATAAGCGAAAGGGTGTTTTATATTTATACACGTATTTACAGTTCCTGTTGCTCTTCATTCTCTTTTGTAGAAACAAATTTCCAGCTGCTGTCGTTTTTCCTTAACGTGAAAGAAAATTTTACAATATTTCTTTTAGCACAGATTTTCTGGCAATGAATTACCTCATCTCTTGTTTGTTCACAAGTGTCTTTGTTTCACATTAAGTTTTAAGGTTATTTCAATGGGTTTAAACTTCTAGGTGGAAAGTTTAATTTCCCTTTTCAGTACTTAGAGAGGTAATTCTCTTGCCTCTGACGGCCTGTTTCTGATGAGAAATCGGTGGAGTTCTTCAACGCAACATATACTTTTAAGCCTGTCAAGTAAACTTTTAAGGAGTCGTAGTTTTTCATTCTGGACATGCATTTGGTTTTCAGTTTTCTCTAGCTTCAATTTCTCTTTTGAGATTCACTATCTGTTACCTCATTATGTTAATGTTTCCCTTTAAATTTTTTTTTAAACTTTTTTTTTTTTTTTTTTTTTTTTTTAGATTTTATTGGGGAAGGGGAACAGGACTTTACTGGGGAACAGTGTGTACTTCCAGGACTTTTTTCCAAGTCAAGTTGTTGTTCTTTCAGTCTTAGTTGTGGAGGGTGCCGTTCAGCTTCAAGTTGTTGTCCTTTCAGTCTTAGTTGTGGAGGGTGCCGTTCAGCTTCAAGTTGTTGTCCTTTCAGTCTTAGTTGTGGAGGGTGCCGTTCAGCTCCAGGTCCAGTTGCCATTTTCTTGTTGCAGGGGGCTCAGCCCACCATCCCTTGTGGGAATTGAACCCGCAACCTTGTGGTTGAGAGGATCGTTCCAACCAAGTGAGCCATCCGGGAGCTCAGCAGCAGCTCAGCTCAAGGTACCGTGTTCAATCATAGTTGCAGGGGGCGCTGCCCACCATCCCTTGCGGGACTCGAGGAATTGAACTGGCAACCTTGTGGTTGAGAGCCCACTGACCCATGTGGGAATCGAACCGACAGCCCTCTGAGTTAGGAGTATGGAGCTCCAACCGCCTGAGCCACTGGGCCAGCCCCTTTCCTTTAAATTTTTGAACATATTTGTAATAGCTATTTTTAATCTCTACATGTTGATTCTGTGTTCTCATATTTTGTTTCTGTTGACTGGTTTTTCTTCTAGTTATGTCATGCTTTTAAACTTCAGGTTCGATAATTTTTCAATTGGATGCTGCACAGTCTGAATGGTATGTTGTTAAGTGTCTGGATTTTGTTTTCCTTTGGAGAGCATTGGGTTTTGTTCTGGAAAGTAGTTACTTAATCTTCTCAAGTCTTTTCTGAAAGCTTTTTACGGAAGGTCTAAAGTAGCCTTCAGTCTAGGACACATTTGGCTCTACACTCAACATGTGGTCTTTCTGAGGCTCACCTTTGGTTTTTCTTTCTCCAGGAAAAAGTGTCCTGCACTTCCTGTTGTCCAATGTCTGAAAATAGTTTCATGTATTTTTGCCCAGTTCTATCATTTTTATGGCAGGATGGCTATCTAATACCAATTACTTCATGGCCAGAAGCAAAATAATAGAGTTTTATTTTCTTCCAAATTGAAAGCCAATTATTTCAGTACCATTTATTGACTAATCTTTCCCACAAATCTTAAATCTCATCTACTAGATTTGTTTACACACACACACCTTTTTATTCTGTTGCACTATTTTATTGGTTTATTGTTTTCATATGTGTATCCTATTTTCTTACGGTCTTATGTTTTTAAATAAAAAAGTCAATTGTAAGTACAGTACAGAAAGCAAAAGAGTTAAAACTCCCCTTCCAATTAATCACTGTTAACAGTTTCATGAATATTCCTCCAAACCTTTTCTATAAAATTATATTGATAAAAAGAACAATACCTAACCTTTTAAACAGCTCTTATTGCAAACAGTGCTTACTGGGTCCAGGCACTGTTTTAAGTGCTTTGCAAACACGATCATTTAATTCTCACAATAATCTGCTTTGTGGGGATTGTGCTTCTCCCGAACACATGATGAAACACATTCAGGCCACGGGCACAGCTAGATGTGGCAGCGCCGTGAGCGGAATCCCAGGCAGCCTGATGCCAGAGGGCTGTTTCCTCACTCTCACGGGCAGTTCCATTGGTGCCTCGAAGCTCTGAAGCCTTTGCCTGTGGAAATGCTGCCTTGCTGTTGTGTGGGTGCAAATTTTCATGAGTATGTGTGCTTTTCTCTACGAGGCACCTTTCTGTTCTCAGTGGACTTGTTCACGTTTTTTATTATTGACCGAAAGACCTCTGTGGTTATCAAGAAAATGTATCCTTTGTCTTATGTATTGATACCATTTTCCAAGTGTGTTTATTTGCTTTGTTTAACATGGGTTATTTAAAAATACATATTAGCTTTTGAGTGCTTTTTCAGCTTCTGCATTGTAAAAATTTCAAATCCTCTGTAAGCCATTTGGCAGTTTTTACATTTAAGCTGGTAGTTCTCCGCCCCTGGCCACGCAGCATCATCAGGCCAGGTGTGCGTAGGTGTCCCAGGTGCCTCCAGGTGGAGCGCGTGGAGGCTTCCAGGCTTGGTAGCTCACTGGGCTTGCCACACTATAAAGCCCTTTTTGTTCTCCTGGTAATTTTGCTTTGCATCAATTTATGGAGAATTTCTTCTCGAGGGTGTATATGTGACGGATTATCAACATTTTCATATTGTTGGGACTGTTCTTTTATTGTCTTCTTTCTTTGTCCTCATCCATTTATGTTTTTGCTCTTCCAGACCAGCTTCCTTGCAAATGTGTCAATTTCCTTCCGTCCACTTCTCCAAGGAAATGTCCAGAAACAAATGGACCCCAAGTCTGGGACTTGGAGACAGAGCTGTGCTGGAGTGGTGGCTATGGGAACTCCCAGACAGAGCAACTGGGACCACGCTGTGCCCCAAGGGACATTTGCGAGATCTGGAGACAGACTTGCTTGTTGCACGGAGGGTTAGCGTGGCATTTAGTGGGGGGAGGCAGGGCTCTGGGAGCTTCCTACAAAGCACAGGACCGTCCCCATGGCAGCACTCCCTCCTCCAAAGGTCAGAACATCAAGGCTGATGGAGAACCTAACTGAAATGGGGTGGGCAGGGCAGTGGGTGCCCAGTGCCGGCCAGGAGGCATCCAGACTCGCAGTCGAGCCATGAGGCTGGAGAGGAGCGGGGACAGGCCTGGGGGAGGGCGACGCCGTCAGAGCTGTGCTGAGAATCGCACTAGGCGCTGGGACGGGACTGGGCCAGTGGCTGGATGGGCTGGGTGGGTGGACGGAAGGCGGGGACAAGAGCAGGTTCGCAGCTGGACCTGGCAGGAAGAACACTGCACTGGGTGGGCATCGCAAACACATCTGCGATGGTCACTCCCCCCCTACCCCCCCGCCCCCCCCGCATCAAATAGCAGGGGCCAGCGCAGACCTGCCTCGTCCTCTTGGCCTTCCTCTCCACGCGGGAGCGGAGGGCAGTCAGGAGGGCTCAGGTGCTGGGCTGCGGGAGCAGGTGGCCCCAGCCCAGTGAGCTGGCTTGTCCTGTCCGGGCACCAGGACAGCACGTGGCTCCTCTGAGGGACTGGGCCAGCAGTGCCCATGTCGGATGAACGAGGCCGGAGAGGAGGGTGGGCCGGCAGCCATGACGACACGGCAGAGGGGCCACGTCTGACCAGGGCTCACTGGCTGGGGTGGCTGAGGGAGCAGAAGGATGCCAGCGCGTTGAGGACGGAAGCTGGCTGGTCCAGCAACCAGGAGGGAGGCTGTGCTGCTGAAGACATGGGAGGGGCCCCGAGGGCTGTGGCTTTAAGATATTTACATGTTTCATTCAAATGTCCTGATCGAGGTAAAATTCACATAACATAAAATTTACCATTTTAACCATTTTATAAAATGTACATGCAGTGGCTTTAAATACTCAGTGTCGCGAACAGTCGTTGTCGCTGCCTATTTCAGAAAACTTGTCACTCAGACGTGCACTGAAACCACCATGACACCTGCCACGGTGACCGCCACCAGAAGACAGCATGTGCCGAGCTGGCGAGGACATGCAGAGGGGACCCTGTGCACTGACTCGGCAAGGACAGAAGTGGTGGCCCTGTGTGGAAACCACAGAGCTTCCGCAGAAAGTCAACAGTGGAGCCTGTGTCCAGTGATGCCACTCCTGGGGGAAGATCCAACGGACGTGGAACCAGGGGCTCACGGGACTTGCCTGCTCCCTGTGGTCACTGCAGCGTCCCTCAGTGTGAAGGCGTGGAACCAGCCTGTGTCCACGGTGGCTGAGTGGCTGAGGACGGTGAGGGGCACCTGTCCAGTGGCCATGGTGGGAGGAAAGCCAGCCGCATGCGCCAACACAGCTGGCCTGGAGGTCATCGTGGTGGCAGGTCAGACAGAGCGAGGAGTCTAAAGTGTCCATTTCACACCGTGGGACAGCGGTGGGTACCAGGCTGGGAGGTGGGGGACGGGGAGCGGTTGGTCAGAGGGGTGAATGTCCATCCAGGTGTCATATGAGTATCTTCTGGGGATCTAGTGTGAGGCTCGGTGACAGCACTGTGCTGTGTACTGGAAGTTGTGAGTGGATCGCAAGCCTCTCAGTACAAAAAGGGGAGGCAATCATGTGAGGTGATGGGCGTGTCATTTTGCAATGTACACGCATCGAATGGCACAGTGGTAGGTGTCAGTCATATTTGAGTGAAGTGGACAGAAACAAGGGCAGTGACACGTAGGGACAGGAGCTGACAGCTGCTGTCAGAGGGCCCTGGCTTCTGAGCTCCCAGGACACTGGTGTGGTTACAGTGCCATCGCCAAGCCCAGGCAGGACCAACTCGCGGACCCCTGAGAACTTCCTGGGTGACACCAGTCTCCCCACTGTGTGACCTTCCTCAGTGTCTGGGTGACTAGGAGAAGGGCGAGGGACCAGGGGCCCCAGCTGGGGGAAGAAGACACTGAAGTCATGGTGGTGGGACAGGTTGCTGAAGGCCCAGGGAGCGTGAGCATGAACAGTGCCGTCGGGGGTGCCAGGGCCTCACTCCCAGAGACGCACTAACCCCAGCGCTGGCTGTCACCCTATCGCTCAGTGGATTCTCCACTCTTGGATGAGCGCCTCTCAACAAGCCCCTCGCCCCAACCCCTTCCAACAGGCATGCCTGCCTCACTCAGGTGACTGTCCTGTCTCCTTCTCAAGGGAGAAGTACAGCAACTGCCAGTCAGCCCTCATCCCCCCATCTTCCTGCCATCCCACGGGTAACAATGCAGGGACCCTCTTCCCTTCTGCACTAGGTGCTCTGGCCCAGACCCACCGACTCCTTCTGAACCAGCAGCTTGTTTTTCTATCATCGTCACATCACACTGGAGGCCCCATGTCACGCCAGTTTCTAAACTCAGCACCCAAACCTGCGCTGCTCCACTCAGGTCGGCACCAACTTGGCAGAATGCACCTGACACAAGCACCTGCTGTGTGCACTCCTCACCCATCACAGAGCACCTGCTGTGTGTACTCCTCACCCATCACAGAGCACCTGCTGTGTGCACTCCTCACCCATCACATGAGCACCTGCTGTGTGCACTCCTCACCCATCACATGAGCACCTGCTGTGTGCACTCCTCACCCATCACAGAGCACCTGCTGTGTGCACTCCTCACCCATCACACTATGCACCTGCTGTGTGCATGCCTCACCCATACATGAGCACCTGCTGTGTGCATGCCTCACCTGTACATGAGTACCTGCTGTATGCACGTCCTCATTAGTCATTCTCTTGTATCCACTAAAAGGCTGTTTACCTCTGCTTTCTGGAAACTGCTTGTCAAGGTAACAGGCACCTCTTTATTCCTTTGCAGAAGGTTGAATGTTGGCCATCATCTCCCTGGATCTCTAGGCAGTTTTTTGCAGATGACTGTGACCTTTCTTTCCACATACACTTGTCTCATAGCCATGGACACTGCATCTCTTGATCCCTGCCCTCCCAAATGCAGGCTGGTCCTTCTGCATCTCCTTTTCATCTACTTGACCCTGTGGAGTGCCTGAGGTCTGTTTTTCTTTGTCTACCCAACTCCTTGGGTGGTGGTTTGGGATTCAGGCCGCTGCTTGGCAGGGTGGCACAGTGAAGGGACTGTCTGCCCTGATTTGTGCAGATCTAGCAAAGGGAGACAAGTAATGACCCCCAGGCAGTGCTCGGCCTGCAGAAATGGCAGGGAGCAGTAACTGGAGCCCCAAGAGAAACAAAGAGGTTGCAGACGGGGCCCGACCGGAGTTGGGACCTCAGTTGAGTGTTACAGCTTACCCCACTGACCCTGCAGGAGGGAGCAGGGGGCACGAACTCCCTGACCTCACTCTTCTTTCTGCAGAGCGTGCTGTGCTCCCCATCGCTGGGTGCAACCAGGAGCCAGAGGTCACGGGAGCCAGCCGATGTGTGCACTCCACACATGGGCAGGGAGGCACAGGTGTGCAGCACAGCTTCAGACTCGTCTCCTGCTGTGGCTTGTCATTGGAGCCTCCCTTGTGATAGCCAGCTGCCTGCCCAACGTCTGCACTTGTGTGTCAGACACGGAGTTCTTAATTCCCACCCTGTGGCCAACAAGCTCTCCCCATCTCAGTAAAGACCAGCAGCCCACTGCTTACATCCAGAGCTGCTTCCACATCATGGCCAGGACCTCAGCAGTGCAGCCACTGCGCGTGGCCTTCCTTGTCTAGGGCACACCAGCTCTCAGGCTTCTGTGGGGCACCTTTAACTGGCCTCCGTCTCTCTCTGTGACAGGCCGATGGGAAGCTGCCCTCCTGACTTCCCTTCCACTTCCCACCTACGTGAACCCTGATTTTGTTTGGGGACATTGTGTGCCCCCCTCTGGATGATGGTCATCATGGTCCTCTGTGCCATCATCCACTTCCCCAGCCTCCTGAAGCAGGAGTGGCACGTGGCCAGGTGGCCCATGGGAGTTTAGGGAGAACCTGCTGGGGAGTCTCTGAGAAAACATTTGTTCTTAAAAGTGGATGTCCTTTCACACCTGCCTTTCTTCCTGTTGGAGATCACGGTGTAAACATGTGATGCCTCTGCAATGACTGTCACCTTGGGCCATGAAGCGACAGGCATGAGGACAAAAAGTATATGTGGTGACCATGGGAGGGGGCAGCGATGGAACGAGTCTGCACTCCTGAAATGGCATACTTTGCCAGTTTTTATTAGGTGAGCTTCAAACTGTACTGTCTAAACCCCAGGTAGCTGGGAATCAGGTCACCTCCTGCATGATGCAGACCGCCCGTGCACACCCCACACAGCCACCAGAGGGAGCCTTTCAGAAGAGGCGTCAGGTGACACTGGGGCTCAGGGTGGAGGGTGGAGCCCACAGCTTGGCACCCCTGGGGCCTCTGCCCCCAGTGTCCTGGTTTCACTTTGCTGCAACATTTCGGGTCCACTCAGGGATCATTTCCTGACGGAGGTCTTCTGTGACCCAGTCATAGAAAAGACTCCTCCACTCGGCTAGCAATGTGGTCTCCTCGCTCTGTTCAAGTGGTGCTCACTGCCCCACTGCTGCTGGCGGGATCGATTTGCTCTGCGCATACTGGTGACGGTGTCTGCCACTTGCCTAACCTCTTCTGTCACTCACCGGGAGTGATTCGGGAAAGCCTCCTTATCTGAATGTAGTGAAGACCAAGTGAGCAAATTGTGTGTGAATGGGGTAGATGGGTGCCTGACGTAGCACAAGAGAACGCCATCTATTCCTTGTATGAGAATGTCACCCCGCGGGGAGCCTCGTGCCCGCATCTAACAGGTGCTTGGTGGAGTCGTTGAACGGATGGGTGGATGGGTGGATAGCCCACAACAGGCTGTCTTTCAAGTTTTATTGGATGGATGGTGGACCGATTGACTCTCGGAATCGCATTTTGGAGCTAAATGGGTGCCTGTTTCTGGGAAGGCTGGGGTGTGATGGAGGGTGGAGACGCCCCAGGACAGGGCCGAGACCAAAGAGTTGGAAGCATCCTCTATAAGGACGTCGAAGACACCGAAGGAAGGCAGGGGAGGCCCAGGAGCCACAATCTTCTTGGAAGAGGCCATTGGTTGGCAGCGAGGGGGAAGGAAGCTGATGATGTGGCCGCTGGGAGGAGTGAGGTGGGGAAAGAAACGTGGGAAACCAGCGGCCCGCCCTCCCCCATTTGGGCTGGAGCATTGCGCGGCTGGTGATGCCTCCCGGGTGGAAAAGGGGTCCGTTTGGGCTGCTCAGCACAGCCGTCGAGGACTCCCAGCCCCGCCCAGCTCCTGGCCGCAGCCGCCCAGTTCAGCATCTGGCCAGCGCCCGACTCCAGCGCAAGGCCCCAGGCCCCGAGGGCGCACATTCACCGCGCCCGCCCAGGCCTGGGGCGCAGCCGGGCAGGACCCGGTGGCCGAGGCGCAGCCCCGAGGGCTGACGGCGGGACCGGGAGACAGGGACAGGGCGGGGGTGGCCGGCTGGGGGCGGGGCAGGCTGGATCCGGGCGGGCGGGGCGGCGCGGATTGGCCGGCCGCCGCCACGTGACTGGCCCCTTATAGGGCGTGGTGCTGGGCGGCGGAATCGGGTGCGGCGGCTGCCGGGCCGGGCGAGGTCCGTGCTGGTCCCGCGGCTCCGCTCTGAGCGTCTGGCGCGCCCCGCGCCCTCCCTGCCGGGGCCGCCGAGCCGGGGATGCCCGCGGCGCCCGGGAGCCATGGTCCGCTTCGGGGACGAGCTGGGTGGCCGCTATGGGGGCGCCGGCGGCGGGGAGCGGGCCCGGGGCAGCGGGGCCGGCGGGCCAGGCGGCCCGGGCCCCGGGGGTCTGCAGCCAGGCCAGCGGGTCCTCTACAAGCAGTCGATCGCGCAGCGCGCGCGAACCATGGCGCTGTACAACCCCATCCCTGTGAGACAGAACTGCTTCACCGTCAACCGCTCGCTCTTCGTCTTCAGTGAGGACAACGTCGTCCGCAAATACGCCAAGCGCATCACCGAGTGGCCATATCCTGCTGGGGCCCTGGCCGGGCGGGCCGCCGTGGGCACCGGGATCGGGCGTGGCGACCAGCGTCCAGCGTCCGCGCCCCGCCGGGTCTGGGAGGGGCGGCTGGGCGGGGGCCCGGGGCCAGCCGCGTGCGGCACCCAGTGGCCATCTTTCCGGGGCCGGGAGGAGGTTGCGACCTGGGGAGAGGCGCCTCCGGGACGGCCTGGCGAAGAGGGGGCGGGGCAGGGCTCCAGGGCCCCTCTCCTCGCCGCGTGTGCGTGTGTGCGCGTGTGCGTGTGTGCGCGGTCGTGGCGACGCCGGCTGTGGAAGCGGGCTGGACGCTGGGCAGAGCTCTCTGTCCCCGGACTCGTCCCTTCGCTCACTTGGTCCGGGTGCGGAGCGAGCGGCCAGCCTGGAGGGCACGCGAGGGCGAATCCGTGTGTGTGTGTGTGTGTGTGTGTGTGTGTGTGTGTGTGTGTCTGTATGTGGGTGTGAGCACTGGGTGGCCGCGAGCCCGTGCGCGTGCCTGGCTGCGGGTGCTTGCGTGTGTGTGCGTGCGTTCGGGACTCTCGGGACATGTATGTTCACGTGCCTGTGTAGGTACATGTGGCTACGTGTGCCTTTAAGGTAGCAGTGTGCGCCTGCGCGGGGTCCCTCCTCCAGCCTGGCGCAGGGGGCGCACCGCCCCCTCCCCTCCCAGCTCAAGAGCCGGGCGGAGTCGGGTGGCGCTGTCCACGGTGCTGACGGCCGCCGGGACGTGCGGAGGGGCTACCGGACGTCGCTGGAGGGAGAGGCCCCGCCTCGCCTCGCGGCGGCCCCCCCAGCATGAGGGCGGGAGTGGGGGGCGGCTCCGGGCCTGGTCATTCTCAGCCCCCGGAGGCGGCCTGGCTGTCTGCTGCACTGCGCGCTGCCGGCCTCGGCGTCCTCGCCTGCCCTCCCCCATGGCGCCTCCCGGCCAGTCCTTAACCCACGCACTCCGTTTGAGTACATGATCCTGGCCACCATCATCGCCAACTGTATCGTTCTGGCACTGGAGCAGCACCTTCCCGAAGGGGACAAGACACCAATGTCCGAGCGGCTGGTGAGTGTGGCGGCTGCTGGTGGGGGTGGGGGGGGCGGAGCGGGTGGAGGGGACCTGAGGTCCCCGGCTGCTTGTCTGATTCCAGACCCTTGAGTGTCTGCAGCTGAGCGTAGCTTCCGGTAGCTCCTCTCTCCTTCAGCAGAGGAAAAGGCTGGCACCCAGGCAGCTAACACCTCCCTCGAGGACCAGGAGGACTGGGGGAACCAGTTCAGCCCCTGGTGGGGAAGGGGGGCTGCTCTGCCTGTGCCACTAGCTACCGGTACACCCCAAATGGGCCATCCAGTCTCACGCCCTTAGATGTTGATCTAAGAAACTAAGAGCTAAACCCGGTTGGGCATGGGGAGTGCTCACAGCCAGCGGTCAGCATGTCGGGCCTGAGCCTCTGAGTGCTCTGGCGCCACCCTCCCCTGCAGGGCTGTGGTGGCCTCTGCTCCTGCAGTGTGGCCCTGGATCTGTCCTCCTGGCCTTCAGAGTTGCCTTCCTGGCTCTGCTTGGAGCCTCTTCCCCTGGGGCAGCATTCGTCTTCCCACAGGAAGCATTCCCTTCCCAGGCTTTCTTCCCAAATGTCCTGAATCCTTTTCACCCACTCGTGCCACGAGCTGTGCCCTGCTGAAACAAAGAGTCTGTGACAGTCAGGGTGCCAGGCAGGGTCTCTGGAGTGGCTGGGGCAGAGGGGAGGGTGAAGTTTGGGGGGGAGGTGACCCTCAGAGCAGAGAGAAGGAAAAGCAGAGGGAGGGATCTGGAGAGGGAGCTGCTAGAGGCCAGGGGAGGCAGCCTGTCCTGGGGACACTTGCCCCACATTCTGTCCAAGCCTCTCTCCCCAACTCAGTGGAGATGAGCAGTGTTGGAAGAAGCCCCATTCCTTGCTGGGTGTGGGCCCTGAGCCTCCCTCCTCCCAGCCGTCACAGGCCCCGAGGTGGGAAACGGGGCAGAGTGAGGCCGCCCTGGGGTACAAAGGTCAGGCTCAGGCTGTCCCTGCTGGGTGGGCACACCTCCAGGGCTTGAGGCTGAGCTGCTGGGGAAAGGAGCAGCACTGTTCAGCCTGGGCCCGTCCGGAGGCCTGAGGAGCCCTTGGCTGACCCCAGTCCAGTGTGCACGTACAGGCCTTGTGTGCCTGTGGGATGGACTGAAGGCTGGACATAGCTGGGCCTGGAGAGGAGGGCGGTGCGGGCCCAGGGCTCAGGTGCGGAGCTGCTCAGCTGCCAGGGGAGCAGGCGGGGGCTGGTGGTGCAGGGCAGCCGGCTCCAGGGTGGGGCCGCCAGTTCCCTATCCCTGGGCTCCGCTTCCCAGCCACCATCACCTTCCCCAGCAGCCTTCAGCTGAGCCCCTAGCTTGCAGTCCCACCCTCCTCCAAGCCAGCCCATGTGGTCCAGGGTGGGGCCCCGCCCATTGCCCAGTTCTGGGCGGGCTCCTGTCTGTCCAGAGGCTTTCTGGGCAGATCCAGCTGTTCCCCTGAGGCAGAGGGGGAGAAGGCACCATCCCACTAACTAGACCAGAAGCCTGGGAGGCAGGAGTCCTATCATGAGTCAGCATCAGGGTGGCAGAATGGGGAAGGGGCTGTGATGGACACTGGGCCCCCAGGGCTGTCAGCTTCCACCATGCAGGACTGCCAGTCAGGGGGGGCCAGGCTGAGGGTCCCTGGGAGGGGAGGGCAAAGCATGGGCCTCTGGTCCTGAGTGGGAGCTGGTGGAACGCTCAGGTAGCCCCGGCCCTCCCCTCGCCGGCAGGGCAGAGTGGCTTTCCCAAGGACAGTTCCTCATGCGGCCCCACAGGCCTGAGGGCAGACCTGCCCCGCCACCCCTTGTCTGCTTTCGAGGCCGCGGCCCAGGATGGCAGGCGTCTGGCTGCACTCGGCACACCCTCTGTGCATGTCTGCATGTGGCGGCGTCCCCAAGCTTGACCCCACAGTACTGTATGGGCTGAGTGACTAGACGCAGCCTGGGGTGGGGGACAGGCTGCTCTGCTGTTTCTTCTCTGTCCTTTGCTCACGCTGTGCCTCTACCAGGAACTGCTTTCCATGCAGCCTGGCTGGACGCCTTGTCCTCCAGAGGCTCCCAAGACCTGCACGCTTTGATTGTCCAGAAAGTGTGCTGAGAGAATCGGTGGGTCCTGAGTTGCTCTCCAGCCTGAGGTGTCCTCCAGGCCACCTGTGCATGACCAGAGCCCAGGTCCAGGCCCAGGAGGCCTCTGGCTCTGAGTGCGGCTGTGCCCCAGACAAGCTGTGGGTCTCAGACCAGCCCCTTGACCTCTCGGTGCTTCTGTGTCTCTTAGCATGGGGCTGAAACAGCACGAGATTGCCCGGTCAGTGCAGGACAAGCCCACAGGTCCCCACAGGCCTGTCTGCTGGAGGCCAGGAGGCTGGTGGCCCCGGGCCCCTCCCGCCTCCCTGAGTGGGGTGGGCGCTGGCGCCGTGGCAAGTGCGCTGTGCTTCTTCGCAGGACGACACGGAGCCCTACTTCATCGGCATCTTCTGCTTCGAGGCCGGCATCAAGATTGTCGCCCTGGGCTTCGTGCTGCACAAGGGCTCCTATCTGCGCAATGGCTGGAACGTCATGGACTTTGTGGTGGTTCTGACAGGGTAGGTGGCTGTGCCTGGGCTGTGCCCCCTGTGGGGCTGGGGCTGGGCAGCTGATGCTGGTATGCGCCGGAAATCCGTGTGCGGGACCAAATGGCGCCCAAGCTGCCATAGAGGGGGGCGAGGGGCCTTTCCTGGGCGAGGGGCCTTTCCTATGCAAGGAGCCTTTTCTGGGCGAGGTGTCTTTTCTGAGCGAGGGGCCGTTCCTGGACAAGGGGCCTTTCCTATGCGAGGAGCCTTTTCTGGGCGAGGGGCTGTTCCTGGACGAGGGGCCTTTTCTGGGCGAGGGGACTTTTCTGGGCGAGGGGCCTTTCCTGGGTGAGGGGTCTTTTCTGGGCGAGGGGCCGTTCCTGGGCGAGGGGCGTTTTCTGGGTGAAGGGCTGTTCCTGGGTGGGGCCATTCTTGGTCTAGCCTGTTGCCAGGGTCACAGGGGTGGGGCCCCCTTGGAGGAGGGCTCCGGGGCCTGGCTTTGTAAAGTGCTGGCCTCCAGCCTGGCCATCTTCAACCTGGGAGAGGTACTTGTGTGTGTGAGCTGTTTCCTGCAGGGGAGTCCAGCTGGAAAGCTCCTCCTGAGCCCTGGGAAAGGTGGCCTGGGGGCAGGCTAGGGCGGGAGTGCAGGCAGAGTGCCCTGCTCCTCGTCGAGACCTACCTGTGTTCTCAGTGGCCCCACCTGCCTGGGGCTCAGCTCTGGTCACCCTCCGGGCGTGGGTGGGGTCAGGGCTGGGGAGTTTGCTCCATGGAACCTGTTTGCCCTGAGGCTCCTGGGCCCCACCCCACACTGGGACTGCAGTCTTGTTTCTGGAGCCTGGTGGCCCTGGGAGGCTCAGAGCCCCACTGGAGCCCAGAGCGCTGCACGGGAGGGGTGGCTGTGGCTGGGCCTCCATCCACATGCTCCCACCGGGCACATGCTGCCTAAGGAGCCCCCAACGTGCTTCAGTGCAAGTGAAGGCGTGTGCACAGGTGTTTGGTCTGAAGGCAGGGGAGAGAGGAGGTGACTATGGAAGCCCTGGGTCCTGCATCGTGTTTTTCCTCGGTCCTTGGGCCAGTGGCACCAGCCTGTCACTAGCACTGATGGGATGGACACCTCTGAAATCGGAATTAATAAGTTTGCTTGGAAACTGATTTCTGTTCCATTTTCACAATGACTGAGAAGGGGATGGAGTGAGGAGCCTGGTGGGGCGCGTGTGGCTCTGCAGTGCCAGGGGCCCATGTGCACCTGCCTGCTGTCCCCACAGCACCCGCTCACTGCTGCACAGTGGGGGTGGCACCAGGGCAGGGTTTACTGAAATCCTGATGCTCTGGGAACTCCTGTGGTCCCATTGATGGGGGGAAGGGGGCTGGTGGCGAGGAGTGTGGCCCCTCTAGGGGGTCGCTCACACCGTCCTGTGGGCACTGAGTGGGTGTCAGGGAGTGTCACTGGCTGTTTACATCTCTCTCCTTCCCTCTGGACGTGAGTCCCTGAAGACAAGAGTGTGTCTTATTTTTCAGGCTGTCCCCAGAGCCTAGCTTGGGGCAGGCCCCCAGGAGGAGTCAGGGAGTCTGCCAAATTAATGAGTTGGGGAAGCAACTGGGTGCTCTGCGCTTCGGCCCCTGGGAGCCGCCCCTCCCTTCCGGGACGCTGTCCGTGGTGCTGAGCGGGCTCTTGGCACAGGGAGGCTGAGGAGCCCATCGCACCCGCTCTCAGCAGGACCCCTGGGTCTTCCAACCAGCACATCTGATTACAGGGCCAGGGAGCCTGGGTTCCTCAGTGACAGCTGCGAGACACTTTCTGATGCTGGGGTATTCTGGGCTGCTCCCTCATGCCTGTTGACCACGCTCCTGGTCACGAGAGAGAACAGGATGGGCTCGCCTTCCAGGGAGCCCCATCGGGAGAGGCCCAAGGGTCCTGAGATTTAAGTCCGTCCCCCGACTCCTCCCCTGGAGATCCCTCCCTCTGTCCATCTCTTCTTGCTCAGTATCTCTGTCATCCCATCTTTTCCTCAATGGGTGCTGCCTTCCCTGTCTCTCCCTTCTCCGTCTCCCTGTCTTACTTTCTCAGTTTCTGTCTCAATATTTCTAACCTCTGCCTCTTAACCCTTTCTCTTTAACCCTTTCTCTCTTCTCTGCCTCTCTGTCTCTGTTTCTCTGTGTCATTTTATTTTAACTTTCTCCTTTTCTCTGCTGCTTTCTCTTTTCTGCCTTGTTCTGTGTCTCTCTTTTCGGTAACAGAGTCTCTGTTCTCTGTCTGCAGGAGGGTTGGGCGTTGGTACCAATGGTCTCTAGGCTCCCTCTCTCTGCAGCTCATCCCTGGAGGTGGCACTGGGTTGGGAGGGGCCCCAGGTGGGAGGGCAATGCTGTCTCATGGGGGCTCACAGGCTGGCCAAGAGGGAGCTGCTCCATCACTTCTGCTTGTGACACATGGGACTCATGAACCTGTGAGTGCGTGCAAATGTGAGCATGTGTGTGCACATGTGCGTGCATGTTTGCACGCATGCGTGTGCATACTTGTACACGTGCATATGGGTGGGTGTGCATGTGTTCACAGGTGTGCTCATGTCCATGCATGTGTGCATGCATGTGTGTAGATGTGAACATGTGTGCATGCATGTGTGTTAGTATGTGTGCGTGGTAGAAGGAGTCCTTGGGTCTGTTTTGGGGTGAGTGAGTGTGGCCCATGGGGAGTCCAGGGACGAACCCTAACTCTAGCCCCTCCTGACCTGAGGTCCCTGTGGGTAGCCATGGGGGGGTGTTATTTCTCATTACTTTGTTGTTTTTAATTAGGGCTTAATTAATTGATGGTCAGAGGGCTGGATGCTAGTGGTGGGGTGGAGAGGGGCTCTGGCTGGGGAAACCCTGTTGCCTTGCCATGCCCCCTCCCCCTCCCCACGCCACCCTCAGGCCAGCTGGGGTCTCTTTTGCTTCTGAGGCTGGTGTGCAGGTGGGGGCAGAGGTGGGATGGGCCCGCCTCTGCCTTGGGGCAGCCTCTTAGCCTCCGTTAGTCACCTGCAAACTCAGGCTGGGTGCACCCTTGGTGTTGGGAAGGGGGTGCAGCCTGTGTGGTCCTGGCTCCAGGGCACTGAGCGAAGGACCAGGTAGTCCTTGCGCCCGCCCTCTCCCCACCCCAGCCCATCCTCATCCACCCTCCCGTCCATGCCTCTGTCCAGCTGCTTGAGCTGCCCTCTTCTGACGCTTCCCCGACTCGTTCATTGTTGTCAATCACTCATTTATTCAAGACTAGTTGAGCCTCTGCCAGGAGCTGGGGACACCAGAACCATGGCCAGCCTGTGGACTGGGTTCTGGGGGCGCATTCTCCCGGCCCCGCTGCTTTCTCTCAGTGCATACGGCCTCTGTAACTGTGCACTTGGCTTGTGTGGGATGTTTGCTGCTCAGTCTGTGTCACCTGCCACCCTGCTCAGCTGTGGATCTGCAGCCGCATCACCGTGCCTGGGGCAGGTGGTGCAGACCTCGGGGTATAGAAAGGGGTTAGGAGGGCAGCGTGGGCTGCAGTCTAGTCAGAGAAGCCCTCAGCACCATGGTCACTCCTGAAGGACACGCGCAGATGAGCCATCTGGAGATCGGGGGACAGGCTGTGGCTGCAGGTGTGTCGATGGTCTTAGAGCCGGACACCAGACAGGATACCCGGGATGAGGCGAGAGGAGCCACTGCCCATACCTGAGCCCAGGGGCCCCAGGGTCTGCAGGTGGGGTGGCCAGTGAGGTGGACAGCGACTCAGGAAGTGCATGCTTTTCTCCAGCGGGGGATGTGCTTGGGCACGGCCTCGAGACTGTGAGAGCGGTGGGCTCCTGACGGGGGTGAGGGGGTGGACTTGCTGGGAGCGGCTCCCCGGGAATGGACGCTGCCTTTTAGGGAGATGCCTGGGGCAGTGGCAGTGGGGCTGGAGGGGCAGGAGGGTTTTATTAAGTGGGGGCTGCAGCCTGAGTGCTGGTGGTCGTGGTCCAGGAGGCAAGGACCACAGCAGACAGAAAGCCCTGGAGTGGCAAGGGGAGGTGACTGCACGACCTTTGCAGGACTCAGCAGTTTAGGTCTGTGTCCGTAATGCAGGAGCGGGAGGTGAGCTGAGTGTGTGCACTTGGGGTTGGCAGCCATGTCCCCAGCCTGTCCATAACTGGCCCCCCAGTGCTGTCCCCACGTCATCACCTGCGCCTTCCCAGTTCCCTCAGAAGCCCCCACCCCCCCATTGGTCCTGATTCTGGCTGGGACTCAGGACAGGTTCGGGGTCCCCTTGGACCCTGGGGACATCTTCCTGCTGGCAGAGAGCCCTAGGACCCCGAAGTCTCAGTTGTCCCCTCCCCATCCTGGCCCTAGCCTGGGCTTTCCTTGCTGGTCCTTGGGGACAGCAGGCAGACGTGTCCTCACTCAGGCAGGTGGCTCCCCAAGGGGACATTTCCGCCCACAGCCTCTCGTTTTACTCCAAATTAAACTGGGGTTTCTTTCCAGGACATGTAATTAGAGCTGAGCCTTCCTCCCTGGACAGGGCCTCTTGTGGCACAAGGACGGGGCCTGCAGGCTGCTGCTCGGGAGGGAGGCTCAGTCCTGGCTGGCGAGGCGACGCCTGCTGGATGGGACAGGTGGTGGGAGGCACCGGAGAGCGCTCTGGGGAGGCCGCCAGGCGGGGGACACCCGCCCTGGGCAAGGACGGGCCAAGGGTGACCAGTGACTTCACACCTGAATGTGGGTGTCCGAGTGTGAGGTGACAAGACACCATGTCTGGAGTGACCAGTGACACGGTTTTGAGTGGGCTGACGTCATGTGTGACCAAATGCCACCACTCAAGCAGTGTCCTATGCGCAACCAGGACCAGATTCATGTAGGTTCTTCCCCAGGCCTGTGAGTGCTGCTGGGGGCCTCTGTGCCCGGTCAGGTGGGGGCTGCTGGGCTTTCTCTCCCATCCCCACCTGAGGCTGGAAAGGGCCTCCTCAGCATGTAGCTGGGACCAGGAAGAGGGGGCTGGGTTCTGACAAGGGCGAGCAGAGGGAGGCTGTGGGACCCCCCTTCCTGGGGCTTGTCAGGGTGGGGCCTCTCCAGGCGGCATCCACGGGGTGTCAGCACTGACCCTTCAGGTGGCTCTGCCACCCTCCTGGGTTTGGTGTCCTTGGGAAGTCTGCTCGCACGGTGGACTTGGCCCAGGTTGAGAGGAACCACCTGGGCCAGCCCTCAGCTGCCTCCCTCCTGACTGTGGCCTCCCACTGCACAGGTCCCTGGGCACTGGCCCGGAGCCCGTGCTGGCTGATGTGCCACAGAGGGAGGTGGGTATTTACAGAGGACCTGCTCACTCCCCACCTTCCTGTGTTTGAGGGGGTGGAGCCAGAGCCAAGCCCCTCCTGGGCACTACCTGCTGACCCCCATGTGAGGAGGGTGTAGCTGCGGGGAGAGCCCCCCGTCAGCCCCAAAGGCCTGGTGGTCCTGGGCAGGGGATCCACACTGCCCGGCCCCAGGCCTGTAGCTTAGCTGCACTGAGCTGTGCTATGGCAGCTGGCCCCAGTCCTCAGGCTCTGGTGCTGCTGGGCTCCACTCTCGGGCTCTGCGTTCTCGTGGGGGTGGGGGAGTCCCTGGGGAGCCTGGCTGGGGGGCTCTGCACAACTCGAGTGCCTCTTACACGCCACCTAATGCAGCAGCGCTGAGGGAACATCGGTCATTCTCACTGTAGACTGCAGACTTTTGACCGCAGGGCCCAGTGCAGGAGCCTGGCTGGATGTCGCAGGCCTCCCCCAGGACAGGGGCACTGTGGGGGAAGGGTGGCAGGTTTCAGAGGACACTGTCATTCACAGGGGTCTGGGCTACTCAACCCTACGGCAGATGTGGTCCCCAGGGCTCGCTGGGGGGCAGGACTGGGTGGTCTGCTCTTCACTCATTTGTCTGCTGGTGCCCAGTGCTTGCTGGGTACACTGCAACTGCACCTCTGTGGGCCCCGTGTCTGCTAACGGCTGAGGTTCTCCAGCACCCCAGGGTCTGCCGGCTGGTCTCGGGTGTGGGAGGTCCTGCAGTTATGCTCAGAGCCCCCCTTCTGCAGCTTTCAGGCCTGGCCCCCACCCCACCCTCAGAGCAGCTGACATCTGAGCTGGAGGGAGTGTACACTGACCAGGCCACAGTGGCCAGTTTTATTCTGAGTGAGCCCCTGGGCCTTGCGGGCTGGATTCAGGGGCATCTCGGCCCAGGGCCCACCCAGTTCTGTGGGGCAGGGTTGGGGAGGCAGCTGGTGTCCAGCACTGAGTGGCGGATGGGGGACTGTCGGTCCCCCGGCTGCCCCATCTTGGGTCTGTGGCTGGTGGGCTGAAGGGCGTGGCCAGAGGGTCAGATGGGCTCTAAGTTAGCAGCCAACATTCAAGTAGGAGCTTGTACGTAAACATGCACATTTCCATCTTGCTTGGGAGATGTCTTGGAGCCTGCACTCCATCTGGAGCAGACCCCAGGCCCATCAGCTCTGGGGCCTGGAGGGCTCCTGCACAGTGGCTGGACCAGCCCAGGGACCACAGCGTCCGGGCCTGCAAGCCTCCTCCTGTGTCCTGTGGCTGGTCACTTGCAGAGGTCACAGGAGGCCACGTCCATGCCTGTGAGAGCAGGAGCAGCGTGGAGCCTGCCTTCCTTCTCAGGTCCAGACTGCTTACCTCACCAGTATCTTTCCCATTTCCCGGTGCTGAGCCCAGAGCTGCAAACTCACTGCCGTGGGAGCGGTTGCTAGTGTCTGCTTGTGCTACTAGGCTTGGAGTCTAAGCCTGGAATGGGGTAGGACCGGGGCACAGGCTTACCTCCAGCTCTGCCCCCTGCCTCCCGGCTCTGGGGCTGCTGGGCTCCTGACAGGCTGTTCTCCACCCTGTGCCCCCACCCGGCAGCTTCAAGCCCTCTGGGCTCTCTCCACCCATCTGCAGTCTGTAGGCTCATGTAACGGGCCTCGACTGTCCTGTCACTCAGCCCTGCTTACGCCATACTGTCCCTGCCTGTGAGGAGCTGGGCCCTCTTGGTTCCCGTAGAACGTGGGTGTTTGCGCCCCCTCTCCCACTCCCACCCCCTTCTCCACCTGGCTGGCCTCTCCTCACCCTTCTCACCCCCAAAAGTGACCCTACTCTGGCTCCCGAGCGTCCCCACTTGCTTGCCGATGGCCTTGTGACCTGGAAGGACTCAGCTGTGGCCTCTGTAAAAGCATGCCACAGACGGGGTGGCCTGAACAGCAGACGTGTCCTGTCTCCGTTCTGGAAGCTGGACGTCCAACATCAAGGTGTCCTCACTGGCTCTGGGGAGGGCTTACTTTTCGGCTGGGAGATGGCTGCGTTTCCACCACGTCCTCACATGGCCTCTTCTCTGTGGGGACAGAGACAGCCTGGGAGACACCAGTCCTATCTGATGGGGGCCTACCCTTGTGACCTCATTTGGGCCCTGTCTCTGGAGGCTAGGGCTTCACGTAGGAATTTGGGGGAACGTAATTCAGTCCATGACCCACTGTGCGGACCACAGGCCCCTCTGCCGGGCGGCTGTCTCACCCCCAGCCAGTCGCCCGGCCTCCATTTCCATAATCTTGTCATTTCAGGAAGATTACCTAAGAGCAGCCATACATCTCTGGGCTGGCTCCCTTCTCCCAGGACAGTTCTCTGAAGGCGAGGAGATTACTGCCTGGGTTGCCGCGGGTTTCCCTTACTGCTGAGTGCTGTGGCATTGGGCCCGGGCTGTGGGTCGCAAATGTCTGTCACCTGCTGCAGGACATCTGGGTTGCTTCCAGGTTTTGAAATGTGAACAAAGCCGCTGTATACACTCACGTGCAGGTTTCTGTGTGAGCACACTCCCACCTCTCTGGTACGAGTGCCCTAGATTTCAGTCATTGGGATGCATGGCGGCTGCATGATACTTTCCTGAAGAGCCCAACTGCTGGTACCCCAGAGTCCACACACTGTGCAGCGTTTGCTTCCTGCCCGAATGGCCTGGTTCCCCGTGTCCTCACCAGCACTGCATGTTGCCACTGTTTTTTAGTTTTGCTCTTCTGAAGGGTGTACAGTGATGTATGGTTGCCGTTTTAATGTCCTCTCCCCTAGTGGACAGTGATGTTGGACATGTTTTCCACATGCCTATTTGCCGTCTGTGTTTGCATCTTGGGGAAGTGTCTCTTCATATATTCTGTTCATGTTCTAATTGAATTCTTGGACACGTGACTTGCAAATTTTCTCTCAGTCTGCAGCTTATTCTTTCGTTCTCGTAACAGGGACTTTTGCAGCAAAGTTTTAAATTTTAATGAAGCCCAGTGCATCTGTGTTTCCCTTTGTGGACTGCACGTGATTTTAAGTCTGAGAGCTCTGCCAGCCATAGGTCATGCAGATTTTCTGTGTTTTATTTTTCTGTCAGTTTTGTTTTACATTTTACATGGAAGTCTGTGATCCCTTTGAGTTAATTTTTCTATCAGGTGTGAGGTTTAGGTTGAGGTTATTTTCTTTTTTTCTTGCCTGTTGCACCAGCACCATTTGTTGCATTTCCTCCAGTGGATTGTTTGTGTCTCTGTCAAACACCAGGCGTGTCTGCGTGGGTCGAGGTGGGGGCTCGCTCTCTGTCCCAGGGTCTGTGCGTCTGTCCCTTCCCTAGTCTCACTGCCTGGATCGCGGGGGCTTATACGTCTTGAAATTAAGTCTACTCACTCCTACCACTTTGTTCTTTTTTTTTTTTTTTTAAATTGTTTTAGCTATTTTAGTTTCTTTGCTTCTACAGAAATTTTGGAATAGTTTTGTCAGTGTGTACACAAAATATTGACAGGAATTGTATAAAACCTGTATGTTAATTTGGAGAGAATGGTACCTTTACTATGTTGTTTCCACATCTATGAACATGGTTTGTCTCCTTTTATTTAGATCTTTGATTTCTTTCATTAGTATTTTGTAGTTTTCAGGATTCAAGTCCTGTGCATGTTTAGATTTGCATCTAAGTTTTTCCCTTATTTTTGCCTGAGTATAAGTAATATTGTGTTTTTCATTTGTATCCACATGGCCATTGCTAGATATAGAAAAGCTGTAGATTTTTGTATATTTGTTTATCTTTAATCCTGCAACCTTGCTGAGCTCACTTCTTATTTCTAAGATTGTTTTTTGGCGATATCTTTGGAATTTTCTATGTAGACAAATCTGTCATCTGCAAATGAGAGGTAGTTTTATTTCTTTCCTCCCAGTCCAAACACCTTTCCTTGCCTTTCGCTGCCTTACTGATGAGCACTGCTGGAACTGTATTCACTTAAGGTAGTGAAAGGGGACGTTTGTCTTGTTCCCAACCTTACGAGGAACACTCTTGGAACTTCACCATCAAGGGTAGTGTGAGCTGCAGGGTTTTGTAGATGCTCTTTATCAATTGAGGCAGCTCCTTTCTATTCCGATCTTTCTGAGAGTTTTGTCATGAACGGTGTCAGATTTCGTCAGCTGCTCTTTCTGCATTGGGGTGATCGCACCACTTTGCTTCCTTAGCCTGTCTGTGCTGGTTTGCAGGGAGCCTTCTGTCTCCAGGATAAACATAGTTGTGGTGTATAATTCCTTTTTATGTATTGCTGAATTCTACTTGCTAGTATTTTGTTAAGGACTTTTGCATCTGTACTCATGAAGGCTATTGTTCTGTTGTTTTTTTGTTTTGTTTTTAGGTACTTTCTTTGTCTGGTTTTGGTGTCAGGGTAATACCATGTTTCCCCGAAAATAAGACTTAACCAGAAAATAAGCCCTAGCATGATTTTTCAGGATGACATCCCCTGAACATAAGCCCTAATGTGTCTTTTGGAGCGAAAATTAATATAAGACCCGGTCTTATTTTCGGGGAAACACCATACAAGCTTCATAAAGTGAGTTTGGAAGTGCTCCCTCCCCATCCTATTTTTTGGAAGCCATTGTGTAAAAATATTGTGAATTCTTCTTTAAATATTTGGTATAATTCTGCATTGGATCTACTTGGGCCTGGAGATTTCTTTTTTGGGAGTTTTAACATTACGGATTCAATTTCCTTAATGGTTACAAATTATTTACTTCACAGTGAGAGATTTTTAGTAGTTTGTGGGGTTTTTTGCCTTTCTTTTTTTTTTATCTTTTATTTGAGGAAGTGGCCCATGTAGTCCAAACCGTGAAGTTTATGTGCGTGGAGTTGTCCGTAGTAATCTCTTGTTACCATTCGATGCCTGATGTCCCCAGCGACAGCCTGTTCCGTCCCTTATGTTGGTAATTTTGTTTCTTCCCTTCCCCTCCCCCAAAGATGTAGGTATTGTGACTCTTCATCCCTAATGTTCCAACAATAAAGACACTGGTCCACATAACTACATAACATTATCGTACCTAAGAAAATAATTCCATTACCACCCAATTTGTTGCCTTTTCAAATTTCCAATTGTCACAATCAAGACTTTTTCCTAGTTTTTAGTTCTCAGAAGTTTGACAATGGTATATCTTGTGAATTTCTTTGCTTTTCATGTTTGGGATTCACTCAGTTTATTGAATCTGTAGGTGTAAGCCTCTTGCCAGATTTGAGAAGTTTTCAGGCACTAGGCCTTTGAGTCCTGTTTCGGCCCTGCCTTCTTTGCCCGTTCCTGTGGGACTCTGACACCTCCGTTCTTACAGTCCCCTGAGACCTGGGCTCCCGTACTTCTTCTCCGCTTTCACCTTTCGTCTTTCAGCCTAGTTTTTCTCGGGTGTTCCCAATGTGTAATTTCTCCTGTTTTTTTATTCAGTTCATTGACTCTTTCCTCTGTGCCCTCTGTTCGGCTGTGGAGACCATTCTCTTAGCTTTTCATTTTGGTTATTGTATTTTTTTTTCTTTTTTATTTTTATTTTTTTGGTTATTATATTTTTAAGTTCTAAAATTTTCATTAGATTCATCTTTATATCTTTTATTTCTTTGATGATTCTTTCTCGTTTGTTTGTTGCAAGCATGTCTGTAATTGTGGCAGCATTTTTGTCATCACTGCTTCAGAAACTCTGCCAATGTCTGTTATTTATCGATTGTCTTTTTTCATTCAGTTTGAGATGTCCCTGGTTTTTGATGGATGAGTTTTGATAGAATCCTGGGCATTTTCGCATTATTTTCTGAGACTCTATATCTCATCTGAACCTGCATTACGTGGTCTCTGATCCTGACCCCCAGGGGACGGGGGTGTTCTGCCTTGTCTTGTTACTTGCAGGTGGAGAGACAAAGGCTGGGGTCCCCCTTGCCCGACCAGCCAGGACTCCTGACTGCTGGCGGAGTGCACCCCACTTTACAGACTGGAACCTGAGAGGCTCAGAATCAGTCTGGGCCCCTTAGGAACCAGAGTGGGCTTGTAGCTGAGCCACAGTGCAAGCTCCTAACCACTAGCTGCTCGGGCCCTCAGGATGTGCCGGAGTGAGATTTACCCTAAAAAGAAGGGTCTGAGATCATCTGCTCCTGGCGTCTCCATGGCTGCTGAGTGTCCTAGGTCGTGGGGGGCTTGCTGGTCAGAGCTTTGCTGTACGTGATCAAAGTAGCAGGCATCCTGCGAGCTGGACAGAGCACTGCGGCCTGAGGACTCCCTGTGCATGTGCAGGCCCACCTTGTCACAACACAGGCGGAGGGAGGCGAGGGTCAGGGAGGCCAGCATGAGGCGTTGTAAACACATCTGTGCGAGGGTCGCCCACTGCACCGCGAGGAGTTTGGGGCCTGGACTCCGTGCTGTCTTTGCGGGGTCCCCACCTGTCCTGTTTAGTGCAGGGCTTGGGGAGGATGACCACACGTGGCTGGGTCTCCTGTGCTTTGGGCAGGGGCTGTGACACTCTTGTATGTGCCCTCAGCGTGTGTCCTTGTGTGTCACTATGCAAACAGAGGCACCAGGGATGGTTCCAGCTCCCCCTTGTCTGGGGCAGGGAGCCGGGACACTTGGACGTGCTCCCTGAACCTCTGTTTCTTGCTTTGGAAGGTGGGGTAATGGCATTGACCTCTGACAGTCCCTGGAATGCAGGAGATAGCCCATGGTGTTTTTGCTTGAATGAGATGCAGTGCCGTGGTCTGCTGGGCGTGTTCTCGGGGGTGGGAGCCCCTCTTCAAGGCTGCCCGAGTCTGTAGACCCCTCCAGTGCAGGGAGGGCCTGGGCCTTGGCCGGTGCTGTCTGCCCAGCCCAGGGTGGAGGTGGGCGGGGAGGCGAGAGGAGTATCTTTGGCTGAGCCCCACAGGCTGTTTCCATGGTGACCGCCAGCCTCCTGGGCAAGAACCGGCACCTGGAAAGTCAGTGACAAAGCAGTTCCTGGAGATGGTGCCGCCTCGGCCATGCATCTGCCATCTCAGCGCCCGCGTCTCCCTTGGCTGCGGCGGGCTATGGGCCTGACTGGCACAGCATCCGCTCGGCCAGTCATGGCCTGGAGCCCCCACTTGCCCAGTGTGGCCGGGCTGGGTTGCAGGTGTGGCTGCCTGTCCTGGCATAGTGCTCCTGGCCTGCCCACTCTGCCCCCTCACTAAGGCAGCAGCAATGGTCCTGAGGATGCTGGTACCACTGCTCCTGCCGCCACCCCAGTGTCACCTCATTGCAGCCTGTGTGGCCCATGGGACCTCACGTCAGATGAGGAACCTTCCCTCAGTCCAGGGCCAGGAAGACGCAGGCTGAGCCTTGAGTCCCAGCCATCTGACCCAGGGTCCTTCAGGGAAGCCCAGCGGAGCTCAGAGTGCTCGTGTCATGGGGAAAGGGGCCCCCCAGCCCCTGGCCTGGGCCGGGCCTGGGCTCCCCGACGGGCTGAGCGGTGCCTCTGAAACAAGTCCTGCCTCTGGCCCAGACTGGATGGTGGCTATGCTCAACTCAGCTGTCCTGGGGCCAGAGCCACCATTGTTGGGGTGACAGCATCTCCAAGGGGATGGGGAGGGTACCTGCACTCTGGATCCTTCTTGCTGGTTTATTCTCCAGACTGAGGTGATTCTGAGAGTCAGACAGGTGCCCATACAGCTGTGCTGGGCAGCTGGACCTGTGTGGTCACCCTGTCTCCTCCGTTTGCTGGACTTGCTGGAACGGGACGCTGAGGCACAGCCGCTGGCTCGCTCTCGGGATGGGCAGAGGGTGCACGGCCCATCCAAGGCTGACAGCTGCCCCTGCCCAAGGGACAAGTGGAAGGTTCAGGGAGCTGTGGGTGCGGCCTGTGGGGCAGGGACCTCAGGCTATCGTGCTGGCCTCCTCACTGGTGCTGGCTGTCCCCAAGCAGTCCCAGAGCACATGTGAATGGGCTTGGGACTGCCCGCCCCTGCGGTCTATGCTCTCCCCTAGGCTAAACATGGCCCCTTTGGGGGGTGCAGGAGTGTGGGGCTGTGGCCCCCAGATGGGCAGCAAGATGCCAGAAGGAAGGAGTGGGACAGGCCCGCTGGCCACTGATATGTAGGGCTTAGGGTAAGGCTTGGTGGGCCAATCTGTGTCCCTGGTCCTGTCACTTCCTCCTAGACAGATGACAACTGTGCTTCCTGCTCACCCAGGCATTTCCAGAAATGAGTGGCCCTGTGGGCTGTGCTGGCCTGGGGGGGGGGGCATGGGTGTGGCTGTGCACCCAGGTGGTCCTGCACAGCTGGCGGTTCAGAGGCAGGTCACCTCCTAGTCAATACTTAGATATTTGGCCACAAAGACCCAGGGGGACGTGGCGTCTGGGGCTGTGGGGGACGTGGTCTCTGGGCCAGGCTTGGGGTCTGGGCCAGGCTTGGGGTCCAGGCCAGGGCTGTAGTGTGTGGTCCCATCGCCTTGCATTCTGATGGGACTGGGAGTGCCACCTCCACCTGGGCAACAGCGCCATGGGGTGCAGGGGGGTAGGGCTGGCTGATGTGTCTGCTGCAGGTCCCTGTGTCCCCGCGTCACTCCAGGTATATATGCCTCGCTGTTCCGTGTGCGGGGTGGGTGCTGGGCCACGCAGTCGCGAGCTGGGTGAGTCCAGCCTGTTTGTGAGCACAGTTGTGTTTATAACTTACATACAAACTTGTATTTTACCTTTTTTTTCTGCCTAGCGGCATATTGAGGTGAAATTCGCAGACCATAATATTCATTCTTGTACAGTGTACACGCCAGGGGGCTTTTTTACATGTTTGTAGAACGTGCAGCCCTCACCACAACCTAATCCCAGAACATTTGCGTCACCCCGACCGGAAACCCGCAACAGTTAGCGCCCCCCCCCCTCCCGCCCCTGATGTCTTTCTGTCTTTATGGATTTGTCTGTTCTGGGCACGTCACTCAAAGGCCACCACATAGTATGTGCCCCTTTGTGTCCCGCTTCTGTCACGTGCTGTTTTCAGGGTTCATCCACGTGGCATGTCAGGCATCTCCCTCTCATATTGCACCGCACACTGGGGGCTGCGTTTTGTTTTCATTTGTAATGACTGCAGCGTCACGCTGTGGTGGCTTATTGGTGCCAGCACCACGGAGATGGGCGGAGTCTTCATTTCGCGTGGTTTTGATGACCGTGTGGCGAGCTCACTGGGGTCTCCCAGGCGAGGCCGCTGCGTCCTGGGGCCACTGTGAGAAGCTCTGCTGTGACCGAGTTCTTGTCTCCTCCAAGAGGAATCATTTTATCTGTTCCTTTCCTTACTTATTTGCATCCATTATGTGAGCCAGAACTCTCAAAATAAGATTAAATGAGAATTATTTTATGATCTGATTTGAAAGGAAATCCTTCATGATAAATGCGGGTTTGTTGGTACTCCTGAGAGTAGATATTGTGCATTGAAAAGACGATTCAGAAAGGATCTCACTTTCTAAATCTCAGCATTCAATTGACTAAAGTTCCAAATCCAAAAACACAGTTCTTTAAAAAAATTTTAGATTTAATTCACCACACAGATGGATCTTGAAAGCAGAGAAAGACAAATACTGTGCTTACAGGTGGAATCTAAAAACAAGCAAACAAACAGCAAACGCTGACAGAAAGATCAGATTGGCTTACCAGGGCGGGGCTTGGGGGCGGGGCGGGGCGGGGCCGGGGCGGGGCCGCAGGGAGGTGGGCGGAGCCCTGCGTCCAGCTGTAAGCCTCGGGCTGTCCTGTGCCCCGTGGTGACACAGCTGACGCTGCTGGACCACGGGTAGGAATGGTGTTGAGAGTGGAGCCTAAGAGCTTCCATCTCGAGGAGCTTTTTCTTGTCTTTTTATTGTGTCTGTGTGAGAGACGGATGTTAACTAGACCTGTGCGGCAATCATCCCACAATAGACCTAAAATCTATTGTGCCACACACCTTGAACGTACACAGTGAAGTACGTCAGTTATTTGTCAATAAAACTGGAAAAATTTTATGTATGCATTTAGCAGTTTTTAACAATGATTTTCAAGGAAACTCTAATGTGTTTCATCTCATTTCATAAACTTGGTTAATGTCAAACATTTAAAATTTCATTTATAAACTTACTATAACTGGACCTTCCTAGGTACTGAAGTATTGTGTGTCCAGTAAACAAAAGTGCAAATATTTGCTTAGATTTTCTTGAATGTTCCAGTAGTTTACAGAAGTATTGACTTTCAACTTAAAACCTCAAGTCCCACTCAGATTTCCCAGCGAGCCCTTCCCAGGCCGTGTAATGCTATGTGCAGCCCGTCTAGCGTGCCGGTGTTCTCACAGATTCTCTGGGGCATGACCCCGAAACCTCACATGGCAAGTGATTCCCACAGACATCTCCATGTTTGGTTCTAAGCCTCCCCGGCGCCGAGACATGTAGCCCACTAAGGAAACTGTCCTCTCAGAGCACGGGAAGCTGAGGGTCCCCTCCCACGTCGTTTCTGATCGCCTCATCCCAGAGCATTTGGTGGCCAGGTGAGGCCCACACTCTGCTGAAACACCAGAGACAGTGGCAGGGGCCTCTCTACCCAAACTCTGGTGGCCCATGTAAATGAGGGTCCAGCTTACTCCCTGGGCTGCTATGCCATTGGGTAGATTTGTGTCTTTCTGGTTCTTAAGATAGATTATAGACACGTTCTTGCCTGGGTCCTCTCACCTTTGGGTCCTTCACGACAAAACAAAGTTATTTGCCGTAAGACCACAGGGGGCATCTCTCACAGGACACATGGGTTTCTGCATCTCCTGGGTCTGCTGCCCATGTGACTTCTAGGGTCATTTCACTGACATTTCTGGGTTTGTCAGTGTGTCACGATACTGGTGGACAGGAAGCTGTCAGGTGAAGGAAGACATGACTGTCCTGTGTAATGTGTCTCCTTGGTGGACGGCTTGGAGCGTCCGTGTGCCCTCACCGTCTGCACTGTGGGCTCTGTGACAGGTGTGCTGCTGGCTGTGTGCCCACACAGCTGCTTCCACACGCATGTCCCCTCCCTCATATTTCCCTGGAAATTAGAAGCTTCGGGAATGTTTCTTAGAGAAATAAAACGTTACAGATATAATCGAAGTCTTGTGACTACCATCCCTCAGTCATTCTCTTTTGCCTTCTGCTGGTGACATCTATCCTAATTTGTGTTCATTAGTCCAGTGTGTGTGTGCGTGTGTGTGCGTGTGTGTTCCAACTTTTGTGAGTGTCGGTATCCATGAATAATATACTATATTGTTTGCCTGGGTATGTGTGCATTTACATGCAGATAAATAATTGTTTCACAGCTTGCTTTTGACCCCTGGACATTGCTTTCAACATTTCCGGGTGCAGGCGTCTGGACAGAATCACACTCCACTGTAAGCGTAACTTTCTCCTTGTCATGAGCGGCAGCTTAGCTCCATTTTGCACGATGACAGCCAGTGCTGATAGGAACATGATGCGTACATTTCTTCCAGCGTTTGTGTGACGTGTCTAGTCTGTCCTTACAAGGGCTTCCTGAATTACACGGATGCTCATTTTCAAGTTTTCTCGAAGTAGCAATGTGCTCTCGAACCGGTTCTACGGTTCTCTCTTCCGCAGCAAGCTGCTTCTGCGTCACGCAGCTGTAATAGTTCGCGTAACTGAGGGTGTGAAAGGGTGTTTTTTCATCAGTTCCATTTGTGTTTCCCCAATTGCTAGTGGTTTGGGGCACCTCCTTTTCTCTTTTGTAATTTGCTGATTTTTTCTGACAGGTTATTTGTATTTTTAATATTAATTTATAGGAATTCTTTCTGTTTTGGCAACCAATTCTATGTCAGTTATATATTGCAAATATCTTTTTCTTTTCATTTTCTCTATAGTATCTTTTGTGGTATAGTTTACATGTTATTATAGTCAAATTTATCAATCTGGGAAATTTATCAATTTACTACTGTGTGTTTTGTGATTTTTATGTTTTCCTTAGAAATCCTTTCTTACCTCACAATCCTAGAACTGTTCTCTTAATTTTTCCCCCCAAAGTTTTAAAGTTTGCTTTCTGTACTTAGGTCTCTTTTTCTATTTTCCAATTTTTAAAATTGTGGCAAAATACACATAACGTAAAGTTTACCATCTTAATCATTACTAAGTGTGCAGTTAGTTCAGTGGTTTTAAATATATTTATAATATTGTGCAACAACCACCACCACCCATCTCCATAACTCTTTTCATCTTGCAAATCTGAAACTCTGTCCCCATTAAATAATAACTCCCCGCTGCCCTCCCTCAGCCCCGACGACCACCATCCACCTCCTGTCTCGAAGGGCCTCACACAAGGGTAATCACACAGCACTTGTCTTTCTGTGACAGGCCGGGTTCACTGAGCATCATGTCCTCAGGGCTCTTCCCGTTTCATCCTGTGTGAGAGAGAATTCCTTTCCTCGTCTAAGGCTGACACTCCACTGTAGGTATACGCTGCATGTGCCGCTTCATTCATCCATTTGGGGGCACTTGAGTTCCACCCACATTTAGCTACCATTGTGAATCCGGCTGCTGTGAACCTGGGTGTACAAACATCTCTCCGAGACCCTCTTTCCAGTTCCTTTGGGGATTTACCTAGAAGTGGAATCGCTTCCTCAGTGGCTGCACCATTTCCATCCCCACCTGCAGTGCCCAAGGTTCCAGTCTCTCCATTTCCCTTTCTTTTTAGACTTTAACCTTCCTACTGGGTGTTGGGTGGTATCTCATTTGATTTGCATTTTCCTAATGATTAGTGATGTTGAGCACCTTTTCATGGGCTTATTGGCCATTTGCATATATTTTTTGAGGAATACCCATTCAAGTCCTATGCCTGTTTTTAAATTGGGTTTTTTGTTGTTGTTGAGTTGTATTGTTAGATGCTAATTCTTTATTAGATATATGATTTGCAAATATTTTCTCCCATTCTTTAGCTTCTCTCTTTCACTCTCCTGATATTGTCCTTTGGTATATTAAAGTTTTAAGTTTTGATGAACTCCAATTTAGGTATTTTTCTTTTATTGCCCATGCGTTTGGTGTCTTGTCCAAGAAAGCACTGCCAAATTCAATGTCGTAAAGATTTTCTCTTATATTTTCTTCTAAGAGTTTACTAGTTTAAGGTGTTATATTTCAATCTCTGATCCATTTTGAGTTACTTTTTGTATGTGGTATAAGATAAGGGTCAAGCTTAATTTCTTTTTTTTGCCTGTGGATCTCCACTTTTCCCAGCAGAATTTTGTGAAAAGACTGTCTTTTCCCCACCGAATGGTCTTGGCACTCCTGTTGCTAATCAATTCCTTGTATGTGTGGATTTCTTTCTGGGTTGTTATTCTGTTCTGTTGGTCAGTGTGTCTGTCCTTGTGCCGGTTGCACACTGTTTGGATTAACGTAGCTTTGCAGTAAGTTTCTAGAAATTTTTAAAAATAAATTCATTGGGGTGACATTGGTTAAGAACATTATATGAGTGTGAAGTGTACAGTTTTATAGTCCATCATGTGTCTATGGCATTGTGTGCTTATCACCCCAATCTCGTCTCCCTCCGTCACCACTGTGTGACCCCTTTACCCTCATCATCTTCCCCCCTCCCTTCCCTCTGGTAACCTTCACACTGAGTGTGTTTGTTCGTTTTGTTTTGTTTGTTCTTGTGTTGTTTTCTGTTTTATACCCCACATGTCAGTGAGATCACATGGTTCTTGTCCTTTTCCGTCTGACTCATTCCCTTTGCCATGAGACTCTCAAGATCCATCCGTGTTGTCACAAATGGTCCTATTTCATCTTTTCTTACCACCGAGTAGGATTCCATTGTGTATGTTTACTACATCTTCTTTATCTATTCATCTATCGAAGGGCATTTTGGTTGTTTCCATGTCTTGGCCACCGAAAACAAAGCTGCAGTGAACATTGGAGCACACGTGTCTTTACAGATAGATGTTTTCAGATGTTTGGGGTAGATACTCAGAAGAGAAATTGCTGGGTCATATGGTAATTCTATTCTTAATTTTTGGAGGAACCTCCACACTGCCTTCCACAGCGGCTGCACCAGTCTGCATTCCCACCAACACTGTATGAGGGTTCCTTTTTCTCCATAATCTCTCCAACATTTGTTATTACTTGTCTTGTTGCCATTTGGACATGACGGGTGTGAGGTGGTATCTCATTATGGTTTTGATCGAGTTGAGCATCTTTTCATATGTGTCTTGGCCATTTGTATGTCTTCTTGAGAGAAGTGTCTGTTCACATCCTCTGCCCATTTTTTAATTGAATTGTTTGTTTTTTTGTTGTTAAGTTGTATGAGTTCTTTATATATTTTTGGTATTAGCACCTTATCAGAGGCGTTGTTTGCAAATAACAATATATTAAAAAGATAATACACAATCAAGTGGGATCCATTCCAGGGGTGCAGGATGGCTAACATACGCACATCAATCGATGTGATACAACACATAAACAAAATAAAGGATAAAAAACATATAATCATATCAATAGATGTAGAAAAAGCATTTGACAACATACAACATCCATTGATAACTAAAACACTTAATAAAATGGGTGTAGAAGGAAAGTATCTCAACGTAGCAAAGCACATGTATGACAAACCTGCAGCTAACATCATAAATGGTGAAAAACTGAAGGCTTTTCCTTTAAGATCAGGAATGAGACCAGGTTGCCCAGTATCACCACTGTTATTCAGCACAGCACTGGGCGTCCTCGCCAGAGCAATCCAGCAAGAGAAAGAAATAAAAGGACTCCAAACTGGGAATGAAGAAGTCAAATTGACATGTTTTTGCAGGTGACATGGTTCTATATACAGAAAACCCTAAAGGCTCCACCAAAAAACTATTAGAAATAATAAACAAATACACTAAAGTTGCAGGATACAAAATCAGTGTACAAAAATCCATTGTGTTCCTATATACTAACAATGAAATACTGGAAAAAGAAATGAAGAAAACAATTCCATTTACAATTACAACAAAACGAATAAAATACCTAAGAAGAAACGTAACAGAGGAAGTGAAGGACCTATTATACACTGAAAACTGTGGTAACTTTTGAAATCAGGAAATGGGAGTCCTCTCAATTTCATTCTTTTGCAAGATTGTTTTGGCTATTCAGGGTCCCTTGAGATTCCACATTAATTTTAGGATGAGTTTTTTTATTTCTGCAAAAAATGTCATTGGAATTTTCATAGGGATTTCATCGAATCTATAGATTACTTCGAGTAATATAGACATCTTAACAACATTAAGTTTTCTAATTCATGAACATAAGATGTCTTTCTGTTTGTTTAGTGTTCTTTAATTTCCTTCAGCAATGTTTGGTAGTTTTCAATGTACAAGTCTTTTGCCTCCCTGGTTAATTTTATTCCAGAGTATTTTATTCTTTTTGATGCTATTGTAAATGGATTTTTAAAAATTTTTGATTGCTCATTGCAAGTGTATAGAAATACAACTTATTTTATTTTTTGTGTTGACTTTTTCTCTTGAAACTTTGCTGAATTCATTAGTTACAGTAATTTTGGATGGATTTTCTACAAATTTAGGGCTTTCTACATGTAAGATCTGTTGATATTTTTACTGTAATTGCATTGAATTTGTAGATTAATTTGGGGAAAACAGACATCTAATGATGTTAATTGTCTCATTTATTAACATGTTTTATCTCTATTATCTCTTTGTTCTTCAAGAACGTTTTGTGACTTTTAGTATTATTGCTCTTATTTTATTGAGTTTATTCCTAGATACTTTATAGAGTTTGTTGCTACTATAAACAATATTTTTATGACAGCTTTATTGAGATGTAAGTCGCACAACATAAAATTCACCCTTATATACAATTCAATGAATTTTAGTACCTATAGTCACAGAGTTTGCAAGCATCACCATTGTCTAATTTTAGAGCATCTTCATCCCAGAAAGGAGTCCCATACACATCAGAACAATATTTTTTTTAAATAGTATTTTCTATTTGTAAATGAAAATAGTTTATTTTTGTATATTTACTTGGTATTTCATAATCTTGTGGAACATTCTAATTAGTTCAAATCTTTTTTCTGTATCTGCTTTTGGGTTTTCTCCATAGAAATCACATTATCTGTGAATTAGTTTCTTTCCTCCTTTCTAATCTTTATATATTTCACTTATTTTTCTTGTCTTATTGCCTTGGCTAGGACCTCCATAGGACATAAATGGTATACTTGTATTATCTCTGAATTTGAAGAGAATTGCTCCCAATGGTTTTTAGTAGATACCTATTGTGAGTTTAAGGAACTTTCCTTCTATTTCTAGTTCTTTTATTTTCTACCATGAATGATATCGAAATTTCATCAAATAATTTTTTCTGAGATTGTTGACATGATCATATGGTTTTTATTTTGATTTTTGATGTGGTGGTTACATTAATAGTCATCCTGCTATTAAACTATTCTTATGTTTCTATGACAACTCAAGTGGCCATTTTAATACTCTTAAAATATGTAACTTTGAATTTTATTTACTAATACTTTATTTAAGATTTGTGTTTATAGTTGAGATGTGTGTAAAATTTTATTGTTCTTTTCCACTTTTGATATCAAAATTATACTAGCATCATGAAATGAATTGGGGAGCTTTTCTTGTATTTTCTTCTTGAAAGAGTTGATTTATAGAATTATCTGTGCTGGGCCTGGTGTTCTGGCAGAGGAAACCTGAGTCCAGATTCACTTTTGTAGATAGTTTTGGTAGGCACAATTCTAACAGGACCCCCATGATGCACTTCCTTTGCCTGCACACTCGTACAGTCATCTCCCTTGAGTGTGGAACGAACTGTGGGTGTGAGGTATCGCCCCTGTGATTACTTTACAAACCAGTTGACTTTGAGTTAGCCAAACAGGGAGCTATTAAGCTGGGACTGACTTAATCAGGTGACCCCTTCAAAGAGATCGTTCCCTTCCTAAAGTCAGAGAGTTCAGAAGCATGAGAGGGATTGTTGAAGGGCCAGGTGGCGAGGACGTTGTGGGGCCTGTAGGAGCTAAGGGAAGTCCCCAGCTGACGGCAAGATAATGGACTCCGTTCCTACTGTAAGGAAAGGAATTCTGCAGACGACCTAACGGGGCTGCGAAGCGTCAGTTTCCCCAGTTTGGCCTCCAGGTGAGGAGGCAGCTGGCTGATACCTTGATTTCAGCTTGGTGAGACCCCAAGCAGAGGACCCAGCCTGGATGAGCCCTGACTTCGGACCTATAGACTGTGAGCTAGTAAGTGGGTGCTATTTAAAGTCACTAAATTTGTGGTAAGTTTTGATACAGCAGTAGAAAACGAATACAACAGTTCATAGTTGTATTTTTCAGGTTTTCTACTTCTTCAGTCACTTTTGGTAATTTGAACTTTGGCAGATATATCCATTTCATCAAAGTTTTAACGTTTATCAGCATAAAATTGTTAATAATATTCTCATGTGATTCTAAAAACCACTCCTGTTTGTACTTATTTTCCCTACATGTACATAACATGTGCATATGTGTACACATGTATGCATACGTGTGTGTATGAGTGTGCATTGTGCATGCATGCAGTACTATGTGTATCTGCATATGTGTGTGTCTGCACATGTGTGCTCATATGTGAATTTTTTATTATTATTATTCTTGCCGAAGCTTGTTCATTTTATTAAAATTTCAAAGATTCGGCTTTCTTTCTCTATTTTCTATTTTAACCATGTCAACTCTTATCTTTATTATTTCCACTTTTCTACTTTCTCTGTACTCTGCTGTTCTTTTTAAAGATTCTTGAGACATAGCGAGGCTTGGTTTATTTATTTTCAATCTTTTAAAAAATAAAATCACTTAAGTTTATTATCATAGTTTCCCCTAAAACATTACTTTAACTGAACCCCACACAATTTTAATATGTAGTATTTTTGTTGCTGATGAGTTCTAAATATTTGGTAATTTCTGTTGTCACTTCTCTAATTAATGAATTATTTAGTTGTGTATTTTGAGGATTTCTATACATGTGAATTTTCTTTGAAATGTGTTTAGTTGCAGAAATGCAATAATATATGTTACTAATTCTTTGAAATTTACTGAGGCTTCTTTTGTGATGTAGGATGTGGGCAATTTTCAAAGATATTCCAGTGCACTCCAAAAAAATGTATATTCTCTATTTGTTAGGAGCAGCTTTTGATATATAAATATGTAGATAAGATAAGATGAAAAGCTGTAGAAGATTAGAACTACATAATGGGTCAAGGCTGCTAATTTTGTTTTCATCTTTGTTTTAATTTCTGCTAATTTAGCCTTACTAAATTCAGTGGCACTAAATTTTCGTGTTTAGTCTTTCCGATTATGATAAGAGCTTTGTTAGAGGGTTTTTCATTTTTTTCATTATTTGTTTTGAGTTTATGAGTTTGGGTGCATAAAATGAATGATGATCATATTTTTGGTGAAATTTTCCTTTTAATATTATACATTATGCCTTTCTTTAGCCCTGTTACTACTTTTTGTCTCCAATTCTGTTTTGTCTTTAGTTACTATACCAACTTTCTTTTCTACAGTATTTACTTAGTGTATGCTTTTTTTTTTATATCTTTATTATTCCTTTTTTTTTTTTTTTTTTTAAGATTTTATTGGGGAAGGGGAACAGGACTTTATTGGGGAACAGTGTGCACTCCCAGGACTTTTCTCCAAGTCAAGTTGTTGTCCTTTCAATCTTAGTTGTGTAGGGTTCTGCTCAGCTTCAAGTTGTTGTTCTTTCAGTTTTAGTTGTGGAGGGTGCAGCTCAGCTCCAGGTCCAGTTGCTGTTGCTAGTTGCAGGGGGCGCAGCCCACCATCCCTTGCGGGAGTCGAACCGGCAACCTTGTGGTTGAGAGGACGCACTCCAACCAACTGAGCAATCCGGGAGCTCAGCGGCAGCTCAGCTCAAGGTGCCGTGTTCAATTTTAGTTGCAGGGGGCGCAGCCCACCATCCCTTGCGGGAGTCGAACCGGCAACCTTGTGGTTCAGAGGATGCGCTCCAACCAACTGAGCCATCCGGGAGGCAGCTCAGCTCAAGGTGCTGTGTTCAATCTTAGTTGCAGGGGGCAGAGCCCACCATCCCTTGCGGGACTCGAGGAATTGAACTGGCAACCTTGTGGTTGAGAGCCCACTGACCCATGTGGGAATCGAACCGGCAGCCTTCGGAGTTAGGAGCACAGAGCTCTAACCACCTGAGCCACTGGGCCGGCCAGTGTATGCTTTTTTAATCTGTTTTTTTCCAACAGTTCTGTATTTTTTCAGGTGTGTCTCTCATAAGTAGCATACAGTTGGACTTTTAAACACCCCAATTTAACAATCTGTGCTTTAATAGGAAATTAAAATTAATACATATTTCTCGTGATTATTGATATGTGGATTTAATTCTAATATCTTATTTTGTGTTTTCTCCTTATATCCTTTCTTTGCTTTCTTTTGGGGGGTCTTTTTCTGACTTCTGTAGCTTGAGAAAATGTTCTCTATTTCCTGATCCCCACACACCTTTTCCTCCTCTGCTGGTTTTGAAATAGATTGTATTTCTATCCATTTACCTGATATTCTTAACATTTTAACCATATATTTGTAATTATACATTTATCTTGCACAGAGGTCAGCAAACTACAGCCCATCTATCTGACAGCTTGTGTTTAGAAATAAAGTTTTATTGGAACACACCCTTGTCCATTCATTTACATATTACCTATGGCTGTTTTCATGCTATGATAGCAGAGTTGAGTGCCTGGGACACAGACCTTGTGACTCACAAAGCCTAAATGTTGACTAACTGGCTATTTACAGAAAATGTTGGCCACGCCCGGGCCTAACACAGTGAAGAGCGTGTTAGCCGCTGTTACAGTTTGATGCAAGTACACATGGAACAGCCCCTTCTGTAAATACTTTTATTGTTGCGTAAATTGTTAGTTTCACATATAGAAGATAAACACAAAAAGAATGAAAAACTGAATGTCGTAATTTTAAAATGCAATTAATGATTAAATATACTTAAAAATATTTTCTGTGCCTACCATTGTTCTTGTATACTATGCATTCCCCTTGAGTTCAGTTTTCATGTTGTTTTACTGAGGGTCTGGGGTGATGACTTATTTTAGACCTGAAAATATGCTTATTTTGCCCTCAGTGTTTTTATTTTATTTGTTTATTTTTAAATAATTTTTCATTTTTCAATTACAGTTGAAATACAGTATTATGTGAGTTTCGGGTGTACAGCATAGTGATTAGACATTTGTACAACTTATGAAGTGATCCCCCTGGTTAGTCTAGTACCCACCTGGCACTATACATAGTTATTACCATATTATTGACTATATTCCCTATGCTGTACTGTACATCCCTGTGACTATTTTGTAACCACCAGTTTGTTCTTCTAACTCCTTTCGCCTTTTTCATCCATCTCCTCAACGCCCTCCCATCTGGCAATCATCAAAATGTTCTACGTATCTAGGAGTTTGTTTCTGTTTTGTTTGTTCGTCTATTTTGTTTTTTAGATTCCACATACAAGTGAAATCATATGATATTTGTCTTTCTCTGTCTGACTTATTTCACTCTGTATAATACCCTCTAGGTCCATCCATGTTGTTACAGATGGCAAGATTTCATTCTTTTTCATGGCTGAGTAATACTCCGCTGTATATGTGTACCACATTTTCTTTATCCAATCATCTATTGATGGACTCTAAGGTTGCTTCCATATCTTGGCTATTGTAAATAACACTGCAATGAAAATATGGATGCATATGTCTATTTGAATTAGTGTTTTTGGTTTCTTCGGATAAATACTCAGAAGTGGGATTGCTGGGTCCTTCTTTGTCCTTTGTTATAGCCTTTGCTTTAAAGTCTATTTTGCCTGGTGTGAGTATTGCTACCCCAGCTTTTATTTTTCATTTCCATTTTCATGAAATATCTTTTTCTATCCCTTTACTTTCAGTCTATGTGTGTCTCTCGACCTGAAATGAGTGTCTTGTAGGCAGCATATGAAAGAGTCTTGTTTTATTATCCATTCAGCTCTCCTATGTCTTTTGATTGGAGCATTTAATCCATTTCCATTAAAGTAATTATTAATAGATACTTAGTTATTGCCATTTTATTATCCATACTTTTTTTTTAACGGTTGTTTTATTTTTTAGTTTTGTTTTTTTTTAGATTTTATTGGGGAAGGGGAACAGGACTTTATTGGGGAACAATGTGTGCTTCCAGGACTTTTTTCCAAGTCAAGTTGTTGTCCTTTCAATCTTAGTTGTGGAGGGTGCCGTTCAGCTTCAAGTTGTTGTCCTTTCAGTCTTAGTTGTGGAGGGCGCAGCTCAGCTCCAGGTCCAGTTGCCGTTTTCTAGTTGCAGGGGGCAGAGCCCACCATCCCTTGCGGGAGTCGAGGAATTGAACTGGCAACCTTGTGGTTGAGAAGATGTGCTCCAACCAACTGAGCCATCCGGGAGCTCAGCGGCAGCTCAGCTCAAGGTGCCGTGTTCAATTTTAGTTGCAGGGGGCGCTGCCCACCATCCCTTGCGGGACTTGAGGAGTTGAACCGGCAACCTTGTGGTTGAGAGCCCACTGGCCCATGTGGGAATCGAACCGGCAGCCTTCAGAGTTAGGAGCATGGAGCTCTAACCACCTGAGCCACTGGGCCGGCCCCTATCCATACTTTTAAAATCTTTTTTCTTCCTCTTCTTAAAGAAGTGCCTTTGACATTCCCTGTAATACTGGTTTGGGGTGATGAACTCCTTTAACTTCTTCTTGTCTGGGAAGCTCTTTATCTGTCCTTTGATTCTAAATGATAGCTTCGCTGGGTAGAGTAATCTTGGTTGTGGGTCCTTGCTTTTCATCACTTTGAATATTTCCTGCCAATCCCTTCTGGCCTGCAGCGTTTCTGTTGAGAAATCAACTGACAGTCTTATGGGAGCTTCTTGTAGGTAACTAACTGCTTTTCTCTTGCTGCTTTTAAGATTCTTTCTTTGTCTTTAACCTTTGCCATTTTAATTATAATGTGCCTTGGTGTTGGCCTGTTTGGGTTCATCTTTTTGGGACTCTGTATGCTTCCTGGGCTTGTATGTCTATTTCCTTCACCAGGTTAGGAAAGGTTTCAGTCATTATTTATTCAAATAGGTTCTCAATCCCTTGCTTTCTCTCTTTTCCTTCTGGTACCCCTATGATGCGAATGTTGTTATGCTTGATGTTGTCCCAGAGGTCTCTTAAACTATCCTCATGTTTTTGGAATCTTTTTTCTTTTTGCTGTTCTTATTGGGTGTTTTCTGCTTTCTTGTATTCTAAATTGCTGATTTGATGCTGTGCTTCATCTAATCTGCTGGTGATTCCTTCTAGTGCATTCTTCATTTCAGTTATTGTATTCTTCACTTCTGACTGGTTCATTTTGGGTGTTTTTCCTCCATTTAAAAAAATTTGTTTTGATTGGGGAACTGTGTTTTTTCCAGGACACATAAGCTCCAAGTCAAGTCATTGTTTTTTGTTTTTTCAATCTAGTTGTGGAGGGCGCAGCTCAGCTCCAAGTCAAGTCATTGTTTTCAGTCTAGTTGTGGAGGGCACAGCTCACTGGCCCATGTGAGAATCAAACCGGCGACCTTGGTGTTATGAGCACTGCGCTCTAACCACTGAGCCAACCAGCCGCCCTCTTTCTCCAATTTTATGTTTCCTGTCTCTTTGTTGAAATTCTCCCTGAGATCATTGAGCATCCTTATAATCAGTGTTTGGAACTCTGTACTTGGTAGATTGTTTATCTCCATTTTGTTTAGCTCTTTTTCTGGAGTCTTGTTCTGTTCTTTCATTTGGGACATGTTTCTTTGTCTCCCCATTTTGGCTGCCTTTCTGTGTTTGTTTCTGTATATTAGGTAGGGCCACTATGTCTCCCAGACTGAGTAGAGTGGCCTTATGTAGTAGGTATCTTGTCGCCCAATGACAAAGTCTCCCTGGTTACATGAGCCAGGTGTTCCAGGTGTGTCCCTTGTGTAGGTTTGTGTGTGTCCTCCTGTTGTAGTTGAGCCTTAATTGCTGTTGGCACGTTGTGGGGACAGAGCCAGGAGTGCAGTTTCCAGGCTCTCGGCCTCATGTGGAAAGGTGCTGGCTCAGGTAGTAAATGGCCATCAGCTGTGGCTAGTTGGCCGTCAGCTGTAACCAGTGAGCCATTGGCCACTAATATAACTGCCGTGGCTACGCTAGCAGGAAATGGGGGCTAGCAAGAAGATGGTGGCTGAGATAGCAAGAGCAGATTGCAGTTAGCACGGCGGATTGCAGCTAACAAGTGGGGTTGGTTGGCAGAGAAGCAGACGGCAGGTTGCGGATCATGTGGCTCCTGCTTCCTGTGTCTCCAACCCAGTCACCAGCGAGACTGTAGTGGTATGACTCCCCTACCTATGGCTCACTGGGTGTTCCTTTTTGGCCCCACCACATCCTGCTTTCTTATGTGGGGAGTGGGACCACGGAACGCTGCATGAGTCCCTGCATGACACACGTTAATGAGAGGGAATGACACCAGCTGATTGGCTGTGCGCACTGGCCGTGACTACAGTGGAGGAGCCATTGTGCAGGGGCTGAACCTATGGAGCAGGATTTGCTTTAGTGGGGCTCTGGTCCCTGCCCAGCCTGCCTTTGGATGTGTCATCTGTGGAGGTGGTTTGGTGGTGCTCTGGTGTGGTCTGAAGTTGGCCACTGGGTGTGTTGGTCCCTGGGGCCTCTTGAGAGGGACTTTGGTGCTGGCCAAGGTCAGCCACTGCATGTGCCGTGCCTGGGGCCACTTGGTATGAGCTACAAAGTAATCTTCAGATAGTTGCCACCTGAGCGGGGCTTGGAGGTGCCTCGAGAGGGCAAGCCCTAAACCAAGGCCGGCTGCTGCCAATGCTGGGCTTGGGGCTGCTTAACAAGAGGTCGGGGCATGCTGAGACCAGATGCTGCTTGTTTGGGGTGTGTGACTCTTTGAGAGATTTTAGGAAAGTTCACAGCTTGAGCCAAGACAGGCTGTTTGTATGGAAAAGCCACTGGAAGTGGCTTGGGTGGGCCCGCAAATTGGGTGGAGTGGGGTCTCGGTATTACCAGGGCACAACAAACCGTGTTAGCCAGGTTGATGGAGACTCTGATATGGTGCCTGCCTGCACGTGCAGGCTCGGTGGGAGGAAGACAGAAAAGAAGCAATGGCTCCTGCCAGCATCTCTGTCAGAGAGAAAGCTGCTCCTCCCGCCCTCGTCCTAGAGCTAGACGACTTAGTTCCTCTCCGTGTGTCTCTTGTGCCTTTCGAGCTGCTGCCCCAGTCCTGGAGCTCAGAGTGAGTGAGTCTGTCAGTAGGTAATCCACTGGTTTTCACAGCCAGAAGTCATGGGGACTTCTCTCCCTGGCACTGAAACCGTGTGCTGGCGAGCCTGGTGTGGGGCTGCGACCCCTCACTCCTCCACAGCTGAGACCTCTGATTTTTAACCACCACACGTGGATGTGCAACCAGCCTGTTCTGTGTCTCTGTCCCTCCTACCAGTCTCCATCTGGCTTCTTCTGTCTGTTCTTACAGGTAGGACTCCGGTCCTGCTAGACTTCAGGTGGTTCTCAGTGATGGTTGTTCTGTGGTTTAGTTGTAATTTTGATGTGGTTTGCCTTTACTCTTCATTGATAGTTTAGTTGCATATAAAGTTCCAAGATGACAAGTATTTTTCTGTTGATTTTGAAGGTATTACTTCTAGCACATATTTTTGCTGAGGTGAAGTTTTCTCTACTTTTAATTATCCTTTTTTGGTAGATATTTTACCTTTTTTTCCTGGCAGCTTTTAAGACCTCTTTTTATGCTTAACATTCTGCAGTTCTTTGCACTGTTTTTAGTTGGATGTATTTGCTATATTTGATTGGTGCTTGTAGTGAACTTTACATTTGAGCATTCGAGTCTTTCATTCTGAAACTTCTCATCTGTGAGCTCTTCAAACGTTGCTTCTTCATCATGTGCTGTGTTCTCTTCTTTTGGAACTCACATTTGATGTGTGTTAGATATATGACCTAACCTCCATGTCACTTAACTTTTCTCTCAATGTTTTTCTGTCTTTCCGATATCTGTGGGTGAGTTCCACTGTTTTCTAAACCATTAATACACTCAAACCATGTTCTCGAGCCTTTAACATGATTCATTGTTATTACTGATATCATTTCAATAACTATTTGTTTATTGCCTAGACTTCTAGCTAGTTTTTAAAATATCTGTTTTTGCTTGTTTTTGTTTCATAATTTGATTTCATCTGAACAAAATTAATCTTCCACTAGTTAATTCCAATAGTTGAATGTCTCTCTTAGCATTGGATTTTCTCATGTCCTGTGGAATTTTGTTTGAAAAAATGTTCTTGTTGTCCTTCTTTTCTTTTCTCCTGAGAGTCTTATCTTATTGTTGACCCTGCTCCATCTCTAATTTTATTCTTCACTCCAGTGTATTTAGAGTGACACAAAGCCTTCTTCACCAAAATTCCAGGATGCTTTTTAAAGGTACAGCCAACAGGATTGTTGGTGAATTGGATGTGGAGTGTAAGAGAGAGCGGACTCTGGGGATGATGCCTTGCTTTTGGCTTAAATAACAGTTGACTAGTGCTAGTCACTGAGAGCGGGAGGACTGGGGAGGGAGCAAGATTTGGAGTGAGAGTCAAAAGTTCTTTAGTCTGTTACCATGATGTAACAATGCTGTACTTAAAAAAAGAAAGTTACATTTTAAATACTTACATGAAAGTTTAAGAAAGAGTTTTTTAATTATATAATGCTTGATAAGCTTTTTTTTATATCTAAGTGGAAATATTTAAAAGGCATTTGGATATATGAGCCCAGAGTTTCAGATTTGAGTTAGAGATGTGTGTTTGGGAGAAATAAGCATACAGTGGTTCTCAAAGCTATTGGGTAGATCCCTATGGAGGGTGCCCTGGGGCATTCAATTTTCGAGTCTGGTGTTGAAGGTAAAGCTGACGAGTGAGACCTAGAAGCAACTCCCAAGGAGTTAAGAGGAAAACCAGAGAGTTGACCAAAGGGCAAGAGAAGAAATCATTTGAAGAAGGAGACTTAACTGTTGGAATTGGCGAGAAGCAGGTTTGACACAGTACTTCAGGGGAACCGTGGGGTGAGGACCTAGTAGAACGAAGCTAACGAGAGAGGAAAGGTAAGGCAATGGACAGAACAAGGACTGACAGTTTCAGTGAGTTCGGGTGTGAAGGGAGCAGAAAAACATGCTGTGGTAAGAGGTGGACGTGGGCTCTTCCATCTGTTTTAAAAATGGGAGACGTTGGAATATGTTTTTATGCTAATGGAACTGATTGGGGTGGTTTTCCTGAGTCCTCTGAGCCCTCAATTCCATCTTCCCACCCCTTATTCCCACATCATCCTGAGATAAAATGAATGAGGGCAAGTATGGGGCCTGCTCAGGAGCCCTCGAGCCCATTTACTCCTGTGCCCACTCATCACTGCCTCTCATGAGGCAGCTTGGACTGCAGTTGAGCTGGGTTTGGGGACGTGGTTCAGGCTTGGGCTCAGTTGGAGGAGAGACTCAAAGGCAGACCAGAGACCCGGTGTCCCCTCAGAGGTGATGCCTTTGAACTGGAGGGATGGTGATGCTGGCAGAAGCCATCAGTGACAGTACTGGTGAGGGCCCACAGCCTGCGCCAGCCCTGTGCTCACACAGTGGGGGACAGAGACACAAGGTGCCATGCAAGCTCTTGGCAGAAAGGACACAGGTGGGAGGAGGGGTGTGTTGTCTTCTCAACTCGGCGGGAAGCCCTTACTCTTCTCTTTTGTTCCTGCCAGGATCCTTGCCACGGCTGGCACGGACTTCGACCTGCGGACGCTGCGGGCTGTGCGGGTGCTAAGGCCCCTGAAGCTGGTGTCTGGGATTCCCAGTGAGTCTGCAGAAAGCAGTGCGACTCAAGCCTACCCGGAACACTGACCTCCTTCCCCACCCCACCATGGCCATGGCCACAGTCCTGCCCCTACTCAGGGCGCCCGTTGGCCTTGGCCACTCTGAGCTTGCTGCTTGAGCCCAGGGAACCAGGTGTGAAGAAGGGGGGAGCTGGCCTTTTCCAGTCGCTCCGTCCTCCATGAAAGCCCAGAGTGGGACTCGGCTGCTGAGATGGACGCTTGGCTCCTCCTCACAGCCTCTGCTGTATTTCCAGCTCTTTGCTTCTCGTTCTGGGATTAAACGGCAGAGGAGAGGTTGGCCTGGGTGGTGGGGGCAGGGCCACTGGACACAGACCAGGTTCACACACATTCCTGGACTGGACAGGACGATGGAGAGAGTCCCCTCGGGAGCCACTGGCCCCCTGGCCCCTGTTCCTCCAGTTCACTGGAAGTTTGGGGTTCGGTTTCCCTCAGCGCCTGGATGGGGGGGCCCTAGGCTGTGTCCCCCAAGGCCCTGCCAGGCAAAGGCTCAGGCCTGTATCCAAGGGCTGGGGCCAGGTTGGAAGTGGGGGTCATGGGGTTCATCCCCCTCTGCCTAGTTGCTCTGCCTGGACACACTCACACTCTGTGGTCAGTGTTAAAACACTCCCAGGGGCATGTCCTCTGCTTCACTTTCCCTAAGGAGTCGGGTGTACCAGGAACCCCGAGCTTCCCTCCCAGCATTCCCTGCTCTTGCCTCCCAGCATTCCCTGCTCTTCCTACCCAGGATTCCCTGCTCTTCCCTCCCATCATTACCTGCTCTTCCTTCCCAGCATTCCCTGCTCTTCTTTCCCAGGATTTCATGCTCTTTCCTCCCAGCATTCCCTGCTCTTCCTTCCCAGCATTCCCTGCTCTTCTTTCCCAGGATTTCATGCTCTTGCCTCCCATCATTCCCTGCTCTTCCCTCCCAGCATTCCCTGCTCTCAGCTTCCAGAATCTTCTGCTTTTCCCTCTTGGGATTCCCTCATCTTCCTTCTCAGGACTCCCTGTTCTTGCTCCACCGTGAAGGCTCCATAGGTCTACAGCCGCCACCAGCCCACACTCTCCACTCAGACTTCAGGCTCTGACACCCCTGCACCCCAGTCCTCCCCCTACAGCCCGCCTCCCCCCAGGACCCTGTGGTTTGTCCCCCCGGGCTCTCGGCTCTGCCCTCACAAGCACTCACTGTTCTGTCCTCCTTCTCCAGTCCCTGCTCTGCCCCGTCCTTGGAGGGCCCCCAGCTCTGTGTGTTGTCACCAGGTACCCCGGCTCTCGCCGTCGCCCCCCACCCCCGCTCTCCTCCCCGCCCCCCTGACCTGCCTGCTGTGCCTGCTCTGGCCGCAGGTTTGCAGGTGGTGCTCAAGTCCATCATGAAGGCCATGGTCCCGCTGCTGCAGATCGGGCTGCTGCTCTTCTTCGCCATCCTCATGTTCGCCATCATCGGCCTGGAGTTCTACATGGGCAAGTTCCACAAGGCCTGCTTCCCCAACAACACAGGTGAGGCCGGCCGAGCCCTCCGTCAGGCCCTGGGTGCTTGGGTGCCTTCTGGGCGCCAGGCCCGGAGGTGGCGCTGACCTTCCGGTGGGGACACACGCAGAAACCTGACACCTACAAACACAGACACTAGATGCAGGAACTTCCAGGAAGGAAACAAAAGGGTATTGAAATAGTGATTTGGGGCCCACTCACTATGGCTAAGGTGACAGCTGAACTCAGTGTGAAAGCAGTGTGAAGAGAGCTGGTGGCTGCCTGGCCAGAGGGCTTGGGCTACAAGTAACGGCACATGCGCAAGGCAGAGCGAGGAGCAACTGACGGGCCAATGTGGGCTTCAGGGCTGCGGCGGGAACGCTGAATCTTATTCTGGGAGACGTGGGAAGACTTGCAGGCCTCTGGGTGAGGAGTGAGACCATCTGGTGGCCGGGCTGCTGTGGGAGGCGGAGGCAAAGGCAGAGGCAGGGTTCAGTCTGAGCGTCCCTCAGCCCTGGACAGACGACGGAGGTGGTCAGGATGGGCCGGGTCCTGGCTGCATTTTGCAGTGAGGCTGCCGGGAGGCTGCATGTGGCACGGAAGAGAGAAGAGCTGAGGATGACACTAAAGTCTGTGGTCTGAGCTGCAAACAAAGAACAACACCCGTCTGGTCATCTCAGTAGATGCAGAAAAAGCTTTTACTAAAATTTAAATCATGATTTTTAAAAAGCCTGTATCAAACTGGAAATAAAAAGGAATTTTCTTAAGCTCCCTAAAATTTCCTTGAACATCATACTTTAAGTCTTGAGCTTTCCCTCTAAAGTCACGACCGAAATGAAGGCACACGCACTCACCTCACTTGTGTCGATGTGGCGCTGGTCGTCATGGCTAGTGGCCGGACGCAGGAAAAAGAAGAAAAGCTATGCAGGACTTGAAAGGAGGAAGTGAGACTGTTCTGATTCAGAGAACACAACTGTCTCCGTGAGACGACGACTGTGTATTCTCCACGAGCATCTGTGAATATCGGGGCCGTTTGCCTTCTACACCTGGTTCTACACCTGGGCACCTGTTCCATCCTGGCAGGGCCTCAGCACTTCTCCCCTTTGATGGGATGGACTCCATGCAGTGACACATGTACTTATTTTAAGCAGTTTTGCCTCTCCTTTCTAGGACTGTGGGAGTGTGCTGCTTGCCTTCTTGTGCAGAGATTAGCACTGGTTTTCTGGTGTCTCCTTAACTCCCTGTTGGTCCCTGGCTGCCTTCCAGGTGCCAGCCAGTGGGAGCACGTCCACTCTGTGGGGCTGGGCCGGTGAGGCCTGGCTGGGGCCCCAGCCATCTCTGGACACATGCTGGGTGGGCTGTGGGTCGGCCTGCCTGCCAGGCACTGACGGTAGTGGCTGAGTCCAGCTTGGCACTGGCTGCAGAGCGATAGGCAGCTGTACATGTCACGAGAGTTTTGGTGGCAGTTTGGCTGTGAGGGAGAGAAGTCAGCGTGGAGAGGCAGGACAAATTGGAGGTTAGGAGTTCGTTGTTTTGATTGTGAGATCAGTGAGTCCCGAGCATGTTTAAATGATGATGGGCAGGTGCCAGTCATGCGGGAGGGGCTAATGAGTAGTTACTGAGAGGGTAGGTGTGAGCTCAGGTGGAGGAGACTAGGCAAGAGGAGAGAGCAGTGTGGGTGGGAGGAGGGTTGGGAAGTTGAGGGAGGGCTCCCGTGGGGGCTGATTCCTGCCCGTCTGAGCCGGTCCCAGGAGGGGTGGAGCACTCTGAGTGTCTGAGCCCGGGGTCTGTGTACCTCTCTTGTGTTCACAGATAAAGACCCAGTGGGCGACTTCCCGTGTGGCCGGGAGGCCCCTGCCCGGCTGTGTGAGGGCGGTGCCGAGTGCCGGGAGTACTGGCCTGGGCCCAACTTTGGGATCACGAACTTTGACAACATCCTGTTTGCTGTGCTGACGGTGTTCCAGTGCATCACCATGGAGGGCTGGACCGACATCCTCTACAACGTGAGTCCTCTGGGCTGGCGCTGCTGGGGCCCGCGTGGGGTGGCGCCTGTGACCTGAGAGCCTCTCCGCAGCCTAGGTCCTTCCTTCAGAGGGCTCCCCTAGGGTCCACTCAGACTCTTGACCCTGGTCCTGGGGGCTGTTTTATCCGCCAGCTGACAGAATCACTCCAAGACCCTTCGTACAGAAGGTGATGCGGAGCCAGGGCGCGAGCTGCTGACACCAGCTGGCCGCCCTGCTGGGTCTTCTGAACGGAGGAAGGGACATGGCCGCGGCCTCTCGCTGGCTCTGGGCTGTCAGGTGAAGCCGTGAGCAGCAGGCAGGGTGCAGGGCCACGCCGGGCTGAGTCAGGAAGCCGTTCCTGCTGCTGGCTTCTTGGGAGGGAGCCTGTCATGCACTTTGGCTTCCTGCCCCAGTGTCTCTAGTACTGACACTCTGGTCTCCTCACTGTCGGTCAGGATGGCAGCCGTCTCAGCAGTGCAGGGCAGTCGGGGTCTGGTGCCCATGACAGAAGTTGGGGATAAGCCTTGGGGTGCCAGGTCACCCATGTCACGCCCACCTTCCTTCCCCCTGAGCAGGCCTCTGTCTTTATTGATGTGGTGGCCCCCTCCACCTGTTCCCTTCGGCCCGGAGTCCTGTCATCCTTCAGGGCGCGAGGACAATTAAGCTAGTACCTTGGGGCTGTGGGAGGTGGGGAAGCATCATGCCCAGGGGCCAGGAACCTGGTGGGAAGGCCTGGCTGGTGGCCTCTGTGCCTGGGGGTGGGACCCTGGAGCACATGGTGCTTCACTTTGAATCTGTCAACTGGGGCCCGGGTGGGGTGTGGGCTGCAAGCCCCTGCAGCCTTGTGCTGGTGGCGTGACAGTGGGCAGGAGGAAGGGCACACACTGGGACCCTCTGCGCTGTGTCCTGCGTGGACTCGTGCAGACCCAGCTGCACCTTGGGGCTGGGCATGCAGCAGGCGCTGGCTCAGTGCACGTGAGGACTGCAGGAGATGCTGGTCCAAGGTCCCTCTGTGGAGTGGGAGTTGCGTCTGGTGACAGCTCTGTTTGATCGAGGGAAAAAAGAATGAGGACAAAGGCCGTGACGAGGAGCTTGGCTGTTCTCTCCCTACAGCCGATCAAGGAACAATTTCCACAAAGATGGACCCTAAAAATAGGTCTGAGCTGGCCACGTCCCTGCCAGCCCCACCCCGAGGGCCTGCCTGAGCCCGTCTCTGCTGCCTCAGTGCTCCCTGGGGCTTGGCCAGAGGCTCCGGGGATTCAGACTGGTGGGTCTCTGCCCAAGGGGGAGGGGCCATGCAGGAAGCAGGCCCTGGGCAGGAGGCAGCCATCGGGGAAGGGCCACGGGGTGCTGGGTACCTCCATGTGCTGCTTGTCCAGTGGTGAGCAGGAGGTATTCAGTAACCAGCACCCAGTGACAGCAACTGCTGTGACACAAAGAAGTGAGGATGGGGGGCTGGGGACCAGTGAGAGGGCTCTGGGAAAGCAAGGCCTGGGGCGTCTGGAGGCCAGATGTGCAGTTGCGATGGGCTGGTGCCTTGGGGGGTTGGCAGGCCACCAGGATGCAGTGATGGAGGTGAGCTGTGCTGCTGGCGCCAGAGCTGGATGCACCGTCCTCAGCGAGGGCCAGCAGGGTGGTGGTTGGAGATGAGACAGGCATTTTGAAGGTGATAAGTCAGCCGGTAAAGGAATACGCCTGGTCAGGCAAGTTAAGAAAGTTTAAGAAAATCTATTTTATTAAGAGAAAGTCTATTGGCTGAACAAAGACAGCTGCAGCCTAGGCTGCACATCTAAAGGAGACTTGCAGCCTCGAAGGAGTAGGTGAGGGGGGTTTTATAGGGGCTATGCTGACAGGGTAGCATTATTTGAACAGAAAATGCTGACTTCCTGTAAGCCAGTAGCAGTTTTGTGGTGTTTTCTATTATCACAAGTTTGGCTCTGCCTGCAGCTGCAGGCCAGCAGACATTTTGTTGTTTTCTTGCAGACATGGCTCTGTCTGTAAGTCAAGGTGTCTGAGTCCTAACCTTCAGAGACCTAACATTAAGTCAAAGTCTCTAACATTCAGAGACCTAACAGAAGGAGATTCTGTGGAGGGGGAGCCCAAGGAAAGGGGCTTTCGTGCCACCCTGGAGCAGAGGTCCAAGCAATGATGCTTGGACTTCAGGGCAGGAGGTGTGGGTCTGCAGCTGTGGCCCAGACGCAGGTGGAGAGGACACTGGGTGCTAGGAGGGGGCGTGTGAGTGTCTGTCGGGGACTGGCCGTAGCCAGGAGCCCTTCAACATTCTGACCGGGAATGGTGGGGTCTGCTCAGTGAGGACAGCTGGGAACCGGGCAGTGGCCTGGGGCTCTCCCGCTGGAGGAGAAATGGCGCGCCTGCACTTTGAGAAGTAACTGCAGTCCAGTGAGGAGTCCTGGAGGAAGCCCCAGACTACACTGTGAGAGGCGAGTCAGCAGTAGGTCCTGTCAGCGGATGGATGCCAGGAGCCACTCGCCTTGCCCCTCTCCCCCTCTCCTCCCTCCCCTACTCTGGTAGCCCAGGGGGCAGCAGCTTGACCCCGCTGAGGAAGGAGGAAGAGTGGGCAGAAACTGGGAGGAGAGGAGAGGAGAGGAGAGGGGAGGGGAGGAGGAGTGAGGGGAGGTCGGGAGGGGTGGGGATGGGGGAGGAGAGTAGGGGTGGGGCGGAGGGGAGAGAAGAGGAGGAGGGATGGGGCGGGGGGAGGAGGGGAGGAGGACTGGTGAGTATTTGGTGGTGGTGTCACGTTTTTAACTTCAGCCATTCCGATACATGTGTAGTGACGTGTCATCGTGGTGTGCCCCGTGCTTCATATGATGGCAAGCTTCGTTCATGCCTCTTTGCTAACCCTGTCTCCACTGAAATATCTCTGCAGCGTTTGCCTGTGGTCTGCTTGGATGGTTCTTCCACTGTGGAGTTGTCATATATTCTAGACACTAGTTCTGTGTCAGTGGCACGGTGTTTCGCTTCGGCTTTGGTTTGCAGTCCCCTGATGACTCAGGACGCCAACCACCCTTTATGTGCTCCCTACACCACTTACACGTCTTCTTTGGAGACATGTAATCAGAGACTTGGCCCATCTTACAATTGGGCTACTTGTCATTTTATTATTCACCTGAAAGATTTATTTTTATATTATGGATCCAGACTCTTTTTCAGACACATGATTTGCAAATATTTTCTCACATTCTGTGGGTAGTTTTTTCACTTTCTAGATGGTTTCACTTGAAGTACAAAAGATTTTTATTTTGATGAAGTACAGTTTTTCCATTTTTCTTTTACCACTTGCGCTGTTGGAGCTCTATCTAAGAATCCATTACCTAATCCAAAATCATGAAGATTTACTCCTATGTTTTCTTTTAAGATTTTTCTAGTTTTTGCTTTTGTATTTAGGTCTATGATCCATTTTGAGTTAATTTTTGTACATGGAGTGAGGTGGGGTCCAGCTTCATTCTTTTGCATGTGGATCCCCAGTTGTCCCAGCACCATTTGTTGAAAAGACTCTTCTTTCCCCACTGAATTGTTTTGGCACCCTTGTTAAAAAACCAGTTGATCATAAATGTAAGGGTTTATTTCTAGATCATCAATTCTATTCTATTGATCAATAAATCTATTCCTTTTTGGGGTAGTTTAGGGGAAAGTTTTAAAATGACAATTTCACTTTCCTTAATTATGAGACTATTAAATTTATCTATTTTGTATTGTGTGAATTGTGATAGTCTGTGTTGTTTGAGAAACTGATCTGTTTCATCCACATTGTTAAATGTATGTAGAGTCGTTTGTGGTATTCATGATCCTTTGATGTTTGCTGGGCCTGTAGTGACAGCCCGTTTCAGTCCTGACATTGATCTTTTGTGTCTTCTCTCTTTTTCCCCTTGGTAAGCATTGCTAGAGGCATGTCAACTGATTTTTTCCAAAGACCAATTTTGTTTTTAATTGATTTTCTCTGTTGTTTTTGTTTTCAATTTTATTGATTTCTGCTTTTGTCTTTATTGTTTACTTTTTTCTGCTTGATTTGTGTTTATGTTCTCTTCTTCTAACTGCTTCAGGTGTAAGCTTAGATTATTGATTTGAGACCTTTCCTATTTTGTAATAAATATATGTATTTAGTGCTATAAATTTACCTCTTGGCACTACTTTAGCTGTGTCCTTCAAATTTGATATATTGTATTTTCATTTTCATGCAGTTCAATGTATTTTAAAGTTCCCTTCAGACTTCCTCTTTGACTCATGGATTATTTAAAATTGTTTTCTTTACTTTGTGTTTGGAGAGTTTCCTGTTATCTTTCTGTTATTCACTTCTAGTTTGATTCTATGCTGGTTAGAGAGTACACTGAATTTGAAAAAAAATGTCAATTTTAAAAAATTTGTTGAGGCTTGTTTTTTGGCCCAGGATATGATCTATCTTAGCATATGTTTTGTGGACACTGGAAAGTAATGTGTATACTAATGTGTGTGTGTGTGTGTGTGTGTGTGTGTGTGTGTGTTTCAGTCTATTGCTGTCATCATTTCACCATTTCAAGTGAAGTGTACAAACGTTAACCTCTTTATATTTCTTTACCAACCCGGATTTATAATATAATTATCTTAAATTTTTTCCTATACATATATTTAGAACCATATCAGAATATGTTATAATTTTTGCTACCACCGTCAGCAATAATTTGGAAAACTCAAAAGGACAAAGAAAATCTATTAACCCCATTTTTACTCTTCGTTATTCTTTCTTCCTTCCTAATGGTCAACAATTCCTTTTTTCATCATTTTCTTTCTGTTTAGAGAATTGTATTAGCTATTCTCTCAGGGTAGATCTCCTGGTGACATATTCTCCTAATTTCCCTAGTTTTTATATGAGAACGTCTTGATTTTCACATCATTCCTGAAGGATATTTTTAATGGGTGTATGTGTCTGGATTGACAATTATTTTCTTTCAGCACCTGGAAAGTATTGTGCCACTTTTTTTCTGGCTGCCATGTTTTATGATGAGAAATTTTTTGAATTTTTCCCCCATAAGTGAGGTGTCATTTCTTTCTTGCCACTTTCAAGATTTGAAATTTTTTCTTAGTTTCCTAAGTTTGACTATGATATGTCTTATGGATTTCTTTGGGGTTATCCTGTTTGTCACCACTTAGCGTCTTGAATCTGTAGGTGTGTTTGTTGCCAAATTTTGGAAGTTTTCAGCCATTAATTTCTCTCAGTACTTTTCAGCCTTCTTTGTCCTGTACGCTGCTACTCTGATGACATGAATATTAGCTCTTCTGTTACAGTCCCACAGGTTCTTAAGACTCTGTTTTGGTTTTTCCTTGATAGTTTTTTTGTTTGTTTTGTTCATTTTTTAAGTGTTTTCTCTCTGTTCATAAGAGTGGGTAATTTCTATTGTTCTTTGTTACTGTTCACTGATCTTTCCTCTGTCCCCTTCATTCGTTGTGCCTTTCAATGGAAATTTTTATTTTGGTTATTTTATTTTTCAGTTCTAATTTTCTAAGTTTTGGTTCTTTTTGTCTTTTATTTATTTACTGATACTATTTGTTGAGACTGTCTATTTTTTCATGTTTCAAGTATGTACACAATTACTCTCTGAAGCATTTTTATGATGGCTACTTTAAAATCTTGGTCAGATACTTTTGTCCTCTCTGTCATCTCAGTGTTGGCAATCTGTATTAGTCATGGTTCTTCAGAGAAATAGAACCAATAGGATGGAAAGTGTGTGTGTGTGTGTGTTACTGATAATTTGTCTGTGTATGTGTGTGTTTGTGTGTGTGTGTGTGTGTGTTACTGAGAATTTGTTTGTCTGTGTGTGTGTATATATATACATATATATATACACACACACACATATGAGAGAGAGAAATTGATTTATTATTAAGAATTGACTCCTGTGACTATGGAGGCTGGAAAGTCCAAGTCTACAGTTTAGGCCATGAGGCTCAGGACCCAGTAGAGCCAATGGTGCAGATGAAGTACGAAGGCAATCGACTAGAGAATTTTCTCTTGGAGGAGGGTCTGTCTTTTTTTCTATTCAGGTCTTCAACTGACTGGATGAGGCTCACCACACTATGGAGGGCAATCTATTAATTATACTATTAATCTTATCCAAAAACAGACTTTCAGAAACACTCAGAATAATGTTTGACTAAGTATCTCGTCACCCCACAGCCAAGTCAAGTTGACACATAAAATTAACCAGCACAGCATCTATTGATTGTCTATTTTCATTGTTTGCACTCTTCCTGGTTCTTGGTATGGCAAACGAGTTTCATCTGAAAACTGGCCATTTTTGGTATGTCGTGGGACCCTGGATCTTATTTAAAGCTTCTGTTTCAGTCCTGCCAGGGGTTCTGTCACTGGTTGATGCCTCGCTACTGCAAGGTGGGGGGAGAAGTCGAGTTTCCTCACTTGGCCTCTGTTGGCACATTGTGGGGGTCTCCCCCTTTCTGCTGGGTGGGGTGGTAGTTCTGGCTCCCCAGTGTGCCTCTAGAAAACTCCTGGGTAGGGTTAGGTGTGCCTCCTTGCTCTCCACATGGTCTCTACTATGAGTGTGTGGGGTGGTGTTTGGCCTTGTTGCTACTGGCTGGTGGTGCAAATCCTCAGTCTCCACGAGGCCTTTCTGGCAGCAGCTCAGTAGGGAGGAGAGAGTCCAGGCTCCCTCCCCGCATGGCCTCCGCTCACACCACAGAGGTGGGGTGCGATAGGAGAGGTGTCAGTACCCCCTTGTCAAGGAGGAGGCGCCAGCTCCCTGCTTGTCCTTCTCTGGCATCAGCCTGGCTTAGGGTGTGGGGGGGTTGGTTGCATCCTTACAGGCTGGGGTCGGGGAGGGAGTGTATGCTCCCTCTGAGCCGTTGCTGGCAGGATGGAGGTGCACCAGTTTTCTGTGTTGTATCTGGCTGGAGTAATGCAGTTATTGTCTAAAAGTTTTCCGTCTCGCTGGGCTGCTCTCTTCCCAGTCCTGTGGTTAGAATGCTGGCTTTTGTTGCTGAATTTCTTCCCGTGCCTATTGGCACGTCCAGGTTGCAGGTTCTTCAGCTACAAGTCTGGGATATATGAGGCAAGAAACAAACTGATCATGGGCCCAGAGGTCCCCGCTGTTCTGCCTTCTTTTCTTTTCTCCACCTTTTCTGAGTCGTCTTATATTTGTTCTTTGTGTGATGTCCAGGGTGTTAGAAGAGTATGTCTGCTCCGTCTTCCCAGACGTGGGAGTCCTGCTTTGATCTGTTTGGTGTGTCAGGCTGAGACTAGAGTGGCCTGGCTCTTGTAGGAACGCCCTGTTAGAGACGGGAAGTGCAGGAGCCCAGCCCTTGAGTAGGTGAGGAGGCTGAGCTTGCAGCAGCTCCTCTCCTTCTCCCCGGGAAGGAGCAGGTTTTGAGGGTGTCCTTCAGGGAGATTGGTGGCTTTGGTCAACAGTCCCCAGGTCGGAGTGGCTCATGGGTCTGGCAGGGGTGTGGTCAGGGAACGTGGATGGCACGTAAGAGTTGGGAGTCCGAGTATCTGTCCTGGGTCAGTGTCCAGTAATCAGAAGCCACAGGTGTGGTCAGTCCAGGGACCTGAGACTTCCAGGGGTCGAGTCTGTAATGCTGCCCAGGCCAGCAGGCGCAGAAGGGCAAGGGTCCCGACAGCAGCCTCTGGAGATCAGCCCCAGCCTCAGGGCTGTCCTCCTGACTGTCCTGCTCAGGCCCTGACCCCTGACTTGTGAGCTGCCCCCTGAAAGAGGCGCTAAGGGGCCAGGTCGTTGCCCAGCGTGCACTCGCATACACCCTCTGGGTCCACTTCGGGCGCTAGATACGGATGGAGAGAGGCTCTCTGCCCTCTCAGCCAAGTCTACTGGGGACCCATAAACACAGACACAACTGGGAATGAACGGGGTTCGGAGGAACTCACCCTTCTGTGAGCTGTGCCGCAGAAACCACTCGGTCTGGGGGAGATGGTCCTTCTTTGTAGATCACTCCTGAGCATGGGGCCCCGTCTCAGACCAGGCACATGGCACAGGCTGTGCCCTGGGATCCTGCGGGCTTGCTGTTGGTCTGGGGCACATGTGGCACGGGCTGTGGAGCCGCTGCAGACAGAATATGAGCCTTGGGCTCTGCGGCCTGTGGGCTCCACACGGGAGCTGCTTCGTTAGTCCAACAGCCTGGGAACCGCAGGGGAGGATGAGGTCCTGGCAGAACGAGGCATGCGGCCCTCTGGTGCGCTGGGCAGCCTGTGGCTCCCTGGGATGACCCCATTGCTGGGCAGCGGCCAGGAGTGCTGAGAGTCCTCAGTGCTTTGGGAGCCACAGCCCCGGAGAGCTCTGTGGGGCACAGCAAGTGGTGGTGGCTGTGGGTCCTTCCTGGACGTGCCCCCCCAGACCCTGGCAGGTGCTGGAGACGGAATGGGGCTGTGTCTCGTGACCAGGCCTCCCCGCTCATGTGTTCTTGCTTCCAGACAAACGATGCCGCTGGAAACACCTGGAACTGGCTCTACTTCATCCCTCTCATCATCATCGGCTCCTTCTTCATGCTCAACCTGGTCCTGGGCGTGCTCTCAGGGTAAGAGGCGCGCCGGCCTGCGTGCTGCCTGTTCTCAGGCTTGGGGAGGCGACGGAGTCAGACGCAGGCCCAGCCTGGCCACATGGCTTATGCTCCATGGTGGTCTCGCTCAGCACCCTGAGCTCTAGGCAGCCTTTCCTTTCTGCTGTCATCCCGACCCTCCCTCGCCTGCCCCCTTGCCCTGTCCTCCTTCCCTCTGTCCCGTCCTTGGACGGCACCATGGCCTCTGACTCGGACCACAGAGGTGGGGTGGGATAGGGGCTGCTGCTACCTCTCGCCTGGGCCCACGGCAGGTTTCTGGGCAGCTGTGCCCCGAGAACAAGGGGAGTGGCCCTGAGTCTCCATCTCGGCCACTACTGGCTCCCCACGCCAGTCCTGTTGCCACCTGACCCATGCCTCCTCCAGTCACCTGACTTCCGGGTCCTCCAGGAGTGGTCAGGGAGGTCGCAGTGCTGGAAGCCCTTCTTTCAGAAAGGTGTTTCCCGACCCCACGCTGGGAGTGCAAGAGAGCCCACCTGTGGACGCACCTGCGTGTACGTGCTGCCCTCCTCAGCCAAGGACGTTGCTGGGACGGAGGCGGAGGGCATTGGGCCTGGTCCCGCCTTGTTGTCAGACTCCCCTCCACCCCCCCTGACGCTTCCTGCTCAGGCTCAGGGCTTGTGTGTGGGCAGGAAGGAGAGCCTGGAAGACCCCAGGGACAGTGGTCACACTAGCTTGGAAAGGACAGTGGCTGGGGCCAAGGCCTACATGCTCCGGCTCTGGGATGTGTCCTTCGTCTTGCCCTGTCCTGGGCGTGTCACTAGTAGTCCTTCCAAGCCCCTCCACAGGGACCAGGCACACCCATAGCGCAGGGTGGGTGTGGAACTCTTGCCTGAGCGCTGTATGTCTGAGCTAGATGGGGGGCCGGGGCTCAGAGAAGGCTCCTGCGGAAAGGGCATCTCAGCGGAGACCCCAAAGGGACCAGGAATGGGCTTGGCGAAGGAGGGAGGGGACTTCCGGGCAGATAAGAGCTGAGTAGGGGCCCAGAGGTACAGAGGGTGGGGAGTGGGCTGTGGGTACCCTCAGAGCCGGAGCCAGACTTTGGTGGGTAGTGGGCTGGGAGCTGCTGGGGGCTGCAGCATGGGCGCTGCACTGCAGACAGCTCGGTGGGCAGGCTGGCAGGGACACGAGTGGGTCTGTGGTGGGCGGGAGAACAGCCTGCTTAGGACGGCTCTGTTTGGCCACTGGAGAATGTGCAGAAAGGCGTGGGGCTGGCAGGGGACGCTGGGGTTTGGGTCTGTGTCCCCAGTCCTCTCCCACCTGTCCTCTGGGTGCTTTTCCTCATCAGGCTTGGCTGAGCCTCCCTCAGGTTTCCAGGTGTAGCACAGGACTGCAGGGTTCTCTCCCAGCCCCCCAGACGGGGCCCCTAGAGCCAGCGGTCAGCGCTGAGCAGGTGGGTCCCCCGGTGGGGTCGTGCCAAGGCTGCGGTGGTTCGATGCCCCTGGACAGCCAGGCTGGGAAAGGTCTAGTCCAGCCACAGCTCTGCCATGTCTGGGCGAAAGCTGCCAAGGGTGCTTGTTTCCGCCCTGGGCCCTCACCCTCCCACGTCCCAGACAGCATCATTGGTGACTCCTCGTGACCTTTCCCGGTGAGGGGGAAGCCTCAGAGGGCAGCTCCCCTGCCACCTTCCACAGGGGGAGGGGCTGCTGCACTGACTTTCTCTTGGTGGCCCTCAGACTGACTCAGCAGTGTTGTCAGTGTCCTGCCCTTACCCCATAGACCCTCCTGCTCCCATAGATTCATGACTTAGGGGGGTGGGAGGTTCAGGCAGGAGCTGCTTCCTCTCATTGCGAGGGTGGCCGCAGCTCAGGCCCTGGTGGATGCTTGCCACAGGCTGGGGGTCAGGCCTGTTCAGAGCCATGCTCTCCCTGTCGCCGTGGCTGTGTGCCAGGCGTCAGGCGTGCCAGGGCCCCTCCACAAGCCCAGCTGCTTTTCCTGGAAGAGAACTGCTGAGAACAGGCATTGCTGTTCTGCTGTGGGGTGCGCCTGCCTGCCCTTGGGGGACCTGGATCCTGACCCAAGCCTGTGCTGAGAAGGCATGGCCATGCTGGATGCACGCGTGTGCGTGCACACTCTTGTGCCTGTGTGTGAACAGCTGCCTTCTGGCACCGCGAGCCTGCAGCGTGGCTGGAGGGGCTGGGCGCTGCGCCCTGAGAGCCAGAACAGCTCCCTACTGCTCGCCATGTGCCTCAGCAGTTCCGTCGGGGAGCCTAGTGGCTCTAGAATGTCCTCCTATGTCCCTGGCCCGCCCTCACTCAGCCCTTCCCGTCCCTGTCCTTCTGGCAATGGCTTTAGGTCTGAACCAGTGGAAGAAACAAAGTGAAAGTTGTCATCTGGTGAATTCTTGTCCAGAAGCTCCTCTGTAGGATGGCAGATGACAGGGCTGGCATGCAGGGGGTGGGGCGGGCAGTGGAATTGTCCCTGTGCTCTGGAGCTGGCTCTCTGGGGACCGAGGTGCTGCCTCACTGCTGTGGGAGGCTGAGCAGGGCGGGTTCCCCTGTGCGCTCCCGGTGCCCAGGTTAGAAGAGGGCTGACCTGGAAGGGCGTGGCTCTGCCCAGCTCACCTTGGTCGTCTGGCCCCGCCCCACAGGGAGTTCGCCAAGGAGCGCGAGCGGGTGGAGAACCGCAGAGCCTTCCTGAAGCTGCGGAGGCAGCAGCAGATCGAGCGGGAGCTCAACGGGTACCTGGAGTGGATCTTCAAGGCTGGTGAGAACCGCGCTGCCGCCAGTTCCCTCTCCCCTCCCCTCTTTGGCCGCCAGCTGGGTACAGTGGCCCTGGGGGCACCAGGCCCGGCTGGCGGAGGAGAACTGAGATGCTCTGAAGGGGCTTTGCAGTGGCGGCGCTTCTCCAGCTCACACAGGTGCCCGCACCGGCCGCCAGGCGGCGCTGGGGCCCGGAGCCTTCCCAGTGCAGGGCCCGGCTCGGCCCAGGCAAAGCTCATTCAGCCTGAGACCCAAGTATTTGGCCGTTAACTCTGCGCGCCTGGAGCCTGGGGCTGCTGAGTGCCTGGCCCCAGGCCCAGCCGCTGGCCAGTGCTGCGTCCTCCATGTGGGGCGCCCGCTCTGCCTCCTCAGGCTTCACAGGTGCTGGTCAGTGGTGAGCCCACCTACGGGGTGGCCGCTGTCAGGGGACGGTGACTTGTGAGTGGGGACAAGCCAGGCCCTCTTCACGGGGCACTGTCGGGGGACACACCCAGGTGTGTGTCTCGGTAGGGGAAGCTCAGCGGGGGCCACAGGTTTCTGGAATGTACGGCCCAGCACCAGGGTGTTGCACCTGGCAGGGTCTTGCAGCAGGTGCGCGAGAGCCGGAGTGTGGGGGGGTGGGCCCTTGTCAGGCAGCCCCCGAAGGCCCGACCTGAGCCGTGTCTCACTCACAGAGGAGGTCATGCTGGCCGAGGAGGACAAGAATGCTGAGGAGAAGTCCCCGCTGGATGGTAGGTGACAAGGTGAACTGGCACTTTCAGAGAACTGATCCGGGAGCTGGGAGGTCCGCGGGCGGGGGGGCTGGGCTCCCTGTTACTTTCTGGTCCTGACTTCTTGTTAAACTCAATGGTCGTAACTTCGTGTGTGTGTGTGTGTGTGTGTGTGTGTGTGTGTGTGTGTGTGTGAGTTGCGGGGGGGTATATTAATCAGCCGTCTTAGCGAGGAGGGCAGAAGCTGCACGTGGGCGGCTGCAGGGGTCCGTTCCCGGGCTGTCGCGTGGGTTTTTTTTGTTTTCCTTTACGGATAAGCCCCTCTTTTTATGGACTTCATAGCCTATTAGTTGTCCAGTTGACACAGGTGACCGTTGTTAGGCCTCGTGCCTAGCGACAGCGCCTGGCGGGCGGAGCGCCCACGTGCACACGTTTGCGTGCTCGTGCCTGAGCTCCGCTGTGCCAGAAACGTTCGCGCACGGTCCTGGGAGCAGCCTTTCTGCGGGGAGGCCTGTGCCGGTCAGCGGCACGCTCCTGGGGACCCGCGTGCCATGGACCAAGCAGCCGTAGTTGGTGGTGGGCTCCGCACGGCCACGCGTGCCGGGTCCCGGCGGCCTGTTCGCACAGCACAGCCCGATTGCTGTGTCGTCCAACACGGCCGCTCACACGTGACTGTGGAAGCATCCACGTCAGTGCATTGCAAGGAGATGAGAGTCAAGTCCACCCCTTCTGTCCCACTCGCCATGTTTCAGGTGCTGAGTGGCCAGATGGCGCTGGTGCTACCAAGTTAGTCTGTGAGGACAGAACGAGCTTTAAACCTGCTGGTCTAAACCACGCTGTGTCTGTCTTCAGGGCTCAGGGTGATGCTGCCCCCCCGTGGCCACGGAAAGACATACCTGGGGCCACTGGGGCTAGGGCCCCATGCGGCGGTCACCGCCCTGGCTGCCAGTAGAGCCCCAGGAGCGGGAAGACTGCCCTCTCTTCACACCCACTGCTCAGGACAGGGCCACGCAGCCCAGCCACCCTGCCGTGGTCCCAGCAGGGCGCACACCTGGGGCTCTGAGCAGGTCTGCAGGCCTGCCCGATCGTCTGGCCTCACCTGTCCTTGGACTGGGGGCTGCTGGGCAGCTGCGGCCTGACTGTCCCCACTGACATCACCGTGAAGAGAAGAAAAAGTGGGGCCCGCCCTCAAAATTCCTTGTCGCTTTGCTCTGAGGACCAAGAAGGGCCCCCAGGGACCCGCAGTTGCCCTGCCTCCCTCAGCCTTGGCTTCAGGATAGGTCAGGGCGGGCCACCAGTCCCTGGAGGAGCATCACTTTCTCGGCTGACAGACCCCTGGGTCCGCTCACACAGCTCCCTCACACCCTGTTTAAAGCAGTGTTGAAGAGAGCAGCCAGCAGGAAGAGCCGGAACGACCTGATCCACGCAGAGGAGGGCGAGGACCGGTTTGCAGACCTCTGTGCTGTGGGTGAGTCTCTTCAGGTCCTCCTGGCTCTGTGGGGTCCATGACTAGGTACAGAAGCCACCCAGCCGCCTGCCGGTCACCCAGGCATCGCAGCTCTCTGGGCCACCCCTCCCCTCTGGCCTCCCGTCTGGCGGGTGGGCTGTGCGTCTGGCTCCTGGCAGCCCCTTGCTCGTCCCTTTCCATACACCTTGCTGGCTGCTGACTGCTGGCTGCTCGGGGCTCTGCCACCCGCCAAGTGAACATGGAGCCCTCCAGCCTGTCCCCAGGCCGGAGACCACTGGTGCCCCTGACTCGGGAGAGACCGAAAGCTTCTGGTCACTTCTCTCCTAAACTCATCTGTCCTCCATGTTCCTGGAGCCAGCCGCTTCTGAGGCCCCTGTCTTCACACATTTCTCCAATAGTAAAAGGAAATTTCCGGATAGTTTATCCCGCATAGCCTTTCTCGTTCCCTGCTGTCAGTGGTGCCAGGGCACTCTATTGTGCCTTGGATGGCAGGGTAGGCTCAGCCCAGGCCCCGCCTTCAGCCGGGCAGGGGTGGGGCTGACACTGCAGGGGCCGCTTTTCACTGAGTGATGTCATTGCCCAGACGTCTGAGTGGACCTGAGTTAGAACATGATTCCCGTTACGTTGTTACTTTGCTGAGAAAGCAGTCTTGAATGGGAGTTCTTTGTGTTTCTTGGTGTTATTTACTTTCCCTTTCTGACCCCCACCCAGGCCTCGTAAAGCCCTGTTAATAGCTTAGAGTTTCTCCTTCCGTTTATCCATGCTCGTTCCATGTCACATGTATATGCATGTGCACATATGTAGTGTTTCGGGCCCCTGCATGTTATAGAAGTGAGTTCATACATGTTTCTCACCCCCACATGTAAACGTCACCATCAATCAGTCTTAATTCCGATTTGCAGTGGTGAGTGGCCTGTGGCCTTTGTGCTACGGCCTCACTAATTCATCAGCTGCCCCCACTAGGTCCTTGGTTTATTGGTAGGTTTTGTTTTCTGCCATGAAAAGTGCTGCCCCCAAATCCGGTAAATGTCAGCCCTTCCTTAGCTGACTTGCCTCTGCGGATAGGTCCCCAGGGGCAGGGCTGCTGAGGCCACAGGTATGTTTGTCCCTTTTTGGGATGCTGCTTTCCAGAATGGCCCGGTGACGTCACCTCCACCCACAGTGCAGGAAGACGCAGCTGCCTTTGACTGCTGCCAGTCTGAGGCCAGTTTGGTGTTTATAAAGTGATACCTCCGTGGGACTGTAATTCTCATTTAACTCTCCGCTAGTGATTTTGAACCTCTTTTTAAGTTTGTTTCTCACTTTAATTTGGGTTTTGATGACTCTTCATATGCCCTGTCCATTTTTCTATTGTGCTGTTTGTTTGTTTGTTAATAAGAGACTGATATATATGTTGTGGATCGGAATTTCATTAGGATTTTAAAAATGTATCATGTGTGTGATGATCCCTCTATTCCTATTTTACCTCGAGTTTTTATGGTAATTTTGGAAAATGAATTGGAGAGCCTTTAAAAAATCTTTTTCTATGGCTTCAAGTCATTTAAATCACACCTAAATTACCTGTTCTTTCAAGATGAGATAAAACTGAACCCATCTAGCTAAGAAGTAGAAAGCACTTGGGCCAGTTTTACATATTACACTTTGTTGGGAAACTGTCCGAGTTCTTGGCCTCCAAAGAGGTGCACGTGGTACTGTCATGCTTTGTCTTCGCTTATGTGTTCATTCACTCAACATACGTGTCAGGGGCCCATCGTGAGGCACCGGGGCTGCAGCACCGAACCAGACAGGACCTTCGTCTTTGGAGTTTCTATTCCAGTGGGGACAGCAGCCAGCAAAGCAGATACCAAGTGAAATGTATGCAAAGGACAGAGAGTAGAGAAGGGAGCAGGGCTTGAAGGGTCTGGGGTGCTGGGCTGCTAAAGGTATGGACATGGAAGGCTTGGAGGTTTGCCTTTGAGCAGAGCCGAAGGAAGTGAAGTCAGCCCCAGGGACACCTGGGAGAGAACATTCTGAGCAACAGATGACATGCTCCAGAGGCAGGAATGTCACGGAGGCCAGTGTGGCTGGAAAGAAGTGATTTGGGAAGGGGTGGGGAGGCAGAGGAAGTCCGAGGGTCACTGTGGGCTAGGGCCCAAGAGGGACTAGCAGTCATAGTGGGTCTGCAGAGGGAGATGTCACCTGGCTGCAGCCGCCTGGCCAGGGACTGGAGTGCAGAAAAGGAGGCAGGGGACCAGTCTGCAGACCGTTGTAGGAATCCAACAGATGGTGGCTTGGGTCTGGAGGTGGCAGCCAAGGGGATAAGTGGTCGCATTCAAGATATATTTGGAAGACAAGCCCAGAGGATTCGCTGACCAGCTGGACGTGGGCGTGAGAGAGGAGTGTCAGGACAGCTGCAGAGGAAGTGTCTCCGGGATGGGGCACTGCAGACAAGTGCGCGTTGGGTGGCGTCTCCTGTCCGGAATCAGGTTAGAACATGTGCATTTGAGAGGTGTGTTGTAGAAGCAGTGGAGTGTCAGGGGCACTGATGTGTTTGTCTGGTGCGTGTCCGGGCTGGAGACCTGACCAGAGCGCCGTAGCTGTGCAAGGGGTTCACAGCGCCTCCCTCTGGCTGCTCAGAGCCCAGGTCCTGCTGCGACACAGCCCCCTGAAGTGGCAGTTAGAGCGAGCAGCTGTGGGCGCCACTGTGGCCCTGTGCCTTTGCCTGAGGGAGCATGGGTGTGGCTGTGGGCACGGCTTGGTGTGGGCCTTGGGCAGATGGTGGCAAAGGGCATCAGCCTAGGAGGCTCTTCTGGCACAGCTGACTGGTTCCCACTGCTCGTGTCCAGTGCGTCAGGAGGGGGCTGTGGATCCCTTTGGGCAGGGGGCCGGCTCTGTAGGAAGCGTACACGCTTGGCCAACATGGGGCAGAGCGGGCGTGGGGTTGGGGGCTTGCCCCGCCAAGTCTCCCGAGAGGCCGTACTGGGCTGTTGGGTCATACTCGCGGCCGTGCTGTGCCCGACACCCGACACAAGCCACGGAGCAGGCGAAGTGGAGGGGCCTTGCTGCGTTCCAGTACAAGTCCCTACAAACGTGTCGGGTGGTTGCTGACCCGAGTCAAGGAGGGTGGGAGGGTTAGAGGCGGCAGGGGAGGAGCTGAGGGCCTGGGGGCATTAGGGCTGTGCCTGCAAGGTGTCCCCGGGATGCTGAGACACAGGCAGCAGTCCCAGTCCAGGTCTGCCATCGGAGCCCAGCAACCATGGTGCCCCACGAGGCTCTCGGTTCCCGCGTGGGGGCGGGAACTGGGGGCAGGGCGGTTGGCACAATGCGTGTGTGCCTGGAACTGGGGCCTCGAGCCAGGCCTGGGGGCAGGTGTCCCTGACGGTGGCATTTGGGGTCACGTGTGTAGTGGGCTGTCCTCACGTATGTGCGCTGGGGGTCCTGCGCTGAAGGTGGCTGCATGCACGCGAGTCTGCCGCGGCGACCTCAGTGAGCCCTCTCCCGCAGGCTCCCCCTTCACGCGGCCGGGCCTCAAGAGCGGGAGGACGGAGAGCGCTTCCTACCTGCGCAGGAAGGAGAAGAAGTTCCGGTTCCTGGTGCGGCGCGTGGTGAAGGCGCAGAGCTTCTACTGGGCGGTGCTGTGCGTGGTGGCCCTGAACACCCTGTGCGTGGCCATGGTGCACCACAAGCAGCCGCAGCGGCTGACCACGGCGCTGTGTAGGTGGCCCGCCCCGGGCTTTCCGCGCCGCCGGGAGCCCCGGCCCCAGCCCCGGCCCCGGCCCCGGCCCCGGCCCCGGCCTCGGCCCCGGCCCCGGCCCCAGCCCCGAAGCCCGGGGGACCTCACTAGACCCCTGTCGGGCAGGGCAGGGTGAAAGGGCGCCCGGGGAGGAAGTGCGTGGTGACCAGGCCCAGCTGACCGTGTCCTCCCTTGCCAGGCCTCAGAGCCCTGGACGTGGGGGCTTGGCTGCCCTTTGCTTTCTGCCCGAGGCGGCCACTCGCGCTGTCTCTGAGGCGACCTTCCTAGCTTTTATGCTTTTCAGCCCTTCCTGTTTCTTTCTGACATGTCTTGGCCGTGGTGACAGTCCCGAGGAGGCAAAGCAGAAGAGGCCCGTGGCTGGGGGCTCCTTGCCCCTCCCCAGGGACCAGGGCTGACCCTCCAGGCTGAGCCTTAGTGGCCTGGGCTTAGAGAGCTCACAGGACAGAGTCCACTAACGACTTCTGTCCCCAGGGGTCAGCTGCACTCACCCTGCCTCGGTGTCTGGTGACCTGGACACAGGGCTTGGGGCTCTGCGTGGGAGCCCTGTGTGCCTGCAGCCAGCTGAGGGACCCAGCTGAGGGACCCCGGGGAGCCCTTTGTCCAGAGAACCCTCCTGACTGTCCTGCCCCAGCGGGCCTGCCACGCTCTCTGTGGGACCAGGAGCTTGGGTGGCTGCTGGGGGCTCTTCTGAGCTGTAGACTCTGGAGGCTCCCCAGACCCCGTGACATTGTGGGTGGGATGGGACTCTGGGCAGCAGTCCCCACACCCTCATTGAAATCTGTGTCTTGTGTGATGGGAAAGGGTGAGAGGTGGCAGAAGCAGGCCGCGGGTTCAGGTTCCGGAGTGACAGTGGGGGTGCAGCTGCTGTGCCCCTGAACTGCCCATGCTGGCCTCTGGGCATGTGTCTGGGGGCCACAGAGTTCAGTATCTCTTCAGTTCTCACACTAGTCCCCCACCTTTGGGATTGGGTGGGCACCAGGGAGACGGCTTCCTCTTGCCCCAGCCAGCGGGCTCCCTGGCTAGGCCTTTTCTCCCACAAGAGAGCCGGTGGTGCCTGTCAGTCTAGTCCTTATTTTCTGGCTTTGCTACCTGAATGGCCTGGTCGCATGTCTGATGCACTGGGGAACCCGGGGCTGGGGTACCTGAGATGGGGGTGCCTAAGGCCAGGGTGTCCGGGGCTGGGGTGCTGGGGTGTCCAGGGCCGAAGTGCGCAGGGCTGGGGTCCCGGGATTTGAGTTCCCAGGGCTGGGGTGTCAGGGGTTGGGCCAGGCCTCAGGATTCTACCCCTTGCTGCTTTGTCTTCTCTGTGGTCTCCTGGGAGTTCCCAAACTCATCGGCATCTCCCAGGGAGAGTGGCTGGAGGGAGAGGTGGGTGTGTGCCGGGTGTGGACAGCTGTGCCCAGTGCAGGCTCGGCCCTTGCTAGCTAGGCTGGAGCAGAGGAAGGGTGATGCAGTGAGTGAGGGCGGGGGCACCTGCTAGCGCCCGTGGCATCACAGCTCCCGTGGGCCCTGGCCTGTGACTGGTGCCCTGTGGAGAGAGGGTTCTGTGCACCTCGGCTGTCTGTCCATCAGGGAGCCAGGAGCCCCAAGACTGAGGCTCGAATGGCGAAGGCAGCTGGCCCCTAGGACCATCCTCCTGTGAGCCCCCCTGGCCTCACAAGACAGTCTCGACCACTTTCTTGTCTGTCTCTCTGTTCTCACAGCATGCTGTCCTCTTACTGTTAACAGCAGACACTGTCTACGTTACTGCCTCTGCTCCCCTGTGGCCTATGATCTCCTCGGAACAGTAATCCTATCCCCTGCCAGCTTCTGGCAGCACATACACACCAGCTAGCTGGACGAGCCAGTCACGAATGAGCAAACCCTCACTTGGCCTTGGGGGGCTGGCATAAAGGCGGGAAGCAGGGTGTGGGGGCACCTTCTCTGGTGGTCTGGTCTGTGGCAGCTCCTGTCCATGCTTCCTGCGAGCTGGTCTCAGGGCTTCAGCTCCAAGGGCCACTGGGAGGCTCATCTCGGGGCCTCCTGTGGGGGAGCCCTGAGGGGCAGAGGCGGGCAGGGCGCCTTTGTGACCTCGTGGGGGGGCTCTGAGGCCTCAGGTATTTCTAGGTGGCTGGGACTTTGCGAGCTGCATATTGGGGCAGGCAGTGCTCAGCTTTTCCACCACAGTCCTGCCTGCTGGCCAGACATTCAGGGAGTGTCAGGCCCGAGGTGCTCCTGCCTGAGGGTCAGCGGATGTCCGTGCTGCTGACGTGGCCTCTCAGCCTCCCAGGGCGGCAGCTTTGCCTCCTCACTGCTCATTCTGCACCCACCTGGGTGTCCTGCTGACTTTCCGGTTGGCTTCAGAGGCCAGCTTGCCATGGGTGGGTTGCTCCCAGGAGCTGATTGACCACATCCTCAGGCCACGGACAGAGGGTGGGTCCCCTCCCTGAGACCTTCATATGTCAGTCTGAGGCCTGGTGCCCAGTGGGCAGTGGTGCTGGTGTCTGCTCGTCCAGGGGCAGGGCTCTGTCGTACAGTGCTTGGTGGAGAGCTGGGGGCACAGCAAACTCCAGGGGTGCATTGACAGCAGGCTGGACATCGTGTCCCCACTGTCTGGACGCCAGAGGCCCTAGGACGCCGGGGAGGCTTGCCCTTCGCCTCAGCCCTGCCCTCTGGCAGGCCTGCCTCGGGTTCTGAGCTGCTGTTCTGGGTCGCAGGCAGTGCCTTGGTCTCCTGTCCAAGGCAGTAGCAGGTTCCAGCTCGGCGTCCGGGGGGGGGGGAGGGGGTCAGCGACAGTGACCTTGCTGTGATGTCTGCAGTCCCAGGGCGGCCGCGGGTCCTGCTGTCTGGGCCCTCCCGTGGGTTCTGCTGCCTCTTGCTCTCACCGCGCCTTCTTCTTGGGCTGTGTCAGGGGCACTGTCTGTGTGCCCAGATCCCATGCATGAGGTGGGACTCCTGACGGGCCCGGCTTGCGGGAAGGTGAGATGGCCGCAGGAGCCTGTGTGGCTCACAGCATGCCGCACGGGAGCCGTGTCCTGCCGGGTCTGGGGTCGCTCCGGTGGTGGGGCGAGCCTGTGAACAAAGGGAAAAGCGAGCATGGTGCTCAGGGGTCCTGAGGAGGCCGTGGGGGTCCTCTTGGCAAGACAGGGAGCTCTGAAGAGGGACTCGCCCTGCGACCAGAGTGTGGGCTGGGACGGACGGAGGCTGAAGGCCAGGCGACGGGGCTTGGCCCTCCTCTGGGGGCACCCTGGTGGTACCCCATGCCCCAGAACCCACCTGAGTCCCGTGAGTCCAGGGAGCCCACCTGCTGGGCCTGCCCCCTGCCCCACAGGCACTGGGCACTCACCACCTGCAAACTGGAGTGAGCGTCTCTCCTCCCTCCCAGTCCCGTGGCTCCTCTGCTGGGCTGAGTTGCAGAGGCCTGGACGGCTCCATCCCAGAAGGCCTGGGGTCTGGGCTGGAGCCAGGTGGGAGGAGGCTGCACGCTAACCACCCTCTTCTCCGGCTTCTCCTAGACTTTGCAGAGTTTGTTTTCCTGGGTCTCTTCCTCACAGAGATGTCTCTAAAGATGTACGGCCTGGGGCCCAGAAGCTACTTCCGGTCCTCCTTCAACTGCTTCGACTTTGGGGTGAGTGTGTCACGTCGTCAGTGGGTCCTGGGGTCCTTGCTGGACATGCACACATCCGCCCCGTGAGCCGCGGTCTGTGGCGCAGGACCCAGGACCCGAGGGGACTGTGATCCCCTGTGGGTCAGAAAGGCTGCCTGCGGCCAGGGAGGTGCCGTGATGGGCGGCCCTTCCCGATCAGGCCCTGATTGGGGTGGGGGCTGCAGGGCATCCTCCTTCTATCCCCGGACCCTGTCTGTAGACTTCAAGGTCAGCTGAGGACTCTGGGCCGCTCCGTGTCTGGAAGAGTGGTCTTTTCAGTGTGTTGCTGTCTGGTGGACGGCCGGCGTCCTGCGGGTCTGGCCTTGGGCAGGCTCGGATACTCGCAGCAGCGCCCCCAGTGGGAACCTCCTCGAGGGGTTGGGGAGCAGCAGCCGGGCCGGGTCCTTTCACCTGCCCCTGAGGCTCAGAGAGGCCTGGAAGGAAGGCTCACGTGGGTTACCTCCATGGGCCCAGCCCAGCAGGTCTGGTGCTGAGTCCAGAGCTGGGCCTACCTGGAGGCCTCGCTGTGACCTGGGGACTCTGAGAGGTGAAGGTGCCACCCCAGGAGGACCTACATCTCTGCAGGGTTCTCAGGGCCAGGCAGGACCCCTGGCCTCAGTGGGAGTGAGGCGTGTCTAGAGTTCAGTAACTGACCTGCTCTCAGTGACCGCGGCAACTGACAGGACGTTGTGTCTGATGGTTAAATCCTTGTCACCTCACTAGCTTCGGACACGAGCTGCTGGGGCCATGGTGTGCCGGGCCCAGGGCTGCCTGGCCAGTTTGCAGGGGCTCATGCCCGAGCCTGCCTCCTGCTGCCTGCGGTCTGTGTGTGTGTGTGGGGGGAACATGAGGCTGCCCGGGGCACCCACGGTTCTGATGGGCTGTCAGCTGCAGTGACAGCCCAGGACGAAGGACCTGTCAGACCATAAATCTTAAAGCCGTTTAGGCTTCTTGTCTGAAATAATGGGCTTAATGGCACATAAGCTAACGAGTTATTCCAAAACTTAGCAGCTGAAAATGACAAGTGTGTGGTATCGCCCCATTGCCATGGGCCAGGAGTCCAGGTGTGTCCTCCTTGCGGCCCGTGGCCTAGGGCCTGGGTACAATGTCCCAGCTGAGGCCGGAGTGGGTGCCGTCATTCCAGGCTGGTCAGGACGGCAGAGGTGCTTTCAGGGGGTCAAACGGGGCAGTTAGTGAGACTGAGCAGATCAGCTTCCAGGCTCACACACGTGCTGGGTGCCTTTGTCCCTGGTCACACGGGCCTCCACAGGCTGCTGGAATGTGCTCAGGACCTGGAGCTCGTGATCTGAGAGGAGGATGAGAGGACCCACGATGGAAGCCCCAGAGCTCCAGCTCAGAAGACGTAACCCATCAGCTTTCCATGTTATACTTGGAGTGAGTTGTTAGGCCCAGCCCGCATTTAGAGGGAGGAGGACATTACACAGGGATGTGAGCGCCAGGACGCCAGGATCCGTGGGGCCCACCACAGCCCACACTCTGGTCCCAATGTGACACCGTCAACTTGCCAGCCCCCTGAGGGCTCATCCTCCAAGTCAGGTGGTCTGAGCGCAGCTGCCAGGTCCCTCTCAACCTGCAGACGTGGGGAGATAGAGGCGATGTATCCACCCCACAGAGCCTACAGGGTGGTGGGACACACAGAGGGTGAGTGCCTGCTCAGAAAGGGGACAGTGGACCCACAGGGAACCTCTGGTCTACAGGGATGCCGGAGTCCTGCCGGGCGGGCGTGAGTGATGCCGCGATGGCTTCTGAAGGCCTGCAAGCCTTCTGGGCCCCTAGTTTTGCCCAAGTTACCTTCCCTTTTTCATGAAGGCAGCATGTGTTCAGCTGGATAGTGTCCCAGGCTTCTTCCTGCTTGTGGGATTTGGGCGTCCCAATACCTTTTGTGCTATGTCTGCCCCTCTCAAGCCGAGATGGTGACATGTCTGCAAATGTCCGTCTCCAGGAACTCGGTGTGTTGCAAACCTGGGCGTTCACCCATCAGATAAACGCCAACCCACAGCCCTGTTAGGGGACAGCACCTTTGTGTCCCCGAGCGCCTAGGCCTCCTGGAGCCCCCTTGCAAGGCGCCTGGCAACTTTGGAGACTGAGCAGGGCTGCCCCTTTGGGAGGTTAGGCGTCACAGCTATGTGCGGCCCCATCGTCACACCAGGCCATGTCATTTTGTTTTTAAAGATTCTTATTAAAATGTAGCTGACATGCAATATTATATGAGTTTCAGGTGTACAGATAGTTATTCAACACTTATCTGCCTAAAGAAGTGATCACCATGAGAAGTCCAGCAACCACCTGACCCCATCCCACCCCATCACAGTATTACTGACTCTATTCCTCTCGCTGCACATTACATCCCCCTGACTTACTTGTTTTACACCTGGAAATTTGGACCTCTTATTCCCCTTCACCTTTCCCCCGTTTTAATTTTTCAGTTACAGTTGACATTCAGTATTGTTTTGTTAATTTCAGGTGTACAGCATATGGTTAGACATTTGTAAAGTCTAGGAAGTGATTCCCTGACTGGTGTAGTTCCCAGCTGGCACCATACCTAGTTATTACCATATCATCGACTACGTTCCTTATGCTTTGCTTTACATCCCGGTGACTGGCCACTTAACTGGGGCGTTACCTGCTATCTGGAGAGGCTGAGCATTCCCAGGCTAGCAAGTCCCAGCCTCTTTACTGGACAGCAGTTCCCTCACTCTCTGTCCTGTGACACCAGGTGGCATCATCTGCTTGGAAGCCTCCTGGGTTCATCAGCGCATTTCTGCCCTTCCCGTAGCTGCAGGTCACATCGGTGCCCACACAACAGGCCCTGCCTCCCAGGACTGTCCCTTGTGTGGCACTCCCTGTGGTTGTGTCCTGGACACTTCGGGCTCAGCTTCTACACGTTGCCCATGTCCGGCTATTATGACAGCAGTGCCTCCCCCTCCGAACTGCACTGGTTTTTCTTCTGTATGACAAATTACCCCAAAGTGACAAGCAGTTACCTCTCATTCGATGTGCCCTCCCAGTGCCCCTGACTCCAGGTCGCGCGAGCTCTGGGCTCGTGCCCACACTGGCTGACAGGCCTCGGACAGGCAGCTTCCAGGCTCTCACGTGTTGCTGGCAGCCTCGGGTCCTGGTCTCCTGAGCCCCTGTACAGGCTGCCCCACTGCCCTCACGACACGGAGCTGGTGGCCTAAGGCTGAGAGGGGACCACAGTCTTTGTAAAGTGCCACCTCAGGTGACATCCAATCACTTGTGTCCTGTTCCCTTTACTGGATGTGAGTTACTAGGCCCAGCCCGTCCTCAAGGGCACAGGATTTTAAGGTGGGGGGTGGGGAGAGCAGACCATGGTGGGGCCATCAGGCAACCTCAGAGGCTACCTCCATGCTGAGCCAATGGGAGCAGATCCTGAGGAAGGTTCGTGGAAAAGGGGAGTGACACTGAAAGGTGACAGTGAGGAGGACAGATTTAGAAAACGCCGGTCTTTGGCCCAAGGCCACATCTGGAGGCCATGTGACTGCTGAGAAAAGTTGCTGGTGATGGCCACACTGTGGCCAGCTTGTCCCGTGTTGTGTTACCAGGGTCACAGCGGGCCCTGCAGCCATGGGTGTGTCGGTGTCAGGTCACTTGTGTAGTCCGACACGTATTCACGGTGAAGTGTGCAGCGGCTGGCTGCATTGGGGTCACTCATAGCTGCTGTGACCACCAGACCAGACGTGCCAGTTGATGGGCCATCAGTAACCCTAGGGGGCTTCTGGTGAAGGGCTGAGGCCTCTGTCCCAGCACAGTCACCATCCCCTTAGTGACTTGGTGAGAATGTGACGCTGAGCTGATGGGGTGTGAAGTGGATGTGAGCTGCGTGCACAGGACTGTGACCTTGGGTGACGTGTGAGCCAAGGGTAGTAGGACTCGAGCTTCACGCCTGAGTGCCCCACACCAGCCTCAGGAGTCAGGTTACAGGACATGGTCAGCCACATGACGGACGGGCACGCGTGCTGGCGTGAGCCCGGCGTGCCCATGGGTATGCTGGGGGAGGGGCTGCGTCTGGGCCCCGCTGGGTGTCCCGTCCAGAGGAGCGATGGGAGGGTCTGCCGTGCTGCAGCCTCCGCTCGTCCTTTCTGAGCCCCTCACGCAACACTGACCAGGAGCGGCCGGGGACGAGGGGCATGCCACTTGCTCATGGGTCCCCATCCAGCCACAAGGACAGCATCTGGGAGACCTTGTTGGTGAAACCAAAGGGCAGGCTCGCCATTAAGTTCCTGGTGACGCGTGCTGGGCTCTGGTCCCTGGGAGAAGTGTCTGAATCTGGACCTCAGAGCAGTGACAGCCGGGAGGGGGTGACAGGAGGCAGGTCCCTCTTATAGGCAGCTGCCCAGCCCTGCGGCATCAGGTGACGCTGGTTCACCTGGCTGTTCCAGGCACAGAGGGCACAGGACAGGGCAGCTCAGACCTGTCAGGAAGCCAGCAGGTCTGACCGCGCCCATCCCCTGTCCTGTGTGTCTGGTGGGCGTGGCAGGGGACAGCAGTGGGCCTGGGGCTGCAGGAGCTGAGTGCGGCGTGTCCCTCGCGTCTCCCTGTGTGGCTTGCGTTGCTCACAAGGGAGGCGGCCACACACGTGCAGGGCGGGGGCTGGTGGCTGACCCCTGCCCTTTGCAGGTCATCGTGGGCAGCATCTTTGAAGTGGTCTGGGCCGCCATCAAGCCAGGAACCTCCTTCGGGCTCAGCGTGCTGCGGGCACTGCGGTTGCTGAGGGTCTTCAAAGTCACCAAGTATGTCGCCTTTTGCCCGGTGGGGCATGGGGGCAGCGTGTTAGCTGGGGGCTTGCGGAGCCGGTGTCACACTTAGCTGTGGGGGTATCTTGTGGGGCTTATACTTGCACAGACTCAGACAACAGTCATGAAACAGCCCCTGCTCATCTCAGCCTGTCAGGCCACATGTGTCCTCTGGACCGTCCTGACTGCATCTAGGTGACAGGAGGTCTCACTGTCCATCAGCTTGCACCCCATAGTTTCATACCGTCCCCTCTCTGGAAACCGGCCATCCCACCATGAGTCTGCAGAGGCAGACTTTGCTTCATAGTTAATAGAGGAAGCAGGAGTTGCCGAGTAGAAGTCATCTTCCTGCCACCAAGCTGGCCCTCGGCCCCTCGTCCCGGCCAGCGCTGGCATGGTCCCCTCCCCCCAACCCTGTCCTGTGTGAACGGTGTTTTCACAACCCTGGAAACGAGTGGCTCCATTTTTCCCACAAAGTCGCCGAGGCCCAGGGCAGCTGTTCAGGGGACAGAAAGTGGGCAGGGCTCAGGTGACAACACAGCAAGTGTGCAGACCTGGGCTAGTCGCCGCCCTCACTGCCGGGGCTGTGGTGACCAGATGAGGGAGAACACATCACCCACCAGAGCAGTCGAACCAGCCCAGACAGCACAGCAGGGACCCTACGGCTGTCCTCTCCCGGGCACAGTGCAGGATGGAGCCTGTGGTGCTCTCACCTGTGGCCTGTCTCCCTGGGGTCTGGGGCTGCTTCGGGTGCCTGCAGGGAGCCCAATGAACTCGGCTCTCCACGGTGGAGGGCACCCGGCACTCTGAGTGGTCAGCAGCTAGGCTGTCGGCAGACATGAGCAGGGCCCGTGTGCTGTGGGTGCCACTGACTGGCAGGGACTCGGTGAGACCTTGGGAGCATCTGAGGGGCGGTGCAGGGGCTGTTCGGGTCCACGGAAGTCATCCAGCAATGTCCTCCACACCCACTGCGATACCGTGTCCCTGGTCCTTGGTGACGTGTGCCCCTCCGCACACAGGACGCCCACTCGCGAATGGCCGTGTGGCCCCTGGCCTGCAGCAGCCCCGTGTACGGTTGCTGACGGCCAGCAGTCATGGCCCTCACTTCATACAGCGCTGACCGGAGGCCCCTGGAGGGGGTCTGGGTGCTGAAGGGGGACAGGCCATGCCAGGAGCCCGGGGTGGGCCATGCCCGCACTGTTCTGCTGAGGAGCGTGGCAGGGCCAGGTTTGGGAGGTGAGGGTGAGTCCAGCCCTGGACACATGGGTGTGCCGTCCCCATGCAGCCCTGGTGACAGGAGGCTGGGTCGAGGACTGTGGAAAGAAGCTCTACTCCATGTGTATTGTAACTGTGGGGCCCTTAGGACGTAGAAGGACCCGGAAGCCACAGCTGTGACTGCAGGGAACCGGGGTGAACGTGACGTGAGGGTCCGGAGCCGACGTGCTCCATCAGGCACAGCTGGGCTCAGACCCCGCCTGCCCCCAGGTACTGGAGCTCCCTGAGGAACCTGGTGGTGTCGCTGCTCAACTCCATGAAGTCCATCATCAGCCTCCTCTTCCTGCTCTTCCTGTTCATCGTGGTCTTTGCGCTGCTGGGCATGCAGCTGTTTGGGGGCCAGTAAGTGGGCGGGGCTCAGAGCAGCTGTTTGGGGGCCAGTAAGTGGGCGGGGCTCAGCAGCTGTTTGGGGGCCAGTAAGTGGGCGGGGCTCAGAGCAGCTGTGGGGGGCACAGACAGTAAGTGGGCGGGGCTCAGAGCAGCTGTGGGGGGCACAGACAATAAGTGGGTGGGGCTCAGAGCAGCTGTCTGGGGGCCAGTAAGTGGGGGGTGCTCAGAGCAGCTGTTTAGGGGACAGAAAGTGGGCGGTGCTCAGAGCAGCTGTTTAGGGGACAGAAAGTGGGCGGTGCTCAGAGCAGCTGTTTAGGGGACAGAAAGTGGGCAGGGCTCAGCAGCTGTGGGGGGCACAGACAGTAACTGGGCTCGTGGGGAGGGCTTCTGAGCTTAGAGCAGCGGTTCTGCCTTAGTTCCTCCTCCTGCTTTTCATCCCCAAAGGTCCTCCTAGAGCCCAGCCCTCTTGCAGCTTGTGACAGGCCCTAGGTGCCCAGCTGCTATGCCAGGTCCTGCTGGCTCCTGAGGGGGCTGCCCCTTCCTCAGACATCTCATTTTTCTCAGGTTCAACTTCAAAGATGAGACGCCAACGACCAACTTTGACACCTTCCCTGCTGCCATCCTCACCGTCTTCCAGGTAAGGTGCCCGGCTCCAGGTGCACTCCTGGCCTGCTCAGCTCTCCTCCCGGTGCTAGGCTGGCAGCCTTCCCGTAAGCTCCCTAGGGCCGCAGCACAGCCCAGGTGGAACTTTCCACCCAACAGAAGAGAGCAGGCAGAGACGTGGGTAGGCCGGTCCCCATGTCCTGCGATGCTGTCCCTGGGCTTCAGCCACCAGCTCAGCTCTCAGCCCCTAGGACTTGGCATTACAGCCGTGTCTTGTCCTTTGAGAGGAGAACAGAGCACCTGGTTCTCCCTCACTTTTCTTTGTGTCTGCAAAGCATGTCCCCCAGCTCCATGGTAACCCTTGGGGTGCCCTTGGGAGGTTCTGTTGCTGGAGCCAAGTCCCTCACACAGGGCAGGGGGTGCCCAGATGCCTGTCTGTGATCGGTGTCACTGATATAATGGCAGACATTTGTGTTACGCGAGCCCTCCGCAGACACCATGTCTGAGGTTGAGTAAGGTGGGGGGATTCTCTGCCTACAAGGACACTTAGAGAAGGCCAGCAGGCTGCATGTTCAGGCCAGGGGCTCAGCTCAGCCCCTGGCCTCTGGGACTGCCAACCCCAGCCCCAGCCAGAGCTGGAGCACACAGCGTGTGCAAGGAGGCCGTCCCTCCAAAGGAAGGGAGTTTTTTCAGCAGCCGTTCAAACCAAGCTGGAGGGTTGCTGAAAGAGGAAACAGGGCCAGGGCTGACCAGGGGGATCTTGAATGTCAGGCTGGGGGGACTAACAAGAGTGCATTCCAGAAAAAGCAGCAAGGTGAGTGAAGCCTGGGTGGGGAGCACAGGTGTGTGGCAGAAGGCCTTGGGGTCGTGGGGCCGGTGGGGCCTGCAGGGCTGGCATGGATGGTCCTGAAATGCTGGCCTGTCCAAGAGGCTTTGCCCTGCGGGAGCTTTGCAGGATTTCCACAGCAGGGGTGGTGTGATTGACAATGAGAGCCTTGCTTTGCTGTATTTGTTGCAAGAAAGGACCTGAACTTGCTGAGTGGTGGTGGTTTGGGAACCAGGGGAAGAGGCCAAAGTTAGAGGGAGGGGTTCTGACCAGGCGACGCTCTGATTGTACCTCAGGCCTATCTGCTCTGAACACAGCAGTAAGGTGAGAAATAGCTTTGGAAGTAGACATAGCCAATGGGAAACAATGTCTGCTAGACATTGGCTAGAAATGAGACAAGACAGTGGCCAGGCACCTGTGGACAGTCTGGGAAGAGGCGGGGCTGGACAGCAGCAGCACTGGCCCTGCAGAAGGCGTGTGGTCCTTTAAGGGGCTGGGGGAAGCTGAGGAGGTCACCAAGGCAGCTTATTGGCCAGGCCAGGCCTGCAAGTCCCACAGAATGATAATGGACTGGAGGCCGAGACTCCAGGATGGGAGCCCCATTTCTGAATGGGGTTGGAGAGGGGACAGGGGCAGGAAGGCATGTGACCTGGGAGAAGAACTTCACCTTTGTTCACGATGAAACTGCAGACGAGAGTTCTGAGAGCCAACCCCGTAGAAGAAATGACTGAGCAGGGGCGACAACGCTCACGGTCAGAAGGTGAGCTCAGGCCTAGAGGAGAAGGGATACCGCACAAACACAGGTGGCTTGGACGGAGTATGCGTCAGAACCCACAGAGGGTTACAGGAAGAACTCGTAGCACACACCACATCACTGGGAAGGAAAGGCACCTGAGAACTGAGAATAGATGAGCATGGACAGGAGCCAAGGAGAAATTCTAGAAATGAAAATAGAGCTATTTAAATAAACTGGAGGCTGAAGGGTCCACTGGATGCAGCACGAGGACGGCTGAGCTGCAGTGTGGACATGGCACTCAGACGTCTGCTGTGACAGTGCCCGTGCTTGGAGGCCAAGCAGGGTGCCTGACATGGAACAGAATCACTCCAGACATAGTCACATTGTGATAAGGGGAAAATCTTAAAAACTCCCTAGAAAGATTTCCTACAAGAATGGCAATCTGAGGGTGGGCCTCTCGTGAGCAGTGGTGCCAGAGGTCTGGGAGAAGTAACTTGAAAACATTGTAGGACAGTCCCTGTCAGCCTGGAATTCCGAACCCCAGAGCCGTGCTTGCAGCACGGGGTGAACACATTCACATGAGGGTGGAGAGAGTCGCCACCCAGACTGACCATTACACGGTTGTGAAGCGGGTGCTTTAGAAGAAACCATGCAGCAAACTAACCCAAGAAGAAATAGAAAACTGAACTGTTTCAGAAATTGAACAGTTGAAAGTTCACCTTTCCAATCCACGTTCACATACTGAATTCTAAATAAGAATTCTAAACAAGAAAAAACTCCAATTTTATACAGACCGCGCCAGAGAAGATCAAAAGGAAAGCAGCCGACTCATTTTGAGGCTCGACTAGCTTTGCCATGTTGACCTGAGAAGACCAGACAAGCAGCATATATGAAAAGAAAAATCGAGGTCGTGATCACAAGCAGAGACAAAAACATCCTGAGGGAAATAAATAATAACTAACCAAATCTAAACATGCTTAGAAATATTTATGATCAACCTGAATTTATCTTAGAAATGCAAGATGATTTAACATTAGAAAAGACTTTCATGTAACTTACCATCTTAACAGAGTAAGGAAGGAAATAACCCTAGATGATCAGAAAAAAGGCTTTAAACTCTAGCAGAAGCACAACCAACCATGATAGGGAGGATGGACAAGTAAGACTGACAAATTTTGTTAATTGTCAAATTAACACATAGGGATTCATTATACTCTCTACTTGGTGTATATTTGACAATATCTATAATAAATGTTTTTTTCTAAAAGAAACACGATAAAACCCAACACTTATTCTAAACAAGGTGTTAGCAGATTATGCTAATATCATTATTTCATTTTTTTCTTATTTTTTCTTGTTCTAATTCATTCATAATTCACTAGAACAAGAAAAAAATGAAATAAAATTTCTCAAGATTGACAAGAGAGAAATAAAAATGTCATTATTTACAGATGAAATATTTGTACACGCAGAAAACTCAAGTGTTGTCACTGCAGATGGTGTGGGGCCACTTGGTTGTCTGTAGAGAAGAGCATGAAGTTGGAATCCCACCTTGGGATTCGGATGGATCAAGACCTAAAACTTTGAAAAGCAAATCTGAAGGTTTAGAAAGACAGATGGCGACATAACATTATTAACTCAAGGCAAGAGAAACCTTCTTAAAGAAAATACAAAAAGCGCAAATCACATAGGAAACCATTGAAAATTTGACTGTTGGAAATTTCTGTGCCTCAGGACACCATAAAAAGATTGAAAATAACAACAAGTCACAGGCTGGAGGAAGACGTTTCCAGTGTCAACAAATAACCAACAAAGGATTAGTGTGCAGAGCATACCGAGAACGTCCACAAATGGAAAAGGAAAGACAGGCTGTGCGTCAGGAAAGGGCAAAAGGTGCACAAGAGGACCTGGGCCGACGAGCAATCAGTGAAAACTATTTCCAGTGTTACCAGAAGTCAGGAATGTGATTGAAACTCACCCTAAGAACAAGCCTGTCCATTCAGCTCAAGTTAAGAAATCCAGCAACGTCACCTTGTAGCCATGTGTTGACATGAGGGTCCCTTTCTGCTGTGCTGGGGTGAGGACCACTGTGGACAGTAATTGTCCCCTGGCATGTGCACACAGGCGGGTCCTGTTGCTGCTCAAGGCTCTGGAAAGGGTCTTACACAGCTGCACAGACATGCAGAGCATCATGGCAGCGTTGTTTGTAAGAGGGAGAAGCTGCAGGTCCCCTGAAAGTGCATCAGCAAGGGAATGGGTAAGAAGTGCCTTATTCTGCAGCCGTAGCCGCAGCAAGAGTGACGGGTCTCACAAATGTCATGCTGAGCAAAAAATAGTAATTGCAGCATATAGTGCTGTCTAAATAACTATGGGAACCTGTGAAACAATGTTGCTTCCGGCATATGAGGTATTACAATTAAGTTCACAAACTCATCCTAGAAAAAGTGCTACACACCTCACTGCTGAATTGATTACAGTCACCTTTGAAGGACTCCCCTTGGGAAGCTGTGCCCCGACACCAGCGCCCAGTCCACCATTCAAAGCAATGTTGGAACTCTTTTTCTGGAATGGCAGTCAGAGCTGTTGTCATATTACCCTTGATGTCCTGAATGTCTTCCTTTCAATATTTCCTTTATCTTCGGGTAAACAAAGAAGTCATTGGGGGCCAGATCAGGTGAGTAGGGAGGGTGTTCCAATACAGTTATTTGTTTACTGGCTAAAAACTCCCTCACAGACAGTGCCCTGTGAGCTGGTGCGTTGTTGTGAAGCAAGAGCCATGAATTGTTGGCGAAAAGTTCAGGTCGTCTAAATTTTTCACACAGCCTTTTCAGCACTTCCAAATAGTAAACATGGTTAACTGTCCAGTTGGTACAAATTCATAATGAATAATCCCTCTGATATCAAAAAAGGTTAGCAACGTCGTTTTGACTCTTGATTTGGACTGATGAAAGTTTTTTGGTCATGGAAAATTGGCTGACTTTCATTGTGCACTTTGACGCTTTGTTTTAGTGTTGTGTTGGTACACCCGTGTTTCATCACCAGTGATAACACGGCCCAAAACAACGTCTTCCTCTCCAAAAGGTCTCGGCAAACTTCAACTCTCCTTTGGGTTTGTTCATCAGTGAGCTCCTTCAGAACCATTTTCGCACACACCTTTCTCATGCCAAGAGTTTTAGTTACGATTTTCTAACTTGTTCTATCGATGGTCTGCTATGCTTCTCACAGTCAGACGATGATTTTGACGTTCTCTTCATCAGTGACGCGTTCTCTCCTCTCAGAAAAACAGTTAATCCATTTGTACACTTCATGGCATTATCCCCATAAAGTTGGACTAACATGTCCCTGATGTCACTTCCACTCTTGCAAGTTTAACAAGAAATTTAATGTTTGTTCGTTGCTCTAATTAAAGCTCAGACATTCTCAGTACTGCACACAAAAACACAAAAACACACAACAACAATAATGAGCACCACTCAGCAAGACACTGCCACACGTCAACAGAGACACAGCTGTGAGACACTGATGTACCAAGTTTTGGAAACCTTACCTAGCTGTCTGTACAGTGCCGCCAGTGTAAGTGCATGGTGGAAAGGTCGCGACCTTGATTGTCAGACTTTGTACATACTGTAAAAGTACAACAGCTTGCACAGGAATGATAAACACCAAATTTAGGGTGCTGCTTTGGGGGCAGGGAGGAGAAAGGGGGAGTTTTGTCCAAGGAACATCTGTTACATTTTAATGTTTTCTTTCCTAAGCTGGGTAGTAGGTACACAGAGGTTTGTTAAATGTTATTCATCATACGTTTCTGAATGTTCGAAATAGTATGTAAACATTATCCAAAGGAAAGTGGTGTGATGTCAACAGCCACAGTAGACGTTAAGGCAGACAAGCTTTAGTAGAAATAGAGACGCATGTTACATGTGAGAAAAGGAAACTGCTGTCACGAGCTCGCACGACCCAACTACGTGGTCTGAAATATATTGGGCAAGAACTGAGAATTACACAGAAATGAAAAGTTGGGCCTCTCATAACAGATTTGTAATGCGTTTCTGTGCAACTGAAGGAAGAAGCTGGAAGTTAGAAAGGCTGTGAAAGAGCAGACGAAGCCGCAGGAGTCAGCCGACACACAGCTGCACCCAACCGGCCAGCCGTGGGGAAGCCTCAGTACTTGGGGCAAACAGGACAGTCACAGAATGTGGCCACTCGTTAAATCATCCAGGAAATTCCCACAAACATTAAGGAATTGCTGTCCTGCACAGCACATTCTCGATGTAACTTAAATAAATAGAAAACGCTGATAAAAAGTCATTTAAAATCTTCCCCATCAGTGAAAACTGAAAGGTTGAGTCAAAGAAGACATCACAATGGATATTACAAAATACTTAGAACTCAACAACAATATCAGAACTTATGGGTTAAGGCTGAGGCAGTACTTGGAGGAAAGTGTACACTCTTAAATGCAATTGTCAAAATAAAAGAAAGACTGAAAATAAACTAAGTACCCATTTTTAAAAATCTAGAAAAAAGAATAAACTAAAGAAAAATTGAAAGCGGGGGAAAAAAAGATAAGAGCAGACATTAATGAAACAAAACTAAAAACACCAAGGTAACAAACTCATAAAAATCTTGTTCTCAAGAAGACTAATAAAGTAGATAACTTTCTAGAAAGACTGATCAACAAAAAGGCACAAATAAAAAGTATTGCCGGGCAGCCGGATGGCTCAGTTGGTTAGAGCATGAGCCCTGAACAACAGGGTTGCCAGATCGATTCCCACATGGGCCGGTGAGCTGCACCCTCCACAACTAGGTTGAAGGACAGCTACTTGGGGCTGATGGGCCCTGGAGAAACACACTGTTCCCCAATATTCTCCAATAAAATTTATTTTTTAAAATTTTTTAAAAAGGAGTATTTCCCAAAGGAGGGATAACTATAGAAAAGAGAGATATATTCTTTAATTCCCCCCCCAAATATTATGGTGCCTTTCTGCTGATAGATTTGAAAACTTGATGAAATGTCTAACTTTATAGGAAAACATCACTTACTAGCTCAAGATAAATTAAAAACCAGCATTGTTTTATAACCATTAAATGGAATCAGAGCTCTTCCTGTTTTCCCGCCCTTGCCCTGAGCCTGCAGTTACTAGGTGCGTCTCACCAAGCTGGCAAGGGACAGGTGACAACTTCCTCAGGCTACTCCAGAGAAGAATGAAGTCATACCATGAGGCTAGTACAACTCTGAAACCACAGCCAGGTGGGGATAATGTACGAAAAGTGAAACGCAGGCTAGACGGAGCTCCCGAGCAGGGTCTGGTCTGTCTTATCCACGGACGACCCTAAGTGCCCTGCACTGCCTGGCACACAGTGGGTACTTTAAAGGTTTGCTCAGTGAAGGGACACGCAACAGCTGAAATTCAACGTTAAAAAGGCAGTTTCTACTGCGTATAAAATAGGAGTTCGTAGCTGAACTGTGTTTATCACAGTAGGGCCGGAATTTGTCAGTATAATTTTTTATGTCTACAGGTTAAGAGAACAGCACACATGTCAGTAGATGTAGGAAGATAAAACATTGATACATGATCAAAACGTGTTCCAATAAGAATTGATAGGATTAAAAAATAAACCACAGCAAGGTGGGTTGCAGCTAGTACTTTCGGGTTTCTTTTTTGAGGGGTAGAAGAATGCTAAATCCCAATGTTTTGATGGGGCCCATGTCTGTGAATGTCCTGAGAACCACTGAATTGTACGCTTTAAATGACTCGATTATAAATGTGGCTCAATAAGGCTGTTATTTTAAAAAGACCATAGCAAGCATCACAGATAAAAGATTGCACAATGGTTATGTGTCAACTTGACTGTGCCCAGACTGGGTTTGCCTGCGGGACCTGATGCAAATATGGCAAAACGTTAACAGTTTTCCTTTTCAGTGCTGGACACATGAGTGTCTGTTATGTTGTCCTCTTGCCTTTTCCGAAAATACAGGTAGAGGAGAGACATGTTTCCTGCTGAGGCGAGGACGTTATCAGTTACTCTCACAGCCCAGAGCCCTGAGCCCAGGGGGCGGGCACCTGGAGCGCCAGTGGCTTTGAGCAGCCGTGGCCCCTCTGAGTCTGTGTTCTGGGCTCTGGGCGTCGGGGGCTCTGCCCCAGTCCTGCGTCGCCTCTCCAGTCACTGCTGTAGTCTCCTCTGTGCCTTTGTTTGCTTTTTCTGCTGCTTGGGCCTCCCTTTCCATTTTGGCTGACCCAGCTCAGCAGCCAAGTCCTGGAAGTTTCTCTGCAGGACCTTGGGCTCCCTTTTCCTCCAGAAGCGTCTAAAAACGTGTGTGCACATGCACATGTGCCCATGGCTCTCGGGGTGTGCACGCGCGCGCGTGTGTGCAGGGGCCGTGCTGCTGCTTTCCCCGCACAGATCCTGACCGGAGAGGACTGGAACGCAGTGATGTACCACGGGATCGAGTCTCAGGGCGGCGTCAGCAAAGGCATGTTCTCGTCCGTCTACTTCATCGTCCTCACGCTGTTCGGGAATTGTATCCTTCTGTGGGGCGGAGGGGCACACGGCAGTGGCCCCACAGTCACCATAGCTGCTTCTGAGCCCTCACAGGCCCCCGTCCTGTCTGGTTGGGGTCGCCCCGCCGAGCCTGTGTGTCCCTCCGCCTGGGGCCTGAGTCATGTTCCTGGCGTGGGAGGCCTGTGAGGGTGTCCACAGCTGTGGTTAGTGCTGGGAGATAGCAGCCTGGCCCCAGGGCTCTGTCCTGCGGGCTCTGCAGGAGCCCTGAGCTGGCTTGGCTGTGAGGCGGTGCCCTGGGGTGCAGGCTCCCAGGACCCAGGGCGCCTCCCTGCCACACCGGGCCTGGGAGAGGGGGGTCATCACTGTTGGCCTCCTGCAGAGCTAACTGCTGCTTGAGCCTGGGACTGGCCCAGAGCCACTGGGGGTGGAGGGGGCATGTAAGTCCCTAGGCCTGTGGTGACAGCACTCAGTCACATGACTTTGTCCCCAGAGGAGTGTGGGATGTCTGAGACAGTTTGGTTGTTATGGCTGGAGAGGAAAGTGCTGCTGGCATCGAGTGGGCAGAGCCGGGATGCTGCTGAGCGTCCCATGATGAAGGGTTGCCCATGTCAGCAGTGCCCAGGGATAAGGTGCCTTAGCAGGACACCCACGGAGCGCCCGAGGCCTGCTCTGCAGGCTGAGCAGTGCCCAGGCGGGCACAGCTGGAGAGGGCACAGGGCAGATGCTGCTGGCTGCTCAGTACAGACACGAGCTTGTGGGAAGAGGCAGGTGCAGCGACAGGAAATCAAAGTGAGTCAGGTCAGCGGTACGTGAGGGCCTGATCCTGCAGAGACTCAAGGACATCAGGCCCTTGTGGCTCCAGAACTCTGGGCAAGTGGCCCTTTGTGGCCTTTGTTTCCTCACTTGTGAAAGGGTGTTGTGTGAGGCTTTGTCCTGGGTCCTGGGGCGCTCAGTGGGATGGGCTCAAGGTGCTGTCGCCATCAGCATCGCCAGGCTTCCACTGTCCAGAAGGAGATCACCTGGGCCAAGGGGAGGAAACGCCGTGAGCCCAGCCCGGGCCTGGAGCCCACGCAGTGCTGGCCTGGCTGGGTTTGCACGTTGTTTCCTGTCTTACCTGGCCTCTGCTGGGCCAGGTTTTACGGGCCCAAAGGTGATAGAGCCCCGCGCGCAGCCAGTGACAGTAGGAGGCTGTCCATAGGCTTGTCCCTGGCTAGAAATCCGGGAGCAGGGACAGAGCAGGTAGTTCATGGGCTCTCCAGGGAGGCAAGGGCAGACTGATCCAACACAACCTCTGAGCTCAGGCCTGGGTGGCAGGAGGTTCCGAGTGGGCACTGGGGACTGGGTGACACGAGACTGCATGAAGGAAGCTTGGGCAGAGGCCAGGGGCACACAGGGCCCTGGTGGGTAGGCCGCCTCTGCTGGCAACAGGTCAGCGGGGCCAGGGGTCTGAAGGCTGTGGGCGCCAAGGAAAGGAGGCTGGGGATCTGGGGAGCTAGGAGCCCTGTTTCCCCTGGGGGAAGCCGAGGCGTGACCATGCGGGAAGGTGTGGGGACAGAGGCTCCTTTCCTTAGCTGGAGCCGCCCAGACACGCTGCTCAACGTCTTCCTGGCCATTGCCGTGGACAACCTCGCCAACGCCCAGGAGCTGACCAAGGTATGTGGGGCGTGACACCGGCAGACCAGGTGCAGGAAGGGGTGGGGTGAGGCCAGAGAGCCATGAGGAGGGCCAGGTCGTGAGTCACGAATCCGTGTGACCCATGTGTCCAGCGTGGTCTCCTTAAGGTGGTGGACAGGCAAAAATTAGGCTGTCAGTCTGGTGTTAGGAATGGCGCTGAGAGGCAGCCCGGAGAAGTGCCAGAAAGGCCGGTGGCCACGAGGGCGGCCTCTGGACACTCCAAGACTTGGGCAGAATGGCAGAAAAGCAGAAGGGGGTGTGTGGGGGGAGCAGCATGGCTGACAGACAGGAGGTGCAGCCCGGACAGAACCCTGGGCAGGGGGGACGCAGGCGGTACTGGCCTCGAGTGAAGGGTCCCGTGATGCCTCCTGAGCCTGGTGTGTCTGTGCGTGAGGGACACGTGAGCTGGGCCGTGGGGAGCACCCAGCTCTGAAGACTGAAGGGCTGAGGTGGGCACCTGTGTTCGTCCCTGGGGTTAGTCTCAGGTGTGGATGGTTGCGCTCCGGTGGTCACTGGGCAGTGCTGTCCTCAGACCCTGGGACTAGCTGGTTCCTGGAGGAGCAGCTGGTGCCACCTTCTCTGCCCACAGCAGGATAGCGTCGTCCCTATTAATATTAGATGGCCCCGGTGGACGCCATCTGATGTGCCTGGTGGGGGGTGTGATTATACAACCTCCCCCCCGCAGTTCCTTCCCAATGAAGCCGCCCCGCCTGGTCACCTTCCCCACACAGCCTGGACAGTGCCGCTGGGCTGCCCGCTGACTCAGCCTCGGGCTGCTGCTCTACAAGCCCACACCCTGTGCGCAGTACGCTGCTGCCAAGTCAGGCTGGCTGGCGAGGGCGCAGGCCTGGTGAAAACACCGTGTGCCCGTCTGTCATGCGTGCATGCTCGAGCCAGTGCCTGAAAGATGCCCCCTGTGCGTTCTAACTCAGTCGGGTTCTCTCCAGTCCTGCACGTCCCCATCCCGGGGCCGAGCTTGACTCGGGCCTTCCCCAGGAGGGCAGGCTCAGGAGGTCTCTGGACAGCTGAGATGCAGGTGTGGCCCCTGCACCTCCCATGGCTCCTGCTGAACCCTCTCCCCCCACCCAGGCTTGGGCCCTGGGGGTGCCTGTGGGTCTAGCCTCCCCCCTTGCTCTGGCCGCTGGCTTGTGAGGACTTGGGAGTCCCCCTGGCCTGCCCATTGCTGCCGTCAGGAGGGGCCGAGCCAGCAGAAGCTGGAGGATGGCCGAGGCCCTGGCTGGGCTGCCTGGGCTGGGGGACCCCTGCATTTATGAGCACTTCTGGGGTCAGTGTTTCTGGAGCCATGTGAACTAGGGGTGCCCAGCAGCGCTGGTGGTCTGGCACCAGCTGTCCTGGGTCGGAGTGGGCCCGTGCCCTGCAAGTTCGGCCATGTGTAAAAGCATGCCAAGGAACCGATGTCCTGGGAGCCCCGTCTCCATGCACAGACACTAGGCAATGGCCCCTTTGGGAGCTGGGGCTGGTAGAGGCCTGTCCGTGTCAGGCTGGCCAAGCTCCAAAGGCCAGGACTCAACTCTGCTTCCTTTATGTTTGCACCGATAAAGTCATTTACTTTTCAAAGTGGAAACAAATTCAGGTTGAGTTTGTTGGTAGAATGCCCTTTGGTTGACTGGGGATGCCCTCCTCCCCCCCACTCCCCGGGAGCCGTAAACCGAGATGGAGGAATCAGGGTGAATCTCCTGTAGGGCCAGAGCTTGAAGATCTGAAGGCAAGTCTGCAGGCAGCTAACAGTGGACCTAGTTTTTGCCATTATTGTGACCCTAAGAGCAGATTCAAGGCTGTTGTGGGACCTGTTGGGGGTGCCAGGGCCCGGGGAGCCCGGTGGACCTGGGATTGGTGACTGGGGGAATAAGCAGTCTAGCTAGGTGACAAGGAGCTGCGGGCCCCGTGAACTCGGCCTGAAGCCGTTTATCTAGATGCCAGGAGCAGACATGTGGTTTTGCCCAGTGACGTGGGGTCAGGCCCAGAGGGTTTCTGTGCAGATGTCCACTGTTCCCATGGAGGCAGGGCTGGCCCAGCAGCCGATGGCCATGGGGGTGCTGCCCGGGGACTCGGTGTTGAGGGGATACAGGACCAGGCACCACAAATAGCTGTCTAGCTGTGGGTGCGACAAGGAAAGACTTGTCCCAGTCATAGCTGGGACAGTGGGTCCGGGTAGAAAAGCCCAGAGGGTGCGAGGTGGCTCTGCTAGGCACACTCCTGGTGGCAGTGCTGTGGGCAGTGCTGGCCAGGACCCAGGCTTGGTGCAGAGCCCTGCTGCCTGCCGTCTCACAGCTCTGGGGCAGAGGCTGACCTCGGTAGAGTGTGGCAAGTGCCCTGGGGGCAGAGGCCAGGTGGGACTGAAGGAGGAGTGGGTTTGCAGTTTGACAGAGTGAGTCTCAAATGCTGTGGAACAAACACGCAGAGCTGTCCAGGCAGCAGCTGAGTCCCTGGGGCTGGAGCTCTGCCCTGGGCTCAGGATGTGAGCATGGATATGCAGTCAGCTCTGAGCATAATGGGAGCTGAGGCAGGAAACTTGGGGGCCTCCACCTTGGGCAGCAGGCATGGAAAACGGGATCCCTGAAGGCTGCCAGAGAGCATGTGTGGAGCCGGTGCTCCGTGCTGGAGCGGGTCACCCTGATGCAGGAGCCACTGCCTGGCCACTCCGGTTCAGACAGCAGGAAGGACGCAGTGCCCAGGAAGAGGATGCAGCACTCTGCAGCGTCGCCACCTGTTTCTGTTGTTCAAACAGGACGAGGAGGAGATGGAAGAAGCAGCCAATCAGAAGCTTGCTCTGCAGAAGGCCAAGGAAGTGGCAGAAGTCAGCCCCATATCCGCCGCCAACGTCTCCATCACTGCGTAAGGCTCTGGGGAGTGGACTGCGGGGGGTGGGGTGGGGGGGCCCTCAGCAGGGAATGCCTTCCGGAGGCCTGTCAGAGGGCCTCGTGCTGTGGGTGGAGCTTGTTGGGACACAGCCCTGCTCAGGAGCTGTGATGACCGGGGACGGCTCCCGTCTCCTGCAGGAGCCTTTGTGTCTAGGGTTTATCAGGGAGCGTTCCCACAGCTCCCCCAGTTTGAGTAGGAGTGAGACGTGGCAGCGTGCAGCCTTCGCGTGCTGTGTGGGACGGGCCATGCTGTAGGGATCTGTCTGTTCCTGACAGTCTTGGGGGGCCGCAGGGCTCATCCTGGGGCAAACTCCATGAGTCAATATGACTATTTCATGCACACCTTTTCAGAAAGGCATTTATGAGCCGGAAGATTCTAGGTGGTTTTTCAGCTGCCCAGGAGACTCAGTTTGCAGAAATGTCTCTGACGTCTTGATGGGAAAAGGTGGAGGCAGGCCCAAGGCTCCTGTGCAGAGTCTGGAGCTGCTGGCTCCGTCTTCGGCTCCTTGCCTACCCCACATAGCCCATGTCCCGCACTGATCTGGGGCCCCAGATCTGGAGCTGGCCAGCCACCCTTTCTGTGAGCACTGTGGTCAGTGCACCAGGACAGCTGCAGGCACATCTGTGGTGACACGTGCATCTGTGCTGCTGAGTGTGTACGCTGGCACGTGGACGAGTCTGTTGTGAGTGTGAGAGAGCATGTGCCTGGCTGTGAGTGTGCACATGTATGAGTGTGCAAGCACACGGGTAAGTTGTGCCATAACTGAGTTGTGTGCACATGTGTGAATGAGTTGCACACCCTCGTGTGAGTGTGCATGCAGGTATGTGCACGTGTGCATGAATGTGTGCACTTGTGAGTGCACACATGGGAGTGCATGTATCGTGTGCACGAGAGCATGTACACGTGAGTGCACGTGTATACGTGTATACACTATGAGTGTTAGTGTGTGCAGATGTGAGTGTGTACATGAGAGTGTACACGTGAGTATGTGTGCACACATGCACGTGAGTGTACATCACAGTAGCCCATTCTTGCTTGGCGGACACCAGGGTGGTGGCCTGTTTTCTGCAAAGGTGTTTGCAGGGGGCCTGTCTCTAAGCCAGGCACGGATTGCCGGTCTTTGGTGGAAAATGAGCTAGAGGACGTCGCAGGCCCCTGAGAGCTGAGCAGGACACAGCAGCAGTCACTCAGCTGCTGGAGCGGAAGCTTCATTGCCAGCCCTTTGCTGTCTGGCCAATTCAGTTACGCGGCCACTATGTCCCCGCAGACTCCCTCTACAGCCCCTGTCCTGAGCCCTAAAGCCACGAGACAGCGGGTGGGCCTTGGGTTGATTGAGCGTGTGCTCGCTCTACTGTTTCTGGAGGTGAGTGCCTTGTCCAGTGGCCCCCTGCTGCCAGCCAGGGCTGCTTCTGGGGTGTCCACTGCCATCTGGGCTGAGACCGTGGAGAGGAGGGCACGGGCCCTGAGCACAGCCATGGAGAGCCCTTCAGGCCACCAGAATGGGAGGTCTGGATGCACTGCCACTGCTCCCTGGGGCAGTGCTGCTGTGTAGGGACAGGCTGCACTGGCGTCCGTGCCTGGGTACATGCGCCACCCGCTGCTGCCGGATCGCTGCTGTGGTGCTTCTTCTCCACTGGGAAGGGGCTCCCGGGGGATGCACAGGTGCTCTGCCTCACCTGGTCCTGAGCTCCGTCGCCTCACCCGTGTCACAGCCGCCTGGATGTGTCCAGGCGTTGGCCCCTGTGTTTCCGCCTCCGGCCAGCTGTGTATGCTATTGGCTCTACTGGGAGCACATGTAGGCCTTGGTCCTCTGGCGTGTCCTCAGCCCACCCGTGGTGGACACATAGTCAGTGTGATGGAATCGGAGGCCCTGGGCACACAGTCAGTCAGTCTGATGGGATCGGAGGCCCTGGGCACACAGTCAGTCAGTCTGATGGGATCGGAGGCCCCCGACATGTGCACGGCTGTACCGCCCTCTGCCCAGCTGAGACCTTGCTCAGGCTCCTGGTGTCTGTCGTTCCCCACCTGCCCCCACGTTTCTGTCCTCCAGGGGAGTCATGTGGCTTGGACAGGCAGGGCCTGCATCTCCTCAGCAGTTATTTCTGTGGCAAGTTGTTGGGGTGGGGTGACAGCGTGTCATGTGGTCTGTGAAGCGGGAGGACGGACTGAGATGCTCTCTGTGACACCGTGGGTGCTGAGGGGCCCTTCAGTGTAGTCGGTGTTTGACAGACTCTCATCAACACTCTGCGTGGCTTGACAGACGGTGCTGTGTGACCTGTCACTGGAGGTCGGCTGGGGCTATGTCTCTGGCCTCAGGTGACAGCCACTTCGGGCTGCTGAGAGGGAAGGGATGCTAAGGTTGGCATGGTCTTCCAGGTTCTCTGTGCTGTGTCACCCTCATCATCACCCAACTTCTGAATGCTGGTGAGTGTGCACACTCACACATTGAAGCATGTTCACCCCACAGTTCACACCCATGTTCACACCCATATAACCACACTCACACGCTACAACCACTTGTGTTCACACCCCACACATGTTGACACGTCGTGTTCACACTTGTGTGCATTCACACTCACTGAGACATGTTCACTCTCGTTTACACTCACACATGCTGACACATGTTCACACCCAGACACACTTTCACTCTCACTTTCAGTCACATACCATTCATTCACACCTTCACACACTCACAGCTCTCACACTCAGTCACACACCTGCTTGCACCCAGGGCCTGCAGGCAGGTGAGCTGCCTGGAGCTTCTCACTGATGTGGGCAGATGCAGACTTGGCCTTGAGAAGCGGAGCCGGGACCCACCTGGTCCTGCCCTGGGTGCTGCCCTAAGGGGAAAGGACTATAGAGGAGGTTTGCTCTGTCTCCATTGGTTTTGGAAAGGCTTCCAGAAAGTCACTTGGAAATGGCTGGAATTACACCCAAGGGCAGATGGGGTGCTGACACAGTCCGTGTGGCCCTGGGAAGGGTCATGGCGAGCTGGAAGCACCTGGCTTAGAGCTGGGGAGCTGAGGGGCTGTGGTGGGCTGGGCAGAGCACGGTATTCAGGCAGCAGGGCCCAGGCGACACCGCAGGTGAGTCCCCCTGCATTAGCCATCTCTGCTCCATCTGCGGCTGTCGGAGCGGGTGCTATGGCGGGCAGGGGACGGCTGTGTGGACTTGCAGGACAAGTGGTGCCAGCTCTTGGAACCCACTGCCCTTCCAGGGACAGTGTGCTCCCTGCTGTGGCAGACAGGCCCCCAAGATAATGCTTCTCATCTTGCAGGCACGTGGGGCTTGCTGTGCTCACTGCAGCTTCACTTTTCTGCTGGGTGCTCTCTTTTTCTCAACTTCTCTTTTCCTCCGAGGTCTTGGCCGGTGACCATTCTGATGGAAGCATCCCTGGCCCCCTGCCCAGACACATACTGCAGCCTGCAGCCTGAGCTGACGCGGCTCACGCGTGTTCTAGTGTCTCTTAGAATGCTCTGCTTTTCTCACCCTTGTTCTGTTTTGTCTTTTGCATGTGCAGTTTTGTAAAGCACACTCGAGGTACTGTGTCTCGCAGCTCGTCTGTCTCCAGCGTAAACTCACCGTGAGTCGCTCTGCTACGATCTCTGAGGCTTCATGATAACCACACGCACACACCTCCCCGCCACTCCTGACTGCTTTCCCACCCCAACCATTCGCTTTGGGGGCAGCTCCAGGCAAGCCTACATCCTGGAGAAAGGGGGATAGCAGGCACACTTCCTGACGTCCCCACATCTCGCTCATGGGCGTCGCTCTCTCTGAGCTTGGTCCCCCCTCCTCTCCCTCCTGGTCTCTCCTCCTGTCTGAGGTCTGTCTGTGTGCCATCACTGGTGTCTCAGGCATAGCTGCTTCTCTGAGGCGTCTGCCACTGATGTCTCCTTATAGTTCCCATGAGTGTTTGTTAGGGGCCTGCTGGGGAGGTTCGTGGGGTGCCCCTGCCCCATCCCTTCCTTACGTGGGAGGGGATGTGTGTGTAATCCTTAGGAAGTCTTTGTTCTAGCAAGAGCAGAACTGCTTCCAGTTGTGAGGCTTACGCTAGACCAGCCAGAGCCCGGGGAACCTGGGGTGGCCCTCCTGGGGTGACACCGGTCTGACTGGGAGGCTTGTCCCCAGGGCTCCCTCCCAAGGGCAAGGCCAGGTCCTGTAGGTGGGAGGTCCCAGGAGTGGCTGCGTGCCCTCTGCGTCCTGGTAGAGGTGGGAGCTGGGCTCTGTGCTACCACGAGCACTAGGGCTGCTGCCTCACGGGGTAAGAAAGCTGGATCTGGAATGACCACAGGGTGGAGGAAAGTTCAGATGTAGGTGTCCTTGGTGTCACCTTGTCAGCAGCTGCGGGTGACTAGATTTCTTAGCCCAGAGACCACATAGCAGGTCACAGCACAGAGGTCACGGCGCAGAGGCCATGGCACAGAGGACACAGCACAGAGGACCTAGCACAGAAGTCACAGCATGAAGACCGCGGCACAGAGGTCACAACACAGAGGTCACGGCATAGCGGTCATGACACAGGCCATGGCACAGAGGTCACAACAGAGGTCATGGCACAGAGATCACAGTGCCTGGGTTGTGCTGTGCCCACACGCCAGGCAGGACGTCCTGGGAGCAGCTCCTGCACGTGACACCTTAGACAGCCCTTGTAAATGAGGACTTGGCCTGAGCAGTCACCGCCTCGCAATCCTGTGGAGCAGAGGGTCGCTGGTAGCTTGCGAACTCGGTGGAGAAAAGAGACCAGCGTTGGGGCAGGCTGACTCAGATACCCACGAGGGACAGAGGCCAGGTGCACAGACTCAGGCACACCTGACGGGGCCAGCGGCCCAACTGGCGGCAGCAATGCAGACAGGCCCAGAGAGGCCGCGAGACCTTGCGGGGGCAGGGCCAGGCAGAGACCAGTGGGGCTTGCTCCCCAGCGATTATAAGGGAGCCCGCCAGCCCCACGGCACCCCTCAATACAGCAGACTGTCCACCTCTCTGTGGCCTTGAGCTGGTTCCTGGGAGGGAAGGGGCTGCAGAGGTTGAGGGCACAGCCATGACCTCAGGAGCCCATCTCCTCCTGACGGGCCAGGACCACATGTCCCATTGTCTTTATTACCTGTCTTCTGACAGACAGACAGACAGTCCCTAGGACTTGTGGCCGCGTCTGAGCAAGCCACCGGCTCCGAGTGCAAGCCCAGCTGGGAGGCATGGGCACGCCCCACATGGCTGTCATCCGTTTTCCAAGGGTTGGCACAGGGCAGTCGGGCTGTGTTTTGGTGCTAGCTAGGGGTGGCAGGCCCTTATGACTCTAGGTTGAAGGCAAAGAAAAAGGTGTGTTTGTTGCAAGGTGACCCTGGGAGTGGGGCAGCATGGCTTCCATGTGTCTGGGAGGCAGGTCAGGGCTTGGGGTGGCAGCCGGAGGTGTGTGTGGGTCAGCAGATGCCCCCACACATTGTCCTGCCTCCCCATCAGGGCTCCCAGGTGAGCAACAGATCTTGTGCTCTTCTGCTGCCTCCCCCCCCCACCCCACGTGCGAGGCACTGCGCTGGAAATGGCTCCCACACGGGCCCGCATTCACCTGCAGAGGGCAGGACTCACCATCCATCACATTATTCAGGCCGACTGCTGCCTCTCTCTGCAGGTCACCGTGGTGCCAGTGGCCCAGGGCCCTGGAGCTGGTGCCTGGGCTGGCCTGGGTCCCCTCAGGCTGTGGCTCTGAGCTGTGCCGTCAGTGTGGTTGGGGTCTGGCCGAGGCCTTGCAGCTCCTTAGATACTTCTTTGGTTTTTGCCCTTGGGCATGCGTCTGATCCTGGCTCCGTCAGTGACTGGCTGTGGGACCCCCTGTGAGTGATGTCCTCTAGGCTCAGTGTCCTCACCTGAGAAGGGGGCATGGGAGCAGCACCTGAGTCCTGAGGGAGCTGTGAGGGTTGGATGAGGTGGGCACTGGAGCCCAGAGCACAGTGCAGCTGTTGAACGGCACAGATGTCACAGCCACCGTCGCTCTCATGCTGCTAATGCTGCCAGCCAACACGGCGGGCACAGCAGCCTGCAGAGGACAAAGGGTGAGACCCTGGCCTCGGGGGGTTTGCTTGGGTAAGGGGGGTTACCTACTTTGGGGGTCTTATTTAGCAAAGAGCCCAGAATGCCAAGGGCTTCCTGTGTACTCTGGGCTGTGGAGCCCCACACGTGACCATGTGAGTGAGGTTGGATGGTGGTCAAAGCCTTTGGTAGCCTGTACAGTGAGGGCTGGCCTGGACCACAGGCCACTCCTGGTGCCAGAGGGCTCCGGGGAGTGATCTGGCTGTGTCCCTGGGGGAGAGGCGGGCACTGGCTGCCACAGGAGGTAGTGTCTCCAGTCCAGAACTGACTGCTGGGCTCCTGGCAGCACATGGTCATTGAACCAAGCAACAGTGCCCTGGATGGAGCAGTCCTGGGCCCGTTTATTCCTGAGAGGGCCAGGGCCAGCTGCCCCTGCCCCCACTCCCTGGGCTGTGCTGGTTGCTGTCCTGGGTTCCTTCACAAACACGTGTCGTCCTGGCCAGTGGCTTTCCTCCTGGAGGTGGAGGTGGACATGGAGACGGAGAAGCCCCTCTGTGGGCAGCTCTGCTCTCCTGTTGTGGGCGCCAGACTCCTGTCTCCCTGGGTCCTGCGGGTTTGGACACTGCCCCCTCGCCTCCCCCTCCCATTTTGGCCTTCCTGCCAGTGGCCCACCTGCCCTGGAAGCCTGTCTGCCATCGCAGGCACCAGCCAGCCATTCCCATTACCCTGCATCCTTAGCCTCAGGCTCTGACACCCGGTGCAGAGCAGACTTGAGCCCCTTGCCCCCCCACCCCTCGGGCCAGAGATCTCATGGTCTGTAGGGTTGTGACCACGGGGTGAGGCCGGTCGCCCTGGGTGTCTCCCCCTTCTGCAGTGACTCCGTGGGGGTCTCGAGGGCCCCTCTGCCCACCCTCTCCATCCTCGCTGCCCCACTCTGCCACCCCCATCGCTTGCCCGTCCACGGTTTCCCCTGCGAGGCAGAGCGGGGCCGTGCTCACCCTCGGTCTCCCTGCATTCCCCGCAGCAAGCAGACCAACTCGGCCAAGGCGCGCTCGGTGTGGGAGCAGCGAGCCAACCAGCTGCGGCTGCAGACCCTGCGCGCCAGCTGCGAGGCGCTGTACAGCGAGCTGGGCCCCGAGGAGCGGCTGCGCTATGCCACTGCGCGCCACCTGCGGCCCGACATGAAGACGCACCTGGACCGCCCGCTGGTGCTGGAGCCCGGCCCGGAGGGCACGCGGGGGCCGCCGGCGGGGAAGACCCGGCCCGAGGGCGCGGACGCGCCGCGCAGGCACCACCGGCACCGCGACAGGGACAAGGCCCCGGCCCCGGCCCCGGCCCCGGCCCCGGCCCCGGCCCCGGCCCCCGCGGTGGAGCAGGACCCTGCGGACGCCCCCAAGGCGGAAGCCGGAGAGCCCACCACCAGGGAGGAGCGGTCGCGGCCGCACCGCAGCCGCAGCAAGGAGGCCCGGAGCGAGCGCGGCCGCGGCCCGGGGCCCGAGGGCGGCCGGCGTCACCGCGCCCACCGGCACGCGCCTGACCTGGCCAAGGAGGGCACAGCGCCCGGCGCCAAGGGCGAGCGGCGAGCGCGGCACCGCGGGCCCCGGGCCGGCCCGAGGGAGGCGGAGAGCGGGGAGGAGCCCGCGCGGCGGCACCGGGCACGGCACCGGGCGCCGCCCGCGCGCGAGGACGCGCAGAAGGACGGCGAGGCCGAGGCCAGGGACCCCGCCAAGGAGCTGCGGAACCACCAGCCCAAGTGAGTGGGCGGCGCAGGGGGCCGGGCCGGGCCACCGCCCGCCCTGGGCGCCTCCTGCCTGTCGAGTGCGTGGAACTGCGTGGGGGGCCGCTGCGCCCCGGGGTGTCAGCCATGGTTTTAAGGCTCCGGAAGGAAGAGCGTTCTTCCAGGGAAGTTGTTGGGACTGGTTTGGGACACGTTGGCTCGGGAAGAACAAACCAGCCCCTGGAAAAGAGGAAATGGGGGAAGACTGGAGGAAGGAGTCAGGAGATCCCGGGGCAAAAAGCCTGAGGAGACCCCGGACTAAGTGGTAGGAAGGGAGGGGCCTGGCTCTCTGTCCCTGACAGGAAGGGCCCTTTAGGCCACCTGGGCGTGCTCTCTGCCTGGGACAGGACCTGGCGCTGGGGTAGCAGGAGCCCTGAGGCTCAGGCCAGCAAGTCTTCACGTTTGCCGACCCGCCACTGCCACCCAGAAGCAGCCATGCAGCCAGAGGCCACCACCCAGGACCACTCTTGCCTGGGCATCATCTGCCTGTACAGAGCTGTGCTGGGCTTTGGCCTTGTGGGGCCCCAGGGTGGGTGGCTCAGGGAAACCTCCTCCAGGTTTCTGCATTCTACAAACCATTCCATTCCACACACATTGTGTTGCCAGTTATTCCTGGCCTTGTGCCAGGGACGGACAGGTGAGTAAGTCCTGTCTCTACCTTTCAGAAGTGTGCAGGGTGATTAAAAAAACAAAAACATATGCAATGCAAGAGTAACAGGAGGTGGTCAGGGAATAGATCTAGATAGGGGTTTAAGTCGCTGGGTTTTGCAGACTAAATAGGAGTTTGGAGCTGCATCAGACTGATGTGCATTTTTGGTTGCAGGGAGCCACACTGCGACCTGGAGGCCAGTGGGGTAATGGGTGTGGCTCCTGTACACACACTGCCCAGCACCTGCCTGCAGAAGGTGGAGGAACAGCCAGAGGATGCAGATAATCAGCGGAACGTCACTCGGATGGGCAGTCAACCCCCAGACCCGAGTGCCGCTGTGCAGGTTCCAGTGACACTGACCGGCCCTCCTGGGGAGACCACAGTTGTTCCCAGTGAGTATCTGCCTGGACCAGCGGGGCAAGGCCTGCCTTGTTCAGGCCACTTTGCTTCCTCTTCTCTCTTGTTCCATGGCAGCTGCTTGGGGACAGGCGGCCTCTGTGACTTGTTCCCCCAGCTGGAGAGAAACTCATTTGCTGTCAGCATCTGTACCTTGCCATCCCTTGCTTTCCGGTGCCCCCAAAGAGCACTATTACAATTTTGTATTGCACTTAAGCGTTACTCTCCTCACTGCCAAAAACATTTGCAAGTCACCAGCTAAGGCTAGGCACGCTGTGAGAGTGCTGGGGACACAGCAGGAGGGGGTGGGGCCAGGGCTGCCCTCATGGGCTTCCAGTCTCATCAGGAAGACAGACCGTGAGACAGTCCTGATCTTCAGAGGTGCACAAAAGCTGCTGAGAACCATGGCCGCCGTGTGACCGGGCCAAGAACCAGTGGGCGAGGAGGCGGTTCCCAGGCTGCGGCCTGCCCACCCACTGACGGGCCCTCTGTCCCTGCTCTGAGGTCTCCCCAGGTCTCAACCCGAGCCTCCCTCTTCCTTCCCCTCACTCACTCACATTCACGGGGCTCCAACTAAGCGGCCCCGTGTGCAGGACTGATTGTGTGCAGGCACCGAGGGTGCAGGGTGAACGAGAGGCCATTTTTGCCTTCAAGGCCCTCCATCGAGTGGGGAAACCTGCAGGTGACGAGCGCAAGCCCCTGACTGAGTGGAAGGCACCTGGGTGTTTGCTGAGCAGCAAGGATGGAGAAGGCGTGCCAAGAGGAGACGGAGACCACAGAGGCAGCGCTGGCGTGGGGCCACGTGCCTGCCTGTGTGTGCAGACGTGTCTCCACACAAACACGTGCGTGGCCCTGTCCTCTCTTGCTCAGGGGCTCTCACCTGGAGCCATGGACCAGTGGACAGACCCTGGTGCAGCAGTGGAAGGTGACTGGTTCGGGCTGCGTAGCCCCGCCTTCCTCTTGCTTGCCTGGGCCATTCTGTTCTCCCCTCCTGGGGGTACGAGTGGGTCTGTCTTCCCAGACTTCCAGAAATCAGCCCCGGTCTGATTCTCTCTGGATTAGCTTGAGGACAAACTCATCATCCCTGCCTGGCCCTCCTCCCTCCCCCTGGCAGCCCCTGACCTTTTTACTGTCCTCTAAGTTCTGCCTTTTCTAGAATGTTATACAGTTGGAATCACACAGCAGCTGTCTCAGCCTGGCTTCTCTCACTTACCAACGTGCTTTTAAGGGTCCTCCACGTCTTTTTCTGTGTGACAGCTCATGTCTTTTTAGTGCGGAGTAAACTCCACTGTCTGGCTGGGCAGTTTATTCATCCGTCACCTGCTGGATGTCCATCACAGAGCAGTCCATCACCGAGCAGTCCCTCGGCTGCTTCCGAGTTTCCACAGTTAGGAATAAAGCTGTGATAAACATCTGTGTGCAGAGTTCTGTGTGGACATGAGTTTTCAGCTCCTTTGGGTAAACACCCAGGATCATACGGCAAGAGTGTTTAGTTGCGTAAGAAACTGCTAAACTGGCTGCACCGTGTGTGTCCCCAGCAGCAGTGAGGGCAAGTGCCCCCGGCTCCGCGTCCCCCAACATTGATGTCAGTGTGGCAGATTCTGGCTGTTCTGATAGGCGTGTGGTGGTGTCCCCGTGCTTAGAGCTGCGTCGCCCTGAGGACACATGCTGGAACCTGCTTCATGTGCTGGTCTACGTCTATATCTCCTTTGCGGGGTCTGTTAAGGTTGGGGGCCCATTTTTTAATCAGGTTGTTTGTTATTGTTGAATTTAAGAGTCTCGGTACATTTTTGGGTAACAGTATTTTATCAGATGTTGTCTTTTGCAAATATTTTCTCCCAGTCTGTGGCTTGTTTTTTCGTTCTCTTAACATCGTCTTTCGTAGGGCAGAAGCTGTTAATTTCAATGAAATGCAGCTTGTTCATTATTTCTTTCATGGGTTTTATCTACTGTTATATCTAAAAAGGATCATCATACCCAAGGTCATGTAGATTTTTCTCCTGTGTTAACTTTTAGAAATTTTATAGTTTTGCATTTTACATTTAGGCGTATGAGCTATTTTGACTTAATATTTTGGAAGGTTATAAGTTCTGTGTTGAGATCTTTTTTTGCATGTGGACATCCAGTTGTTCCGATAACATTTGTTGAAAAGGCTATTTTCCCCCCATTTTGTTGCCTTTGCTCCTGTGTCAAAATCGGTTGACTATATTTATGGGGACCTGTTTTTGGATGCTCTGCCCTGTCCCATTGGTCTGTCTGTCCTTTCCCCAATACCACGCTGTCTTTGATGACTGTAGTTTATGTAAGTCCCCAAGTCGGGCGGCGTCGGCCCTCTCAAGTTCTCTTCAGGACTGTGTTGGCTCTCCTGTGTCTTTTGCGTCCACGTGAACCTCGGAATCCGTTTGACTGGGGTTGCCTTGAATCTCTAGGTCACGGTGGGAAGAACCGGCATCTTGACAGTGTGAATCTCCCTGTCTGTGAACATGGAACATCTCTCCGTTTATTCAGTTCTTTGATTTCATCCATCAGAGTTTTGTAGTTTTCCTCATAGAGCGTGTACATACTTTGTTAGACTTATGCTTCAGTATCTCATTTTTGGGTACCAGTGTAGATGTTACTGTGGTTTAAATTTCAGATCCCATTTGTTTGTGGCGTGTGTACGGGAAGGTGACTGATTTTTGTGTAGTCATCATGTGTCCTGCCACCTTGCTGTAATTGCTTATTAGTTCCAGTAGTTGTTCTGGTGGATTCTTGTGGGTTTTCTGAATAGATTGATCATTTTGTCATCTGAGAACAAAGACAGTTTTATGTCTTCCCAGTCAGTGTACCTTTTTTTCCCTTTTCTTGCCTTATTGCATTAGCGGGGACTCCAGTATGGTACTGAAAAGGTATGGTGAGGGGCCATCCTGCGTTGGCCCTGATCTTAGTGCGAAGGCTTCCAGTTTCTCACCATCGAGTGTGATGTCAGCTGTAGGTATTTTGTAGATGTTCTTTATTAAATTGAGGAAGTTCCCCTCTATTTCTAGTTTACTAAGACTTTTCATCATGAGCGGGTGCTGGATTTTGTCAAGTGTTTTTTAACTGCATCTGTTGATACGATCAGGTAAGTTTTTTTTCTAGCTTGTTGATGTGAAGGATTGCGTGAATTGGTTTTCAGATGTTGGACCAGTCTTGCACACCTGGGATAAATCCCCTTGGTCCTTGTCTATAATTCTTCTCACACGTTGTTGGATTCGGTTTGCTAATATTGTGTTGAGAATTTTTCCATCTATGTTAATGAGACATATTGGTCAGAGGTTTTCTTTTCTTGTAATGTCTTGTCTGGTTCTGGTTTTAGGGTGATGCTGGCCTCATAGATGAGTTAGGAAGTGTTCCCTCAGCTTCTATGCACTGAAAGAGATTGTACAGAATTGGTATAATTTCTTTCTTCAATATTTGGTAGAATTCATCAGTAACCCATCTGGGCCTGGTGCTTTCAGTTTTGGAAGGTAGTTAATTATTGATCCAATCTCTTTAACAGAGATAAGCCTATTTAGTTTGCCTGTTTCTTCTTGAGTGACTTTTGGTGTATTGTGTCCTTCGAAGGAATTGGTCCGTTTTGTTTAGGTTTTCAGATTGGTGGGCATAGAGTTACTCAGAATATTTATTATCCTTTTAATGTGGTGTCAGTGGTGATATCCCTCTTCCTTTCTGATATTAGTAATTTATATTTTCCCTCTTTTTTTTTTAAGTTGGCCTAGCTAGAGACTTATCAGATTTACCGATCTTTTTAAAGAACCAGCTTTTGGTTTCATTGGTTTTTCTCTATAGATTTCCTATTTTCAATTTTATTGATTTTTGCTCTAATTCATACTATTTTTTTCTTCTGCTCACTTTGGATTTAATTTTCTGGTTTACTAAGGTGAAAGCTTAGATTATTGACTTCAGACCTCTCCTCTTTTCTAATGTATGCATTCAAAGCTACATTTCCCTCTAGGCATTGCTTTTGCTGCATCCAACAAAATTTGATAAGTTGTGTTTTCATTTTCATTTAGTTAAAAATATTTTTAAATTTTTCTTGATACTTCTTGTTTCACCTATGTGTTGTGTTATTTAGAAATGTGGTTAATCACTACACATTTTGGGATTTTTCAGTGAACTTTCTGTTACTGGTTCCTAGTTTAATTTTATTGAGGTCTGGGAATTGACATTTTTTGCTTACTTTTTAATTGGTTCATTTGTTTTCTAATTGTTGAGTTTTAAGATTTTTCTGTATATTTTGGATACAAGTCCTTTATTAGATATGTGGTTTGCATATATTTTTTCCCAGTTTGTGGCTTGTCTTTTCATTCTTTTAATGTCTGATGTTTGGATTATTATTGGTGTGAGGGTTGATTTGTTCCCTATGATAACTTCTGCTAGAAGCAGAAATCTAGGCTATTGATTTTTCTTTTAACTTTTATTTATTTAAGTGTGTTTTTTCAGGGCCCATCAGCTCCAAGCGAAGTAGTTGTTTCAATCTAGTTGTGGAGGGCGCAGCTCACAGTGTCCCCTGTGAGGATCGAACCGGCAATCCTGGTGTTAAGAGCACTACGCTCTAACCAACTGAGCTAACCGGCTGCCCCTAGGCTATTAATTTTTCTATGTTAATTTTGTATACTATTACTTTCCCAAGTCCTCAAATTGTTAGTTTTAGCATTGATTCTCTTTGTTTTTTTCCAAATACATTATCTGCAAATATAGCCCTAACTATTCCTTTCCAAGTCTTAGGCCTCTCATTGTTATTTTTTTGCCTGATTCCAGTGACTAATGCATTATCAGGTAACAGTGGAGTTAGTGGGCACTCTTTCTGCCTAAACTAAGTAAGGTACTGCTTTTGGGCTTGAGAGCGTGTGTGTGTGTGTGTGTGTGTGTGTGTGTGTGTGTGTAAAATCATGTTACCGTATCCATTAGTTCCTCTTTCAGTAAGTATTTTCATCTGGAGTAGATACTGAATTTTTCTGAATTTTTTCTGAATTTATCATCCATTGAGATCATATTTATTTTCCCCTTAAATGTGGAGATTCATAGTAATGACTGTTCTGGTATTGAACTGTCTTTGCAATCTTAAAATAAACTCCATTTGGTTATCATATTTATTGTTTAATGTGATGTTGGATTCTGTTTGTTAATATTTTCTGTGGTATTTTTGGATTGATATTTTAAAGTATGATGTGTTCTATAGCTTTCTTGTATTACGTTGAAGTATCATAAGGTTTACGTATTAATTCAATGTAGTTTTTCTTGCTTAATTTCACTAATCCATTCTTGAAAATCAGATATTGTAATGCGAGTCCCATTCCTCATTGTTTCAAATGGGAAAAATTGTAATGTAATATATAAATTATAATACATTGCAATTGGTCATCCTCAAAGTCCCCAACCAATTTGTTAAAATATAACTAAAGCACAGGTAAACACTGAGAAGTTAAAACTGTCATATTAGGACATAAAATGCTTCACACATTGTTGCCTGATCACCACAGTTAATAGCTATTAACAACAAGCCGTTGTGTTGGATGCCTGCTTCCTTGAAACTTACTGCACTTTTCAGAAACATCCATGTGTGATTCTGATAGTGGACCAATGAAATGGGAATCTGGTCTGTATTTTCCCCCACGTTTTGTTGTTAAAAATGTTGTTTGGACATTTGGGGATGTGTACATTTTCCTATGTACACATCAGCTTTGAAAGCCCTCAACATTTCAATGAGAGATATATGTTCTCCTGAGGTGTGCAGGTGGTAAAAACCCGGGGTGCTCTGCTGGGAAATGTTACCTAAGGAGCTGTCCTGTAGGATTTACCTATTACTGATTCATAAGAAGATTAGAAAGTTTTCTGTTTCCTTTTCTGGGATCGAGTAAGTATCATTTAGGATTACCTGGGTTGGTTGGTTGATTTGTTTTTGGTAGGGTAGTTCTTCGATAATTCCTGTATTTCTTTATAGATATTGGTCTGTTTAAACTTTCTTACCTCCTGAGATCAGTTTGGTAAATTATAATTTCCTTAGAAATGACCCATTTGATCTAGGTTTTCTAGTTTATGTACATAGAATTCTGCAAAGAACTGGCTTAATTTTTCTCAGTTTTTCCTTTCCTGTTCTTAAATTCTTTCACTTAATTATAGAACATAGAATTTTTAAAACCTTTTTATAAAATTTTAGCAGCAATTAAAAATTTTTTTTGTTTTTTAGCTTTTGTCCCCATCCCCCACCCCCTCCTCTTTGGCAACCATCAGCTTGTTCTCTGTATCTATGGGTCTATTTCTGTTGTGTTTATTTATTTATTTTGGGCTTTTTTAGATTCCACGTATAACTGACATCGTGCTTTATTTTTCTTTCTCTGACTCATTTCACTTAACACAATACTCTCTAGGTCCATCAATGTTGCAGAGGGCAAGATTTCATTCTTTCTATTGCTGAGCAATATTCCATTGTATAAATATATACCACTTCTTTATCCAGTCGTCTATCAATGGACACCTAGGTTGCTTCCATATCTTACCTATTGTAAGTGATGCTGCAGTGAGCATAGGGCTGAGTATGTCTTTTCGAATTAGTGTTTTGGATTTCTTTAGATAAATACCCGGGAATGGAATTGCTGGGTCAGAAGGTAGCTTTATTTTTAAATTTTTGAGGAATCTTCATACTGTTTTCCACAGCAGTTGCACCAATTTGCAAGCCCACCAACAGTACATGAGGGTTCCCTTTTCTCTGTATCCTCGCCAACATTTGTTTGTTGATTGATTGATGATGGCCATTCTGACAGGTATGAGGTGATATCTCATTACAGTTTTAATTTACATTTCTCTGATGATGAGTGACATTGAGTAACGTTTCATGTACCTGTTGAACATCTGTATGTCCTCTTTGGAAAAATGTCTAGTCAGGTGCTTTGCTCTTTATTTAATTGGATTGTTTGGTTTTTTGGCGTTGAGGTGTATGAGTTCTTTATAAATTTTGGATATTATCCCTTATCAGATGTATCATTTGTGAGTATTTTCTCCCATTCAGTGACTTTTCTTTTCATTTTGTTGATGGTTACAAAAACGTTCTAGTTTGATGTAGTCCCATTTGTTTGTTTTCTCTTTTTTTTCCCTTGCCTAAGGAGACATAGCCAAAAAAATATTGTTAAGAGCAATGTCAAGGAGTTCACTGCCTATGTTTTCTTCTCGGAGTTTTATGGTTTCAGATCTAACATTTAAGACTTTGAGTTTACTTTTTATATAAGGTGTAAGAAAGTCATCCAGTTTGTGGGGTTTTTTTTGCATGTATCTGTCCAGTTTTGCCAACACCAATTATTAAAGAGTTACACAAAGAAGAAGCTTAATTTAAAAATTTCCTCTGATTCAGTGTTTTTTCCTCGTCATTTTTCATCCTGTGTGTTTTTTGTTTTCCTCTTTTTTCTTGATAAAAAAATATTTTGTAGATTTTTATTAAGAAAAACCAGCATTCTAATTTGTTTATTAGTTCCAGTATGGTTTTAGTTTTTAAATCACTGCTTTCCAACTTTATTGTTTCCCTCCTGCGTTTTTTTGTTTTACTTTGTTGTTCCTTTTCTAGCTTCTTGAGTTGGAGAGTTAGTTTATTTATTTTATTTAATTTTATGATTTGATCATTTAAGGCTATGAGTTTTTCTCTGATTACTAATTTAGCTATAACCTTATAGACTCTGATATCTGTTGTGTTCCTCTCCATCAGATTTTAAAGAAATTATGTAATTTTGGTTTGTGTTTCCCCTAGGTGTTTATGGATTCCTTGAGATTTTCTACATAGTGAATCAAGTCATCTGCAAATGAACAGTTTTTATTTTTACATTCTGATATGCCTTCCATTTCCTTTTCTTTCCTCATTGCACCGGCTGTAACTTCAAATACTATGTTGGATAACAGTGTTTTGTTTCTCTGGCTTCTTTTTCTGTCTTTCTGTGGGTTACTTGTATATATATTTTAGAATTTATTTTTATTTATAGTATTTTTGAGTGTATCTCTTTGTTATTTTTGTAATGGTTGCTTTAGGTATTCACACATACACACACACACACACACACACACACACACACACACACACACCCCATATCCCAGTCTTCTAGAGTTGTCATTTTACCAGTTGGAGTGAAGTATAAAAATCATACCTCTCTTTTTCCTCCTCATGTATAATATAATTGTTTTAAATATTTCCTTTGCATATATTTAAAACCATCTCAGTGTAAGTTATAATTTTTGCTTCAACTTAGAAATTTAGAAAACTCAAGGGGAGAAGAAAGGTATTGTATTTACCCATGTTTTTACTTCTTCTATTGTTCTTTTTTCCTTCCTGCTATTCCAATATTTCTTCTTTCATAATTTACTTTCTGTTTTGAGGAGCTTCCTTGGCCATTCTTTTAGAATAGGTTTGCAGGTGATAAATTCTCTTAGTTTTCCTTCATCTGAGAATGTCTTGATTTTCCCTTCATTCCTGAAGGATATTTTTAATGGGTATAGAATTCTGGGTTGACAGTTCTTTTTTTTTCAGCACTTGAAAAAACGTGTGCCTCTTCCTTCTGACCTCCATGGTTTCTGATGAGAAATCCACTGTCATTCGAATTGTTTTCTTCTTATAGGTAAGATGTTGTTTCTCTCTCGCTGCTTTCAAGATTTTTTTCCTTTGTCTTTATATTTCAGAAGTTTGATTATGATATATGTTGGCATGGGTTTATTTAGGTTTATCCTGTTTGGAGTTTACTCAGATTCTTAAATTTGTAGGTTTATGTCTTTTCGCCAAATTTGGAACATTTTTCATCCATTATGTCTTTGAATACGTCTTCAGCTCTGCCCCCTTTCTCTTTTCTTTTCAGGACTCTGTTGACATGAATGGTGGTAGCTCTTTTGTTGTATTCACAAAGGTCCCTGAGGCTCTGTTCACTTTTTTCAGTCTGTTTTCTCTCTGTTGTTCAGAGTGGGTGATTTCTATTGTTCTGTCTTCCAGTTCATTGATTCTTTCCTATGTATCCTCCATTCTGATGTTGAGTCCATCTATTGAGTTTTTAATTTCAGTTGTTGTATTTTTTAGTTTTAAAATTTTTTATTTGGTTCTTCTTTATATCTTCTATTTCTTTGCTAAGACTTTCTGTTTCTTTGCTGAAATTTCCATATTTTTTCATTTGTTTCAAGTGTGTTTTTAGTAGTCTGTTAAAGCATTTTTATGATGGGTGCTTTAAATCATTGTCAGATAATTCTAACATCTGTATTATCGTGGTGTCTATTGATTGTTTTTTCTCCTTGAAATTGATATTTTCCCGATTTTTGGTGTGACCAGTCATTTTTCTACTGAAACCTAGACATTTTAATATTGTGTTATGGGCCTGTGAATCTTATTTAAATCTTCTCTCCTAGCTGGTCTACTGTGACACTGCTCCAGCAGGGTTGGGGAGCTGTCTCAATGACAGATGGGGGTGGACGTACAGGTTCCTCACTTGACCTCCATTGACACCAGTGAGAGTGGGCCTTTCCTTCCAGCTGGACTGAGTTGGGAGTTCTCGCTGCTCACTGGGCCTCCACTGATACCATCCCGTGTGGGAGAGGTGGGAGTGCTCTTTCTGCTCCCCACATGTCCTCCATTGACACAGCAGGGGTTCACCTCATTGCCTCTGGATGTTGATAAAAGTCTTGGCTTTCCACTAGGATTCACTCTGGCAAGTAAAGGGAAGATGCCTCGTTACTTCTGGGTGGTAATTGTAGACCAGGTTCTCCATGTGGTCTTGACTGAAGTTGCATGGGTTGGGGGTCTTATTACCACAGGGTGAGTAAGATAGCCCCACTTGGCTCTCTCTGATACTACCCAAGCAGGGGGTTGGAGCCCCTCATTACAGGCTGTCGAGGGTGGAAGTCCAGGCTCCCCAGTTGGTCACTGCTCATGAGTGGGGTAGGGCTGCAGTTTTTTCTGGTGTTTGGCTATTGTCTATTACAAGTTTCCTGCTGTTCTAACTGCACGGCTCCTGGTCCTGTCACTAGGGCGAACTGGCTTTTGTCGGAGCTTTAAAAGATCTGTGTCTGTTGGCATTCCTGGGTTGCTAGCTTCTCCAGCACCAAGGCTATATGAGGCATAAAAGAAAACCCAGAGAAGAAAAGCCTGCTGCGATATCATGTCTCAGGTCCCAAGGTTACCAGCCAATGTGCCTTCTCCGCTCCACCTTTCAGAATTTTCCTGGGTTTGCCGTGTATGTGGTATCCAGGCTTTTAGTTTGCTTAGTAGGGTGAATGGGGGCAAGGACTTCTGTTTCATCTTCCCAGAAGCTGAAGTCTCAAGTTAATTTTTATACATGGTGTGAGGTAAGGGTTGAGATTCTTTTCAGCCACCCCCCACCCCACCCCACCCCCGCCCATGGATGTTCATTTATTTCATTGCCATTTGTGGAAAAGGCTAACCTTTTCCCATTGAATTACTTTGGCACTTTGTCAAAAATCAATTGATGGGTGTAATTTTATTTTAGGAAACATTTCTATGATTATAGTTTTAAATGTTCTGTTATATTGTTTTATTTTTGTTTTTCAGACATTCTAGTTATAGAAATGTTGGATCTACTTTGCCTGTGTTCTGTTTTTCTGTCTCTCTGATCTTTTTGAAAACTCATTCCTTATTTAGTATTTTTTGGCTCATTTCATTCCCATATTTTTTGTCCCTTGCTCCACTTTCAGTCACACCTGTTTTCCCCTGGACTGCTTGTGATTTCTGAGATGATCTTGGTTTTCTCTTCTCAGACGATTTTGTCTTTTGTTTTGTTTTGTTTTGTTTCTCTCCTGGGTTTGGTCAACTCTCATCTCACACCTCCCAGTTGTCCATACATGTTCATTAGTAGAGATTTCTGTTTAATTCTGTTTACTCCATGTGGGAAAGTTATGTTACAGTTTCCCTTTGCTTTGCAGTTGTTTTTTTATGTGTAATATTTTTACTATCTGAAAAGTTTTCATCTTTACAATCCTATTTTCTTCTGACAGAAGATTTGTGGCGGTATTGGGTTCCTTTTTCTGATGGTGAGGAAATGCGGTGCATTTATCCTGGGCCTGCAGTTTCATGTGATTTTCTGGAGAGTAGGGGAGTGGTCTGGGTAACTTACTTGCTTTCTGGTGCAGCACCCTGTTCACGAGGATGATGAAATCCTGTTTCTTTGGTCAGTCGTGCCTGGTGGGAATGTCTGCCTAGTTCTCATTCTTTGATAATCTCCTGTCTCTAGAGGACCCAGGGCCTCAGCCACGTGTTTTTTCCATTCCATAACTAAGCCGCTACGTGTACCTCTTCTTTTCGAGTATCTCTTTTTCCTTCAGAAGCAGGATCTCCCCCAGGCCACTCCAGGCCCATGTACTTTCCAAGCCCTTCCTTTCAAGTCCCCAGGAGCGTTGCTCTGACCCAGCAGGTCTCAGTCCGTTCTCAGGACTCTCTACTCAGGCTGGGACCTCTCTTCTGATGAACACGAGTTGATGTAGTCCACGTCCCACGGCCACAAGGACCCTCCACACAGTCCCTGCCTGATCTGCAGACCACAGTTACGTGTAAATTCAGATTTGCAGTTTCCTCCTTTCCCACGTGCTGTCAGTGTGGACTGACCTTCCCTTATTTGCCATCTGGTTTTGGAGGATATGGGGAAAATGGAGTGTAATTGTCTATGAGTGCCAGCATCATTTCTGTTTAGTTCCTGCCGGAATTGTAGTTATGGCCACTCTTACATTTCTAATTTCCTTCCTTCCTTCCCTCCTTCTCTCCTTCCCTTCATAAACCCTTTTCCCCTAAAGGTTTGTCTATTTAAATAAACTATCAAAGCCTCACTCTGGCTTTCTTGATCTTCTCTATTGTATCTTTGTTTTCTGTTCTTATGTATTATTTCCTTTCTTCTACTTTTTAAATATGGTTTTGAATTTCCAAATGTCAGAGGTTTATGTGCTTTTTTTGGTTTGTTTTTTATTTTGTTTTCTGTCGATTTCATTATTCCTACTTGTATCTCCTTGTATTTTGTATCATTCATTTGGTTTTTATTTCCTTCTACTTGAAGAACATCTTTCCTAATTTATTTTAGTGAAGTTTGATGGTAGTACATTCTCTCAATTTGCCTGAAAAGTCATTATTTTGCCATTGTTTGTAGAAAGCTTCATTTTGTATGGAATTCTAGTTAGTTAATTAGATAGCTAGTTAGTTAGCGAGTTAGCTAGCTAGTTATTTTCTCAGCTTATGGGACTATTGCACTGTCCTCTGCCTCCTGCTGCTTCTGTTAAGAAACCAGTCATGCTTCTGACGTGTTCCTTTGTGTGGCTGTGTCCTCTGTCTGTGGCTGCTTACATGAACCCTTTTATTACGGACAGCCGGAACACTGAAAGTAGAGACACCAGTATAATGAACCGCCATGTTTGTCACCCACCCTCAAGAATCATCCACATTCGCCTGTCTTGTTTCACTTGTACCTTTTTTTGTTATTTTAGCAAAAGTGTGTCTGTGAGCACCTCTGATAATTAAGGGTCTAACAACCTCAAAAGCGTCATTACACCCAGCAATGTTGATTACAATTCCTTAATATTATCTAATATTTATCCCAAAATAAAAATTTACCAATTATTTCAGAAATAACCTTTTACAATTGATGTGTTTGAATTAAGATCCAGATCAGATTTACTCATTTGACTTTGCTTAATCTGTCCACGTGCTTTTTTACTCTGTAACAATTTCTCCCCTCGATTTTATGCATGCCACTCATCTGTTGAAGAGATGTGTCATTTGTCCTGTAGAATTGCCGACTTCTGCATGTGGTGATTGCATCACGATGTCAGTTAGTGCATTGTCCCCTGCATGGCCTGCTAACTGCTGCTCACTCAGGTGTGAGGCAGCCCTCTGAGCCGTGCACTATTGAAGTTGTGCTTTTGCACCCTCTTGTGCGATTCACAATGCTCAGCAGCTTCCCCGATCTTTACCCCCTAGACGTGACTAGCACCCTGTGCTTGTCACAACCAGAAAACGTCCCTGGGAGGCAAAGTCACCCCTGTTCGCGAACCACAGAGCTAGACTTGTTTGCAACCCAGATAAACTTCTTTGCAAGCTTTATAGGCGAGGGACTCACTTCTGTCGCTGGCACCAGCAACCCCAGTGTCTGGTGTCCTGCAGGGTCCGGCCTGACACGTCCGCTGTGAGTTCTACACCCGTCCCATTGTAGACACTGACTGTCACCCCAATTTCACTCGGAATCACCATTTAATGCTTTTATGATTTTGACTTTTTCTGTAAGGAAGCTCTTACCTCTCCAACTTTTGGATCTCCCTGAAATACACTTGTATTTATCTTAAGCAAGAGACATGCTCGTTCTGTCCCTTTATTTATGGGTAAGTTCTAAAAATTATGAGTTGACACCTTAGGAACTCCAAATATGACCAATGAGAGATTTAAGAAAGTTATCACCATGAAGTTTTGGATTTTAATGTGTTTGATGTGTTTCAGTCCTTTCAATGCACTGTTCCTTTTGGTGCTGAAATTGCCCCGTTTTTGACCCGTGGAAGCCTCTTACAGTTGGCTTTTTTGACCTTGTCACATGCCTGTAGTGGTCATTGGCAGCTTGCTGGTTTTCATCAGTGACCACATGTCGCAGGGCCGTTGTGTGCCTTTCCCGTCCCATACCTGGGACTGGCCATTTCTCCAGGAAGCGCCTTGTACTGGCCACTGATGTCCCTGGACTTCCCTTCTCCACCTCAGGAGGCTTTTGCCACCACTGCCCTCAGCCTCGGCCACTCGCCAAAGGACTGCCTGCGACTGCGCGAGGTGGACGGCGTGGGGTGCAGGCCGCTGACACCCAGGTGGCCCTGGCCAGTGCGCAGGTCAGGACAGTTGGCACTTCATCCACACCCCATGGGAACGGACCCACAGCGGCCTCCAGGCCCTGCGACCCGCCGCTCCTGCCCTCAGAGCTTCCCTTGCTTCCCGTGGGGACCCTTGAGGGCCTCACGTTGGTGTCCCAGAGGCCCCGCCTCCCTTGGTGACAACGGGCCATTGCCGAGATTTGCAGCTTTCAGGACTGCTTTTCCTTTTTAAAGAGAAGAATACATCATGTATTCTTTTGGTATTTGTAATTCAGATGTAAGATTATAGGATGTTTATCTAATTTCTTTGATTTTTGTATTTGTATCTTTTCTCCCTTATCCTGAAGATTTTGTCCTTCTACTTTTTAAATTTTTTTAGGGCAGTTTTAGGTTCACAGTAAAAGGGAGTCGGCCATAGGCTCCCGGTCCCCCCCACACACAGCCCCCTCCACCATCAGCACCCTCCCGAAGATACATTTGTTGCAGTCCGTGAGCCCACACCGACACATCCTCGGCACCCAGAGTGCACAGTTGACCTTAGGGTCACTCTTGGTGCTGTACATTATGTGGGTTTGAACAGACATGCGACTTGTATCCACCATTATAGAATCATATAGTTTCACTGCCCTAAAATTCCTTCTTTTTGTCGTTTTCCTTTGCTTATTGTTTTCAAAGTGGTATTCTTTGAAAAATTGTATTTTCTACTTATTTGCTCCTACTGGATAGAAATACAAATTTTTTTTCTCCAGCCACAGAGTTGCCGATCTTTTGTGTTACTCTAAATAATTTCTCTGTAGATTAGTTTGTTTTTTTCTATAGACACAGTTATGCTGCCGATGTACTTAATTTCTGACCCATGAACTCTTTAAAGTCTGTTTTTACATTTCCTATTATAAAAGTTAAATCTTCATTAACTATTTTGCTTCAGATTACTGCCTGATATTTCTAACTTAATTGCACCATGACTAGAGAACATGATCTGTGTGATGGTGCGGGGAGGTTTGCAACCCCACAATGTGCTTTTTGGACTATTGATCATTCTAGGTTGGTTATTTCTTTAAGAAACAAAAGACTCAGAAAGAACCTTTGACTCCCCACCCGCACTCCCCACCCTTTACCTGTCTAACGGAATTCAGATAGAAAAACCTGTTTAAAGGGAGGGAGCTTCATGAGTGTGGCAGACCCTTAGAATCCTAGCCAAGGCTGTTAGACTCCCCTCTGTATGCCATTGTTTCCGGGGTCCCAGCAAGATTTGTTTACATGTTTGCTCTTTCTGTGTAGTTTCCCTTTGAAGTCCCAGGCCCCTGACTCTCTTCCCCTCACTCCCGAAGGGCATATAAGCCTTAGCTGCCCAAGGTGCCCCTTCTGGTCCCATACTTAGGGAACCCCATATTTACTGTCCTCTGGGTGTTAACGAAAGCTTCACTAGAATTAAATGACAAAGTATTATTCAAGGGTCTTAAGATTTGCAAATCAGGAAACACTGCACTACCAGGTGGCACCCAGAGTGTCCTGAAGAAAACAGAAAAGCTGAGAGTTCTTGTAGTAAAAAGTAAATCCTTGAGAAGAATCGGTCCTGAGGTCTTAGCGTCTGGACTGGTCCGAGGAGGTCATTTCCCAGATGTCAGGCCGACTGGACATGCATGCGAACGTTTTCCCCCGAGTTCTACGGAGGGCTAGCTGTAGGAGTCACCTACCTCCAAGTAAGTGAGTTCAGAACTTTAAGTCCCCAGCGTTAAGGAAAGCAAAATCTCTTCCTCAGGTTTAAACTCATTGGGACTTAAGTCATTGTGTTAGCTTGGCTGTGGTGACTCCGTGTTGTTTCTTTACTCTTTCCTCAGTATGTAATAAATCTGGTCATTTTCTCCTGTTAATCTGTCTTGTGTTAATTTGATTATTAGTCCAGCCAGGAGAACTTAGAAGGGTGGAAGGAAAATTATTTTTTCTGCCCCCACAGCGGTTCCCTTTGAGACATATTTACAGCTGCTTTCTGCCTTAGCATGTGGCCAACATTTGTAAATGTTCCATGTGAGCTTAAAAGGAGTATGTTTTCTTTAATTTTGGGATGTCGGGGCTTTTTATGTTTGTCTGCTGCATCGTTTGTTAGCTGTATTGCATAATAGTCTATATATTTCCTAATATTTTGCCTGATCGACCCGTTGATAATTGAGAGAGGTATACCTTCTCCTGGTAGATCTGTCCACTCTTATTCACACATATATACACATATATTTAATGCAGTCATTTGGAATAGTGACATGTGCAGCTCAATAAAGAAAATAGTCTAACAGATGACGACGCACTGTCGCATATGTTTCTAAAATAGTAACTATGAGTGTTAGCCGTCCAAGGTCCATGCGCCTGATGCTTGGAAAGGCCAAAACTCAGAACATCAGAGTTTGGAGTCAGGAGAGGTTTATTGGTTGAGGACACGGGAACCACGTTTTGCCAGAGTTCGGGCTTCTTTTATGTCGAGGGTGAGGGATGGGAGGGGCTGTGCTTGCACAACTCCATCCGCCCGTGGACCCCCTAATGCCCAGCTCTGCCACCTGTGGCGGTGTTCTCCTGAGGACATCGCAGGTGGAACCAGGTGGCCTCAGACAGGCGAGCATCCCTCTGTTACTTGTGTTTCTAAATCTCTTTTGTGAAGACTTTTTCTTTTATTTCCTTTTTTAAAAAAAAACACGCTTTATTAAAATATATGTGTTTAATGTCTATGTTTTAAGCTACTTTATAGATGAGTAAAATTGTTGTTTCTTTCTAGAGCTGAACCTTTTGTCATCTTGTGGTGATTCTCTTGAACTAATAATGAGTTTTTTCCTTGAAGTGTATTTTTCCGATGTGAATATATACATGAGCTTTTTTCTTTTTAAATGAGCATTTGCCGTGTTATCTTTTTCTGTCTTTTGACTTGATCCTTTGCTGGCCTTATAGTTTAGGCTCGTCTCTTGGAAAGTACATGTAAGTGTATTTTTTAAAAAACCCAGCTGGATAATCTATGTTAGTCAGTAGTCAGGTTCAGTCTGTTTATATGTATGGTGATTACTTACTTGGATTTGCTTCATTCTTTGTAGATTCTGACTTTTGTTCCATTTTCCTGCTTTCCTTCATTTTTACTGTTGAATAATTGGTTGTTTATTTGCTTACGTATCACGTTCCCCCCAGTAGTGTAAACACTATGAATTCTACTTCTGTGTTTAGTGGCAGTCCTTGGGAGTCTAGCATTCGTCTTCCTAAGCCCCTGTGAGCAGCACTGACCCCTCGGCCCAGCAGCCTCGCTCCCAGCTTCTCATCACTCTGTCCAGCGTCGGACTCCTGCTCTGATCTCGCAGATTCAATGTCATCAGTATTATTTTGACTTTACAGAGACTATGTTTATTTAGATTCAGTTTCTTGGATTACTAATTTTTGGCTTACCTTTTGTTCTTGCATCTCAGACCTTCCTTTAACATTGTTTTCTGTCTTCGTGAAGTACAGGCATTTCTGCTATAACATAACATACACATTCCTGAAAATGCCATGACTGACAGTAGGTCTTGGAAAAACAGGCATGCGAGCACGATTCATGGTCTGTGTAGCTGCAACCAGATGACGACCCAAACTGAGAGCAGTCCTAAGAGAAATCCTGGAAGGCACGTCTCTGGGCATTTGCACCCAGCATCGAGGCTTGGCCCTGATCTCTCCTTCCAGATGGGCTCCTGGAGGGCATTTGCTGCGGCTACAGAGGCCGGAAGGGGCTTGCCTGTGGCTGGGGAGGGACTCATTTCTCTGTGCGTCGCCCCTCCTTTCCTCAGACTCTGGGTTTTTCCTCCTTCCCCAGTGAGAGTGCCGCCTTCTGCTCTTGTGCTGCTCATAGGACAGTGGCCTCAGGCAAAAGGTGGGGTCCCCTGCTCCCCAGGATGCCGCTTTGGTTTGTCCGGGTGTTGCCTCCCAGTGCCTGAAACCTTAGGGTATGCGTTTTGTCCAGTTCTTAGATTTGTTTTCAGTGGGAGGATGAGTCCACTGGAACCTTCTCTGCCACAGGCCATTGAAATGCTGGGCCAGTTTTATAGACTTTTATTGCTTGTTCTTTTTTTAAGATTAATTTTTAATTTTGTTACATGTTTATTTTTAGTTCTTTTATACTCATCTGTTACTTGTAGTTTCTGCTGTCTTTCACGTAGGGTAAGCGTTCTTCCTGTATGTTTGGTGATGTTTTAATTGGAGTTCATAGATGATTGACCTTAACCCACCTTTTCTCAGCTGGGGCTGAGATACTTGAGCCCTACAGAAAATGAACTGATTGATGGACTGCTTGTTCAGTTCTCTGAAGGGTGGTACATAGCTGGTGCCACTCCAGAAGTGGAGGAGAAAAAGGCTGTGTACACCGCAGATGGATGTCCAGAGACAATTGGGCTTAAATTCCCTTCAAGCTGAGAAGGGGACTCCATGGGTCAGATGGGGGCTGCTTTTGCCAGAGGACATTTACATTTGCTTTCCCAGAAGCTCAGGGCGCCACTGCCACCGGCTGGCCTCACTCTACCCCGTGGGGGCAGCAATGTAACAGGAAGCTCAGTCACTCGGTGCCTGGCAGTGGGCATTGGTGGGCCACGTGCTATCAGCTCCGCCTCAGGTTCTTACTCTGGAGAATGGAGACAGCAGTACCCGCCAGTGAGTGCCTGTACCCGGAGGAAGGCACTGTGTCCGCACGTGACTGCTTCTTGGTGAAGTCCCCTCCCTTCGCCAGTCCCCTGTGCCATCTTGCTGACTGTCTTCTATTTCAGTGATTTAATTGTTGTTACTGCTAAGTTGTGTGCTTTTTTTAGTAAACTTCTAACAATGAATTTATTTAGTCCTTTCTCATTTCAATCTCCCTTTTTTCTCAGTCTGCTTTAACTTAATTGACGTACTTGCTGTTGTAAATCTATTTCAAGAGAAGTATTTCCATCCAGGCGTTGGCATCTTTGTTCCACTTCTCTTGAGCAGCAGAACTCTTCATAGAGTACATATTTGTGGGGTGTGTTTTTTTGTTTATTTGTTTACCATTTTATTTATTCCTGAGTTTGCTTTATTGTTCTAGTGGAAGAGCCTGAAAAGCCATGGTTTCAAAATAATAAATGTTTCTTAATTTGAGAGTAATGCATGATCATCATGGAACATTTTTTGGATCTTAGACGTATAGTGAAAAGAATTAAAATCACTTTCAGAAAGCCATTCAGAGATCACCATTTATTATTTCGGTGTTCTTTCTTTCCCCATATATGTTGTTTTTTGTAGTTGAGCTTATCTGGGATATACAAGTATGTAGTCTGTCTTTTTTTTAACTTACCATATCGTAAGAATCTTCCTTTGTCATTTAAACTATTTGTAGGCATTTTTAATATCCAGCGTATGATGCTTCATGTGTACCGGGCATATGTAGTCAACACCCTATGGTTGTACATTTTATAACTTTTTGTTGTTATAAAAGTACTTAAACAACAACCACCTCAGTGAGTGCAGATGTTTGTGCACTTCCTTGGTTTCCTCAGGAGACAGGTTTTACAAGTTAAATCAACAGATAGAATTTTTCAGGCCTTTAAATAAGCATTTCAGACCAGCTTTCTTAGCAGACGGTGTAATTTCTGCCTTTGGCAGGGGACTCCAGTGGTGCCAGTGGGGAACTCCGATGGTGAAGAGCAAAGGTCATGGTCATTCTGACCCTGGGGATTGTGACTTGTGGGAACCAAGTTGGGGAGGGTATGCAGAGAGCCAAGGATGGTGCAGGGAAGGGGGAATGAGGAGTGGGGAGTAGGGTGGTGCCTGCTGGACAGCGCCCGGTGCTGAAGTCCTCCTTGAGCCAGCGCCCTCTGAAGTAAGCCCCTGGCACAGTAAGTCCCAGGGCCTTCCCTCGGGCCCTGAAGGAGAGGACCCCGGCGGGGTCTGACTGCACCGCCTGGTTCAGAGTGAGTGCACCTGTGGTCCAGGGCCAAGGTCCCCCAGAGGCAGCCACGTAGTATCTTTTTTCGAGGGGTGAATCCTGAACCAAGGGACGGGAGCCTACTGGCCCCGGTCTCTGGGGCTGAGGGGGACACCTAGACACTGGCTCCTAGTGGGGTCAGAGGCACCCACAGCCAGGGCACAGTGCTTGACCCTGGGGAAGTGAGAGGTGAGGAAGGATCCCTTCGGGGCTCTGACAGACAGCGCAGTCCTGGCTGTTACCTCCATCATGATCCGACATGATTGGAGGGCATCTCCTCTGATGCTGTGTTCTTAGCCACGTACCTTTTCCTGGGTGGGTCCACTTGCCTGTGGGGTTGGGGCTGGGAGGGCATCTGTTGCCTGGGTGAGACCTGTGTGATGTGACCTTTATGTGGCCACATCCCTAACTTGGCGGCCCTGTGTCCTTGCAGGTGGCAACGTGGACCTGGAAGGCCAAGCAGAGGGGAAGAAGGAGGGGGAAGCTGCTGAAGTGACGCACAGTGGCCCCCGACCCATCGTCCCGTACAGCTCCATGTTCTGCCTGAGCCCCACCAACCTGTGAGTCCCGGCCCTGCCCGTGCTGTGTGCCACCCCGTGGTACAGAGCAAGTGCTGGGGCTGACCCCCCGGGCTCTGATGCTGTGCACTTCATATGTTAATGTCCTGATATCACAGCAGCACGCCAAGCACATATGGTTGTTTGTCACTTTACACATGAGGACACGGAAGTCGTGGCTTGTCCACAGACACACAGACAGGCTGAGTGGTAGAGCCTGGGTTTGAATGCTGACAGTGCCAGAGCCTGGCTTAAACCCCTGCCGCAGCCATTGTTTGTCTCTGCACACACACCCCGTTCATATCCATGAGTGCACCCGTGCGGCATCCGTGGGCCTGTTTACCTACCCCGCAGTCACCATGGATTTCTGACCATTGCATTTGCCATCATTAGTGCAAGCAGTAGTTATGTGCCAGATGGCATTCTAGGCTGCTGGGGACACACCACAAAGAACAGAGCAGACGAGGGCCCCCTCCTTAGTAAGCTTCCCTGCTAGTGGGAGAGACAGGCAGAAAAGGAGACCAATATGGAAAGGACGGAAGATGTCCCATGGGGGTCAACACTAAGGGAACACAGAGCTGGGGGTGGAGATGCCGCTGTTGGGGCCAAATTAGGGGGAAGGTCAGGTTGGCATCGGCAGGAGGCGGGGTTGGAGCAGATGTGTGAGGGAGGGGCTCAGGGCAGCAGGGTTCCGGCTCTGTGCATTGGCTGTCCGTCCTGCCAGCCCGTCTGCCTTCCGCACCCCGCAGCCTCTCCCCTCAGCTCCTCCCCTCCCCTTCACTGAGCACAGGTACTGGGAGCCTGTACTGCTTTGCTTAGGTTTGGGAGGGAAATGGTGCTGGACACAGCTGGCCCCTGGCTGTCACAGTGACCGTGGAGGAGGGACTGGCTGTGTGCCCAATCAGTACAGGGCTGCAGCCGCTGAGAGGGAAGTCCTGGTGTCTGGGAGCAGGTGGGGAGAACCAGGGGAGCTGTCCTGGAGGAAGGCTGGGGCCCAGCTGAGACCTGAGGGGAGGAGAGTTAAGGTGAAGAGGGAGCAGCCTCTCTGTAGAGAGGAGAGAATTTGCAGCTGTCCAGATGTGAGTGGTGCTGGGCTCAGGGCACCTGCAGGTAGAATTGGGTGAAAAGACACAGACTTACACGGAGGCTATCAGGTGTCCTATGGAGAAACCAGACGCATAGGAGGTTGTGAGCAGTTAGGGAAAGGTGGTGACACAGCCTGGCTGCCCTTCATCAGAGTCCTTTGGTGGGAAGACTGGTGACAGGCAGACCCCTTAGTAGGTGGTCTGTTTTGATGGGGCAGTCATAGTGGAGAGGTTCAGAAGTGAAATGTTGGGGAGAATCTGCAGAATTTGATGATAACTTAGATGTGGAAAGGGAGGCAGATGTCAGGGATGACACCCAGAGCCTCTGCTTGGCAGCTGGGTCCTGCGGGGCAGCCAGGGTAGGGCAGCCAGGGTAGGGCCCGCCCTCCTGAGACGCACCTGCCAAGTGGATGGGGAAGGGAGGGCCCAGCAGGGGGCGCGCGTGGTCCTCCCTGAGCGCCCTGCGTCCCCAGGCTCCGTCGCGCCTGCCACTACGTCGTCACCATGCGGTACTTCGAGATGGTCATCCTCGTGGTCATCGCCCTGAGCAGCATCGCCCTGGCCGCTGAGGACCCTGTGCGGACGGACTCGCCCCGGAACAACGTGAGCCGCCGTCAGGGAGCGGAGGGCAGGGGACGCCCCGGCTGCTCGGTGCCGCCCGCAGCCCCTGAGGTGGCCCCCCTTCTGGTTTCAGGCCCTGAAGTACCTGGACTACATTTTCACAGGCGTCTTCACCTTCGAGATGGTGATCAAGGTGAGCTGTGCGCTCGCCGGCCGACCTCAGTGCTTTGCTCATCCTTCCTCGTGACTGTGACCGACCCGGGCTGGGCCGTGACCTCATAGGAGGGCCTGTGGGGACTGCGCCCTGTGTGTGCGCTGTGTGTTGTGGGAAGGAGGCCCCGTTCACTGAGGACTCACCCCAGCATCGCATGAGCCTCAGGACAGCTCCCCGCCTGCAGCGCCTTGTCCCCACCGCGCTTCTGACCTTCCCGAGGGGCCTCGGCAGGGAGGCGGGCCTCAGCCACAGGGCGTGTTGCCAGCGCCTGGGAGGGCAGTCGCGACACTGCAGTCTCTTCCTGAAAGTCAAGGGGACGTTAACACCTTGGCAGGGTCCTACGTCCCTGCGTGGTACTCTTGACGCGAGTGGGGAACAAAGGCCTATCACACAGGTTCAGACAGAGTGATGAGTAACAGGTGTACTTGGGAGCCAGTGTCCCTCCAGAGGCCAATGCTCTGGTCAGCAAAGAAGGTTATACATAATAGAATAGAATTTAATAATGAACCAAGTTCTAAAGTAAATCGGGATGGAGGAGGTCCCTGGTCTGGGAGAGGCGACTGTGTCCCCGTAGGGTCTCAGGCGAGTGGGTCTTGCAATAAAGAACTTCCGAGAGTCCGGGGGTATCGCAGCTTGCACCTCGCAGAGGGTCTTAGCCAGAGCGCACAGTCAGACCACTCATGGCACTCATGGCTCTGGAGGTCTGCTTTGATCCTCTTTTCTTTGGACTTGTTTACTTCTTAGGTGAGAACCAGAAGTTGTTTTGGTGAACATGTTTACCACTCAGTTTTGTTATGCTCAGCTTCACACATAGACATGTTTATTTTTACTTCAGTCTTATCAGTCTCACATGTGCAGCCATAGTCCTGTCCCTACTAGTAAATAACTTGTTTTGCAAACCTCAATCCCACATTTTATATGCTGTATACAGGGCGGGGCCTTGGCAGGGAGGAGGGGCCTCGGACAGGGGGTGGGGCCTTGGCAGGGAGGAAAGGCCTTGGGCAGGGGACAGGGCTCAGGCTGGAACTTGGACAGGAAGAGCCCACACAGGGCTGATGAAGACTTTGCTTTCAGAGGGCTCCAGTATTTGGTGGCAGATGAACCCCATTTCACTGAGACTTTTGTGTTTTGTCTGAGCTCCAGGCATCGCTACCTTGTCCATGTGTGACAAGTGGCTGTTGTGTGTTCAGGTGTCTGCATGTGCATCCGTGTGCATTATCTGACTGTGGTATGGCTTACTGTGTGCTGTGCATGTGACTCAGGGTGGCTTTTATTGTGTGTGTCCACATATCACCCTTATCTTTGCAAACTCCTTGCGGAGGTGTTGTCATCACAGTTTACAGACGTGGAAACAGGCTTAGAGACATTGTCAGAGCTCTAGGAGTGGCAGAACCACGTCCCTGTGGATGCCACCAGCACTTTGTGCTCATGCAGGGTCTGGCCAGGTGTGGGCACCCTGGGCTGTGTGCCTGCAGCCCAGGCTCCAGAGGAGGTGGGGGCCCAGGCAGGATCTCAGCCAACATGACCATGTCGGGATCTTGGGGGTCAGTGCCCCCCCGCCCAGTTGGGGTCCAAAGCCCATGACGACCTCAGAGGACGTGCCTGGGCCTGATCCCCTATCCCTAGGAGGGCGTGAGCTGGAGCGGCACCCTTCTCCCAACCCCACGACTCTGGGGTCTGGCTCTGCCTCTGTTCTGAAGTACTCTGTACCCCAAAATGTGTCTCTTCCCAAAGATGATCGACTTAGGGCTGCTGCTGCATCCTGGGGCCTACTTCCGGGACCTGTGGAATATTCTGGACTTCATTGTGGTCAGTGGGGCCCTGGTGGCGTTTGCCTTCTCGTAAGTACCCACACGTGCTCTGGATGTGACCGGGGGCAGCCCCCAGATCCGCAGTGGGATGGGCGCTGGGCACGGAGCAGCGCTGGCACCAGGGGCATTTGGAGCCGGTCCCCCTCTGCCTGGGCCCCGGCTGTGGGGTTGGGAGAACCTCAAGGCCCGCTTGTTCCTGACGCGGCCTTTGGTCTGAAACAGGGCGGGCAGGCCTCTGGCTTATTTGGCATCTGCCCCTCCCCGTCTTTCCCAACCACTTTCGACTTTCGCTCCCCAACCTCAGCTGTGTTGCTTAGCCAGCAGGTGCCTGGGCATCTATCCAGCGGGTGTTGGGCATTTTCTCTGGTTCCCTAGTGAGTGACGCTCAGCCCCGTTGTGTCTGGGCCTGGAGTGGCTCCCCCAGTCTGCGTGGCAGTGGGGGTGAGTCATGTGTGGATGGCCTGGGTGCAGCTGGGGGAGACACGGGTAAGTGGTGGCATGAGACGCAGGACAGGGAAGACCCGAAGGGCGCAGGTGCTGAGGGCCGGGCCCCTGCGTCCTCTGAGCCCGCGGGAGGTACGTGCCTCCTCACTGACTCTCTTCTCTTTGTCTCCCTGTTGCTGGACTCTCGGTAGGAGCTTCATGGGGTAATGCCTTCCCTCTGTTCCCTCTTACTGCCCCACATCCGGGCACACAACAGCCCCAGGGGCCTCCTCCTCCCTCTGGCTGCATGCTGCCAGGAGCCGTATTCTTAGGCCATGAGTCCCTGCCTCGCCTCTGGGTCTCTGCGGGGGCTGAGTGGGGCTGGGCATGGTCATCCCTTGGTGAGGGGGTGCCCGTGAGCAGATGTCAGACTGCCTGCTAGAGACTGGGTCAAGGACCCAGGCCCTGAGGTACTTTCCTGTGGGTTCCTTTCCAGAAACAGCTTCCCTCCTCCTTTCTCTCCACATCTCCTTGCAGCGCCCTGCATCTCCTCTTTCTGTATAAAAGAGGTGACAGCTTTTCCAGTGCCAGTGAGGGACTCTGGGAGTGAGAGTGGGGATGGGGTGAGATCCAGTTGCGGTCTCAGAGCAACAGAAAGACCCTGAGCTGGAGGACAGCAGTGCGGCCTCTAGACATTCAAAGCATACACGGCCCTGGGGGTCCCTCCCATGGTTCCAAGGAGATAAAAGCAGCCTCTCGTCCCCTGTCACCCCTTTGCCTGTGCTGGTGTCTGGTGGAAGCTGGTTTGGGGGTGGGTGTCAGGGCACTAGGCTTTCCCACCTGGAGCTTGGAAGAAGCCCCAGCAGGGTCCTGAGGGAGAGGGAGGAGCCGGCCAAGCTCTCCTTCGCCATGGAGCTGCTGCCTGGGCCTCCAACTCACTCTCCCCAGAGCCTGGTGGAACCCAAGAAAGCCCATTGGGCTGTGGGCTGCCCTGAACTTGGGGAAAAGTGTCCTTAGAGCAGGATGGACAGGGCCTGCAGTCCTGAGCCTTCAGCAGCCCTTCCCTGCTCAGTGGGATGTGGCCTTGCTTCTGCAGGTGGCCTCCCCAGCCCCCAGAGTCTGCCAGCCTGAGGGAGCCACCAGGTCCGCTCTGGCTTCCTCTTGTGGTCCCTGATCTGGTCCCAAAGGTCCTAGACCTCTGAGCCTGCTTCTGGTGCCTGGAACTTTCTTGACCCGACTTCCACTCTCAATCGCTGGCCTGCCCCTCCCTCCCTCAGCTCACCCTCCTCCCTCCCTCAGCTCACCCTCCTCCCTCCCTCAGCTCACCCTCCTCCCTCCCTCAGCTCACCCTCCTCCCTCCCTCAGCTCACCCTCCTCCCTCCCTCAGCTCACCCTCCTCCCTCCCTCAGCTCACCCTCCTCCCTCCCTCAGCTCACCCTCCTCCCTCCCTCAGCTCACCCTCCTCCCTCCCTCAGCTCACCCTCCTCCCTCCCTCAGCTCACCCTCCTCCCTCCCACAGCTCACCCTCCTCCCTCCCTCAGCTCACCCTCCCTTCCTCTCCCTCTCTCCCCTTGGTCCGTTCTCTGTTCACCCTTGTCTCTTGCATTGCCTCTGTGTTCCTTTCTCTGTGTCCATCGACTGGTCTCTTTCTTACTCTCCTCTCCTCCTCCCCTCCTCCCCTCCCTCTAGATGCCCCACTCCCCTCCTCCTGTCCTGCTGTGTTTCCCACCATTGGAGGAGTGCTAGGGCAGCGGAGAGAGGGCAGGCACGGAGGTCTTGACATGTGCCCCTTACTTCCCTCTCTCGGGAGAAACCAGACCTTCCAGGAGGTTCCAGGACACCGGTGCACTGCTTGTTAACTTCCTGTGCTGACCCTGAGCTGGCTCAGCAATTCTGGTGCAGCCCCTCCCCCCCACCCACTTACTCCCACGCTGGTCTCAGCCTGGTGGCTGGAGCAAGCTGGTTCAGGGTAGGTGTCGGGAGTACCGGGATGGCAGCAGGAGCTGACGTGGTCTGGGCAAATAGGCTCTTTCCATCGGGAAGCTCTGCTCTCCCAGGTCACCAAGTCCTGCCACGCACCTGGTCCTGTGCACTCAGTGAGGCCATGGCCCGGCACCGGTGGGAGGACGCGCAGTGGCCTGTGGTGCCTGTGAGGCCGATGCCTCCATGCTCCCGGGTCCTTTGCCCTGCGGCCCAAGACACAGTGCCTGGCGGGGGGTGACCCAGACCCCAGCAGTCTTCATGGGAGTGGCACAGGCGTGCATCCTGCCTGTCTGCATATGTGGCTTCTCCCTTCTAGAGGCTCCAAAGGGAAAGACATCAACACCATCAAGTCCCTGAGAGTCCTGCGTGTCCTGCGGCCCCTCAAGACCATCAAACGGTTGCCTAAGCTCAAGGTGAGACCCTGGGGCTCGGGCTTCAGAAGTGTGCAGGGCTGTGAGTACATGTGTGGGTATGTGCGTGAGTGTGGGCATGAGTACACATGCATGTGTGCTGTGTGTGGGTGTGTGCTTGCCTGTACACCCAGGGTGCACACGTGTGAGTGAGCCTGTGCTGTGCACTGTGCTGTGTACAGGTGTTAGGTGTGTGCACATGTATGTGTGTGCGCTCGTGCATGTACGTGCATGCGTGCACATGCAGGTGCACGGTGCAGATGTTGCATGTGTGTGTAGGTGTGTGTGCATGCCTTGGGGTGCACACATGTGAGTGAACATTGTGTGCTGTGCACTGCAGGGTACACATGTGTGTTTGTACACGCATGTGTGCACAGGCTGCATGTGTGTTGTGTGTGCGCATGTGTGCACGTAATGCCCTATCCCGCTGTAGCTGCCTGCATGGGGTGGGGACGCACGAGGATGAGGGATAACGCACGTTGGGTTTTCTCAGATCACGCTTGCATGGGTGGGTTGGGCTCTCTCAGCTTTGTGGCCCTTATTCCCAGCAGCGTCCTGCAGGTGACACCAGGCGGGCAGGGTGTGTCCCTCAGCAGATGCAGTACTGAGGGAGGGGCTGCCACTAGAGGCAGGGGGCCCTGAGGGAGGTGTGGCTGACGTTCTGGATAAAGAAAAGAGTGTGAGCCCAAACTCGCAGTTGTGTGTGATAAGATCTAGCTGTTTCTGAGCTGAGCCTGTGAAATTCTGTGTGCTTGCACACGTGTAATGCAAACTGTGGGACCCCAGACATGGGAGCTGCAGTAGGCAGTTGCTTAGAGCCCTGTGTGGAGGGGGGGCTGGGCAGTGACCCGAAGCAGCCGGTGGCCCTACATGTTGTGTCGAGTGGGCAGTGGCTGCATTTCCGAGGCTGCAACTGGGTCTGGAGCAGGCTGGGCAGTGTCTCAGGAGCTAGTTGTGGGTTTTGCACTAGAGCAGGACAGGCGTCCCCTCAGCTCCCAGGAACAGACCAGGCCCTGGCTGGTGCCACAGGGAAGCCAAGCTTCCAGGGCAGCTGAAGTTGGGAAAACCCGCGGGTGGTGCTGAGAACAGGTGACAGTCACTTCTGGGACACAGAACATGCCAGTGTCGCTGTGCCGGAGCTGGCCAGGGCATCGCTCCTTTTCTGCCCTGTGTGGGTCCCACCATGACATGGCACGATGCAGGAGCGGACTGGCCACGTCCCTGTCCCCAGTCCTTTCTCCCCGTGTTGGCCCCTCCTGACGCAGTCAGCCTGGCTTCCGGCTGTCCTTGTTGTGTGGCTCACTTGCCCTAGGCCACCTCTTCTAGCACCTGCCCATGCCATCAGGTCCAAGGTGACCCTCCTGAGAGAACGGTGATATCAGGCAGCTTTCTGTGCCAAGGCTGCCGGCAGAGATCCTCTCCAAGGCCACGGGCCCGAGGGCCTGGTCCCTTCCAGTGCCTCGGGTCCCTGAGGTTTTGAGCCCGAGGCACCCTATCTCCTCCGTTTACTTGGGTCCCCGAGGATCTGAGCTAGCACCCCGTGCCCCCACTCCTGCTTGGGGTCCCTATGGTCTGAGCCGGCGCCCATCCCCCTCATCTGAGGGTCCCCACTCTGAGCCGTCCCATCCCCAACAGGCTGTATTTGACTGTGTGGTGAATTCCCTGAGGAACGTCCTCAACATCCTGGTGGTCTACATGCTCTTCATGTTCATTTTCGCTGTCATCGCCGTGCAGCTGTTCAAAGGGAAGTTCTTCTACTGCACAGACGAGTCCAAAGAGCTGGAGCGGGACTGCAGGTGAGGGGGGGGGGCTGCAGGTGAGGGGGGGGGAGGGAGGCTGCAGGTGAGTGGGGGGAGGGGAGGCTGCAGGTGAGTGGGGGGAGGGGAGGCTGCAGGTGAGTGGGGGGAGGGGAGGCTGCAGGTGAGTGGGGGGAGGGAAGGCTGCAGGTGAGTGGGGGGAGGGAAGGCTGCAGGTGAGTGGGGGGAGGGAAGGCTGCAGGTGAGTGGGGGGAGGGAAGGCTGCAGGTGAGGGGGGGAGAGAGGGGACTATAGGTGAGGGAGGGGGAGGCTGCAGGTGAGTGGGGGAGGGAAGGCTGCAGGTGAGGGGGGGAGAGGGGGGACTATAGGTGAGGGAGGGGGAGGCTGCAGGTGAGGGGGGGAGGGAAGGCTGCAGGTGAGGGGGGGAGAGGGGGGACTATAGGTGAGGGAGGGGGAGGCTGCAGGTGAGTGGGGGGAGGGAAGGCTGCAGGTGAGTGGGGGGAGGGAAGGCTGCAGGTGAGTGGGGGGAGGGAAGGCTGCAGGTGAGTGGGGGGAGAGGTGGGACTATAGGTGAGGGGGGGAGGTTGCAGGTGAGTGGGGGGAGGGGAGGCTGCAGGTGAGTGGGGGGAGGGGAGGCTGCAGGTGAGTGGGGGGAGAGGTGGGACTGCAGGTGGGCGGCGCTGGGCGGAGGCTGCCACTCCCCAGGTCAGGCTCCCCCGCTGCAGGCGCCCCTCTAGAGCTCATGGGGCCATTGGGTGTGGCCGGAGGGCTCTCTGCCCTGCAGATTGGAGCAGCTTTCCAGTCCTGGGCCCCACAGTGGAGCAGGCAGGACACACGCCCTTAGGAGAGTGTGGAGGTACATGTGGCGTGGGCACTGAGCCAGGCGGCGTGAGCAGTCCCATCGTCCACTGCAGTGGTCCCAGTTGTGTCTGCAAATGTGCCACCACTTTCTTGTGTGTTTGTGACTGGTGGCTGGTGGGCTGATCCCAGGGTGAGGGTCCCATTGGCAGTGCTGCTGTGACTGTTGGCAGACCCGTCCCGTGGGCAGCGCAGGCGCCCAGCCCCAGGAGGCGTGCACACCCAGCTTGTCGACTGTAATTCGGTTCAGCTTTCGCAGGTGCCTCCAAGCACTTCGTAAAGTTACCCTCCACCTGCACAGAGGGGGCTGCAGTGTCCTCACCCTGCTGTATGTACCCCTGGTCTGTCTTTGCCTTGAGCCTTTCTGGTGCCGGCAGGGGGCCTAGCGTTCCTGTGTTTAACTTTGTACGTGTGATGGTCTTTCCCTAGGTGGATCAGCCACTTGGATGTCCCTTCCTGGGACGTGTGTATGCAAGCCTTTGCCCATTTTCCTGGAAAGGGTGTCTGTCTCGCTGGTAGATTTGTAGGACTCCTTTCAAATCCCGATAGGAATCCCTTGCCAGATCTGTGGACCATGGACATGTGCCCCTCTGCGGGCATCCTTTTCTGTCAGTGGTGTCTTTGCAAGATCAAGTCTTGATTGTAATAGTCCCAACCGTGTGCTCTGTGCATCCTGTTTAGGAAATCTGTCCCAAAGTCAGGGACATGCCCCCTTGTGTTTTCCTCAAAGTTTTATTTTTGCCTCCCACGCTTACGTGAGTGATCTACCTGGAGTGTGTTGTGTGAGCTAGGGACGAAGATAAATTTCCTGTAGATGGGTAGCCAGTGGCCCGGCACCAGCTCTTTGAGAACTTGCTTTCCCCATTGCAATGGGGTTCTTTGTTTTTTCATAAAAATAGCTTATTGAGATATAATTCACATACCTTATAATTCATTCATTGAAAGTGTACAATTCACTGTTTTTAAGTGTGTTCGCAGATACGTGCAACCGTCTCCATACTTGATTTTAGGACATTTTCATCAGTTAAATAAAACACACAAAAAACCTGTCCCCTGTAGCCATTACCTCTCCCTCCTCATCGGCAGCCCTAAGCAACCCCTAATCTATTGTGTCTCTGTCGGTGTCTGTTCTGGACATGTCACGGGTGGAGTCACACAGCATGTGGTTTCTGGACATGTCACATGGGTGGAGTCACCCAACATGTGTTTTTTTGCGTCTGGCTGCTTCCGCTCAGTACAAGGTCTCCAAGGTCGTCTGTGCTGTAGTGTGTCAGTTCTTCATCCCCATTCCCTTCTGTAGACAGGCCACGTGTTGTTGGCCGTTCACCTATGGGTGGGCATTTGGCTGCAGTGGTTAGTGCTGCTGTGAACACATCCACACGTTTTGTGTGGACAGATGTCCCCGTTTCTCTTGAGCGGATACTTAACAAGTGGAGTTGCGGGGTCACGTGGCAACTCTGTTCTGCAGTTTCAGGAAGTGCCACGTTGTTTTCCAACATAGCTGGACAATTTTACATTCTCACCAGCAGTGTGGGGGTTCAGATTTCTCCACATCCTCACCAACACTGTGAGTTCTCCTTTTTGAAAATCAGTTGCAGCCATCCCAGTGGGTGTGAAGTGGTCTCTCATTGTGGGTTTGCTTTGTGTTGCCCTGATGACTCATGATTCGAGCATCTTCTCATGTACTAATTGGCCATTTGTGTGTCCTTGGGAAAATGTCTATTCAGCTCCTTTACCCAATGCGGTATTTGTCTCTTTTATAATTGATTGTAATAGTCCTTTGTACAGTCTTGATACAAGACCCTTATCAGGTAGATGATTTTCAAGTATTTTGTCCCATTCTGTGTGTCAGTGGTGTCCTTTGAAGCACAAAAGCTTTACATTGTGATACAGTCCAATGTGCCTAGTGTTTGTTGGTCATGATTCTGGTGCCATAGCTAAGAATCCATTCCCAAATCTCAGGCCCCTGTGTTTTCTCCTAAGAATGTTACAGTTTTAAGCTCTTTCATTTAGGCCTGTGATTCACTTTGAGCCAGGGTTTATGTGAGGACTGAGGAGGAGCCCCCGTCACCCATCCTAGTGCCTGGGGACACCCAGTCGTCGCAGCACCACTGGTTGGACAACACTTTCCAAAACTCGTTTGACTGCAGTCACATGGGTCTGTCTGGGCCCTTTGCCTTTCACCTCTAGCCCTTCTGCTCCCTCTTCCCAGGGGCCAGTATTTGGATTACGAGAAGGAGGACGTGGAAGCCCAGCCGCGGCAGTGGAAGAAATACGACTTCCACTACGACAACGTGCTCTGGGCCCTGCTCACACTGTTCACGGTCTCCACAGGAGAAGGGTGGCCCATGTGAGTCCTCAGCTGATGCACCACGCCGCTCAGGCTGGAGCAGAGGGTGCTGGGCAGGCAGGCAGGCCCAGACTGCGTCGTTTGTTTCAGTCACTCAGCAAAGTCCTGCAGGCCCCTGGACTAGCAGGTGCACGTGGCCCTGCCCTCCAGAGCGGCAGCCTGGGGAAGAGGACGGGTAAACCAGAGCGTGCAGCTTCGGGGTCTCCTGGACACCCTTCCTGAGAGGCTGGAGGCCAGAGGGAGGGTGGGGGTCCTGGGCGTCTCCCTGTGCTTAGCCCGCTGGCCTCAGCTAAGGCAGCCGAGGGACGCAGGTGTTTAGTGCCACATGGGATGGCAGGGGGCTTCCTCTGGGGCTGGGAGGACCACCCCTCAGGAGGTGGGATCAATGCTCTGGCAGGAGACCCTGCTGAGTCCTGGCTTCCTAAAGGCAGGTGACTGGGCTGTGAGTGGGTGTGAGCTGGGAGTAGGCTGGGTGTGAGTAGATAGGCTGTGTGTGAGCAGGTGGCCTGGGTGTGAGCTGGGATTGAGGTGGCTGTCAGTGAGGGTGCGAGTGTGGGGTATGAGCAGGCAGCCTGGGCGTGAGCTGGGATTGAGGTGGCTGTCAGTGAGGGTGCGAGTGTGAGGGGTATGAGCAGGCGGCCTGGGCGTGAGCTGCGCAGGGCAGAACTGCCAGGGCTCTTCCACTCCTGGGCACGGGCCCTCAGGCACCTGGGACTCCCCTCAAAGGCCCTCCACTCAGGATGGCACCCTCTGCAGGGAGAGATGGCAGACCTGGGGGTAGGCTTGGCCACACGGCGGCAGAGCCCTCCCTGGGCTCAGCCCCCTCCATCTCACTGTCTCCAGACTCAGGAGTGGGAGCCTGAGTCACAACTCGGGGCTGTGTCCTTGTGGCTCCCCTGACGGACATTCGCTCTGGCCAGGGTGCTGAAACACTCCGTAGACGCCACGTACGAGGAGCAGGGCCCGAGCCCCGGCTACCGCATGGAGCTGTCCATCTTCTACGTGGTCTACTTCGTGGTCTTCCCCTTCTTCTTTGTCAACATCTTCGTGGCTCTGATCATCATCACCTTCCAGGAGCAGGGGGACAAGGTCATGTCCGAGTGCAGCCTGGAGAAGAACGAGGTAGGTGGCTCGCTGCCGCCAGGGGCAGCTCCACTGCCGGGCGCCTACTGGGTACTGAGGGCCCGGCCTCGGTCTCCTTCTGCGCGGATCCCTAGTCGTGGGGTCTGGCTACAGATACAGACCCCACTGTCGCCCAGCACAGGGCAGGGGGGACTGTGTCCGGAGCCGCCTGGAAGAAGAGACAACAGGCGTCATGTGTGGTGGGCACTGCCATGGGGTCCCCCTGAATCCCGGCGCCCTCCCTCCCCGTGGTGTCCCCCCCGAGTCTCAGCGCCCTCCCTGCCCGTGGGGACCCCCCCAAGTCCCGGCACCCTGTCTCCCCGTTGGGTCCCCCCGAGTCTCAGCACCCTCCCTCCCCATGGGGTCCCCCTCAGTCCCGGTGCCCTCCATCCCGTGGGGTCCCTGAGTCGCGACGCCCTCCCTCCCCGTGGGGTCCCCCCGAGTCTCAACGCCCTCCCTCCCCGTGGGGTCCCCCTGAGTCTCAACGCCCTCCCTCCCCGTGGGGTCCCCCTGAGTCCCGCGCCCTTCCCGGCGCCCTCCCCGTGGGGTCCCCCCGAGTCCCGGCGCCCTGTCTCCCCTTTGGGTCCCCCCGAGTCCCGGCGCCCTGTCTCCCCATGGGGTTCTCCTGACTCTTGGCACCCTCCCACCCCGTGGGGTCCCCCTGAGTCCCGGCGCCCTCCCTCCCCGTGGGGTCCCCCCGAGTCCCGGCGCCCTGTCTCCCCTTTGGGTCCCCCCGAGTCCCGGCGCCCTGTCTCCCCATGGGGTTCTCCTGACTCTTGGCACCCTCCCTCCCCGTGGGGTCCCCCTGAGTCCCGGCGCCCTCCCTCCCCGTGGGGTCCCCCCGAGTCCCGGCGCCCTGTCTCCCCTTTGGGTCCCCCTGAGTCCCGGCGCCCTCCCTCCCCGTGGGGTCCCCCTGAGTCTCAACGCCCTCCCTCCCCGTGGGGTCCCCCTGAGTCCCGGCGCCCTCCCCGTGGGGTCCCCCCGAGTCCCGGCGCCCTGTCTCCCCTTTGGGTCCCCCCGAGTCCCGGCGCCCTGTCTCCCCATGGGGTTCTCCTGACTCTTGGCACCCTCCCTCCCCGTGGGGTCCCCCTGAGTCCCGGCGCCCTCCCTCCCCGTGGGGTCCCGGCGCCCTCCCTCCCCGTGGGGTCCACCTGAGTCCCGGCGCCCTCCCTCCCCGTGGGGTCCCCCTGAGTCCCGCGCCCTCCCTCCTGTGCAGCGGGCCTGCATTGACTTCGCCATCAGCGCCAAGCCCCTGACAAGGTACATGCCGCGGAACAAGCAGTCGCTGCAGTACAGGACGTGGACGTTCGTGGTCTCGCCGCCCTTCGAGTACTTCATCATGGCCATGATCGCCCTGAACACGGTGGTGCTCATGATGAAGGTGTGTGGGCCCCGTGGGGGGGGGGCGTGTGCCCTGTGCCCTGTAACAGGCTGTGGGGTGCCCTTGGGGGACCGGGGCAGCCGAGCCTGTGCCCACGCCCTGTTCCCGCCAGTTCTATGACGCGCCCTACGAGTACGAGCTGATGCTCAAGTGCCTGAACGTCGTGTTCACGTCCGTGTTCTCCCTGGAGTGCGTCCTGAAGATCATCGCCTTCGGGGTGCTGGTGCGTGCTCCAGCCTGTGCTGGTTGGGGGCCCAACTGGGGTTCAGGGTTTGCAGCCACCAGAGCATGTGTGACACGGGGATCTGCCCCACAGCCCAGCTCCTGCAGGCAGGTAGCCAAGTCCCTGGTCTCCAGGTGTCTGGCTCAGTCCCCAGCTGCCCAGCCTGGGGTGCCTGTGACAGCCCCCGGGTGGCCCCCGTCCCTCCCCCCTCGTGTTTGTTAGGGGCCACCTCCTGCAATCCTTGCCTGGCAGAGCCCTCCCCAGCCAGCAGCACTAACTGCCCTTCTTTCTCTCTAGAATTATTTCAGAGACGCGTGGAATGTCTTTGATTTTGTCACGGTGTTGGGAAGTATTACTGATATTTTGGTAACAGAGATTGCGGTAAGTAGCATTTCCTGATTTTCTCCAGGGCCCCAAGGTGGTTCCCCTGCAGAGGGTGCTCCCCGTGGACGGCCAGCCCTCCTTCTGGGGCAGATGGGGGCTCCTCTCCAGAGGTGGAATTTGGGAATTAGCTGTTGTCCCAGCAAATGCTTTTTCTTAGATAAGAAAACAGCTCCCCAAAAGTCTCCTTGGCTGGTGGCCTGGGAATCACCTGGGAGCGCAGGGTAACAGCTGACGAGGCAGATAAGACTGTCCTCAATGTGTGTGTCTAATACGTGTGCATCTAACAAGTTGGCACCAAAAACGTGCAAACTGAAACCACTACTAACGTGGAATGTTTCAAATACCAGGTTTGTCTTATATGAAGTGGATACACTTAGCCTTACCACACGTTTGTGGATTATATCCAAAGGCCGACCGAGTGCTGAGGCATAAACCTCTTTCCACAAATTTCGAAAGACCAGAATCGTGAAGCGGGTTGTCTGAGTATAGCACGTGGAGTTGCAACAAGAGGCAAAGCATCTTCCCATTTAGTCTCGGGGGAATTCTCGGCTCTTGTCCAAGTTATTTCTTAGGAGGGTGGGGAAGAGCCATATGTTGGGGTGAGTTTGCTGCATCGCCCAAGGGGGTCTGAGACAGGGCAGGTCACACCTCTGTACCCATTAGTGCTTGACTGAGGGCTATGCCTGGGGGGCCAGTCCTCAGGCACCCCTGGCACCCTGAGTGCACCCCAAGTGCCGATGAGGCAGACTCTGGCAGTTAAGCTATTGGGGATGAGAAAACATCAGGTGCCATTGTCATGGGGCCATCCTCGCCCCACTGTGCTCTGCACACATCTCACTGTGGGTCCACTTCACTGACTCTTCAGGGTGGTGCTGGTCACCATCTTGGTGGTGAGGGGAGTAGAGCCACCGCAGCTGGTCGGTCTGAGCTGATGTCATCCTCTCGACCCTACTCCATCCTTTCTAGAGTCCCCTGGCCTGTGGCCAGCCTTCCCCTTGTGTGACCCAGACCTTCACCTGGATGGCCCCATCCCCTGCCTGCCCCTCATGAGGCTAAGGCTCCCTAATGGTCCAGCAGCAGCTCAGACTGGTCATAGGAGCATCTGGAAAGGCCAGTGAGCCACTGAGTCCAGACAGACTCCTATCCCCCTGAAGGCAGCTGTGCCCTCCACAGTGGCCAGCGTCGGGTATGCTGGCCAGTGTGTCAGCTGCTCTGCCTGCCAGGCTTCTGGCATGAAGAGCCTAGAGTGACAGGGCCACCACGGGGTCGTGGCACCGTGGACGCTGTCCTCCCCTTGCAGTCAGGATCTCCTTGTGGGGTGGACACTGGGGCCCGGAGGTGATGGTGGGAGGGTGACTGCTCTCTCCCATGTTTCCTGGGTGTCAGCGTTTTGCGGGTCAGGCGTCCAGGGCCGTGTGTTGGCCACTGGCTCAGCTGGAAGGACAGCACCCAGACCATGAGGTACTCACCAAGCCACATTGTCACGGGGATTTAAGGTGGCTGTTCCAACTTCTCAGCAGGCTGGCCGCTCCTGAGGGACGTGCGGTGGGACGTGTGGTGGCTCCTGTGGTCCCCTGCCATTCACACAGCCGCTGCCTGCTCTGCGCCATGTCATGTGTGGTCATGTCGGGGATTCTGAGGTGCAGCCACCAGGGTGTGGCCGGTCAGAGCGGAGACATGCACGGCTGCTCCCAGGTGAAGGGGTTCCCGTGTGTGCAGCGTGCTGCCAGGGGCTGGTCAACAGCCTCAGTGACACCCACAGAGACCCATGTGCGGCACTGGCCAAGGCTGGAGCAGCCTTGCGAGGAGGAGCCCAGCTGGGGCTGCCTCCCTCATGGCCTTTGCGGTCCAGCGTGTGCACATGGCTGGCTGTCACCCCGCGCCTGGTACTTGGCCGCCTGCAGCCGGGATGCCCTCAGCGGACATTCATTGTGTGTGATACGGAGTCCTATGCGTGGGGCCTACTCCCCAAACCTCAGCCCCTCCAGAGGCCCAGCCTCGCTTTAGCACTTGCCTAGGCTCCTGTCACCCTCCCCATGGGCAGCAGCTTGGTCCCCACGCTGGGGCTGCTCAGGCACAGTGCCCAGACCATGTGTCCCCACGTGGGTTCCTCGTGAGGCCTGCACCACAGCCTGTCAGGTCCGGTCTGACTGTTTCCTCCCAGTTTGAGGGGGTGGGCCACTTGTCGTGTGACTGTGCCTGGTAGACGTGCTCAGGCTGGGTCCTAGATGTGGTACGTGCATGGCGTGGGGCTCGGGTGGCCTACAGCACTCATCGGTGTCACAGCGTGTCACAGAACACATGGGGTCTCATGGCAAGTCTCCACCAGGGCCCAGCAGCCAGGAGTGGCACTGTGTGGATTGTCCAGGGAGCTTTGCAGGGCTGTACCCAGTGTCGTCGTGCACCACAGGCACGCCTAGCTCCTGGTCACATGCTCTGAAACCGCTCCAAGCCGGCGGGTTTGCGTCACCTGATAAGTGGGTCGCAGAGGATCCCCTACATGGCGCTGTGTCCAGAACCCACGACGCTCAGGACTAACGTGCCTTTCGCCTCAGGTCCATGTCCTGGCTGTAATAGTTTATACACTGGGCTTCCACCTGGAAGGAGGAAAGCCCATTCCAAACAGAGTCTTCCAGACAGTAGAGGACTAGGGAACATTCCGTTTCTACTAGTAACAGCCTTGACCCCAAATGTTTAAAAGCTAGAGTGCAAGAAAGGACGAGCATAATCCACACTCATCAGTTAACGCAGAAGCAAAACTGCCAACGCCACGTCAGCACAGCAGGTCCGACAGCGGACAGGGAGGAAAAGGCAGGATGGGCTCGTAAGCTGGATTCTGCACCCAGAAGTGTCACTAACTTAGGTCAGCACAGGAGTGGTGGCTGCAGAGAAGACACGCAACGACTCAGATTTTATTCATGATAGAAAGCGTTAGCAGGCAGGAGTTACGACAAGAATTGACCAAAAGTTTTCTGCAAACATCAGAGTGAAATTGGAAAGAATGTTCTTCAAAATCGGAAAAGGAGACATATAAATGTGACTTCTTTTCAATAGTAAAATTCTTCAGGTCCTGGGCAGCTCAGTACACTGGCTGCTTGAGGGCACAGTGTCCGTTCTGTTCCCAGCGGATTCTGGTGCCTAGAGTGGGGTCTGCTGCACTCGGTGGGGACCCCGTGGACGTGACTGAGTGGATAACGCAAGAAAAGGGAATCAAACCTCCCAGGCTTAGAGGAGGGGCAGGCATTATTCCCAGATGACATCATTATCGAAGGATGAAACCTAGCATAACCTACAACTAGAGTCAAGCTGGGTATGGGGGTCACTCAGTGACTTGACAGCATTTCGTGACATCAGCAGTCCTGACAGTAAGCATGAAAAGTATGTGTGGTGGACATTCAAGTGGAAAATCCCCAAACAATATTGAAAGACCTTAAAGAAGTCTTAAATAGAGGGAGTTACCCATGGGAATTACTAAGTGTCGGTTTCATAAATGACAGTTTCCCCCACGTTGACCTGTAGATTCAATACAATTTCAATAAAAATACCACTGATTTTACAAGGTCTGACAGTTAAGTTCGCGAACTCATCCTAGAAAAAGTGCTACACACCTCATTGCTGAATATCACTATGGTCATCTTCTAAGTACTCCCCTTGGGAAGCTATGCACCGGTGCCAGTGCCTAGTCCCCCCTTCAAAGCAGTTTTGGAATGCTTTTTCTGGAATGGCCATCAGAGCTGTCGTCATATTACCCTTGATGTCCTGAATGTCATCAAAATGTCTTCCTTTCAATATTTCCTTTATCTTCGGGTAAAGAAAGAAGTCATTGGGGGCCAGATCAGGTGAGTAGGGACAGTGTTCCTATACAGTCATTTGTTTACTGGCTAAAAACTCCCTCACAGACAGTGCCGTGTGAGCTGGTGCATTGTCGTGATGCAAGAGCCATGAATTGTTGGTGAAAAGTTCAGGTCGTCTAACTTTTTCACGCAGCCTTTTCAGCACTTGCAAATAGTCAACTTGGTTAACTGTTTGTCCAGTTGGTACAAATTCATAACGAATAATCCCTCTAATAAAAAAGGGTAGCAACATCGTTTCGTGAACTTAATTGTCAGACCTCATATTTCTGTCTGTTTTGGAACTTGACAAGCTGCTTCCAAAATGTATAAGAGCAAAGGCCCCAAATAGTCAAGACCAGACAAAGGTGCTGCTGGGCGGTGTTGTGGGCAGGCTGCTCCTGCCGGTGGCTTATTGTAAAACCCTCAGACTGTGTGCTGGTGGCACAGGTAGCCAAGCCACCAGAAGGACCGAGAGCCTAGGGTCACTGAGTTGTGTGCAGAAACCTGTGTGACCCTGCTGGCACTGCAGCTGAGTGGGGAGACAGGTCAATAGCTGAGCCAGTGACTGTACAGGGAGCAGCAGACAGTGGGTCTCGGGCCGCGTGTGTCACAGGAAAAACTGCTTCAGATGGATGAAGACTTATGAGAGGCAAACCTATAAAACTCTTAAAAGGAAATGCAGGACATTATCTTTAAGACCTTGGGATAGGGACGGATTTGTTAAGCAAAATATGTAAAGCACCAGCTGCAACTGAAGAAAGTTCTATAAAGTAGTTTCTGTTCATCACAAGACAAAAGACCCTCAGGGAGAGCATGTTTGCATCGCATTAAAAATGCTGACGCCTGTCGTGTGCAAAGCGCACTGTTCTGAGTCCTGGGACAAAAGGTCGGCACCTCTACTGCTGTGGGATTTGTTCCTGCGGGCAAAGGCTCCTGGCGACTGGTGGTGTGGGGACAAAGGAGCAAAAGCTGTGTCCAGGCAACATGTCACTGAGATGGGGACTTGTGAGTAAGGTGTCTGGGCTTGTCAGGAGGCGAGCGGGGGGCCAGGAGGCTGAGCCTGGGCGGGGCCGTGAGGGACCCGGGCATGAGGCAGGGCCAGCCCTGCAGTCAGAGGAAACAGCTTTTATTTTGAGCGACATTGGAGGACTTTGGGGCTTTGTGAAGAGGAGTGGCACGCGCTGGCTTTTGGAAGCGCCCTGCTCTGGAGAGTGTAGTGCAGGGTCCAGGCCCACGCACTTGGCCCTAGGCTGTGGTTGTTGGTTTCTCCCGGAAACAGACCCTCAGTGCAAGTTGTGCACTGAGGAGGTGGCCTAGGACATCCGGGAGTGAAGTGAGCTGGCGAGGCGAGGCGAGGCAGCTGGCAGCAGCTGCTCTGAGCTCCGGTACCATGGGGGCCCCGGGGAAGCTCTGAGCCCAGGTACCCCAGCAAATGGCTGCTGGGGAGAGGGGCCAGCAGGTTTAACGTCTCTTGTGCTCGGGCCTGTAAAAAGGCCTCGGGAGGAAAGCTGTGAAGGCCGACAGTGGGTCTTGGGCCTGTGCAGCCAAAGGCTGCCGAGCATGACTGCAGAAAGCCAGGTGAGGGAGTCGGGCAGAGAACCTGCCGAGTTCCGGATGTGACAAAGGTAGAGCTGCAGGTGGACATGTGTGTGAAGGTGACTCAAGAATGACAACCTTTTCTGTCTGAGCTGTCAGAAAAATGGATTCTCATTCATTGAAATGGGAAAGGATGTGTTTTGTTGGGGACAGTCGGGATGCATACTGCACATGCTGGGCCTGACTTCCGCAGGCGTCACCCGTGGGCAGTGGGCAGAGGGCCTGCCACGCGGAGGAAAGATCCAGGCCTGACGTGAGGTTAGGGTCGTGGGCACAGAGGGGGTGTCTGAGCCGTAGCTGGGTCGTGGGCACGGGGAGGTGGTGTCTGAGCCGTGGCACTGGACAGGGGAGAAAAGGGTAAGCGGCTGGGTCTGCGGTGCACTGTTTTGTGACAAAGGCGTGTCCAGAATGTGGGAGTAAACAAGGAAAACACAGGCAAGTGTGGAAGTGAGTGAAAGGTACGAATGGGAATTTTACACAAAACGTAAGTAGCCAGTTAACTAGGAAAAGATGTGTGAAAGGAATGAAATGAAAGTGGTCAAGAGCAGGGGCTGGCAGGGTGCCCTGTGGCAGACGTCACTTCACACCAGCCCCCCCACCCCAAGCACCCACCGCAGCTGGGAGGCCGAGCTTGAATGCCCGGGAGCACAGCAGGAGCCTCTGATCTGCCTGGGTGAGAAGGAGGAAAGGAAGCCATCAGCCGATTAGTGGTGTCTTCTTTTTTCCATTTGTAGTCCTCTCATGTCACTTTGTGAATGCACGTTTTTTCTTTGGGCAAAAACATGACTGTCAGTTCCCACCCCCCAACTTAAAAATCAGACTAGAGCAGCGGTCTTACCCAGGGTCACGGCAGTTGCGAGCATCCAGCTGACATTGATGTCTTTGCCTGGAAATAAAAATGTGCCTGTGACTCATCTTGGGATTTGCATTACAAACAGGAATGCAAATGAATGCCACTCTGTCCACATAAACCTACATGTTTCACAAATATGTTTTGATGCGTTTGAAGCAAAACAGGCAAAGTTTAGCAAAACCCTGAAATTGTCCAGTGAAGTCTTCAGAGTTTGAGTTTTGCTTGTGTTGATGACTCATTTTCTCTTTTGTTTTCTGTTTTCTGTTCTTGATTTGCCTTAACCTACCTGCTGATTCACGCCATCCAACCAACATACAATGCGAAAACCATGCCTCCGTCTGTATGTTGCACCTGCTGCTCAAAACCCCCAATTTGTAAATAACACGCAATGTCCATCCATGACAACACCACGTGTAGGAAACGGTTGGTTTCGTGACTTTAAACAGTTCTTAAGCTCCTTGCTTTGCTTGCTCTGCTCCCATGCTTGTCTCCTGAGGTGTATGGTCAGAGTCTGCTGCGTCCATCCCTCTGTGCGCCCCCTTTGCACTGTCCCCATGACCCCAGCCTGGGGGCCCAGCAGGGACTTCTGGGGGCCTCTTAGGAACCTCTGATAGTGGGAACTGGCCTTGAACCAAGCGAGGAGGTAGGGGCTTCTGAGTGAGAGGTGGGAAAATGCCTCTGGACTGGCTCAGAATTGGAAAGGTTTGGGGGGGGCGTGAGTTTGGACCCCAATCCCTGCAGAGTCCATGGTTTCTGTTGCACCGTCCGATCCCTCCTGCTGTCCTCATTGTGCCAACAGACACAGAAGGCTCTGCTCTCCCCGCTGGCCTCAGACCAAGTCCCCATAGTCTTCCCGGCACAGACCTTTGTGTGTGGGGGGGTCAGGCCTGAGGCCCAGGGTCGGGGATTGGAGATTTTGTCTGCATGGCCCAGCAGGGGTCCCCTGAGGCCTGACCATGTAGGAAGAGGGGCTGCCCCAGGGACCACCGGGCTCAGGGTGGTTTGTCTGGGCATCGCTGGAACAGGGGTGCACCCTTGGTCGCTTGCATGGTGTGAACCAGGCCCTCCTTCCACGTCTGTAGGAATACTCGAGAGGAGAGCATAGATTTGGGGAGCAGATTAAATGGGCTGTGACTGGAAAGTCATACGTACTAGCAGACAGTTGAGATTCCTGTTAGAGAAAGTGGACGTTCGTGATGAAGGGTTTCACGGTTGGAGCAGAAAGGCTATTCTGAGAAAACTGTTTGGTGCCGCACAGCCCTGCTCAGTGCGTGGGGACAGCACCCCCCCACCCCCCGCGGCCCTGCTCGCTCCCGGCGTGCGTCACGCCTGCCGTCCCGTTCGTGTGCATGTGGGTGTCAGCCTAGTTTCCTTTCCTTCACCATCAGCCCCCACGGGCTTGGAAGCTGAGTAGGAGAGCCGTGTGGCCCCCGCATGGCTGGACCTGGCCCAGCGGGTGCGGCAAGGCTGCGGGAGGCCACACCGCGCTGTGGCCCCGACAGAGGCCAGGAGTGGTTGGATGCAGGCCACGCTGTCCAGTCACCTTTGTGGGGCAGTATTTCACACCTCTGTGTGCTTTTCAGTGATTCCTCACTGCCTGGGCACACCTGGTGTCCTAACGTCTCCATCCTGTGGCAGAGGAAGCTGGAGCTCAAAGGAGTTAGGGACCAGGGTGCCCTCACAGTCTGGGGGGGCAGTGATGCCCTTTTGGGTCCTCCAGGCCCCTCCTGACTCAGGCGGCCGCAATAAGGAAGGGCCTTGCTTTGAAGTAGGTGTAGCTATGCCCAGGTGCCACAGAAGCCATGGACGCTGGGAGCCTGGGCCAGTTGTGTCCGTCCCAAGGGGTTGGCTGAGGCCAGAGGTGACCGTGCACAGCCACGGGGTGGTGGCGGGGCCCTGCCTGCCACATGCTTGCCCCCTGCCCTCCCGCATGCAGTCGGCACGGTTGGCCTGGTGGCTCCCGCCGCGGGCGCAGCCACCGTGCACTCAGCCTGTTGTGCTGTGCTTGAGCAACTGTGCTGCCGTCACTGTCTGTCCTCATGGCGCTCTCGGGCTGTCTGTGTGTTGTCACCCCCACCCCTCTCCTGAGTGCCCACCAGAACCCAAGAAGGAATCCTGGGCAGAGGGGTGGAGATCTGAGTCTCCGCGGAAGGCAGGAAGTGGCTTGCTGAGCCTGACACACCTGCGGTGACTGGTTCAAGCACCGCCTTTCCCGCCTTGTTTATCTGCTGGCCCTTCTCTCGTGCCCCAAAGCCTACATTTCCCAGTGTTGGCAGGAAGTCTTCCTGTGCCAGCTGCCTGAGCAGATGGTTTTGAGCCAGGCAGGTGCTGGCTGTTAGCACAGCCCTGGCTGCTCTAGACCCACCTGAGCAGGTGGTTGGTTGCAAAGTGGGGGCCCCAAGGCCAGGCTCTCGGCAGCCCGTCTGGCTGTGCTGTGTCGTCTCGTATGGAGCATCACCTGCCTCTGTGCAGAGTTCTTTCCGTCCCCATGCCCGTCCTCCTGAGGTGACTGGCTCATCCGAGAGTCCTCAGGCACACGGGGCTCAGATGGTGAGAGAGGACATTTCTCAGCCATCGTGTGCACTGAGATTGTGTCCTAGACAAGTGAGGGAGCCGCGGCGGCCTGAGCTCCGTGCAGGGTCACACCTGGACGCCCCCTGCTGCCTTTGTGCTCATCTGGACCACATGGCTCCTGTGCCAACTGACACTCCTGAGTCTCGTCCTGCCCCCACAGGTTCCACGTCCTGCCAGTGAGCTGTGTCTGCACGTAGCTGTCAGGCCCTCAGAAGCAGAGATAGCCCCGAGTCCCCAACCTCCCTGCTGGGAACCAAGGCAGCCAGCCCCAGAGGGAGGGGACACTTCAGGGAAGTGGCAGACTATGTCCCTGGAAGCAAAAGAGGGACTGTGTCCCCTGAAGGCCGCCGAACGGATGGCAGCCCTGGCTCGAGGCTCCCACTGCCTCCTCCTGCCTCCCTCCTGCATGTCTCAGTGACTGCGTGTCCTTTGTCATTTGACCACCGGGTCTAGACACAACCTATCGGACCCTGACCTGCTTCATACTTGAAGACACCAGAGTGGCAGGGAGCTGTGTGTGGTCACCTGGTTTCGAAGCAGCCAGAGGGCAGGGAGCCACTCTCAGAAGCACCCCGTCTGCTTGGGGACATGGCCCAGAGGCATGCCCCTGATTCAGAGTGCCCCGGGCACCGTGGGAGCCCCACTCCCAGGTGGTCTGTGCAGTCCCAGAGCACTTGTGTGTCTCTGTGCTGGATTTGAACCCCTCAGATAAGGTCAGGGACCTGTGTGTGGATCGCGGAGGTGCCTTCCATGCCCTGAGTGGCAGGACCACTAACATTTACACCTCCCACGGTGACTCACCTGCAGGGTCTGCAGTGGCACCAGAGAGGGTGTTTGCCCTCTGTGGGGTCCTGCACAGGCTCTCGGTGGACAAGCAAACCTGTCCAGTAGCTGGCCTGCTGGGCCGGGGCCTGCAAGAGGCGGTCAGTGTCTGAGGCCCAGCGTAGGTGACGTCCAGGCCCTGCTGCGTGGCGACCACGGGCAGTGCTGAGCTTCACCTGAGAAGGTTTGCTGGTGGCCGCCAGCTGCTTACACTGGAGCAGTGACTGCTTCAGTCCCCCCGACCCACCTTCGGGACCACGGTGGTGCGGGGAGAAGCCCTGGGAGGTGGGCCTCAGAGGTCAGAGGGCACCTTGTTCCCGCAGAACAACTTCATCAACCTCAGCTTCCTGCGTCTGTTCCGTGCCGCCCGGCTCATCAAGCTGCTGCGTCAAGGCTACACCATCCGCATCCTGCTGTGGACCTTCGTGCAGTCCTTCAAGGTGAGCCGCTCCCCCAGGGCCCTGCCGAGCTCGCCAGTGTGTGAGGCCAGCAGCTTCCCCGGAAGCCGTCCTGTCAGTGCTCACAGAACTGCGTGGGTGTCACGGCTCTGGCTTTCAGATGAAGGAACAGGCATTGCGGAGGGGGCCGTGGTGGCCAGTGAGCGTGGCTCTGGCTCGGCCCCGTCGCCGTCCCCCTGACCTGCCCACGTGTCTCCGCAGGCCCTGCCCTACGTGTGCCTGCTCATCGCCATGCTGTTCTTCATCTACGCCATCATCGGCATGCAGGTGGGCGCCGCCCGGCGGGGGCATGGGGTCCCATCCCCTGGGGCACGGAAGTGATAACAATGCAGCCTGACACTGGCAGATTTCTGGGAGCCATTCACCACTTTAAGCACTTTATGACTTCATCCTCAGAAAGACTTCTGTGAATGGGGACACTGAGCCCCCAGAGCTTGGGGCTCTGGACCCGGGTGCACCACCCTGCTCCTGAGTGAGATCCCGTGGTGCTGGGCCCTGCGGGGGTGGAGCATTGGCGCTCGTCGGCATGGCGCCCGGGGCCTAAGTCCAGCAACAGTTCCGAAGGGCAGGAGATTCTATCCTCCAAAGAAGATGGTCCACAGGGTCCTATCACGTCACTGTACTGGTCAGATTTAGCTTGCATAACTTAGATTGTCTTCATTTTGCTCAAGAACACTTTGTCAGTTATTTGGGAAAACATGTGAAAGACAAAGCAGTAACCCAGTTCTAAACCTTTGGCATCTGGCCGCTTTCCAACAGTAGGGTCGGAGATGGGCCCAAATGTCAACTTTCAGTGGGAGGAGCCAGTACCTGAAAGGTTAGCTGAGAACTTATTTTTTTAAACTCTCTGTCAGGGATCAAGAAGTTCTCTTGCTTTAAAATTGCCTGGGCTCTAGTGCTATTTAAAACAAATAACGTATTTTTCCTGCTTTGGTCTGTGGATGTACAAAATCACGTATGTCACTGGTCTTGGTTTCTGGTGGATGTGAGACAGTTCATGAATTTTTCATCTGGCTTCCCGATTGTAAGCTAAGTGCAGTTAGAAATCTGCATTTCTAGTCTTGAAAACCATAAATTAAAACATGGGAAAAGCTCACTGTGATATTTGCATGGAAAGTCATAAAGAAACTTTCCAGGGATCTCTCAGAGCTGTGACTGATATAACTGCTGCTTTGGAGTCACTGATGAGCGAGGGGACTTTAAAATGCATCCTGTCTGATACGTAGCAGAGCCCCGGACACCTGCTCCCAGTACTGCCGACCTGCTCAGAGCCACCCAGCAGCCGCCATGCTGGGGGACACGGAGCAGCCACGAGGACTCGGCTGCCCTGGAAAGGCGCCAGCGCTGGCCCGCAGGTCCTCGCGTGCACACACGCGTGCTGGTGCTTCAGCTGGGCTCCTGAAGGGCCAGCAGCTCGGCCTGCAGCCTTTTCTCCATTGCAGGTCTTTGGGAATATTGCCCTGGATGACGACTCCAGCATCAACAGGCACAACAACTTCCGGACCTTCCTACAAGCCCTGATGTTGCTATTCAGGTGTGTAGTTGGCCAGGTTAGCCCAGCCCAGAGGCTCCTTGGTGGAGGCTGGAGGGGTGCACCCAACACGTGGGGCCCCCCCTGCCCCAGGTCATGCTGCTCCATCAGTGGACTGTGGCATTTCCTACTGTCCATTCCTAAGGGCTCCTGGGTCTTGGGTCAGATGAAGGGAAGCCCCCGAGATGGCCAAGCTCGGAGCCCTAGGCCAGGCTGGCCGCCACCATCTGGTAACAGCCAGAAGGCCTGCAGTGAGGTCAGAGGACAGAAGCTGCATGGCAGGCCCTTTCTCTGTGCAGGCTTCAAGCTCTCCACCTGCTCCCTTACCCATTGCAGAGGTTTGTGAGGGCAGGGGACTGCCATTGACAGTGTGTAGCTTCTCGGTGACCCAAGAGCCCAGCTGGCCAGAACTGCTGTTTGGAACGTACGTCCACTCGCCACTGTCCCTCCCGGGGGCTGCAGTGCCCTGACCCTGGGGTGCAGCCAAGCCAGGCCCCTGCATGGAGCCTCGAGGGCACACGGCTGTGTTGGGCTCAGATACCTCCCCAGGAAGGTGTGCTTGGCACCAGCCGTTATACTTGTGTCCAGGGAGCCACTGACCGTCTTGGCCTGAGGACAGACTTGGGGTAGAGGGCACGAGAGAACTGTGTCTTCCCGCCTCCAGAGTTTCCCTCCTGTCGCAAGCCCACCACCATGGCAGGAGGGAGAGAGCCCTGTGCAGGGGTTGTGGTGGGGGCAGCTGGCATCAGGCCGCTGTGGTGTGGGGGGGGGCTCTGAGTAGAGGGTGACCTCAGGCCAGGCCTGCTGACCCGGCTGTGTGCAGAGGGCTTCCTGCCTGTGCTCTGCCTCAGAGGAGCAGGCACCCTCAGGCTTACATGTTCCCCAAACAGCGCCATTTTCCTGGACTTCAGCTGCGACCTTAGTTCTGTTTCTTCATGTAGTAATGTCCTGCCTTGTGCCACGGTAGGTTTGAGGCAGGCCTGTGCCGTCAGCCTTGGTTTTAAGCCTTGGCCTCAAAGACCCTTCTTCCTCCCTGACCTTTATCGCCTCATCAGCTGGGCCTGGCACAGGCTGAACCGGCCACCCCACCCCCAGGAAGCCCCTTACCCCCAGTCATTATGGGGGGAGTGTGCCCAGCTTCCGTCCAGGTGCAGAGAGGACCCAGGAACCAAAGTCTGGGAAGGGGATCCCGGAGGGTAGCTGCTGAGGCTGTGGCTAGAATGGAGCAAGCAGGGCAGGGACATGGCAGGCACTGAGGTCAGGGAAAGAGCTCGTGGCAGGTTGTGGGCTGTGGGCCGTCCTGTGAATTTTGCCTTTTGCGGGGAGTGAGGGGCCACTGAGAGGAGCAGTGACAAGGTCTGACCTGTATTTAGTGGACCTGCCATGCTGCTGGGAGGGCAGAGCAGAGCAGGAAGTGCCTCCTGCGGGCCCCCTGAGGAGGTGCATGAGCTGATGCACAGGGTGTGACAAGCGAGAGGGGCAAGGATGACAACAGCAGTTTAAGGCTGAGCTACTGGAAGGATGGAGTGACCATTGGTGGGTGGAGGACAGGATCCCGTGTACTGGCTCTGAGGTTCCACATGTCCTCGGACACTCGCCACAGTGCTGACACTCCCAGTGAGTGGACTATCACAGTAATGGTGCTTTCAAGGTGATCGATTTGGAAATCTAACACCTGAGCAGCCATGTGTTACCCAGACCTATGCGTTGTGGCTTCTCCGTGGGAGGAACCCACAAGAGGGGTCCCCCTTGACCCCACTCTCCTCGTGTGCTGGCCGTAGTCGGGCCGCCCTCGTGGGCCTCATGGCTCCACCCTTTTCCTCAGGAGCGCCACCGGGGAGGCCTGGCACGAGATCATGCTGTCGTGTCTCAGCCAGCGGGCCTGCGACGAGCACGCCAACGCCACCGAGTGTGGAAGCGACTTTGCCTACTTTTACTTCGTCTCCTTCATCTTCCTTTGCTCCTTTCTGGTAAGTCCGGGTCACCGTACCCATCGTGGCGTCCGTGTCCCCTTTCTCAGTCCATCTTGGGCCCCCTGTATTTCTTGCTGACCAATGATTTTGATTCATGTCACACGACAAACTGATTCTGTGTCGACAGCCCTTGTTTCCTCAGAGATGACGATCCTCTTAATCCTGAAAGGATCACTCTGCCATGACCTCCTGTGGGCCCTGCCTGACCTCCATGGAAAGTGTTTTCGGTTTCCATGGGGCACTTGTCCCTTAGTTTCCAGCTGCTACAGGGACGTCTGCTGTGGTGATGGGACACAGAGAGGCAGTGCTCCAGCCAGCTTGCCTGGGGGAGCCCCTGGAAACCAGTGAGATTCTGTCAGGAGGTCGGGAGGCTGGGTCCACGAGTCTGGGTTTTATGCCAAGTCAGCAGAAGCTTCTGGGAGACTGTGGTCACGGGCGTGACACCATGTGCCAGATGTTTCTGAACCTCACTCTGGTCAGAGAGCTGTAGAGTGAGCAGGGGGACAGTAGAGGTGACGGTGGCTGGACAAGGGCGGGAGTGAGCGAGTTGGGTGGAGTGGACTGCACTTTAAAGGTGGAGCTGACACGCTTGATAGCTGAACGTGGGCATGAGAGAAAGAGAGGCTACAGCTGTGTGCTGGGTTCGCTCGGCGTTAGAGTGACTGGTTCTCCCCCTGAGGCGGGAAGGTTGGGAGCTGCAGGCATGGGATCAGGCGGTGGGGAATAGAGCTGATGAGTAGACCTTTGGGCTGCACATGGAAATGTCGTCTGTAGTGCTTGGGGCATTGACAGGGCTAGATGCTATTCTCTAGGTCTCTGGGCCAGACACCTGTGGCTGAAGCATCACCTGAGCTCTTGTCAGACATGCAGATTCCTGGGCCTATACCCAGACTTACTGCATCAGGATTTCTGAGAGAGGGTCCCAGGAATCTGGGTTTTAATAAACTCCCCTTGCAATTCGTGTGTGCTCAGCTTCGAGAAGCACTGGCCCGGGGAGAGTGTGTCGTGAGAAGAAGGCTGAAGACTCAGCCCTGGGGGGCATTTAGGAGATGGAAAGGACCACTGGACCCAGAATTTGAGATGGAGCTTTCAGTGAGCAGATTGAGAACTGGGAGAGGGCAGTGCCCCAAAAGCCACAGGAAGAGAGTGTCTCAGAGGGAGGTAGTCAGCCATGTGACGTGTTGTTCAGAGGTGGAGCGAGGTGACGACAACTGACAGTTGTTCCTCCGAAGTGGACAGGTAGAGGCCATTGGTGACCTTCATAAGAACAGATTATTTGCGTGGTGGGGCGGAAGCCTTATGGCAGCAGGTTCCCACGCTAACGAGTGGCGAAGAGCAGCAGGAGCAGACAGCCCCTGAGCAGCAGGCGCGCTGGGCACACGCTTCAGGTTCACGGTCAGGAATTCTGTACAAGACCAGCCGACACAGTGTGGACTTTTTTCAAGCCACGTTCACTACTTGGCACCGTGGGTAGGGAAGTATATTATCCAGATGTGGGGTTTCCAAGACCAGTCTAAGGAAGGAGAGAGGGTATGTGTAGGAAGGATTTTAGTACTGGATATGGGATCAAGCTGGGGACAGAGAGAGGTGAGGGCAGGGCTGTTGGATTGGAGGTCCTCACATGAACAGAGGTTTGGAGACATGATATTAGGAAGTGAGCCAGTTGGATAGGAGAAGTGTGCAGAGAGAGGGTGACTGAGGTGGAGGCTTCAGAGGCAGGTACGGTGATGTTCATAGCTGGTCACCAGTCCTGGCCAAGCTTAGCTGTAGTCACAGGAATACGTTGCTGAGAGGATGGGGGTGGGGGGTGCAGAGGTCAAGGGACAGAGACGCCAGTCAGTAGTTGACCCATATCTGTGGATATTAGCAGCAGCAGGATTGATGACGAGAGTAGAGGTGTTATCCAACAGCCAGCCAGGCACCAGGTCTTCCTTGAAGGGGAGAAGGTGGCTACATCACGTGCATCGATGAGCAGGGCTGTGCTTTGGTTTGAAGGGTTGGGAGGCAACCCTTGTTACAGTGAGAGCAAGAAGAATAGAGGCTATTCAGCATGGAGGTGGAACGGTTCCTGCTGATGGTGGACAGTGAATTTCTAAGGGGACAGTAGGAGGTTGGGCTGGTTGGGAAAGGTGTGCGTTTGAGACAGGTGAGCTTGCATGTTGATAAAGGAATACAGAAAAATCTATGAAACTAGTGTTTCACTAGTTGCCAGAAACCAAGGAGAGGATGTGCATGTTGAGGTCGTCCCCGGATCCCTCAGAAGATCCCTTGTGGGCAGCGGGGAGGGCAGACTTTCTGGAGAGTCATGGTCTTGTCTGTGGAGGGGGCATTGGTACGTGTGCAGTTCAGAGACATGTGATGCTGCAGAGCAGCCACCCCACGGGGCCATAGTCGAGCACACCAGCCTGGCCTCACCACGCTCCTGGCTACAGAGATGAGGTTCCACTGAAAGCCAAATTCTTTGTGTTCTTTGTGACTCTCCACCCATGGGGCCAACATTCCCCATACGTGTTCAGGATGACGTGAGGAATCCCCTAGAGTTAGCTGTCACTCTTCTCCGCACCTCCCCCACAGCTCGTGGCTGACATTGGTGCCTTTTCCTTGACTGAAGCAGAGAAGGGATAAGGGCTGCAAGCACAGCCCTCCTGGCACCTGCCTGTCTAGTTTGGATCTGTTGGGTAACTCATGCTTTGAAGCACGGATCTGGTTTGGTCTGGCAGAGAAGTGACAGTGGGAAAAATGGAACTGTGACTTTGGGGATGGGTGGCAGGACTAGGTTAGGTGGCGATTCAGTCACCTTGATCGGTGTAGGGGCATTGACAGAATAACGGAAAGTGAGGTTGGTGACAACCTGCTTACAATTACTGAATTAGATCGTGTGCATAGTCTCATGGATGCTGTAAGTTCTTCAGTCTTTGTAACACTCCTGATATTGATATTGTTATTATCACAATGAAGAAATGGACGCTTAGAGATGTAAAATACTTTGGCCAGCCTGTGCTTAGAACCCAAGCTGTTGAAATGGACAAATTCTGGAGTGATACGGATTACTGTCTCAAGAAGAAATGGAAAATCCAAATAGACCTATAACAAGTAAGGAGTTTGAATCACTAATCAAAACATTCCCCCAGGGCTGGCCCAGTGCCTCAGGTGGTTGGAGCTCTGTGCTTTTCTTCTCTGAAGGCTGCCGGTTCAATTCCCACATGGCCAGTTGGCTCTCAACCACAATGTTGCCAGTTCGACTCCCGCAAGGGATAGTGGGCTGCGCCCCTTGCAACTAACAATGGCAACTGGACCTGGAGCTGAGCTGCGCCCTCCACAACTAAGACTGAAAGGACAACAACTTGAAGCTGAACAGCACCCTCCACAACTAAGATTGAAAGGACAACAACTTGACTTGGAAAAAAGTCCTGGAAGTACACTGTTCCCCAATAAAGTCCTGTTCCCCTTCCCCAATAAAATCTTTAAAAAAAAAAAAAAATTCCCCCAAAAAGAAAGTCCAGGACCAGGTGGCTTCACTGGTGAATTCTATCAAACATTTAAAGAAGAATTAGCACCAGTCTTCCTCAAACTCTTCCAAAAAATTGGAGAGGAGGGAACACTTCCAAACTCATTCTATGAGGTCAGCATTACCTCAACGCCAAAACCAGACAGACACTACCAGAAAAATATTGATGCAAAAATCCTCAACAAAATGCTAGCAAACCAAATTTGATAGCATATTAAAAGAATGATAGGCCATGACCAAGTGGGAGTTATTCCTGGAATGCAGCGATAGTTTAATATATGAAGCTCAGTGTGATACTCAACATTAACAGAAAGGAGGGCGGAAATGCATGGTCATCTCAATTGATGTAGAAAAAGCATTTGAAAACATTCAACCCCCTTGATAAAAGCACTCAATAAAATGGGAATAGAAGGAAACTACGTCAACATAATAAAGGCCATATATGGAAAACCTAGCTAACGTCATACTCCATGATGAAAACCTCAAAGGTTCTCTTCTAAGATCAGGAACAGGGTAAGGATGCCTGCTTTTGCCACTTATATTCAATATAGTACTGGATGTCCCAGCCAAATCACTTAGTCAAGAAAAAAAAAAAAAAGGCATCCAATTTAGAAGGGAAGAAGTGTAATCATCTCTTTTTGCAGACATGATCATAATGTAGAAAATCCTAAATATTCCAAAAAAAAAAAAAAAAAACAACAAAAATAAATTTGAACTAATAAATAAACTAAGCAAAGTTACAGAATACAAAATCAACATGCAAAAATCAGTTATGTTCTGTACATTAACAATGAACAATCTGAAAAGAAGAGTAAGAAAACAGTTCTACTTACAATGACATCAAAAAGAATAAAATACTTAGGAATAAACTTAACCAAGGAAGTGAAAGATTTGGACCCTGAACACTACAAAACATTCCTGAAAGTAATGAAAGAAGACCTAATTAAATGGAAAGACATCCCTCTCCATGGTTTGGAAGATGTAATATTGTTAAAATGTCAACACTTTAAATGCAGTCCTTGGGCCGGCCTGGTGGCTCAGGAGGTTAGAGCTCCATGCTCCTAACTCCAAAGGCTGTCGGTTCGATTACCACATGGGCCAGTGGGCTCTCAACCACAAGGTTGCCGGTTCAACTCCTTGAGTCCCATAAGGGATGGTGGGCTGTGCCCCTTGCAACTAAGATTGAACATGGCACCTTGAGCTGAGCTGCCACTGAGCTCCCGGATGGCTCAGTTGGTTGGAGCGAGTCCTCTCAACCACAAGGCTGCCGGTTCGACTCCCGCAAGGGATGGTGGTCTGTGCCCCCTGCAACTAGCAATGGCAACTGGACCTGAGCTGAACTACGCCCTCCATAACTAAGACTGAAAGGACAACAACTTGAAGCTGAATGGCACCCTCCACAACTAAGATTGAAAGGACAACAACTTGACTTGGAAAAAAGGCCTGGAAGTACACACTGTTCCCCCAATAAAGTCCTGTTCCCCTTCCCCAATAAAAAGAAAAATAAATTATTAAAAAATAAAAAAAATAAAAATAAAAAATAAATGCAGTCCTTATCGAAAACTATGGTTTTAATTTTTGTTACAGAAATAAGAAACTCTATCCATTCATATGGAATCTCAAGGATCCACAAATAGCCAAAGAAAAAGAAAAAGAACAAAGTTTGATTTCAAAATTTACTTCAAAACTTCAGTACTAAAAGCAATGTAATAGTGGCATATAGACAAACATGTAGAATGACGGCATAGAATAGAGAACCCAGAAATAAATGCTCGTATACATGGTCAAAAGACAAGGCTTCCAAGACCATTTAATGAGGAAAAGATAAACTTTTCAACAAATGGTGGTGGGAGAACTGGATATCCACATGCAAAAGAATGAAGTAGGACCCATACTTTACACCATATACAAAAATTAACTCAACCTCCATCAAACATCTAAATATAATACCTATAACTATGCAAATCTTAGAAGAAAACATAGGGGGCAAATCTTACTGATGTTATATTTGGCAAAGGACTCTTAGATTTAACACCAAAATCATGAGCAACAAAAGAAAAAAGTAGATAAATTGGACTACTAAAAATTAAAACTTTTTGTACATCAAAGAACACTATCAACTAAGTGAAAAGCCAAACCAAGGAATGTGATAAAATATTTGCAGATCATATATCTAAGAGGCTAATATTCAAAATATATAGATAACTCTTGCAATTCAACAACAGGAAGGCAAACAACCATACAAACATGGGCAAAGTTCTTAAGTAGACGTTACTCTAAAGATAATGTACAAATGGCCAATAAGCACATGAGAAGATACTCAACATCACCAATCATTAGGGAAATGCAAATTAAAGCCCCAACGTGATAATACTTCATATTCATTATGATTGCTATTAGAAAAGACAAAAACAAAACAAAACGGAAACTAAGTGTTGGAGAGGAACCCTGGTACACTACTGGTGGGAATGTAAAACGGTACAGCCACTTGTGAAAAACAGTATGGCATTTTCTCAAAGAAGTAAAAATAGAATTACAGTGTGCTCCATCAATCCCTGCATGGTATATACACAAAAAACTTGAAAGCAGGGACTGAAATAAATATTTGTACACACATATTCATAGTAGCATTATTCACAACAGCCAAAAGGTAAAAACAACCAAAGTGTCCATCAATGGATGAATGGATATGAACATATGAGAGAACATTGTTCAACCTTAAAAAGGAAGGCAGTTCTGACACATGCTACACTATGAATGAACCTTGAAGGCATTTTGCTAAGTGACAGAAGCCAGTTGTAAAAGGAAAAATACTGTATGATTCCTCTGATATGAGGTACCTAGAATAGTCAAAGTCATATAGACGGAAAGTGGAATGGTGGTTGCAAGGGACGGGGGGGGAGATGGGTGTTAGTGTTTAATGAGTATGGAGTTTCAGTTTGGGAAGGTGCCAAGGTTCTGTAGATGATGATGGTGATGGTTGCACAACAGGGTGAAGAATGTACTATGTGCCACTGACATACACTTAAAAGTGATTGTTAAAGTAATAAGTTTTTAATGTATTTTTACTACAACATAAAATTGTATTTAAAAAAGAATTAACATCAATCCTACTCAAACTCTTCCCAAAAAATAGAAGAGAAGGTAACACTTCCTAACACATTCTCTCATGCCAGCATTACCCTGATACTAAAGGCAGAAGAAAATGCCAGAGGGAAACTACAGACCAATCCTGAAAGAAATACTAATTTCAACAATACATTAAAAGGATTATCCACAGTGACCAAATGGGATTCATCGCAGGCATACCAGGATGGCTCAACATATGAAAATCAATCAATGTAATAACACACCATTAATGAAGAAAACTCCACATGACCATCATCTTAATAGATGCAGAAAAAGCATCATCCTTTCATGATAAAAACACTTAAACTAGGGGGGGGCCTGCCCGGTGGCTCAGGTGCTTAGAGCTCCATGCTCCTAACTCCGAAGGCTGCAGGTTCGATTCCCACATGGGCCAGTGGGCTCTCAACCACAAGGTTGCCAGTTCAATTCCTCGACTCCCACAAGGGATGGTGGGCTGCACGCCCTGCAACTAACAATGGCAACTGGACCTGGAGCTGAGCTGCGCCCTCCACAACTAAGATAGAAAGGACAACAACTTGACTTGGAAAAGAAAAAAGGCCTGGAAGTACACAGTGTTCCCCAATAAAGTCCTGTTCTCCTTCCCCAATAAAATCTTAAAAAAAACACACACCGATAAACCTGAGGTGATGGATGTGATAATTAACTTGGTGGCCGGGACCCTTTCACAACATGTGTATGTAAAAGCACAATAATGCCCACTTTAAGTTGCTTACCATTTTATTTTTCAGTCACACCTCAGTAAAGCTGGGTGCAGGGGGGCAGTGCTGTCATAGGACAGATATATAGGCCAATGGAATAGGATTGGGAGTCCAGAATAAACCCTAACATCTGGTTCAGTGATGTTTGACAAGGATGCCAAGACCATCCAATGTGGAAAGAATAGTTTCTTCAACAAATGGTGAAGAGAAAACTGGATTTCCATGTGTAAAAAACAGTGAGGCTGGACCCTTACCTCATTCCATATACAACAATTACTCAAAATCAATTAAAGACATAAACATAAGAGCTTAACCTATAAAACTCTTAGAAGAAAATAGAGATTGAAAATCTTCAAGGCCTCAGACTTGGCACAGGACTCAATTTTTATACCAAAGTCATGGGCAATAAAAATAGATAGACTTGACATCTGACAATTAAAAACTTTTGTGCATCAAAGGACATTATCAATAATGTAAAAATACAATCTGAGGAATGAGAGAGAATATTTACAAGTCACTATTTTATAAGAGCTTTACCTGAAATATATAAAGAGCCCTTATAGCTCAACAACAGAGAGACAACCATGTAAAAATGGGCAAAGATTCAGAATAGACATTTTTCCAAAGAAGATATACAAGTAGCCAACAAGTATATGAAGACACTCAACATCTCAGATCATTGTGAAATGCAAATCAAAATCACAGTGAGATACTACTGTACACCCAGTAGAAAGACTGGAATAATAATTTAAAAAAACGGAAAATAGTGAGTGTTGGCAAGGATGTGGAGAAATAGGAACTCTTGTATGTTGCTGATGGGAATGAAAACACAGCAGCTTCTGTGAAAAACAGTTTTGAAGTTCCCAAAAAAGTACGCATTACCATGTGACCCAGCAATTCCACTCAAGAGAAATGAAAAGGCATGTCCACACAGAAACTTGTACACGAGTGTTGACAGCAACATTAACCGTAACAGCCGAGACATGGAAGCAACCCACGTATCGTCAGTGGACAGGTGGATAATCAGATTGTGGTCTGTACCACAGAGAATAGCAGTCAGCCATAAAAAGCGATGAAATTCTGACACACACATCAATACGGTGAACCTGGAAAAGATCACGCTCAGCGAAAGGAGCCAGACACAAAAGGTCATATATTGTGTGATTCCGTCTATATAAGAATATCTCAAATCTATATATAGACAGAAAGGAGGTTGGTGGTTTCCAGGGAGTGGGAGGAGGGTCTTCTGGGCCATCACACATTTGGGAACTGGGGAGCAGGGGTCACACACCATGGTGAATACTCTGAATGCCACTGAGCCATACGCTCCAAATGGCTGATCGTGTGCTGAGTGACATTCCCGTCAAGTACAAAGATGGAGAACCTGAGCTATTGGCTTCCTGTGAGCAAACTTAACTCCACAGTCATCACTGAGAGGGGACGAGGACGGGGCCGCAGAGCGGGGGGCTGAACCTGGATGGCAGGATGGACATGAGATGGTGAGGGGTTGGAACCTGGATGGCAGGATGGACATGAGATGGTGAGGGGGTGGAACCTGGATGGCAGATGGACATGAGATGGTGAGGGGGTAGAACCTGGATGGCAGATGGACATGAGATGGTGAGGGGGTGGAACCTGGATGGCAGGATGGACATGAGATGGTGAGGGGGTGGAACCTGGATGGCAGATGGACATGAGATGGTGAGGGGGTAGAACCTGGATGGCAGATGGACATGAGATGGTGAGGGGGTGGAACCTGGATGGCAGGATGGACATGAGATGGTGAGGGGGTGGAATTCGAGCGGCAGCCTTCGAGGACTGCTTGTCGGCTCAGGGTCAGGACTGGGAACAGCACACAGGCGGCTGATCTCTGCCCCCTGCTCACACACACAGGCTTCGGCCAGCAGGCGGGGGGGTCTCTGTGTCACCCCTCTTCCATCCTGTCCTGCAGATGCTGAACCTCTTTGTGGCCGTCATCATGGACAACTTTGAGTACCTCACGCGGGACTCTTCCATCCTGGGGCCCCACCACCTGGACGAGTTCATCCGCGTCTGGGCCGAATATGACCCGGCTGCGTGGTGAGTGATCCGCCTGCTCGGGGGTCCTTGGGGCTGGTCCAAAGCCGTGGATCTCAGCAGGGTTCGGGGGCTCTGGCCATGTTTCAAGTGACTGTCCCCTTCAGGTGTGGCTGGGCCCAGGGCTCCCCGTGCCCATGTGGGCCGGTGCTGGCTCTCCCTTCTGGCGGCTGGCTCCTCAGTCTCCGTGCACTTGGCTGCAGCTCCCCAGGCTGAAAACCCTCCTATGAGACCCTCATTCTGGCCCTCAGGAATGTACCGGGGCTTGGGGAACATTGTCAGGGCCTTTGTGGGACTCTTGAGTTCTCACGGTCTTCTCACATGACCATTTTCATGGCCTCAGAGAGCCCTGTCACTACCCTGACGCGTCACCACACCTGCACTGCCACGGCCAGAGCTCGTGCTGGAGTTCACAGGCTCAGGAGCCTTCACAGGTTCTCTGGTCAACAACGACAGTCATGTTGGAGGGCGGGCTGACCACACCCAGGCCTCTGGTCCTTCTCAGGCAGGATTGAGACTCGTTCTGGAAGGAGCATCCCGACTGGTCTACACACAGGCTGCCATCCCGGGCATATTTTTTCCATTGACGATTGTATTACAGAAAACAGATTGTTAAGGAGGGGACTTGGACTAACAGGCAAAGGCCTATCAGTGCAGGCCTGCAAGAGGGGGTGGCACCCCCGTCTCTGTGAGCTGCAGACGCAGGATGTGCCCGGTCAGCCAAGGGCGGGACAGAATTAGGACACACAGGAAGTGGGCTCAGGCCAGACTGGCTTTACGACTGTGCACGGAGGGGGCTCAGACAGTTTCCACAGACTGGTGACGTGTGGGCTGGAGGGGTGCATCCCCGTGACGCCCACTGTGAGCAGACTCTTGCTCATCTTTACGTTCATCCATGTGTGTGGCCAGTGTTCTGAGCTCCTGCATGTGCTGGGGACCAGGGCTGTGGTCTCCACATGCTCAGCCCACCTGGGTCCTGGGAGAAAAGACGAGCCAGTGCGTGAGGCAGGGTGTGCGTGAGTCTGTCAGGAGGTGGCACTGAGCCAGAGCCAAGGGGGCAGGATGGATGGGCTGCAGAGCAGGGCGGGGTGGTAGTGAAGGGGAGGCTGGCTTTGCTTGGCTGGCGAGGACAAAGTGTTGCAAGGGGGCTGAGAGGACGGCTAGGATAGGATGAGTTAGACCTTGGAATCTGGGTTAAGCAAGTAGCCTTGACATTGTCTGATAGCAGTGGGGACAGCTCTGGAATCAGGCTGCTGGCATATGAGGGGTTGTTGGCAGGAGATGAGCCAAGGAGCAGGCTGTGGATGGGGGCAGGCTCTCCCACCTGTCCCCCCCGCCCCCTGCTTCCCGTGCTTCTGCGTGGGTCCCTTGGGTCCAGCAACACACTGGGTGAGGCCAGAGCGGTCTTCCTCTTCTTCCCTTCGCCCCCCCCACCCCCCCGCCCCCGGAAGTCAATGCCACCAGCTTTGGAGGTGACGCGATGAGGGGACGTGGTGCATGAGAGAAGCGTCCCTGCGGGCCAGGCCCAGATTCCAGGGGAGGGCAGTGCTCAGGGCGGTGGGGACAGTCGGGAGAGCCCGTGCGTTTGGGAGGGCCCGGGCCCAGGCCGGTGGCTGTGGCCTCTGACCATGTCCGCACGGAGTGTCTGCTTCCTGTGCTGCCCCGGGAAGTAGGGGTGGCCCTGCCTCCTCAGTGCGCCAAGCCCAGAACCCGCAGCGGGGAGCTGCGGTGCACAGCGCCTGGTACAGTCTGTGTGGGCGGCGCGGGATGGGCTGGGAGCCCGGGTGTGGTGACCGAGAGGTTTTGTCCCCGGGCCGTGCAGGGTGAGGACGCGCAGGGCTTTGCGCCGTGGTGCGCCACCTGTTGGCCTAGCGAAGAACTGCCGTCGTAGCTCGGCGCACAAGGTTTGCGGCCTAAGAGCCTCGTCGGTGCCCTTCCCTATCCGAGGTGCGAGCACAGCGCACACTCCCTGCCTGGTCCGGGACCACTGACCTTACCTCTCCGCCGCCCCGCCCTGCCCTGCCCTGGACGCGCTGTCTCCGTTTAATCTCCCAACCCCTCCACCCAGCTGGGGACAGAGCCTCACACGAAGCATCTGGCTGGGCTGTGGGCAATCCTTCTGGGTGGCAGCCGGCTCTGCTCCAGGCTCTCGAGGACGGGCTGATGGTCAGAGAGCCTGGAGGCCGAGGGACCAGAGGGAAGTGGGCACATCTCGACAGGGAGCAGCTTTCCCTCTGGGTCGGAAGAGCCCAATAACCCAGGTGGTTCTGCTCCAAAGACAGGCCCTCCTTCGTCCCCTCCCAACTGACCCCACAGCCATGGCAGGGAGCCCTGGGTGGGGGCCAGGGGCTGGGGGGGAGCTGCCTGCCGGGAAGAGGCTATGCCCTCTTTGTCCTGGGCAGCCTGAAGCTGACTGTGTCTGGGACCCTAAGCAGGTCCTATAGGCAGGTGTCCCATGGGTGGAGGGAGGCTTCAGGCCTGGTGGCCTGTCCTCCTTGGGAAGATCCAGTCATCGGCCCCCAGACACTTTCCTGAACCTGGAGCCCTGAACGTGGATTGGTCCCTCCCCCACCCACAGTCCCCCACTTCCGGCCCAGCCCTGGCCTCAGCAGCGGCCAGGGTCCCTGTGTGGCCAGAGTCCCTGTGCTTGCAGCAAGACTTGTCCTGTGAGCTGGTCTCCAGAGCCCCGGGGCTCCCTGCAGAAGCGCATGGCTCCGGCTCTTGTTTTCTTGCTTGTCTTAGATTTCTCTCCACCTTTTTAGCCTTTAGGCTCACTTGGAAGCAAACTGGCTGTTCAGGGGGCCGGGGTTTCAGCCGTTGTTCTCAGGCCTCGTCGGTCACGCAGCTCTGTCTACCAGCTGTCCTGGCACGGTGAAAGGGCTCTTTTCTGACTTGCCGTGTTCTGTGGTTTCTAAAGGTGTGAAATCAGAAGTGGACACCCACAGAGCCACCTCATGCAGCCGCTGCTCAGCCCTCCACTGCCCGCCGCTGTCCTGCCCCATGTGGGGCTGCCGTGCTCTCAGGCCGAGGCTGTGGGTCAAGCGGAGCACAGAAACCCCTCGTCCCGTCCCCCCCCCCCCCCCAGCACACTGGGCGTTTACTGTGAGGCCGAGGCCTCTAACTGGGTTGTTCTCTTGTCTGCTTCCTCCCGGCCTCCTGCGGACCCCTCTGCCTCTGCGTCTCCGGGCCGGGTCTCCAGTGGGCGCATCAGTTACAGTGACATGTTCGAGATGCTGAAACACATGTCCCCACCCCTGGGGCTGGGGAAGAAGTGCCCTGCGCGAGTGGCGTACAAGGTAGTGACCCGGACCCTGCACAGAAAGCCAGCTGTGCTGGCCGGGCTTGTTGTCCGCGTCTACCACTCTGTCTCCCTGTCTCTTTCTTTCCTCAGCCCAGCCATCTCCCTTTCCTTCCCAGACTCAGGGACAGTGTACACCCAGGGTTGTACACTCAGGAACTCAGAGCCTGCCAGCTGCCTTCTCCCTTCCCCTCCCGTTTCCTGGAAACTGGGCCACCAACCAGCATTTCTGACAGAGGCTGTTTTGTTCTGGGCTCAGTGCCATATTCAGCTGCTTTGTCCCCAGCCTTCAGGCTCTGGTTCTGCAGTCAGCCTGGGGGGGACGTGTTGTCTCCAGGGCCTGGTAGGCCCCATGGCGGAAAGGAGGCCCTGTGGCATTGAGGAGGGAAGGGTGCCAGGGAGAGATGTCCTGCTGCCCTTCCTGGGGCTTCAGAGGCCACGGCAGGTGACACAGCCTCGGGGGCCCAGGTGGGCCTGGGACTCCTGCCCCCACTGCTGAGGAGTACAGGGAGCTGAGCTGCAAAGATGGGGGTACAGTGAGGGACACCACCAGCCCTCCCTCCTGATGGGCAGGCAGGTCCCAGGGCCCCAGCCCCACCTGCTCCCACAGCCCCAGTGCCCCTGCAAACAGCCAGTATATGTCTGGAGCCTTCCCGCTGCCTCCCGCTCTCTGAATGACGTTCCCGCCAGAGTCTTCGTCCCTGGTTCTCTCTGTGCGCGCTCTCTCTGCTCTGGTTCCGCACCTGAGTCTGTGTCCTGGCTGCATAACCTTTGGGAGCTGAGTGGCTCCCCCAAGCCACAAACAGCAGCCTCTGGTGTCTTCTTAGCCCTCCCCTGCCTGGCATGAGTTGTGCCTGCCTGCAGGCCCTGCATGCAAGCCTGTAGCTTGTCCCCAAGAAGGAGAGCTCTGTCCGCACTGACACCTCTGGAGCCCCTCCCCAGCTGTGCAGGCCAACTCCAAGGCTCTGGGCAGGAAGAGGCCAGGGGCGGCCTCAGGGTGGTAGCAGTGGGTGGGCTTGGCCAGCTGGGGAGGGTCCAGGTGATGCAGACGCTGTGGCCAGAGGGTCCAAGCACCCGGCAGACTCCAGCCTGTTCTGGCCTCACTCCTCTGCTGCCCCCTCAGACTGCAGGGCCTCCGGTGAAGGTGCTCTGCACTGAGACCCCCTCTTTCGGGAACCACCTGCTTTGCTCCTCCTCACCTCCCGGCTCCCCAGCTCCCCTGGAGAGGAATCCCTCCCCTCCCCCAGTGCCATCCATACTGGGAAGCTCTTTCCTGGTGAGGTCCCGGGACCAGGTTTGGATGGGCTAAGCGGGGCTTTGCCAGCATTCAGGGCACAGAGTCTGGGTTCCCGTCTCTAGCCACCCACCCTCCAGCAGGCTGAGGAGTAAGTGGGGGGCTAGGATGCTGAGGAAAAGGCTGGGGACAGAGAAGGCCTCCCCAGAGAAGGGGCAGAGGAGCTGTCCTGTGACAGACGGCAGGCTTGGGAGAGGACAGGCAGACCCCAGGGAGGGGTCCTGTGCCCCATCTCCAACTCCCGTTCTGTGGAAGGGGACGAGGTGCCCCTCTGTGTTCAGGGCACAGCCGACTCGCCTGAGACCCCTTCCTCCTGGGCCTCAGCCTGAGGCTGTGGGCAGCTGATGGCTGTGCCCAGACGAGTGCACTAACAGACACAGCTGTGCTGTCCTGGAAGCTGCAGAGAGGAAAGGGCACTTTCCACGTGCTGGGGCGGGAACTGGAGCAGAGCTGCAGGCTCTGCTGCAGCTGCTCTGAAGAACTTGTGTTCCTGAGGACAGCCCCAGCCGCCCCTGCCAGCCCCAGGCTGCAGGCTGAGCCCAAGGCCCTGCCCAGCCCCACCTTCTGGGTCTTTCCACCAGGAGCTGGTCTCCAAGGCTTCCGGGCTGAGGGGCATGTTTCTTCCAGCTGGGGAGTGGCAGCCTTCCCGGGGCTGGAGCTGGCTCTGAGAGCTGCGCTCCTGGCTCCCCAGCCCTTGTCCAGAGCTCCTGGATGCGGTGGAGGAGGGGAGTCTGGGCCGGCTTTGGGGACAGGGGTGTTCCCTCCCTCCTGTGTAGGGGCTGTCCCAGGCTCGGTGGCTGCCTCCCTCCTCAGCCATGGGCAGTGGGCAGGGGGCCTCTGGCTGAGGAGGTGCCTGACCTTTGGGAGGGACTCAGGCTGCCCGTCTGCTACCTGCACATCCGTACCCTGGCTTCTGCTTTTCTGCAGCCAGAAGAACCCTCAGCTCACATGTGCAGGGGGCCAGGGGTGGGTGTGAGTGTTGGCAGATCTCTCCTGTCCCGGCACCTGCAGAGACCAGCCCAGGAAGATAGCCCAGCCTCCAGCACTGTGGTCCTGGTGGGGGGGGGGGGGCAGTGGCCCGGCCCTGACCTGACCCTTGTCCCCAGCGTCTGGTTCGCATGAACATGCCCATCTCCAATGAGGACATGACCGTCCACTTCACATCCACGCTGATGGCCCTCATCCGGACTGCACTGGACATCAAGCTGGCTCCAGGTGAGCAAGGCAGCCTTGGGGACCATGGTGACACCAAGCCAGGGCCACGCACCTGCCCTCAAGAGCCATCCCCAAGCGGGTGTGTAGGGATGGGGGTGAGGGGTCTGTCGCGAGGGCACGGAGGACAGCTGCCCACGGCGCCTGTACTGGGCACTGACTGTCCCCTGATAACCGTCGACAGGTTAGCTCTGTAAGGAAACTGAGCTGCAGGACACGAAACGCCTTGTCTGGTTACCCAGAGCTAGCGAATGTGGGAGCTGGGACACAGCCTCACCCAGCTCGTGAGCCAGCACCCTCTGCGGTGAAGTCTGAGTGCCTTGTGCGCCCTCACCACCAGCACCCATAGTGAGCCCCATCTTCCACCAGGCCCTTTCCTGGGCTGAGCGACAGGACCACATAGCCTGTGCCCAGTCAGGCACAGTGACCCTCCACATGTCCCCCACCCTCATCCTCCAGTGTTGACAGCGTCCCCTTCACAGAGAGAATGAGCATCACAGAGGGGACCTGCCCTGCCCCCCACATCACCCTCCTCCCCGCATCCAACTGGGGTGGTGGAGGAGCTGAGGCCACTCCCCAACTGATTTCATTATCCATTTGATTTCTTGACCCATCATTTTTCTCTTTCTACTGAATTGTCTGTATCAATATACAAACATGCAATAATTTCTCCCATCTTTAAAAAATTCTTCTCTTCCCCTTCATTCGACGTCCTGTCTTTCGTGTTTCCTTCAGAGCAGCCAGCGCCTGGACAGAGTGGTTTGTATTGTTGCTCTGGGCTGCCACCACAGCACTTCCCCAAGACTGCCATTGTTCAGCTCCCTAGTGACCTCCACGTTCTCACAGACCCATCTGCAGCCTTTTCTCAGCTCTCATTCCCTTCTGTGTGGAACCCTTTTCTTTCTCCTATTCAGGCCTCTCTCATCTCCCAGTCTCACCTACTCCCATGGCTTTAAATACTGTGAATCCAATTTTGTATTTTTGGTCCAGGCCTCCGGACCAATATATCCCACAGGTTACTTGCCATCTGCACTTGGAGGCCCCACGAGCTCTCAGAGCTCACTGGCCCCTTGAGCTCTAGAGAGTCCCATAGTTTCCCTGCCCCTGTCAGTACAAACTATTCTTCCAATCACGCAAGACAAAACTCTTGGAGTCATTCTTCTCGCCCTTTTTTTTCTTACCCCATTTTTGATCCATATCTGATCTCTAGTCATAACTTCTGACTCTACCTTCAAAACACATCCAGAATGTGATCACTTTTCTACCCTCGCCCACTGCCAACTCCTGGTGCGAGCTGCTCTCTGTTAACCTTTGACAAGCTTGTTGCTGTAGCTTCTCACTGGTCCGCTTCTGCTCTTGCCCTTTCAGTCTCCCTTTTATACAACAGCCAGAATGATCACATTAAAAATCAAACCAAGGGGTGGCCAGATGGCTCAGTTGGCTGGAGTGCGAGTTCTGAACAGCAGGGTTGCCGGTTCGATTCCCACATGGGCCAGTGAGCTGTGCCCTCCGCAACTAGATTAAAGGACAACGACTTAGAGCTAATGGGCCCTGGAGAAACACACTGTTCCCCAATATTCCCCAGTAAAGCGGGGGAAAAAATCAAACCAATAAAATTCCTCTAGCTAGACTAATCAAGACAAAAAGAAGATAAAAATAACCAACAAGAGAATGAAAAGAGTAAACATCACGACAGATCCTGCTGACATTAAATGGAAAACAAGGAAATTTTATGAACAGCTTTATGTCAAAAACTTCAACAAATTAAATGAAATGCATAAATTTCTTGACACAAACTATTAAGCCCATTGAAGAATAGATCACCTGAAAAAAAAAATAACCTGAGTATCACTTTACATATTAAAGAAGTTATATTCATGGTTAAAAATCTTCCAACAAAGAAAATCCCAGGCTGAATTAATTCCATTCGTGAAATCTACCGAACACTTAAGGAAGTGTTTTCTATACAAACTATTCCAGAAAATAGAAAAAGGGTATATTTCTCAACTTAATTTTACAAGGCCAGCAGAGCTCTGATACCCAAACTAGACAGAAATATAACAAGAAAAGAAAATTACAGAGCAGCATTCGTCATGAATATAGATACAAAAATCTTCAATACAGTTTTAGCAAACTGAATCTAGCCATACCTGTTATGTAAAATAATACATGATGACAAAAGTGGTGGGTACACCAGGAGTGCAAAGTTGGTTCAAGTTTAAAAATCAATCAATACAATTTAATACATCGAAAAAAATCTGCATGATCATCTCAATAGATGCTGAAAATGCGTTAACAAAATTCAGCATCCATTCATGATTTTTAAAATTCTACATAAAGTAGAAATTAAAGGAAACTTTCTCAATCTGATAAAGGATATCTGAAAAACCTACAGCTTATGACATACTTAACAAAGAAAGACTGACACCTTTCCTCCTAAGATCAAAAACAAGAGAAGGATGTTGACTGTCACCATTCTTGGTCAACATCATACTTGAGAGCCTAGCCATTGTAATAAGTCAAGAAAAATAAGAGGTGTACCAATTGGAAAGGAACAAGTAAAACTGCCCCCATTCACAATTTGATTATCAATGCAGAAAATTCCAAAAAGTCTAATAAAAAAAATTAATCAGACTGAGGCCGCTACCAGCCAAGTAGTGCCAAAGATTTTTGGGAACCACCAGAAGCTAAGAAGAAACAAGGAAGGTTTCTTCATCCTCCCTCACTGGAGGGAGCATGGCCCTGCCTAAACCATGATTTTGAGTTTCTGTCCTCCAGAACTGAGAATAAATTTCTGTTGCTCTAACCCATAAAAAGTTACTAAAAGTAATGTGTGAATATAGCAAGGACACAAGATACAAGGTCAGTATACAAAAAGGAATGTATTTCTATATATTAGCAATTAACAAACTTGGGAAAAGTTCCATTAAAACCATACCAAAAATATGAAATACTTCTATACTGCTGGGAACTCTAAAAAATATATATGTAATATTTGTATGCTGCAAAATTCAAAACTAACTAAAGGAATAAAAAAAGACCTAAATAAATCAAACACTATATTGCATTCTCGCATTAGCCGACTCAATATTGTAGCCATTCTTCACATGTTGATCAACAGACTCAGTGTTCTCCCAATCAAAGTCCCAACAGGCTTTTTGGGTAGAAATTTACAAGCTGATTCTGAAATGTATGTAGAAAAGCAGAAGAACTTGAGTAACAGAAACAATTTTGAAAAACAGAACAAAGTTGGAAAACTCACCCTGTCTGAATCAGAGACTTCCTGTAAAGCTGCATTGATTGAGGCATGTGGTTTTGGTGACAGGACAGAGACATACTCAATGGAACAACAGAGACTCCAGAAAGAGACTCACACTTATTGAGTTAATTGATTTTGAATGATGACACAAAGGCAATTAATGGAGAAAAGATCATCTGTTCAGCAAATGGTGCTAGAAAAATTCAGACAACTATATGCGCCCCCTACCCCCTCCCTAGTTTAGAAACCTTGACCTTTGCTATCGTAGTCTGCTCAGGCTGCCATAACAAAATACCACAACTGAGTGACTTACAGACATTTACTTCTCACAGTCTGGAGGCTGGAAGTCCAAGATCAAGGTTCCAAGAAGGTAGATTTCATTCTGGGGCATGTTCTGGCTTGTACGCAGCCACCTTCTCTCAGTGTCCTCCCCTGTGGCGTGTCCTCTAAGTGCCTGTGGAAAGTGAGCACACACTCTGCTTATAAGGACACGAGTCTTGTGAGTCCGGCACCCACTCTTAGGACCTCATCTCACCTTAATTACCCTCTTTCTAGGCCGTGTCTCCAGACACAATCACAGTGGGGGTTAGGCTTCAACACATGAAGGAGGAGGGGATACAATTCAGTCCATAGCAGGTACTTTCCACCTTCTACCAAAATTAATTTGAAATGAATCATAGACATAAATGTGAAAGCATAAAGCCTCTAGAAGAATACACAGGAGAAAAATCTTGTCAATGTTGAGTTAGGCAAAGGTTTTTAAAAAAAAAAAAAAAAATCTTTAAAACAATTCAAGACACATGAAGCTTGAGCCATAGAAAAAAATTTGGTAAATTGAACTTTATCAAAATTAAAAACTTTTGCTCTTCAAAAGATACTTAAGAAAATGAAAAGGCAGGCCAAAGACTATGAGAAAATATTTGTGAAACACACATCTGATATAAGATTGGTTTCCAGAACAGGTAAAGACCTCTTACAACTGAGCAATAAGAAAATAACCCAATAAAAATAGGCAAAGGATTTGAATAGCTGCATCACCAAAGAAATTATGTGGAAGGCTAATAAACACATGTAAAGATGCTCAGTATCATTAACCGTTATGGATATTTAAAAGGGGGGATAAAATGAAAACATACATCCACACAAAACCCATATACAAATGTTTATGGCCTTATTCATAATCGCCGCAAACTGTAAAGAATGCAAATGTGAGTGGATAAACTGGGATGTGTCCATGCAACGAACTAGTGCTCAGCCATCCACAGAGACAGACTCTACACCCCTCGATGTGGGAGAACCGCAAATGCATCACCCTGAGTGAGCGAAGTCAGACCCAAAAGCCACCACATTTGTGTGATGCCATGTGTATGACATTCTGCACAACCTTGGGGACAGAAAACACATGAGTGATTGCTGGAGGCAGGAGCAGGCTGAGCGGTCGCCTGCGGTGGGTCCGAGGGACTTCGCAGTGGTTCTGTGTCCATGTCTTGATTGCGATGGTGGTTATGTGACTGTCTGCATTTACCAAAATTGGTAGGATGGCATAATGCAAAGGGGTGGGTCTTGTTGTATGTAAATGAACCTGAATGACCCTGAAGTGAAGACAGGACAGGCAGGCGTGTGTAGTCCTCTGTGCAGAACCAGCCGCTGCTCCCATGTCAGCGTCTGCCTGCCTTCCTGGCTCGTCATGTGACACACCAAGCTGGTCCCTCTCTGCTTTCAGGGTCTGCCACACACTTCTCACGAGACCTTTCCTGACCACCCTGTCAAAAACTGCAGCCCTCCTGCTATTTCCCATCTAGCCCTACCTCATCTGACATGCCAGATTTTTAACTTCTGTCTCCTTAGTTGTCGAAAGTCATGTACCTCCAAGAGGGCCTCTTCCCTTGTTTCTGTTCCATCAGCTAGAACAGTACCTGCCATTTGGTGGGTGCTCAATACCTGTTAGTGGATGAGCGCCCCTCCCCCATTCCCTGACACCCCTCCCCCACACACACACCCCTTGAATGCTGAGCCCACGTGCCCCTTTTTTCTAGGCAGGATCAGGCAGGGAGAGCTCTGAGTAACCCCCACGGCAGGGTTTCTCCCACCGCCCCATTCTCCCAGCACCGCCTCAACCCCCCCACCCTGTCCCCCATACTGAGTCTCCCTGCCTGTCCAGCTCAGCCTGTCACCCCAGGGGGTCTGTGGAATGGCTCTTAACATCTCTCTTGTTGTTCCCACCCTCGTCCTGCCCCAGCTGGCACCAAGCAGCATCAGTGCGATGCAGACTTGAGGAAGGAGATTTGCTCTGTGTGGGCTAATCTGCCCCAGAAGACGCTGGATTTATTGGTGCCCCCACATAAACGTAAGTGAGACCGAGCAGTTCTCCCTCTTGTGTCCCACCCAGAGCAGAGCAGGGAGGCCTGGGGGACGGTGCTTGTGCAGCCACCTTGGAGAGCTGGGCTTACCTCCTCAGTCGTCTAGACTCAGTTTATAGCTTCAGGGGCGCACAGGAGCAGTGGGAGAGGGGATGTGGGCATCACTCTGTGGGTCAGTCACCCACACTCCTCGTGTGGGGAGTTGGCTTCCGAAAAGCCAGAGAAAAGGTAGGGAGACTCCCCCTGTTGCAGATGCCCCAAACGGTGAGGTGCTTACAAGTAAGCTCTGCCCCCACCTTGTTGTGGGGAGCCCGAGGCCCCTCTGGAAGACCAGGGGAGCCTCGGGAAGTCAGTGCAGCTTCGAGGGGAACACGGACAGCATCTGGGGCGCTGCTCAGGGCCGAGCCCCGTTAGCCTGCGCGTGTCCAGGAGTCCGGGGGGGGGGCTGCGTCCTCACCTGCTCCAGCCGTGTCCTCTGCCTTCCCCGTCCCCTTTTCCCCCAAACTCCAACCTTTGCACGCTTACTCTTTCCTGCTCATCTTCCCCAGCTGATGAGATGACGGTGGGGAAAGTCTATGCAGCTCTGATGATATTCGACTTCTACAAACAGAACAAAACCAGCAGAGACCAGATTCACCAAGCTCCTGGTGGTCTGTCCCAGGTACTGGTTCCAGGATTTCCAAGAAATAACGCTGAGACTTGGGGACCTCCAGGTGTGACAGCGGTGGGAACCCACACCCTTCTTGAGAAAGCACAGTGGGAAAAGGAAGATGAGAGGTTCTTGCTGCCGCCTCTCCAACCCCCGGACATTAATCCCATACGGCCTTTGTGCTTTCCATTAGCTGGCTGTCTGGCTGTACTGGGGAGCCCCTGACTTGGGGAGCTCATGTTTAGGGGTGGAAGATGAGAGAGCTGAGGACAGAGGCCCTGAGCAACACCATGTTTTTAAGTGGTAGAAGAAGAATTATGAAGGTTCCTGGAGGAGATGTTTTGGGAAGAGCAGGGAGAACCTCCTTTCCCTGGACATAGGCAGGGACCAAAGCGATTCCCTGCAACGGGCCCAGGGTCACGACCCGCTCCATTCTCGACTGAATGGACGTCAGGGGCCCATCTTCCTGATGTCATCCTGCACAGATGACGACTTCCCTCATTACCAGACCTTCAGCAACCATTGACCATAGGCAGGCCCTCAGTCTATAAAGTTCAGAGCTTACAGGGACCTTCAGCCCCTTGGGTTGGGAAGTGTCTGGTGCCCGTGCTTTCCTTTCCCTTGTCTGTTGCAGACGTGCCCCCATCCCTGACATCTCAGTATTCCGCACAACCCAGGGCTCCAGCAACCTCTACCAGTCAGTCTTTTTGCCATTTGTAATTGGATCCAGTCCCCAAATTTTGTAGGTAGGGAAACTGAGGCTCCATGAAGTAAAATGACTTTCACAGACCAGGTTTGGAGCAGATCCCTGCCTGTCCCATATGTAGGGATGGGCCTGAGAGCAGGAAGCCTCACCACCACACAAGAAGCCCTGTCCCACAGGTTGCTGGGGCACCGTTGTGCAGGGGCATCTGTGAGGACACTCCCAGCCCTCAGGGCTCTTCCTCTCCCCTGTATCCCTCTGCAGATGGGTACCGTGTCCCTGTTTCACCCTCTGAAGGCCACACTGGAGCAGACTCAACCGGCTGTGCTCCGAGGAGCCCGGGTTTTCCTTCAGCAGAAGAGCTCGACCTCCCTCAGCAATGGTGGGGCGGTGTGAGTACTCGGCGGGGTGGTGTGAGTACTTGGCAGGGTGATGTATGAGTACTCAAGCGGTGTGAGTACTTGGTGGGGCGGTGTGAATACTCGGTGGGGTGGGGTGAGTACTTAGCGGGGTGATGTGTGAGTACTTGGCGGGGTGATGTGTGAGTACTCGGTGGGGTGGGGTGAGTACTTGGCGGGACGATGTGTGAGTACTTGCAGCGGTGTGAGTACTCGGTGGGGTGGGGTGAGTACTCGGCGGGGTGATGTGTGAGTACTTGGGGTGGTGTGAGTACTCGGTGGGGTGGTGTGAGTACTTGGCGGGACGATGTGTGAGCCCTTGCAGCGGTGTGAGTACTTGGCAAGCATGCAGGATTGACGGTGTGGGTAAAGCGGGCCTCCCAGTTTCTCTACCTCCCTGCTCTGAGGGGACCCCCCCGAGCAGCATGCTAGGGAGCCCTCAGGTTCCATCACAGCTCTCTGGTTTGACCCTATGCCCACCTCCACCCATATGTTTCACTGTGGGTGTCACCCAAAAGCTAGTCCAGCTCTGCTGCAAGCAGTTTCTATGGTGAACTCTAAAATTAATTCCTGTAATGTTATATGCCTCTGACAACACTGAGACCAACTGGTTTAGACAGTTCATGACTCCAACTGTCACCCGCCACCGTTCGTGCCTGTTTCTCTTTCGGGTGAGGGGTTTCAGACTCTACTTCCTCCTTGGCCTTTGTTGCTTAAAGACTGTTAAGAAATTATTTTTTTCACCCCAGGGCCTCACCCCATTCTATTAGTAGCCTATTCTAATCTTTCTAAGTCCTTTAAGACATTCTCCTCTCACATCTCCATTTTGGTCTTGATTTCTGAAGCAACTGTATTTTACAGACAAATTGGTAAGGTCATTTGATATCACATAACTCTTGTCACAATAATTCTTGGTGAAGAAGCACCCAAACCAAGTGATAGAAAGTCACAGTCCCTGTGTCTGCACTGTGGGTTGCTGAGGTAGTAGCTGGAGGCTGGGCTAGGTTCCGTGAGAGGGCAGGGTCCTTTCAGCTAGTCCCCCGCCCCCAAGGCCAGTGGAGGTTCCACGTCTTTGAACGTGCCATAGGCCAAGGCAGGGACGTGAACTCTGTCTCCCTCAGCAAGTGCTGAGTAGGGGGCCTGATGCCCAGCCTGCCATCCTGGAGGACGTGGCTGCAGATGGCATGTGTGGTGAGGGCTCCTGACTCCTGCCTCTCCTCACATGTCTAGACATTCTTCTTTGAAGCCTGATTTGGTTCATGGCCTGTTAGTCAGTTAGCTTTTGTTGAGTCACAAACTGCCATCACTTAATGGTGTGTCACTTCTTGAGTTCGGGACCAGCCTGGCAGTTCTTTGGGCCGAGGCCTGGGCCAGCTGCTCGGGTGGTGAGCCCAGGACGGTTTATTCTCATGCCTGGTGTCTGGGCTCATCTGTGTGGTGAGCGCCTGAGAGCAGCCTGAGAGGAAGGGCAGAGTGCAGGTGTTCAGCCTTCTTCTTGTGCCCCATTGGCCAAAGCAAGTCACCTGGCCGTCCCCGAGCACGCCTCCACAGGACACCGGGAGAAGCTGACTGGAACGACGATGCTCCCTTCCAGAAATCACGCTCCCCACTGGTGCATGACGACCCTGGGGACTGGCCTCGCAGAGGCCCTGGAAACTCCTCTGAGGGCTCCAGACAGCACTGTGCAGGGGGATGCGGGCAGCTCTGCAAAGGTGACGGTTGGACTGGTCATTAGTGTGGCCGGTGAGACCATCAGGCCCTACCTCTGAACTCTGATCGTGATGAATGCCACCCAAGCTGTGTGACTGGGCATGTGTGCAATGCTACGCTGAACACTGGAATGGACAGTAACCCTGGCAAATGCCGGGCAGCTCCCATGCCATTTGGGAGGCGTGATAAGCCAGACAGATATTTATAGGGAAAGGGCAGGCTTGTGCCCTGGGAAGGCCTCCCCCAAAGGGTGACACTTGAGACTAGATCTGAAGGGCAGAAAGGCTTCCATGGCTGGAAGTTGGGTGTTGGGAGGAGCCTCGGCTCCCAGGGCTCTCTGTGTGCCCAGGGGATGGGGTGTCCTTACTACTCTGCATTGTACACTCTGTCCTCGCATGGTCTCATCCTTGTTAACAGGGATCCCTGCTGCCACCACATACGTGGTGGAAGGGCTGTGGAACGTGCCAGGTGTCCCCAGACCAAGAAGCGGTGGGTGCAGGCTCCCCTTGGATGGGTGGCCAGGGTCCCCTCTCTGCACGTTCTGAGCCCTGGCATTGGGTCCACAGCCTTTGCTGTTTCTGAGCTTGGCAGCACCTGCACACAAGTGGCATCACCCCTCTGGGCACCTTGTAGCCCAGAATTGGGCTAGTGGAGGTTCCTGGCAGGTCCGACCAGGTCCAGGGTGGACGTTCTATAGCACACGGACCTCCGAGCCAACAGGACAAACCTTTCTCCGCAGACAAACCCCAGAGAGTGCCATCAAGGAGTCTGTTTCCTGGGGCCCTCAGAGGACCCAGGAGGCGCCCCATGAGGCGAGGACCCCCCTGGAGCGTGGCCACTCAACAGAGATCCCAGTGACGCAGCCAGGAAAACGAGTGAGGGCTCCCAGGGATGGGGGGTGGTGGTGAGACAGGGCTGGGGGTGCGATGGGGATGGGAGTGAGAGTGGGAGTGGGATGTGGAATGAGTGTGACGGGGGGGCTGCTGTACCCCCAGGCTGTGGAAGTACAGATGCAGAGCATGGCCATGAGGGGCCTTGATGGGGAGCCCCAGCCTGGGCTGGAGAGCCAGGGTCGTGCGGCCTCCATGCCCCGCCTGGCAGCAGAGACACAGGTGGGTGTCTGGAAGACTCGGTCATGGGAGGTGGGACAGTGAGGGTGGGAGGTGTGCACTGGGGGGAGGGGGCTTGTGTCCCACTTGTGAGCTTCTCAGGGTAGAGCCTCCCTAGGGCACTGCAGCCTGGACACCATCCACCCCGTTGGGCACCCCGAACACGATGCTGGTGTCGAGCTGTGGCCAGGCCAGCTGAGGGTCCCCACCACCCACCTCCTTCCCCGACCCAACCTTTTCCTCTCTCTGGCACATGCCTCTCCCACCCCAACCCCCCCACAATGCACGCGGTGCCTCCCTCCTCAGTCCACCCTTTGCCCTCCAAGGCTCGGGGGTGGCCTGGCCTTTCTCTGGACGCTGGAGGCAGTGCTCCCTGTTGGGCCCCTCCTGTAATGGGTTTGGTGTCTGAGCAGGAAGCCTCTGGCAGGGGCTTTCCTGGGCTCAGTCCCTTTCACAGGGACACAGGCAGGGGTCTACAGACCTGAGGCTGTCAGGGGACGCTGCTCTCACTTGCCAGGCAGGCAAGGGCCCAGGGAAGGGCTCAGCCTGTGGCCTGGGACCTTCAGGGCCTGTCCCCGCTGTGTGCCAGCTCTAGCGGGCGGTAGAGTGGCCTGAGTCCCCCTCACACACAATGAGTTTCTCCTCTCAGCCCTGTGCCTGCCTCCTTTTTGTGGTTTCTGCTTCTGTATGTTCAATCTGGACTTTATTTTGGTAACTTGTCACTCTCACTCCCAGTGCTGATGGCTTCTGCTCTCTTCCTGGCCTGAGAGCCAGGCACGCACATAACTGCCTCTCGTGCAGCGTGCTCTTGAAGAAAGGGTGGCTCTCCGGTGGGGAAGAGCTTTCCAGGGTCAGGGAGGGGCCTGGTGGTCCCAGAAGCCCTTGCTAGACCCCAGGAAGCATAGCCAGCCCTTTCTGGGGACACGCCCCACTGTGGCCCGGGTCCCTCCCATGGGGCTGGTTCTGTCGTGTGCTTGGCCCCCCCGGGGCCCCCTCAGGCCGTGCGGTCCACATCCCGCCCACAGCCGGCTCCGGACACCAGCCCCATGAAGCGCTCTATCTCCACACTGGCGCCGCAGCGTCCCCACGCGGCACAGCTCTGCAGTGGCGGCCTGGACCGCGCTGCCACCAGCCAGGCCGCAACCCACCACCACCACCGCTGCCACCGCCGCAGGGACAGGAAGCAGAAGTCCCTGGAGAAGGGGCCCAGCCAGTCCGCAGACAAGGATGGCGGTGCGTTTGATGCCCTATGAGTGTCAGAGTCCCAAGCCGGGGGGTCTGAGAGCCCGTGGGGACCCTCTTTCTGTACGTTGTGACCCCGCAACCGGCCCTGAATAGGCGGCAGTGAGTACCAGACCCACGCGCCTCCTGCCCTTCCCTGGGACCCTCTGCTGCTCTGGGTGGGGGCTGCGTCCCCGCCTGGCTCAGCCGTGGTGACCACCTCTCTTCCTGGGCCAGCGCCCAGCAGCACTGCGGGGCCAGGGCCGCCCCCGGGAGACGGGCCCACCGGCGGCCGGCGGGAGCGCAGGCAGGAGCGCGGCCGGTCCCAGGAGCGGAGGCAGCCGTCGTCCTCCTCCTCCGAGAAGCAGCGCTTCTACTCATGCGACCGCTTCGGAGGCCGCGAGCCCCCGCAGCCTCGACCCTCCCTCAGCAGCCACCCCACGTCGCCGACGGCCGTGCCAGAGCCAGGACCCCCGCGACAGGTGAGACAGGCGGCTCGTCCCGCTCCTCCGCCTGCGCCCCCTGCAGGCCCTGCGCGGGGCGTCTGGTGCCGGGCTGTCCAGCTGCTACTTGACCATGGAGGGCTGGCCCCTGGCGGCCGCCCCCGCCCACCCGCATCGCAGCCCCCCCTGTGCTGCTGGGTCCGTCCGGCCCTGTCCTTTGACTTCAATTTGCTCTGCCCCGTTCTCCTGCAGGGGAGTGGTTCAGCGAATGGCAGCCCCTTGCTGTCCACATCTGGTGCTAGCACCCCTGGCCGCGGTGGGCGGAGGCAGCTCCCCCAGACCCCGCTGACGCCCCGTCCCAGCGTCACCTACAAGACAGCCAACTCCTCGCCCGTGCACTTCGGGGGCGCTCAGACCAGCCTCCCCGCCTTCTCCCCGGGCCGGCTCAGCCGAGGCCTTTCGGAACACAATGCCCTGCTGCACACAGACGCCCTCAGCCAGCCCCTGGCACCCAGCTCTCGGATCGGCTCTGACCCTTACCTGGGGCAGCGTCTGGACGGCGAGGTCGCTGCCCGCACTCAGCCTGAGGACACGCTCACCTTCGAGGAGGCGCTGGCCACCAACTCGGGCCGCTCCTCCCGGACTTCCTACGTGTCGTCCCTCACCTCCCAGTCCCACCCCCTCCGCCGAGTGCCCAACGGCTACCACTGCACGCTGGGGCTCAGCTCCAGCAGCCGCGTGGGGCACAGCTACCACCACCCGGACCAAGACCACTGGTGCTAGCTGCCCCGTTCAGCGGGTGCCTTGCCGTTGATGAGTTTTATCATCCACACCGGGCTCCGGGCACGCGTGGGGGCACCGAGGCAAGGCCGCTGCCCCTGGGAGGAGGGGCGCCTCCTGGGCCAGCCGGGAGGCCCCGCCTCCTCTCGACCCTTCGTGGAGGCACGCGGCTCTCTCGGTCCCCTCATGCTACCTTCTGGGGTCTCAGACTGCAGACCCGACACAGGAAGTGGCTGCGTGTGCGGAGCTGGACCCTGCGAGTCTGAATCCTGGGGGAGGGGCTCCAGCACCTGGGGTGCTGCCTGGAACCTTTCAGGAGGTCTCAATTGTGGGGAGCGTCCTTTACAGGAAACAGGGTGGGGAGACCTTGGGCCCCATGCGATGGGAAACAGCAGCAACCTTGGGAGCCCAGCCCGTGGCTCCACAGTCGCATCAGCGGCCACAGAACACACGTCCAGTGCTGCCCTTCATATCTTAGCCGGCAGATAGGCTCGACGCAACCAGACGCTCGGCCCTCCCCAGACACTGTCCGCCCTGAAAGGGACCAAATCTGGAAGATGTTCTTACTGTTGGGTTCAGTTTTTAATTGCAATGCCCTTCACTCTTTTGTCAATTCTATATACTTAACCTAGAGAAAAACAAAAGAACCAGATAAATGGGGAAGGAAATGTTAACATAACTTAAAACTCAAACCTGCAGGAAGATGCTGACTTTCCAGGATATGTTTTGTGATGTGTCTGAGGAGCCGCCCTCCTGTGGGGTCCAGGCCCCGCTGCTCTGACCAAGTGCCTGACCTCCGAGCCCTGTCCCACCAGGCTCCTGGGGGCGGTGACGCGAGGCCTGTGAACCCAGGGGTTTGTGGGAACTGTTCCAAATAGCAGCTGAGTAGAAAGCTGCCGTCCAGAGAACGTGCAGACACGGCCAGTGGGACTGTGGTCGCAAGAAGCGAGCGTCTCCCGGTTTCCTCCCGCAAGTGGAAGGGTTTCCCGGGGAGCACGGAGCGTGTGCTTGTGTGGGGCGTTTCCAGTCTGACCCACATCTGATCCTCAGGGACGGAATGCTTGGAGACCCTCTGCTGTCCTGAAAGTGTCCTGGCGTCAGGCGAGGGGGCCTGGGGGTGGGTCCTCTGGCAGGAGGCCCGACTGAAAGGAAGCTGAAACCTGGAGGAAGCGAGTGATGACAGTGGCTGAGGAGGGGGCACGTGAAGCCAGCTCTGACTCTGGCACAAGACATGGGAAGGCAGGCAGCGGAAGTGAAACCCATCCTCATGGCCACTCATATGGGAAAGACCATAGGATGTGCACGAAACGCTGGGAGACTGTTTCACGAAGAAGAAAGGGGCATTTCCATGAGTAGATTCTGGTGTGTCCTCCATGTTTTGAATTGTCAGATGGTCTGTTTGCTGGATCATGTGTTTTTGGCTTTTACCCCATGATTCTCCTTTAAGAAACTTGGCGTGTGATGTGTGTGTGCGTGTCTGTGTGCAGGTGTGTCACCGTGAGTGGATGCTGTTAACCCACAGGGCTATGCAACAAGAGACACACGTTTACTAGAAATAAAACACAAGGCCGCCACCTGTTCTAGGGTTTCAGCATGATGTGACCAAACCATTTTATAGAGTTCCTTACTGGAAGGCACAACACTCTGAAACTTTAAGATAACAGAGCATTTTACTCCAACACGATACACAACCCGGACTTTCCGACTGCATGTGATCGCTGTGGCCTGTCACAAAGCAGAGGGTGTGTGTTTTGATCCTGACGTTTCGTGCTGGCCCCCCATCCCGTTATTTTGAATGTATCCATTCTGTGCGGCAGCCGCAGCTGCCTCCCCAGGCCCCGCCGAGTGGAGAATCCACTTCCTAGAGCCACACGGCTTCACTGGTCTGTGTGGGACATTCTAAACAGTGGAATTGGTGATAGTTACAGGGCGTGGGGGAGGACACACTATGTCTTATTTTCTGACTTTGGGGTTTTTTCTCTGCACTGTCTTCTCAGCCATCACATTTCCCCCAAAATCTCATAGTGAGTTGCCAAATTTGAAATGCATCAACCAGTTGTCTACACTGGAACCAGTCAAGCAGTGGCTATAGTTTGAACAAGTTACGTGTGCATGTAAAATATATACATATATACATATATGCAAGTATGTGCATGATAGTGTATATCTTCGTACTTTTTGATACAATGTATTCATTTGTTAATTTTTAATTATATTTGATATAAATCAAAGGTTTGTTGCAAAACTTTATATTTAAGAACAGTGTTAAAAAAAAAGGGAAGTCCCAATCACAACACAACTGGGACTTGCTTTAAAAAAATATTCTGTGATTGACTAGTTTGCTGCTTGAGTAATATTTATCAGCCAAACTTTGGATTCTGCTATTGTTTCTACAATGACATTTTGTATGAAGCAAAGTCCTTGGATTAAAATAAAACTTAGCTAAAAAATCAAAACCAAAACTTAACCAAGCTGCTGGGTGATGTATGCAAGGGGTGCGGGAGTGGCAGGGCGGTGGGGACCAGGACGTCTCCATGGGCATGTGAGCAGGTGCATAGTGAGGGTGGCTCCGAGGAAAAGGAGGACATGGGCAGCTTGTCTGTTAACGATGCAACCAGGCTGAGAACTGGGGTGAGTGTTGGAGTTATGCGTGGCAAGAGGGGCCTCGGTGAGGCTCTTGGTGGGTGTGGTTGTGCTTGCGTTAGGAACACAGTGGGAGGGTTCGGGGTGGGCCCAGCAGGCTGGGATGAGGTTTTGCGTGGCCACCAGTGTTTGGATGAATTCGCTCTTAGAAGAGGTAAGAAGGAGCTAATCCTAAAAGATAGGGTTAGGTTAGAGTTAGGCTTGGCATTTAAAGTAGGGTTTAGGGTTAGAATTAAGGGTCAGAGTTAAGAATTAAGGTTGGGGATATGGTAAGGGTTAGGGCTCTGTGAGGGCAGCTGAGGAGAAAAGTGAGAATGGGAGCACAAAGGTGGGGAAAAGTTCGCATCACTGCCCAGCAGGGAGGGCGGCCTCAGTGCCCAGGAGGAGCTGGGTGTGAGCAGTGGGGTCAGAACCTCACGCCCGGTCGGTCACCTCACAGCGAGACGGGATCCCTGGGAGCCCCCTGATGCCGCGCAGACCCTGGTCGGGGAGGGCCTCGGGGCTGCGTGCAGCACGTTCTGGGTGGGTATGCACCCGGTGTTCCCAGGAGAACTTCACTTTCCTGTCCTTTCTGACGTGCACGACACCTGCACTGTTAACAGAAACCTGTCTCTATCCCGTCACCGGGTTTCCCTGCTGCCTTCTTTACCACGTTTGCCACCACATGCGCAGTGCTTCGGACAGTCTGCCCCAAACGGGCAGTCTCCCACAGAACGGCCCCAAAGCCCGGGATGAGAACGTGAGCGTGATCTGAGCGTCATAATCCACCTCAGGCCCATCTCCCCTCACACCTGTCCCACTGTGCGAAACGCCTTTTTCCAGTTGGATCCAGTTTTGCTGGAACTGCCCCTGAGACTGACCCTCATTTTCACACTTTGATGGCTTTAAAGGCACAGATGACTCCAGCCTGGGCCTGCATTCCTGCAGGAACACCCAGGCCTGATGCTGAGCTCCCCTCAGAGCAGCCCACAAGGAGGAATCCGTGCATCCACGGCGTGAGCCACCCATCTACCTGCTTCCAGAACATTCCATCACCCCACAGGATCCCTGCACCACTAAGCTGTCACTCATCACTCACCTTCCCCCAGCCCCTGGCAACCCCTTATCCACTTTCTGTCTCTGGATTTGTCTGTTCTGGACATTTTACATGCATGAAATCATATGCTACGTGTCCTTGTGTGACAGGCTTCTCTCACTGAGCACCGTGTTGTCAGCGGCCACTCACCTGGCAGCTGCGTCACAGCTTTGCTCTGTTTTACGGCTGCAGAATATTTCAGTGTGTGGATGCACCGCTCATCCCTCGATGGACACGGCTGCTCCCACCGTTTGGCTGGTGGGAATCATCTGCTGTGGACGTGGGTGAGTCCTGCTCTCAGCTTTGTGGGGTGTTCATCCAGAGGTGGGGTTGCTGGATCACGTGGAAATTTCACATTTAATGTTTGATGAACCATCTTTTCTACAGCAGCCGCACCATTTCACATTCCTCGCTCCTTTTTGTGAAGGAATGTTAGTGCTTTTACGGGTGTCCTACATTCTGTGTGTTAGTGCGTCCTTGGCTTGACATCGGGGGTGTTGCTACCTGTCAGCTGTGGCGATGCTGCTGTGACAGCCACACACAGATCTTTGTTCGAACACTTGTTGTCAATTCTGGGTGTATAATTGTGCGTATATAATTTGGAGTGTAATGGAGCTAAAAGGTAGCTACACTTTTAACTTTTTGAAGATACTTTAAACTATTTTTCACAGAGGCTGCAATAGTTTACGTTCCTACCGACAGAGTGAGAAGATTCCCATTTTTCCACACATGAGTGTAAACGTAGCCTCCATTTCGTCATTACAGCCTCATGTGGGACAAAGACACCAGCGTGAGCTTTCTTTCCCGTTTCAATAATGGTTAGTGTTGCATCTCCTCAGGTGATTGCTGGCATTTGTATGTCTTCTTTGGACAAGTGTCTATTCAAGTCCTTCACCCTATGTTTATTTATGTATTTATTTATTATTAGTTTCAGGTGTATAAAAAAACATAGTGATTAGACATTACACTCCTCACAAAATGATCACCCCGATAAGTCTATTACCCCTCTGACACCGTACACAGCTATTACAATACCATTGACTATATTTCTTATGCTGTACTTTATGTCCCATGACTATGTTTTTTAAAAATTATAGTTCACATTCGATATTATTTTATATTAATTTCAGGTGTGCAGCGCAGTGGTTAGACATTTATGTGAGTTATGAAGTGATGCCCCAATAGGTCTACCGCCCTTCTGACACCACACATGGTCTTTACAACATTAAAGTTCCCTGGATTTGTGTGGCGTCCTTGTGCAAGGCCGGGCTGATCTGCTCGGCACCGTTCCCATGTTAGTGTCTGTGCTGCCAAAGTGAGTGCCCTGTGCTCCTTTTAAAATTGCATTGTGTGTCTTCCTGTTGCTCAGCTGTATAAATAATTCATATATTAGGACTAAAGTTAGGGGATAGGAATTAGGGATTAGGGGTCAGGATCAGGGTTAGAGGGTCAGGGTTTAGGGTTTAAGGGTCAGTGTCAAGGGTCTAGGGGTCCTGGGTTAGGGTTATTAGGATTTGAGGTTAGAAGTTAGGGGGTTAGGGTGAGGGTTACTTCAGCATTAGGTTTAAGCCTCACTGGCCCACTTCTCCTTCCCCTTGTCATCTCTCTCAGACTTCTATGAAGGGCAGGACTCACCTAGGACCACACATGAGTCAGGGGTTGAGTGGGCCACTGGTTCTCTGCCCCAGTCCTGGGCTCTGTTAGAAGACTGAAATGGTGCTCTGGGCACTGTGTCAAGTCCTACCCAACCTCAGGCCAGGGTTGTGCAGGGCCTGAGTCACGCACAGGCAGTTTCCACCTGCCCTCCCACTGGGGAAGGGGTGGTGCCAGCCCCACTGTGCCTGGGCAGCGCCAGGTTCCAGCTCAGCCCTGACACATGATGGAACTCAGTAGATACGTGTAGATTTATACAGGACTGGGTGCAATGACCTGCCAGCCCCCAGATACAGCTCCCTGAGGGTCCCTCCTGGGACTGGCTGGCTCCTTCGTCCCATCCTAGTGGACAGCAGGAGACAGTGATGTCTCAGGCAGGACAGTCCTCGGCCTCTGACCATCCAGGGAGGCATCTGCGGTCCTCCAGCTCAGGCCAGCCTGTGCCTGTCAAGCCCCCAAGCCCAGGTACTGAGCTGACCATGGTGCTGGACAATTGAACAGCTACCCGGGCAGTGTAGACAGCCCATTGGAATGTTCCAATTCCCAACATCCATGTGGTGAGACAAGCACCTTCTCCCTCACAGCCTCAACCTCCAAGAGAGGTGAGAACCCTGCAAACGCTGAATGTGGCCCTGGCCACAACAGTCACAGCCACACAGCAGCCCTGAAATCCTTTGGCCTCTCGGTGTTAACAAGCCTCTGACGTTCACACTTGGTGAGCGTCACAGATGTGGGTGCAGCTGCGTCGCCCAGTGGGCAGCTCCCACTGAGGCCAATGAGAGTGTTTGAACCGGGACCTGCCAGGCCCAATCCCACTCTTTCGTTTGTTTGTTTGTTTGTTTTAAAGATTTTATTGGGGAAGGGGAACAGGACTTTATTGGGGAACAGTGTGCACTTCCAGGACTTTTCCAAGTCAAGTTGTTGTCCTTTCAGTCTTAGTTGTGGAGGGCGCAGCTCAGCTCCAGGTCCAGTTGCCGTTGTTAGTTGACGGGGGCACAGCCCACCATCCCTTGTGGAAGTCGAACCAGCAACCTTGTGGTTGAGAGGACGCGCTCCAACCAACTGAGCCATCTGGCACTCACCCACGTGGGAATCGAACCGGCAGCCTTAGGAGCACGGAGCTCCAACTGCCTGAGCCAGCGGAGGCCCCCAATCCCACTCTTAAACTTGCCTCTTGCAAGCATTGATTTATTTCTACCATTAAAAAGTACTCATTTGTTTTATGTCACTAAGTGTGCTCCGTCTCTGGCAATCCAAAAGGTCCTGGCTGACACAGCAGAATCAATAATCCCTGAGACTCCCACTGCACGGTGTCCTCACTGGGCGGGGCACATGGGGGGACATGAGGACACTGGGTCAGATCTTAGGGGACCTGCCGACCAGCTCTGTCCCTGTTCCTTCCTTGTCTCAGGAGAGAGAACCCCAAGACAACGAGAGGAGAACCAGCGGGGGAGAGGTCCCGGATGGTTAATTGATCTGCTTCCATTTTCCTTATTTTAGGAGCCATTTTGTTCATGTGTATTTTCACTAGGAAGTCACCCATTTGGATGCAATAGGTTTCTCTTTTACCTTTAATTTCTCCGCTCTTTCCAGAATTGTTACAATCAATGAGCAAATGTTGATGCGTTATTATTCACTAAAGTCTGTATGTTCTTCAGGTTCCTGCATGCAGGCTCGGTCAAAGCCCACACTGGTCATCTGACCAAAGGTTCATGCTGACAGCTGGGGTACCTGGTGGGTGAATTGGGGTGTTATGATAGGAAATGAGACCAGGAGAAGCACATGAGGCCTGATGAAGTCTCAACACTGTGCTGATGATAGAGACTTTACTCTGTAGCCCAAGTGAAGCTGTTGGTAGTTGTAGGCACAGGAAGTGACAGGATTAGATCCCTAAGTTAGTTGGAAAGATCTAGCTGGTCACAGTGTGGAGGTTGCACTGGACGAGAGAAGGACAAGACCAGTAGCAGGGAGACCAGTGAGAAGAGCTGTGAGAGGCGCTCTGGCCTGAGCTGAGACAAGGGCCCTGAATTTGGAGATGAGCGGGGGTGAGAAGAGCAGGGAGGGGCTGTGGTGAGCGCTGCCCCGAAGATGAAGCTGGCACAGGTGCCGCAGTCAGCACTCAGGGGCTGTGGCTGTGTGGACACCAACAGGAGAGCTCATTCTGCCACAAGGAGACTCTGCTAAACGCTTGATCCTTCCAGCCCTTGGAGGTAGAGAAAGGACTGAGAGGTGGAGTGAGGGCCCATCACGTGTGGGGCAGGAGCCGACCTGCCTCACCTCACTGATCTCACAGCCACCTGAGAGGGAGCGGTTACCCCACCTGACAGGTAAGGAGATGGACTTTCCATGTCTTTGTCTGAAGTCACACGGCTAGTACTTGGAGGGGACAGTCGTCAGCTCTGCACTGGTCTGAGGTTCACCGCCCCCCACCCCCCACTCCCAGCATAAGGAAGGTGCCACCCCAGACTCCATTCTGAGCAGCCAGGAAGCTCTTGTCAGTTGTGACCTCAGAGGAAGGGAGCATGGGCAGAAGCAGAGCCGTGCCCTGGGTTGAGGAAGAAGAGATTTTAAAAGGCCCGAGCTCAGGCATCTCATAGCTGGGGGGGGGGGGGGGGGGGAGTCGTTGTCACAGGGATCTGGTGCTGCTCGTCCTCCTGTGACGGGCGAGGCCACCACCTCCCTTCCCACCTGTCCCTGTCTCCATGTGCTGGCCCTGGTCCCTGGTCCCACCCCAAAACCAGCCTGGGTGAGTGTGTGGCAACGCTGCACCATTATCTTATGTACAGATTTTCCTCAGTGGAATGACCAACATTCCACCCAACGCCACAAGGACTGTTTGGATCACTCTGTTTGTCCAGGATCTCCTGTGTGCAAGCTCTACTGGCCCATGTGGGCCCATTTCAGTTGGAGTTCTGGACTCAGAACTGTGTTATTTTATTTTATTGAATTTATATGAGTTTATTTGAGCCACACTCACCACATGTTCTGGGGAGCAAGTTCTCAAATGCTCCCAAAATCAGTCATTGTAAATACCTGTGAGATGGAGATAATAATTGTCTCTGCCACATCTGGGAGAGATGGGTGAGACAAGGCCTGTGAGGGCCCAAAACAGGATTTATCTCAGCATGAGCTTAGTAGCTCCATTTCCAGTTTTTTGAGGAACCTTCATACTGATTTCCATAGTGGCTGCTCCAATCTGCAATCCCACCAGCAGTGCACACAGTTCCCTTTTCTCCACAGTCTCTCCAGCACTTTTGTTTGTTGATTTACTGATGATGCCATTCTGCCTGGGGTGAAGTGGTATCTCAGTGTGGTTTTTATTTGCATTTCTCTAATGATTAGTGAAGTTGAGCATTTTTTCACATATCTGTTTGCCATCTGTATGTCCTCTGCCCATTTTTAATCATGTTGTTTGTTTTTTTGGTGTTGAGCTGAATGAGTGTTTTATACATTTTGGATATTAACCCCTTATCAGATGTGTCATTGACAAATACCTTCTCCCACTCAGTAGGCTGCCTTTTTGTTTTATTGATGTTTTCTTTGCTGTGAAAAATCTTTTTAGTTTGACACAAAATATGTTTATTTTTTCTCTTACTTCCCTCGCGCGAGGGGATTGTAAAGATTTTTGTAGGGTATCTGATGGATGCTTTGTCTTACTGGGGGGGCCACTTCATGGATGGTGTGGGTGCCTGACAACTCCAGTGCACACCTGAACCTGACGCTGAATGTCAACTATAATTATATATATATATATATATACACACACACACATATACATATATATGTACACACACACACACACACACACACACATATACATATATATACATACATACAGTCACTGTAGGCGGAATACAGCATGGGGAATAGAGACCGTGGAAATGTGGAAATGTTAACAGCTGTATGCGATGTTGAAAAGGTAGTGGATTGGGGGAGGGTGTTGTCACTTTGTGTGGGGTATAAATGTCTAACTGTTACATTGTTTTGTACACCTGAAACTAATAAAAACAAAAATCAAAAAACAAAAATCAAAATGAGCTTAGTCCCAGGGTTCTGGATTCTAATTGTAATGCAGTGGGGCAGGGAAACGCTCTCTTCTGCCATCTCGTGTACATATAGGGAATAACACCACGTTCTGGGCACCAGGAAAAGTTATTCTCTGCTGCCATCTTGTGTGGTTATTGGGAATAACACCTGAATGGAGGTCAGGAAGAGCTCTTCTTTCCAAAGATTTCCGAGCCAACGAAGAACGTGTCAGACCCAGGGCTGTGCCCCAGGTGCAGTCATCTGTGCCCTGGGAGCTGCCCGCTGGAATGTGGAGTCCTGGAGGTGAAAGCCGGCACAGGGCTTGGCACACCTGAATTAACTGCCTCTCGCCTCTTACCTATGCTGCCTTATTCTACCCTCCCCTCTTGCCTCCCAACTATCGCCAGGGCTGTTTTTTAATTCACAGTGTGCACAGAGAGCCTCTGTAAGTCACCACATGTGGGGGCAGTGGGGTGCAAAGCAAAGATTTATTTTGCACGTAAAAGAGGCAGCCCAGGAGGACAACCCAAAAAGGAAACCAGGTCTGAGAGCCTAAAGCCTGGATATGGAAAGACCACAGGGAGGCCTGCATGGGGCAGACTGCAGCCCCCAGGAAGAGCTGGGGAGGCAGGCTGTGGTGGGATCCCAGGCTCTGGTCTGGGGACTGGGGCTGAAGGGGCCTTGGGGCCTCCACTCCAGGTGCAGCATTGGCAGGGGGAGCTGAACACCAGGCTCCTGGGGCAGCTTTGCTGGAACAGCCTCCCCCCATGCAGCTGTGGTAGCTGGACTTGTCGGGTGGGTTGTGGCACAGTCCCTTACCTCTGCCCTGGCATAAGGGGTCTCGTCCAAGGCTGGGGCCACTCTCAGGTCCTGAAAGCTGGCCTGGTGTGGGAACTCCAGTCCTGGGGGGGCTAAAAGCATGTAGGGAAGACCTGGGATAACAGTGCAGAGTCAACCAAGGACATCCCAAGAGATCCCAAACCCACTGGTCACGCACACATTCAGCGACCTTGGGCTGGCAGCAGCTCAGCACCCACACCCCACATTATCCATCTATTACTGTCCCTTGTCTGACCTTCTCCTTCAGCCTCTGTCAACATATATCTAGTAGGTTCAATATATTCATGAAACATATGCTCTTGTCGCCGCCACCCTGTAGTGACCCTTTCAAGCCCCCAAGGGACCTTACTTCATCCCTACCTGAGGATGTTTATGTACCCATGTTTCCTTTCCATCTCCCTACCTCTCCCACATGTGAGGTGTCTGACTGTCTCCTGGGTGCAGGGTTGCTACATGTATGCATTAAATCTGCTTATTTTCTCTTGCTAATTTGTCTCCTGTGTTAAAAGTGAACTGGCATCTTAAGATGCTTAACCATAGAGCTGGGAGGACTATGGGGGTGGAGCTGGGGCCCGCGTTAACTCTCTAGTCTTGACTTCCTGTTGAACTCTATGGTAACTTCCGGGGGCGGGGAGATGCGAATAAAGGGGAAAGCCATGTTTGGCTCTTCCCCTTTTTCCTCGTTCGTGGGTGGGGCCCACGAACTGGCCGTCAGGTGGTTCCGTTTCTTTTTCCTGGAGAATTGTTTGGCCAATCGACGTTATTGGCGCCCAGCGCGCGGCCCGGAGCGGAGCCGCGTTCCGCCGCCGTCTGGCCGGCGAGTGACGCGTGGCGCCTACGGGCTGATTCCGCCCCACGTTCCCGCCGCGGCTCAGGGGCCTCAGGTGAGCTTCTTCCCTGGGTCTGAGCAGACACGTTTGGTGTCTGCTGTTTGCTGGCTGCTGTGTCTCCGCGCGGAGGCCTGGTTCTTCGTGCACGTGGGGCCCGTGGTTTGATTTCTTGGGAAGCGGGCTGGCCTTGGGGCCGGCGCTCGGCCGGCGCTTGGCCGCGCCCCCCGGCCCACCCAGCCCCGGGATAAGAGGTGTTTCTGCTGAAACCGGCCAGTTGTAGCCGGTGTCGGATCGTGTTGTCTCTTGGGAAAGCGGGGGACCGAACCCCCGGTGCGCTGGTGGTTTCCCGGGACTGGCTGTCGGCCGTCGGCCTTGTTCTCCGTGACCAGGCTGCTCCGGAGAGAGGCGAGCTGAGCACCTGCAGGTTGTTCGAGCAGTAAACTGTTTGGGGCCCAGTGTTTTAAACGAATTGGGATGTCTGAGGTCTGAGCCTTCGACGATTGTCCCTCCTCCCCAGACGTCAGCCAAGTATATGCTTGAAACCCGCAGGGAGTCTTCGTGCAGGTATTTAACTAAATGGGCAGATCTGACTATGGATAATTATAAATATCAGTGGCCGCTTTGGGAACTGTCGGTATTCCCAAACTTCAGTTTCTGAAAGCTAGATTGTGTAGTGACGGTGCTGAAACTAAGAAAGCGGATTGGAGTGGTATGTTGAGGCCTCCCATCAAGACTGAATCTAAAGTTACCTTTTTACAAAATAAAGTCTCACAGCTGACTGACTGTTAAAAATTAAAAAAAAAAAAACCACACCAGCAGAATGGAGCCTGAAACCGCCTGTCCTCGCTTCTCCACGCTGCCTTGGCCGCCCCTCACCGCGCCTTTGTCTCAAGCTCTGCCTCCTACACCATCTCGTTCTTCTTGGCTGCCTCCTCTGCCTTCAACTCAGCCCCCTGTGGCATCTTCTGAATCTCCCCTCTCTTCTCCCTCGGCACCTATCACAACTTTTCCATTTAAGATTAAACCCTCTGGGGTCCTTGTAAACCCCACATCTCCTACATTCCCTGGACCAAGGCTGAGTTACGAGTTATAGTCAAGGAATTTCCTAAGGTAACTAAAGATTCTAATAGGTTTGCTGAGGAATTTGATACTATTCTTCAAGCTTATCATCTTGGATTTCCTGATTTATACCAGCTAATTAATATGTTGGTTGGTGAAGTCCAAGCCAGATGTTGGATGAGAATTGCAGAATGGGAACATCCTGAAAGAGATTTAGAAAAGCAAACCCCTGATTATTGGGAGGAAGCCAGGAAACTTGCTAGGAAACTACATCGAGCAATTCCCAAGGCTTTTCCAAAGGCTGTTGATTGGAGCAAAATTCTGTATTGCTCACAAAGGCCTGACGAATCTATTAATGACTCTTAGGAAAGATTCCAGGTCATTTTTAAAAAGCATTCAAGTCTTCTTTCGGATGCCGGCCACACATGGATATTTTGTAATTCTTCCTTTGTCAGTGGGCTGAATGAAGACCTTTCCCTCCTGGTTAAGACATCCAGGATGGGATGGGGGAAAATGCCTACCCTAGACTTGGTACATTTAGCTAATGAGCTTGCTAGTACCCTCGATGAGCCGCCTAAAAGCAAGATCGCCAAGATATTTGACTTTCAGCAGTGGCAAATGAGAGACCCTGTGGGAAACCAGAGAACTCCAACTGTTTGCCATTACTGCAAAGAGCAAGGACACAGGAGAAGGAATTGCCAAAAGTTTAAGCATAGGACATGCTCTCTGCCAACTAACCAGCCTCTTTCAGGCCTTCCTGATTCCCTGTGACGGGGCTCTGAGAACTTACAGAGTTTTTTTCCCCTGAATCATTTTGGAGAAACAGGTTTACATATCTGAACCTATTCTCTTTTGTCTAGGTCCTGTAAGAGATGAACATTAACATTGTTTTCTCCTTAGTTCTTCTGCCCCACCTGCTTATTAGGCAGAGACTTAGAGAAGTATCATGCTGGATTTTCTTCCTCCTGAGAATGAGGAAGACCCTCATGACTGCCTGACGTTAACAGATCACCTCCTGACTCCTCGTGACGATTTGTAGAAAACTCCTCTGGATAAAGCTGATTTCTCATGGTTTACCGATGATTCGTACTTGAGAAACGACAATGGTAAGTACTGTGCTGGTTATGCTGTTGTGACTCCTTCTGAAGTCATCCGTGCAGCACCTTTGCTTCTGGCCACTTCAGCACAGCAGCCTGAATTATATGCCCTCACTCGAGCTTGCATTTAGCAAAGGGTAAAGCTGTCAACATTTATACTGACAGCAGATATGCCTTTGGGGTGGCTCATGACTTTGGAATGCTATAGAAACAACATGGTTTTCCTACCTCCAATGCAGATCAAATTAAGAATGGTCCATATGTACAGAAATTATTGGACGCTATACTTTTACCCAATGCTTTGGCCATTATTCAGATTCCAGGCCATTCTAAACTTGACTCCCTGGAAGACAAAGGAAATCATCTGGCTGACATTTCTGCTAAAAATGCTGCCCTTAAAGGCATCAGCAACACTCGGGCCTCTGTCGTGGTCCAGAGAGAAGCTTCTCCAACTGATGACTTATAGAAACTGGCCAGAGAAGCCCAACAATCAACATCTGAAGAAGAAAAGCATAACTGGAAATGCAACAATTGTTGGTTTCATAAGGAAGAGAGACTCTGGTTTGGACCAAATTTAACAACCCAGTCCTACCAGAAAGTTTGAAATTCCCACTCTTAACCACTGTACATGCGCTAAACCATTGGTAAACTGACAAAGTGGCAGCTTTCATGCACCAGTATTGGTGGGGAAATATTTATGAGGCTGCGAAAAGCACTTACCTCAGGTGTCCGCTTGTCCAAAGTATAACCCAGGGAAACCTATTCACACTGCCCCTGGACATTTTAACTTGCCAAATGGACCTTTTAACTTGCCAAATGGACCTAGGTCTGGCAACTAGACTTCGTACAGCTTCCCCATCTCATGGATACAAGTATATTTTAGTCATGATATGTACGGTTTCTCACTGGACTGAAGCTTTCCCTTGTGGACAAGGTAATGCACCTGCAGTGGCTAAAGTGCACAGAGAAGGGAAACAAAAGCATAGACACACACCTTCTTTTAAAAAAAGAATAGTGGGTATTTATTAGTGAAACCCACATGGTGTATGTAGCCTCTTCATAGGCCTGGCACAGGGAGAGGGGCAGATGGCTCATTGCTGCAGGTCGTGCGTGGGGTTTGGGACTCCCCCGGGGTGGCCTGCACTCCTCTGTGTCTCCTCTAAGGGGGGTTGGAATTCAGCCTTCCTGAGCCCATCGTAGCAGGAACAGGACAGAGATGGCTTAGGTCTCCCCAGGAAGCAGAGGTAACTCACGTAGGAGAGGGTGTGATAGGGTCCTCACTGACTGTCACTTCTCTCTGTGTTTGAAATCAGTTCTGGTTCCAAGGAAACTGTGGCCTCTTGGAACTGTCAGCACCCTCGCTCCCCAGCGGCACATGGCTGCCCTGTTCTCACAGGAGTCTTGTTGGACTCCCACCCACTGGGTCCATGGGGATTCTGTGCCCTCGTGGACCTCATCTGTGAACGGGTGGCCAGGCGTGACCAACACGATGCATGTCTGCTCTGTGCATAGCATTGTCCCATCAACCTCAGTAACAAACGTAAGTTTAAAGACACAATAATTAAGAATTTCAAGATGGTGTTGGGTGCATTAAACCACACGGGGCCAGGTACAGGGGAGGTATGTTACAGAAGCTGCTGTGTGATGGGCCACACAGGTGAGGCCGTGCAGGGGCTCAGAGACCCACTTACAGTGGGACCGATTCCTGCAGGTGCTGTCCCCACAGTCGGTTCTCGGCAGGGCCGGTGAGGGCCTTGTCTCGGCTTATTCTCAGTACCACCTGCCTGTGCTGACGGAGGCTCTGAAGCTGCCAGGGTCAGTGGGAAGGGCAGTGGCCTGGAGGGAGTGCCCCCTGACCCCACACCTCCTCAGGGCAGCCGAGTCTGTGCAGAGAAAAGTGGGGGCAGCCCAACCTCTGAATTTGGCTCCGAAGCCCATAACTGGTCTTTATGTTCCTAGCCCAGCGCAAAGACCCGGAAGACGTGGGCACTGCAAGGTGTTCAGGGAGAGACCTGCGTTCTCGGCCATCCTCTGAGCCAGATTCTGCCTGTGCTGACTCAACTGTGAGTGGCAGCCCCCAAGGCTGGGGTCACCATTCCCATTGGCACAGAGAAGCCGATCATCTTACCGTAGGTCACACAGCTGGTGAGGGCAGAGCTGAGTCAAACCCACTGTGGTCTAATCTGGAGTCCATATGCTTTGCACCATGAAAAGGAAAGGCTGCGGGAGACCAAGCCCCAGACAGAGCCAGGCACACATACACACACACACTCACACGTCCCCACCTGGCTTTCACCTCGGCGACTACAGAGGTCCTAGGAAACCAGGAGAGGAGCCAAGAGAAGACAAAGGAGGAGGGTGGGGCCTCTTAGGAGAAAAGGAAACCCTTCCCAGGAGTCCAGGGAATTCCCTTCCCCCGTGAGTCTGTCTCAAATCCTAGATTTCTCTCCTTGGTCAGTAAACTAACTACGGTGATTCCAGACTCACACCTTTCCAGGAGTTGAGCTCCTGTGGCTGACAGTATGAGTTCTCTGTCGCCCTCCTGGACACCTCTGCTTTCAGTGATAAGGGGGGAATGAAGTATGTGGCCTGGAGATTTGTATGGAGACAAAATTTATTAGAACAGGAGGCCAGAGAAACCATGGAGGAGATTGCTGTTGACATCCCCATAGCACTAAAGGAACTATTTGTTTTATCTCTTGTCATGAAAGTGGAGGATTTGTTTAAGCAGTTACTTCTGTACTCATTACACTCTTGGGGAGGGTAAGGGTCAGAAGACTCCCTCTGAAGCCCCCTCAAGTATGTGGTGCCTACAGTTGTCCTGTGGCTGTTGAGAAACTATTGAATGCTAATGACTCACTCATATACTCCCTGCAAACATAGGGCTTCTCCCCTGTGTGTCCTCTGGTGTCTGATGAGACATGACTTTACACTGAAGCCTCGCTCACACTCCCCACAAACATAGGGCTTCTCCCCTGAGTGTGTCCTCTGGTGTCTGATGAGACATCACTTTACACTGAAGCCTCGCTCACACTCCCCACAAACATAGGGCTTCTCCCCTGAGTGTGTCCTCTGGTGTCTGATGAGACATCACTTTACACTGAAGCCTCGCCCACACTCTGCAAACATAGGGCTTCTCCCCTGAGTGTGTCCTCTGGTGTCTGATGAGACGTGACTTTACACTGAAGCTTCGCCCACACTCCCCACAAACATAGGGCTTCTCCCCTGAGTGTGTCCTCTGGTGTCTGATGAGACATGACTTTACACTGAAGCCTCACCCACACTCCCCACAAACATAGGGCTTCTCCCCTGAGTGTGTCCTCTGGTGTCTGATGAGACATGACTTTACACTGAAGCCTTGCCCACAATCTCTGCAAACATAGGGCTTCTCCCCTGTGTGTCCTCTGGTGTCTGATGAGACTTGACTTTACACTGAAGCCTCGCCCACACTCTCTGCAAACATAGGGCTTCTCCCCTGAGTGTGTCCTCTGGTGTCTGATGAGACATGACTTTACACTGAAGCCTCGCCCACACTCTCTGCAAACATAGGGCTTCTCCCCTGAGTGTGTCCTCTGGTGTCTGATGAGACATGACTTTACACTGAAGCCTCACCCACACTCTCTGCAAACATAGGGCTTCTCCCCTGAGTGTGTCCTCTGGTGTCTGATGAGACATGACTTTACACTGAAGCCTCGCCCACACTCTCTGCAAACATAGGGCTTCTCCCCTGAGTGTGTCCTCTGGTGTCTGATGAGACATGACTTTACACTGAAGCCTCACCCACACTCCCCACAAACATAGGGCTTCTCCCCTGTGTGTCCTCTGGTGTCTGATGAGACTTGACTTTACACTGAAGCCTCGCCCACACTCTCTGCAAACATAGGGCTTCTCCCCTGAGTGTATCCTCTGGTGTCTGATGAGACTTGACTTTACACTGAAGCCTCACCTATACTCTCTGCAAACATAGGGCTTCTTCCCTGAGTGTGTCCTCTGGTGCTGAATGAGATATGACCCATCATCAAAGCCTTGCTTGACTCTTACAGTTCTTGACATTCCTACTCCCACAGATAATTTGCCTGTGTGCTCCGGATGCACTTTCTGGCCTGTCCTGGGCTCTCCCTCCACTATTTTCTCACGCTCCCTACAACTCCCCATTTGCCCATTGGGTGGTTTCGAAAAGGCCCCTGAAATCCTCCTCTGCCTAATCCTTTTAAGCAAAGGTTTGGACCTTTCTTTGACCTCTTGACCGTCAGCGCTGTCATCCCAGCTGTGTGGATCAGTCCCTTGCTCCTGCTGACTCTGATCCTCTGGGCAGGGTTCCTCCGACTGGAGGTGCTTCCCTGCTGATGTCCCTGGAAGGACCTGAGAGGGGTGACTGCGGCCCACATGCTGGCTGAGGAATTTCTGAGTGGAGAAGGCCAGAGAGCAGGAGGGACAGGGATGGGTCTCCGGCTCTGGTCCTGCTGAAAGAGAAAGTTGAGGTCAGGGCAGGTGTTGACAAGGCTGCCTGAGCCGTGTGCTGTATCCTGGTGAGACCGGCCCCACCAATCGGTCTCAGTGTGTCGACAAGGCAAGCTCTGCCTCCCACAAAGGGTTGCTTTACAGTCTATGTTTTCATCCCATTGTTCTGCACTACATCTTCACAAACCCAGAAAGCCCCTGTCAAGGGCCTTTTCTACATACTGCCCACACTGGGGACTTCCAAGAAGCATCAGAGGCAGTTTCAGTCCTTTTATAGATGGTAGCACAGTGGCCCTTCCCCATAGACAAGAATCTTCTAAGTCACATGAAAGAAAAACCACAGGCCCCAAATGGCGTCACTCATGCTAAAAGCTCATGAAAACACACTAGATTTAATACCTGATCTAACTGCAGTCTCAGCCTCTCCCCGAAACCGTCTTCATCAACCATTCTGGAATTTTCTGGTCAATACCAGTGAGATCATCTGTGGACCCTCTTCATCCCACCCCATGGAAAGAAGAGGCAAGCTGCAGGATAAAAACGCTTCTTCCCGAAGCCGTCCCAGCCCCGCATAATCTTTTCTTTCGCTAATCGCTCCCTTGCCCAGCCTTCATATAAATACCGTCCATTTTTTACAACCCTTTGGGGTGCCCTGGTAGATGCTACATGGGTTTCTGCTGACTCATGAATAACGCCAATTAAAACCTCAAATGTACTTGTCTGAATTTTGCCTTTTAACAAGCGTATCACTGTGAGACTGTCTGCAGCTATTTACTGTGTTGAGAGCTAAGAACACTCTTGATGCCTTAAGTGGAATTGTCCTTAGTGACATCCTACGTGGGGAAAGGATCTGTGAAGTCAGGAACCACCCAGCCTGGAGATCCACAAATGCGGAAGGCAGGATGGAGTCGTGGCTAAAGGGAGCATCTGCGTAAAGCTGAATCTGAGCCTCCCATTCGAAAAGGTATTTGAGGAGCCCTATGAGCCTGGATCTCTTGTCGGGAAGTGAGACTTGGATTGGATAAGACAGAGGGTCAGGTCCCATTGACTGAAAGATTTCAATCTGAAATGCAGCTGGGGGATAAAAAGATCAGAACAAAAATAAAATATATAAAAATTGTTCCTAAGAGTCAAATGTGTATGAAATGAATCCTTCATTTCTGAAGCAACTGGTTTGAAACTTTACTGACATTAGACTGATTGTACCCTAGGAGTTGGACCATGAGCATGTCCAAGAACCCTTTCTTTTCTTTCCATTTTGAAGAACTGCACTGCCCACCTGTCTCCACCCCAAGCTCTTGCTTCCACTTGATGCCCAGCTCCTGGCCGTACTCGTCCCCGTACCAGACCAGCAGTTCACAGCCCGGCCTGATGACCTGGCAGGTTTGGTAGAAAATCTGCCTGTGATACTGAAAGGCCACCAGTTTCTGCTCTTCGTCATCCCGGGCACAGTTCACATACCTGGGATTGAGACGCAAAAGGAGGGAAAACAGGTGCTAAGTTCCCACTACGTGCCAGATCCCTGTCCAGCTGCCCTCCTGATACTGAAAGCCTTCGGGCTCTGACGTCGCCCACTGCCCCCTGCACTCCTGGGGGACCTTCTGTCCACATCTAAGCCCCTCGCACAATGTCCTGTGGACTCCTGCGTCCAAGTGCTGCCTAGAAAGCTTGCCCCGCCCTAGGAGGTCTCTGTCGCACCACAGTAGGACAGGACAATAAAGCTCATTCGCATTCTGTATCCCCCATAGAAGAGAACCCCTCAAGGAAAGGGGCTGGGTCAGGAGGCCAAGGGGCCCAAGGCCAGACTGGCTCGCTCATGCTCTGCAGGCTGCAGGACCCAGGTCTGTTTAGAATCAAGGCTAGGGCGCTTTGCTGTCCTCACAGGTCAAAGGTCCCTTGTTTTAGGGTACCCTGGCACTGTGAACTTCTCGAAAATAGCAAAATTATAGTTAAATATTTCTAAAATCAATTGTTTCATGTCTGTCTGCAGTAAGTCCTCCATAAGGACTAGGGTTGTGTGATCTGTGTATGTAAAGAATCCTACCGTCTGAATAAGTGTTCATTAGATTCAAGTATGAATCCAGGGTCCCCAGTGAATCTCTGCCCCTTCCAGGTTTTTCCAGGGCCCAAAGTTTGTCCAGCGTAGAAAGTTGCATTTTGAGGACATGTACCATATTTTATCTCCTTTTTTCTTCATGTCTCTTGGTACGAAAGAGCACTGTGTGGAGAAAAGAGCAGGGGATCGAGGGGACCATTGAGTGAGGCTTGATGAGAAGGGAAGGACCAGCGGCCTGACATTGATGAGGGTCCTGTCTGGAACCCAGACACCTACTGGTCTTACCTCATCCAGTTGGACTGGGATTCGTCCTTTCCATCCACATACTCATAGCAGTTTCTCCCTTTGGTGATCTGAGGTTCAGGGAAAGAAGTTAAAGGCTTTGTTTTGGTGGGGAGGTAGTAGAAGAATTGTTCTACTCCACTGTCATCCAGGCGCTTTCAGCCTGCATGGATCCCACTGTCAACTGTGATGACATGACATGCTTCTCGCTCACCATCTACACGTCTGAGTCGATCTGTCCACTCAGCAGGAGCACCTCACGGAGGGGCCCCTCTGCTGCGTCTGCACCACTTTGCTCCCGCTTACCCTCTGGTCTTTAAATTGGAGTGCCATGTTCACGCAAAGTACACTCAGCACACAAAGCTAACCGTAGTGTCCCCATACACGTGCCAGCATGTAAGTGTGGCCCCCAACCCACAGGGGACAGGTAGATGCTTCTCACTATCCAGGAGTATCCACTGTTGGCCTCCTCTTCATCTTCTGTTATTTGGCCCTCGTAGGGGCCAAAGTTCAGACCCAGCGGCAGATCAGACGCCTCGTTCCTCACTCCAAGCCCCGCCTCAGGGATGCCTGACACTCTGATTCTCAGCCCAGGGGGCAGAGTGAGGGCTGAGCGGTTGGGATGCCCCTTATCCACCACACTGTCCTTTACAAATGTAGGGGACCCATGAGTAGCACAGCAGTCAATGAAGTAGTTGTGACACTTCTCACAATCTGGAGGCAAGAGCAATGGGGATTAGGGAAGGTATAGTGTGTGTTCCTGGACGTAAAGAGCTTCAGAGAGAGCCCCGGCAGTCACATCACTGAGCCTCAATCCTGTATGCCAGGCCACGAGAGGAAGGGAATGATTTGGGAACCAAATGACCAGGTGAAACTATTGTATCAAGATATAACAGCCTTGTTTGTGAGGGTCACTTACACAGGTAGTCGTCATCCTGGGGCTTGCTGACCTCTTGGTATGTACGGCCCCTTCTTTCCTGAAGGCTGTACATCTTCACTTCAATCTCCTTTCTCCTGATTCCTAAGTTGGAGAAGAGAAGGTGAGTGAGGTTGGCGGGCTCTGTAATGTTAGTCCCTGTTTTGCCAGAAAACACGAAATCTCCTCCTATCAAAATGTCACCTGTTTTTCTGTTTGTCCTCCCTTAACTGTTGGTTCAGAGACTCAGACTCCACACCGACTACAGGTGGCTGATTCAATTTTAGTTTCTAGCTCTTCACATTATCAGGTTTAACTTCCCAGTCTTTGTATTTACAAAATGGTTCATGCATAGAGTTACTCATTCAGAAAATATTTGCTGTGGGCCCATTATGTGTTAGGCATTGAGCATACAACACCAAGAAAGTGTGGTCCCTGTTATCACAGATGGATTTATTGGACAACTTGGATGTGTCAATTCTTTGAAATGTAATTTAATGCTTTCAAACAATGTATGAGCTTTGTATCCTTATCTTCACTTTACAGATTAGCATTCAGGAGCCCACAGAATGTATAAAATTTTCCCAAAGCCCCAGAGCTAACCTGAGGTCTCAGCTTAGTCCACCTTAAATCCAGGCCTACCCAAAGTCCACCCCACAAACCTCGGCCACACTTATCAACCTTTCCAGAGGATTCAGAGGAACTAAAGTCTCCAAATTATTTTCTCTTACCTGATTTTTGTCTAGAGTGCTGTACAGAGTTCTCCAGGAGGGGACATTGGTTTCTGGGTTTGCTGTGAGCCACTTTCCTTCAGCAAATTTGTGGTTCCTGACAATTCCTTCAAACTAGGTTCATTCCTTGATAGTGCCCTGGATGTCACCGTCAATGCGTGAGCCACATATTAAGAGATAACATGTGTTTGTTTAATTCTTTAGGGCTTATGATGTGTTTTCACAGGCATTACTTTAATTACTACTTTGACCACCCTTGGAAGTTCCTGGGGAGTATGAATATTAGAGGGAACAGAAAGGGCCTATGTGGGTAATGAGTCCAAGACTAGAACCCATGCCTTAAGGCTCTTTCCTTCCACCTTTTTCCGTAAAAGTGGGAGTGAGAGAGATTGGGACTAGATCAAAGAAATGTTTGGGAGAAACATATGTATCTACACAACAAAGAAAATTATGCTGAAAGTTGCAAATTGCTCTATCTTGGAAAGAATGTTTGTAATTCGATTAACTGTTTCCCATCAATTCTGATTTAATAAGGTTGTACCACTAGGTAGTTCTCTTTAGTTTCCTGATCCATAACATGGTCCTTCTTAATGAGTTAGTGACCATGGCATGTAATAACATTCACTAAAGTTTTTTGTGAGCTATTTAATACAATATGGAAGTGAGAGTACAGTCCTGCTATCAATGTACCCCTTCAGCCGTCTCCATGTTTGAAATCTAACAGTTATTATCTTCAGCATTAATTGACCCTCTTCTAGTTTAATTTGTAAATTTGAAATCACTCATTCAGAAAACATTCAGGGGGCCCTCAGGGGACCTGAGCTGGTCCAGGGACTTCTGAGAAGAATCACGTCTGGAGCAGCCTCTCAAAGAGCTCGCAGTACAGAGGGAAGCATTGATTGTAAACAATTCCAAACTACATGAGCGTCACCTGATTAAGCTCAGAGAAAGAAGCTGTTACTTCCACCTACGGGAATGAGCATTTGAAATCAGTTCCAGAGGGATGTGGAATAGTGAGCGATTGACATGAAGTCGTTACAGAGGGACGAATGTCTGTGGAATGGTGAGTGACTGATATGAAGACCTTACAGAGGGATGAGCGTCTGTGGAATAGTGAGTGACTGACATGAAGTCCTAAAGTTGTTGTATTATCTGTTGCTTCTTAGTCATCAGCCCTGAGGCTCCTCAGGGACAGGAGGTGAGTCCTTTACTTAGAAGGGGAGGCTCTGAGGCTGGGGTCCTCTATCCTCCCCTGGGACCACTCACTGCACAAACTGCCTGCATACCAGAAAGCTTCCCTGAGTCAGAGGGTTGTCGTGCACCTCTCAATGTAGCATGGCAGAAAGAACCGAGGTTGAGCTAATCAGTCAGATGAACGATGTAAACATGTATGGATGAGACGGTGCAAATTTTGTAAAATGATGATGTCCTAATGAGTTTGTAAGTGGTTTAGAGAAGGAGCTTTGGATTAGATTGCACTACCCCTGACACTGTGCTCTCAGACACATAATCAGACATTTCTGTAACTCTGAAACCTTAGTTTCCTCAGCTATAAATGGTGATATAGTACCTACCTCAGAATTGTTGTAAGTGTATTCATGTAAAACTCTTAAAGTCTGAAATATTGTGAAAATAAAACAAGTGGCAGCTCACATTGTTGCTGTTTGTTATTCACTATTAAAATGATGAAGATATCGACACTGTGTAGAAGAGACCAAGAAAGGAAGGCAGCAGTCCCTAGAACAGTCTGCAATTCCTTCTCTTACCTGCATTTGGATCCACGAGGAACATTTTCTCGACAACAGGATTTGGGAACTACTCACCTTCTGGTGTTTACTCTGTCCCACTCTGAAGTCCGCCTGAGAAGGTTTGACTAAAAGGTGATGAGAAAGCAGTGTTTTGGTTGGTAAATGTTTCCAAAACCTGGAGATTCTTACTGGGGACACAGAATTCTGAATCAGAGATTGACAAGTACAAACCATTGGAAATGGTTTCTGAGGTACCATTAAGGCTTATGCTTCTATTGGGGGCATCAACTAATTTTCTTAAAATGTTTAAAAATACAGAAAGCCTCATCTATGTTTCATCCTATGTTCATAAGGTATCTGTTACGTTTATTTAAAAAATAAATTGGCCTTTCATGACAAAAATATTCCACAAACTAGTAACAGAAGGAAATTACATCAATATAAAGGTCATATATGAAAAGTCCATCTATGACATCTTGCTCTACAGTGAAAAACTGAAAGCTTTTCCTCTAATATCAAGAACAAGGCAAGGATGCCCACTCTTGCCATTTCTACTCAACACTGTGGAGGAGAGACTGTTCCCTGAGATGACCGATGTCGGTCTGGTTAGATGCAGGCCAGAACAGAGATTGCTTCCCCAGAATCCCCAGAGACTGTGTGATTGACCCTCCCACTACGCTGGTTCATGCCGGTTCCTGGAACAGGCCAGTACCCTTCCCCAAGCTAGCATGTGAGGATGTCCCTCTTATCTGGGGTGGTCACACTCCATACCCCCATCCATCTTGCCCTGTTCTGTATAACCCCTTAGCTCCTGCCACACTTCACGGAGGACATCCATGGTGTCTCGCTGCAGCCCAAGAGGCGTCTCATGTGTAAGTTCCCTTAATAAACTCTTGATGTAAAGATGGAGTTGTCAGCCTCTTCCTTTTTTCTCTGAGCCCCAGGAAATTTTATGAAACAAACGTAGTACTGAAGTCCTAGCCAGAGCATTAGACAAAAAGGAAACAAAGAGTCATCTAATTTGGAAAGCAAAAAGTAAGACTGCATCTGTTTGCAGATGACATGATCTTATGTGTAGAAATTCCTAAAGACTTGACAAAAAAATCCTGTTAGAACTAATAAATCAATTCAGCAAAATTCCAATTTACAAAATCAACAGTCAAAAATCAGTTGAATTTCTATGCACTAACAACGAACAATCCAAAAAGGAACTTAAGAAAACAATCCCTTCTATAATAGCATTAAAATACTTAATTAAAAATAAACGTAGGGGCCGGCCCGGTGGCTCAGGCGGTTAGAGCTCCATGCTCCTAACTCCGAAGGCTGCCGGTTCGAGTCCCACATGGGCCAGTGGGCTCTCAACCACAAGGTTGCCAGTTCAACTCCTCGAGTCCCGCAAGGGATGGTGGGCTCCGCCCCCTGCAACTAAGATTGAACACGGCACCTTCAGCTGAGCTGCCTCCTGGATGGCTCAGTTGGTTGGAGTACGGGCTCTCAACCACAAGGTTGCCAGTTGGATTCCTCGACTCCCGCAGGGGATGGTGGGCAGCGCCCCCTGCAACTAGCAATGGCAACTGGACCTGGAGCTGAGCTGTGCCCTCCACAACTAAGACTGAAAGGACAACAACTTGAAGCTAACGGCACCCTCCACAACTAAGATTGAAAGGACAACAACTTGACTTGGAAAAAAGTCCTGGAAGTACACACTATTCCCCAATTAAAATAAAAAAGTTCTGTTCCCCTTCCCCAATAAAATCTTTTTAAAAAATAAAATAAAATAAACCGAGGACGGAGTAGATGCCTGACCGCCGCACTGTACATCTGAAGCTGAAGCTAAGTAATACTGAATGCCAACTATAATTTCATATATATGATCACAGGATGTGGAGTACAGCATAGGGAATAGAGTCAATGGAATTGTAACAGCTGTATACGATGTCAGAGGGCTAGTAGGTTGGGGGGGGTTATCACTTTGTGAGGGGTGTGAATGTCTATTACATTGTTTTGTACACCTGGAACATTTTAAAAAATGAACAAAGAATAAACATTTAAAAATCGAACCAAGGAGGTGAAAAACTTGCACACTGAAAATGATAAAACATTGGTGACATAAAATTAAAGAAGACACAAGTAAATGGAAAGACATTTCATGCTTATGGATTGTGATACTTAATATTGTAAAGCTGTCCATACTTCCTAAAACAATCTAAAGATTCAAAGTGTCAATGTCCAAACAGTAGATAGTTTGTATCAAAATTGATTTGAGCCCAACAATCTATGCCTGGAAGAAAGAGCTCAACAGACTGAGAAAAACACTTTTCAGAATAACATTTTTCAGCTTCTTTTATGCATTTAGCATTAAGGAAGGAATGTAAGGAAGATTACCTGAAGGTGGGAAAAAGCAAGATGGGGAGTGGACTACAAGAGAGCTAACAAGATTCTGTGCTTTCTTGAGGTTGGTTAAGCTTCAGAGGTGTCTGAAAAGAGGCATTTCCAAGGTGTGTTAATGTAGATGCACAGAAACAATAAACAGAGCTTGCTTAAGGCAAAGAGAAGCCTTTTACTAAACAGTTATATGACTGAGGCGTGACTGCCCACCATGACTTGCCCAGTTAGGAATTTATGATCAGATCACCCTGTGAAGTTACTTTCTGTAGAACCCCTTTTTCAACCACTAATGTAATCCCTATCAAAATCCCAATGGTATGTTTTGCAGAAAGAGAAAAGGTGTCTTAAATTAAAAAAGGAATCTCAAAACATCCTGAAATGCAAAAAAACAATGTTGAGAAAGAACAAAGCTGGAGGCCTCACATTTGCTGATTTCAAAACATACTACAAAGCTACAGTACTCAAAACAGCACAGTATTGGCATAAAGACAGACCCACAAGCCAATGGAACAGAGTAGTGAGCCTGGAAAGACACTCTTGAGTGTACGGTGAAATGATCTTCATCAAGGGTGCACAGACTACACAATGAGAAAAAGATAATCTCTTCAACAAATGGTGCTGGGAAAACAGAATATCCACTCACAAAAAAAATGAAGAGGGACCCTTGTCATACAGCATATATGTAGAAATTAACTCAAGACAGATTAAAAACCTAATTGTAAGACCTGAAACTGTAAAACTCTTAGAGGTAAAGCTTCAAATAGGCAATGCTTTCTTGGATATGACACCAAAAGCACAAGCATCAAAAGCAAAAATAGACAAATAGGACTACATTAAACTTACAAACTTCTGTGCAGCAAAGAAAAAAATCAACAAACCACACAGATGACATATGGAATTGGAGAAAATATTTGTAAAACATCTATCTGGGAAGGGTTAATATCCAGAATATATAAAGAACTTTTACAACTCAATAATAAAATAACAAATAATCCCATTAAAACTGGGTGCTATGGACTGAATTATGTCTCCCCTCCCCCATTCATATACTGAAAACCTAACCTACCATGTGATGGTATTTGGCGATGGGTCCTCTGGGAGGTAATTAGAGTTTGATGAGGTCATGAGAATGGGACTGCCATGATGGGATTGGTGCCCTTATCAGAAGGGAGATATGGTCTCTTTCTTTCTCTTCAGAAGCATGCGCACAGTGAGATGGAAGCTGCCTACAAGCCAGGAAGAGAACTTCACCATGCTGACACCCTGATCTCAGATTTCCAGCCTCTATAACTGTGAGAAAGCACATTTCTGTGGTCTAAGTCATCCATTCGGTGGTATTTCATTACGGCAGCCTGAGCTGATTAACACAATGGGAAAAGGACTTGAATAGACATTTCTCTGAAGAAAATATATAAACGTCAACAAGCATATGAAAAGACAATCAATACCACTAATCAAAGGGAAATGCAAATGAAAGCTACAGTGAAATGTCATATAACAAGTGTTGGCAGGAATGTGGAGATGTTAAAATGCTTACACATTGTTGGTGGGAATGCAAAATGGTTCAGCCACTATGGATAATAGTATAAACATTCCTCAAAAAATTATAAATAGGGGGTGGCCAGTTAGCTCAGTTTGTTAGAGCGTGGTGCTGATAACACCAAAGTTACTGGTTTGATCCCCACATGGGCCACTGTGAGCTGCGCCCTGCTTAAAAAAAAAAATTATAAATAGAACTGCCATATGATCTAGCAGTCCAAATTTTGGGTATGTACCCAAAATAATTGAAAACAGAATCTTGAATAAATATTTGCACCCCCATGGCAGCATTATTCACCATAGCCAAGATGGGAAAGCAACCTAAATGTCCATCGATGGACAAACGGATAAATGTGGTAAATGCATACAATAAAACATTATTGAGCCTTAACAAAGAAAGAAATCACATCATACGGTACAACATGGATGAACCCTGAGGATATTACGCTGAGTAAAATAAACCAAACACAAAAAGACAAACACCACATGATTCCACTTATGGAAGCTATCTAAAGTAATCAAATTTATGGAAACAAAATAGAATGGTGGTTGTCAAGGGGCCATGTGGGAGACATCAGGGAGACCAAACAGCTGTCTGAAAACCTCCCCCAGGATCAAGACAAAAATCAGGTTCATTTTGGGGTAAGAAAATCATGTGCTATGATAAAATATGCATAAATAAATTATATATCTCTATGTAATATCTTAATCATTTCCTCATCTAGGACATTTAATCCAATAACTGAACTATTATGAAATTTGTGTTAGAAAGCTCTTTGGTGGATTTACAGTTTAAGTTTTCTGCAATTGCCCTTTAATTATCAAGGTGTAGCAAAAATAGTTTTAAAAATGATAAATTGTAAACATTTGAAAAGTATGGAGAATTGCACTGGAAAATGTATACATCCACCATTTAGCCTGATGTCAGGATTCTGTCACAATGGTTTCAGATCTTTTTATTTCTATTTTAAAATTCAAAAACAAAAAGCTAACCCAGACATAGGCAAGTCACCTGCTAGATCTTCCTCCTTCTCTTGGGATGTAACTATTCTGAATTTGTTATTTCTTATTCACTTTCAGGTTTCTATACAGTTACTGCTTATTCATGTATCTGCAAACATATAATTATTGTACACATTTTAGAACCTGATAGGAACCGTCGCTTTCTGTATAACACTGTTTTCTGGGCATCTTGTTTGCTGAACAAGCAAACACTGTTTCCTTAACCCCTGACAGGCAGCTCAGATCTACCCCAGGTCAGTTTCAGGACGGCACCTCTGAGTCCTCCTGGCCCCTCACCTTGCTTCCTTGGAGTCCATTCTTCATCAGAATCCTCAGTGTCATCTGCCTGGGGTCTCATGGCCTGCCTGTGTTGACACATGAAAGCTGGTCGAGAGGCTCTGAGACCTGGAATGAAGCAAAATCTCTGTCCCGAAAGGGAAGAGCCTGAAGGAGGAACAAAGCACCAGAGCAGCTCACTGGGATGGACTGGGTGGGCCGAGAGGGTCTAGAACATGGCACTGCGAGTGTGGCACCATCAGTGCCAGCCCTGCCCTCACACAAAACAACAAAACTCCCCCCAGGTCGCTCTGCACACAGAAGGGAGAGGCAGGGAGATGAGCACCTGAGAACGAGCGAGCCCGAGTAATACAGCGTGTCAGGGCTCCCAAGCTCACGGCCCCAGCTTGTCCTGTTACCTAGAGCAAGCAGCGCCTCGTAGTTCCTTTTCACGTTTCTGTACCGGGTTTTCTCCCAGTCTCCCATCGCTGTCCATTGTTCCTTGGACAAGTACGTGGAAATGTCTCTGAAAGCATCGTTGGCCTCGAGAAAACAATAGGTTGCATCAGTAACTTATTACAAGTCAGCACTTCGGGCTGGGCCTTCTCCTCCCCGTGTGTGCAGGGTGTCGACTGAGACCTCCGGGACGTCTCTGTGAAACAAGGATGCAGACGTTCTCTCCCTCCCGCTGTGCCCTGATGAACGGAGCAAACACCAGCTTTCCCGACACAGCAGCTGCTGACGCTAGTGTCCCGTTCTCCCCCACGTCCCAGACAGGACCAAGCGCCCCATTCTGTGCACACGCACAGCGAGAGGAGCCCACCAGTGCAGGCGGGGAGTCTGGTCCTCTGGGCACCAGCTCCTTGTCACCAGGCCCCTCTCCCCATCCTTCCCACAGACCCCGCTTGCAGGCTGGCTTGGCCTCCCCCACTTCTCACCTTGGGCTTCCACCCTCTTCTCCTTGTGTTTCTTTTCCGGCTCTCCTCTGGGGACCTGCCAGGGCTCATGGTGCTGGTACCACCAGGGGGACCCCGTTCTGGCTCAGAGGCTGGTACGGGCCAAGGTGCCTGTGGAGGGAGAAGGGGCTGAGAGGAGGTGACAGCCCCCACCAATGCCCAGAGCCAGGCCTGTCTTCTCCATCTGGGCAGGGTGTCCAGAGAAGGAGGATGTGGGGACCCCAGCAAGGATGAGAGCACGTGGGGAAAGTCTGGGGGCGCACTGATGGGACGGGAGGGGCTCCGCCAGCCACGACAGACCAGCCGACTGGGAGCTGGGCTTGGTTTCTTTCGCGCCCTTGTAGTTGGGCCCATCTCAGGAGAGGCAGCAAAGGCATCTGGGGGGATGTGGCTGCGGGTGTTTGCGGGGCGTCCTGAGGTGCGAGGCCAGAGAAGCCCCAAGGAGACTCGGAGGCCAGCCTGCTGGGATGGGGTCTGGCCGGCCATCAGGGCTGTTCCGGAGAGAGGAGTGAACGTTCCCCACGGAAGGGTTTTGGGGATTCCGGGACAGTCTGGGCACAGAGCAGCGTCGCTCTCTAAGGGCCAGGCGTCTCTCGGGCTGAGAAGTTTTGGGGTCTCCAGGCGGAGGGACTGGGCGCCTCAGGTGGGGAGGCTTTGCGGTCTCAGGTGGAGGAGGTGTGGGTCCCTTGGGCTGATGCGTTTGCGGTCTCCCGGGACAAGAGTCGGGGTCTTTCAGGCTGAAGAGACGTAGATGCTCCGGCGGAGAGAATGTGGGGCCTTCGAGGCTGAGGAACGTGAGGTGTCTCACTAAGGGGCTCTGGGTTCCCGACACTGCGGTAAGTTGGGGTCTTCGACACCGCAGAGATTCAGAGCTCCCAGGATGCGGGCATTTAGGGTCTGAGGCTGCGGAATTTGGTCTTCGGGTGCCTGCTGTACTTAGGGTTTCTCAGGCTGCGGGGTTTGGGGGTCTCTCAGGCTGCGGGGTTTGGGGGTTTCTCAGGCTGCGGGGTTTGGGGGTTTCTCAGGCTGCGGGGTTTGGGGGTTTCTCAGGCTGCGGGGTTTGGGGGTTTCTCAGGCTGCGGGGTTTGGGGGTCTCTCAGGCTGCGGGGTTTGGGGGTTTCTCAGGCTGCGGGGTTTGGGGGTTTCTCAGGCTGCGGGGTTTGGGGGTTTCTCAGGCTGCGGGGTTTGGGGGTCTCTCAGGCTGCGGGGTTTGGGGGTTTCTCAGGCTGCGGGGTTTGGGGGTTTCTCAGGCTGCGGGGTTTGGGGGTTTCTCAGGCTGCAGGGTTTGGGGGTTTCTCAGGCTGCGGGGGATTCGGTTTTCAGGGTGTTTGGGGGTCTAAGCATTAGGGGATTTCATGTGTATCTGGGCGAGGAGATTTGCGGTCCCTCCAGGTTAGCGGATTTGGGGTCCCTCAGGGTGACGGGATTTGGGGTCCTTCGAGGCTGACAGGATTTGGAGCCTCTCAGGGTGAGCGGATCGAGTGTCTCTGAGGCAGGAATTTGAAGGTCTCGGGTTAAGGGTTTATAAGGGTTTCACGTGGCAAAGGCCCCGTTTTCCTGTCAGTCTCCGGGCTCTTCAGCCGCACTGCTCACCCTGTCGAGCGCCGCCTCCCAGGCTGCGCGCCTTTCCCGCCCTCAGGAGTTGAGAAGCGGCAGAGGGCGAGGTACCCGCCTATGTAGCTGTGTCAGGCGTAAGCCACCAATCACTGCTGCGATCATAGGGTCCTGCCCGCCAATTGGCGGACAGAAGCCAAGAGGGTGGGGCATGGGGCGGAGCCTAGCTGTCAGTCAGGAACAGCACCCAGTCCTAGGCGGGGTGTGGGAGTGCAGCGGACGCCGGCTCTTCACACCTCCTGTGGAAGCTCCCGCCCCACTCCGCAGGGATTGGCTGCTCTGGATCCTGCCAGTGTCTGTCAAGAAGCCTTCAGCGAGGAAGCACAGTCTAGTGGTTTTCACTGCTTGTTTTCCAGCTGATGTTGGTGAAAGACCTGCCCCTCAGGACCCAGCGTCCACTGCTGAGCCTGGAGCGTGGACCTCGCGGCAGGTCTTTAGGGCGGACGTGGCCATCTGTGGAACGACAAAGATTCTTTGTTCCACCAGACTTTAGTCAGGACCCCAAACTTTCTCCTGGGATCATTTATGCCCTTTCAACTCCACTCCCCACCCCCACCCCACACACACACTTTTAAAAAATTTATTAGTTTCAGGTGTACAAAGCAATGTAATATGTAAAATCCACTTTTAGCAAGAACTATATTACCAGTTAGTGTGTGGTGAATATCACATCACATGGGGAGGGGGAACGGGGACTGTAATTCAGTAAATTCTGATGAGATAAGATGCAGACACAGTTTCATTTTGTGTCCATGTGTTTCAAAGGTTCAAACAGAACAAAAGAAATAATAAGTATATTAGAAAAACCTCTAGGAGATTTTTAAATAGCAAAGAAGGGGCATTAGGAGTAATAGGCATGTTTAAGTTATATAGGTCTAAAAAGGCTTCAGAAATAAGGAAATATAGAGAAAACCAAACAAAAACGAAAAAACTACAAATATTTTGCATAAAAAAGAATACATCAAATACCAAGACAGGGCATCCACAGAGGAGGGTCAGTTTAACACCTACTGGCTCTCACAAGACTAAGTGGGAAGAGTGTTTCTGGCCCTCTCCTAGTTTTGATCACAGAAATATAACATGATTTCCATGTATTGCAAATAAGCCAAGTAACTGTCGATTTATTACTGTGAAATTTAATAAAGGGAAATGTCAGTAAAGTCGAGTTGGGGAGCCAGAAGGGGGCGCTCTCACATAGTACGACCCGAGGTCAATGACAGACCCTCACAGAAGAATCCTCCACGGGAAAAAATCATCAATTATACGCCTCAATGAGAAAGATAGGCAGTGAGTCTCCCGCAAAAAACTGACTTCCCAGCATCTCAGCCAATGAGAAACCATCGTCACCCTGAACTCGGCTTTTCCCCAATGGACTTTTCGTTCAAAATGACCCCTCCCAACTGTCTTCTTCTTTTCAAAATCACATTCCTCGCCTTTATTTGTGGACTTGCCTATGACTTTTGCTGTAGTTCGCTTGTCCAAAATGGCAATTCTTTGCCGTTTCTGAGTAAACCAATTTTTGCTGGTAAAATAACTTTTATTTTTAGGTTCGACATTATTTGATGGCCCATATGGGGATCCAAAGAAGACCCACCCCTGGCATCTCTGGGGCTGGTGAGCTAGTAGGGGCGGTGCCCGCAGGGCCCTCTGAGCTGCCAGCTTCCTTGCGGACCCTGGAATTTGACAGTTAGTCTTTCTTCTGAATCTGCGCTTCTGCTCTGTGTTTGAAGCTCTCCAGACTCTATTCGGGGTCTATTTTAAGGCTTCGTCCTCTTCTGATTAAATGCCTCGTTTTGTTTGCAATTGCTCGGTGGGCACTTCAGCCTGACTCTTGAAATCAGGCTGTTCTCTTTGAACTGTGCTAGACTTTGGCCTGATTCTTTTTGGAATCCGGCTGTTTCTACTGAAATTGAAATGCCCAACCATTGACCCCAGAAAAGAAGAAACAGCATTGTAAATCTAGTAACTGTTGGTTCCCTAAAAATTGGAAACTGTAACTTGGGCCAAATAACAAACTGGTCCTACTAGAAATTCCAAGATCCCCAGCATTAAACCACGGTTCCTCTGCTGAAATGCTAGCACATAGGAACCACTGCTGGTGGGGAAATAATAACAAAGCCTCAAAAGGTGCCTACCTCACTAGTCGCACTTTTCGAAAGTGGGAAGCCTTCCCCACCCAGGGAAGCCTGTTCACACTGCTCCCAGACATTTTAAATTGCCTAGCAAAGCATTTGAGTTTTGTTGAATAAACAGTAGCATGCAAATCTGCAGGATTATAAACAGTTGTCACTTATTTCTAACTCCATTGTCCACGAAGAAGAAAACTATCAGGTAACATTAAACGTTGATAAGTGAATGCTACATATTGTAAACGTTAGATAACCACTAAAACAATAATTTACAAAATGTGTAGCTAGCAAGCTTCAAGATAGAAAAAGTGGAATAAGATACAACAGAATAAAAGAACCCACCTTAAATAGCAAAATGAAAACAAAAACAAAACAACAACAACAACACAATTCTCCAAACGCAAAATAAAAGACTTGGAAACAAAATAAAAAATTGAAAAGGATAATGAGAGAGGGAAAAAAAAAGAAGTAAATGGAAAGGCATGTGTCCTTGTGTAGGAAGACTCAGTGTTCTAAATATGTCCGCTTTGTATGTTAACATAAATTTCATTGTCACTCCAATTAAAATAATTTAAGTATTCAAATTTTTAAGCTTATTAAAAAGAATATCTGTAAAAATAAGCACGCTTGAATAGCAAGGAAATTTTGAAAACCACTAAGAGAACTGGGTGTGCTAGCCTATTGGACATTGAAATTTCTTATAAACATTAATATTAAGAGTGTACATTTTGGGAAATGAATACATAGTCAGTTCAATATAATTAAATATGAAATGCAGTAGACCTTATGATAGTTAATTTCACTTGTTACCTTAATAGCACTCTGGGATGGCCAGGTAGCTGGTAAAACTATTTCTGGGTATGTCTGTGAAGGTGTTTTTGGAAGAGAGTAGCATATGAATCCGATTGAGTAAAGAAGACAGCCCTCCCCAGGTGGGGGGCATCCAGGCTGTGGTCCCGAATGGGACCAAAAGGTCGAGGGAGGTGGAATTGTCTCTTTCTTGAGCTGGACTGCTCACCTTTTCCTGCCGTTGGACATTGGAGCTCCAGGTTCCTGGACCTTCATACTCTGACTAATTATCCCACCAGCTTTCTTGCAGACTGTAGGATTTCTCTGCTTCCATAACAGCGCGTGTCTGGGTTGGAGACACAAAAGCAAACATCCGCAAGTACTCCAACAAGGGGTCTTCCTGCTCCCCAGTCTCGCTGGCGGCTGGGAGAGACACAGGAAGTAGAAGCCTGATCCGCAATCCACTGGCCGTTTTTCTGCCTGCCAACAAACCAGCCAACCAACCAACCAACGAAGCCATGGCAGTTGTATCAGTGGCTAATTGGCTAACTCATTACAGCTGCTGGCCATCTACTGCGGAGCCTACACCTCTCCACGTGAGGCCCAGAGCCTGGAAATGGCTCTCTGGGACTCTGTCCCCACAGCATGACTCAATTGCCGTAATAGATCCCCTCTCATACGTATTTATATCCATATATATATATATATATATATATATATATATATATATATATATATCCTACTGGTTCTGTTTCTTTGGAGAACCCTAACTAATAAATACAGGCCCACACGTATAATGACATGGTACCCGAGGAAAGTGAATTTCAAACTTTGGGGGAAAAGCTGCACTGTTGTGAGACTGTGAGGAAGCAGGCTCTGTGCTCAGTAGGAGAGAATTGGTTAAAACAGGTTTCCCCGTAATGTGGAATATTATACAACTTGAAAAATGAGTGAGGATGTATGATTTTATATTTCATTAAACAAAACCTGATAAGGCGGTTCTAATTGATTTTAACAGAAAATAATTTCTAAGCAGTGTTTTTTTAATTGAGAAAAGTAACATGCAAAACAAATTGCATTTTAGAAATACCCAGCCAACCTATAATTAAAATTCTGCTAATAGAAACATCGACTACAACAACATGTATCTCACACCAGAATTAATTAAAAAGAAATTATTGGAAAGGTATTATGATATGAAAAAGCATAATTAACATGTTTATTTTAGTTAGCTTCTGTCCACCAAACAGCAATTTTGTTCCAAAACACAGAACCACTTCAAATTTAGAAAATATAATTTCATGACATTGAAATGGGTATTTTTTTTTTTTAAAGCCTGTTCATCCAGTGGGTAGAAAACCTTGCTGTTACATGGTCTATACTTTGTCAATTTTGTGCAAGAAAATTAATGTGGGGGCAGAGCCCCAGAAAGCAGTTTCCAGGCTCTCGGCCTCACATAGACAGGTGCTGGCTCAGGTAGTAAATGGCCATCAACTGTGATTGCATGGCCATCAGCTGTGGCTAGTTGGCCGTCAGCTGTAACCAGTGAGCCATTGGCCACTAATATAACTGCTGTGGCTATGCTAGCAGAGGAGAAGGAGAAGAGAGAGAGAATGGGGGCTGGCAAGAAGATGGTGGCTGGGCTGGCAAGTGTGGATGGCGGTTTGCGGACAGTGTGAATCCAGCCTCCAGTGAGAGTATAGTGCCGCCAGAGAGAATATAGTGGTATGACTCCCCTATCTATGGCTCCGTGGGTGTTCCTTTTTGGCCTCACCATATCCTGCATTCTTGTATGGGGAGCGGGAGCAGAGACCCTCCAGGCCTCCCTGCACAACAAATGGCGCAGCGAGCAGGGTCTCCCGCACGACAATGAATTTGGCAAATTAACTGCTTTAGGTCATGAGTTTTCTATTCATATCTAGAACATTCTGAGTTTCCACTGTTCAATCTTATGATTTGCTATAAATGGAATGTATTTCAGAATATTTTATCCACAGGTTGTGCTGCCCTAAATCTCAACTGATTTTGGTCCTCAAACACCATGTTCTTGATTTTGTTGTTGTTGTTGGCTTTCACTTTACCACAGTGTGGGGGCAGAGCCCCAGAAAGTAGTTTCCAGGCTCTCGGCCTCACATAGACAGGTGCTGGCTCAGGTAGTAAATGGCCATCAATGTGATTGGATGGCCATCAGCTGTGGCTAGTTGGCCGTCAGCTGTAACCAGTGAGCCATTGGCCACTAATATAACTGCTGTGGCTGTGCTAGCAAAGAGGAGAGAGAGAGAGAGAATGGGGGCTAGCAAGAAGATGGTGGCTGGGCTGGCAAGTGTGGATGGCGGTTTGCGGACAGTGTGGATCCAGCCTCCAGTGAGAGTATAGTGCCGCCAGAGAGAATATAGTGGTATGACTCCCCTACCTATGGCTCCGTGGGTGTTCCTTTTTGGCCTCACCATATCCTGCGTTCTTGTATGGGGAGCGGGAGCAGAGACCCCGCAGGCCACCCCGCACGACAAATGGTGCGGCGAGCAGGGTCTCCCGCACGACACACAGCTACTGGAAAATATACTTCAAAGGGAATAAGGATGAAATCAAATAAATAACCCTATATATATATATATATATATATATATATATATATATATATAGTGTGCTAAAAATGTATACTCATTTTAAGAAAGGAAAACTGTATTAAAATTGTAATACTCACTATATACTGATAACAAAGACGATAATGAAGATGAATACAAGTCACGTGTGATGTCTGCAATGACAAGAGGAGCTCACAGTAGTTCCCCTCAGTGTCCAGACACTTCTGATTCTGACGCGACCTACTGCTACATAGGTAACATCTCTTAAAATGTGTACACATTGTATTGGCACCTGTGGAGACAGAGCCAGAAGTGCAGTTTCCATGCTCTCAGCCTCACGCGGAAAGGTGTTGGCATAGGTAGTAAATGACCATCAACTGTGATTGGATGGTCATTGGCTGTAGCCGGTTGGCCAATTGGTCACTGATATGGCTGTCATGACTGCATTGGTTGGTTGGCTGGTTGCCAGGTGAGAAAAGGCATATTGAGGATCGTGTGGCTGCTACTTTGTGTGTCTCCAACCCAGCTGCCAGCGAGAATATAGTGGTATGACTCCCCTATCTATGGCTCCATGGAGGTTCCGTTTTGGCCTCACCATGTCCTGTGTTCTTGTGCGAGAGCGGGAGCTGAGACCCTGCATGTCACTCTACATGACACATGGTGCAGCAAGCAGGGTGTGGTGTCGGCGGAAACTCTCTGAAAGGCAATGGAGCAGTTTATATGTATGAAAGCTCAGTTTCAGGAAGCCCGTGAGGAGCGGCGCTGGGAACAGGAAGAGGGGGAAGAGGGGGCTGCAGGAGCCAGACTGCAGCCCCCAGGGAGAGCAGGGGAGGCAGGCTGTGGTGGGATCCCAGGCTCTGGACTGGTCGCTGGGGCTGAAGGGGCCTTGGAAGCTCCACTACAGGTGCAGCACTTGCAGGGGGAGCCAAACACCCTGCTCCTGGTGCAGCTTTGCTGGAACAGACATTCCTCTGCACAGCTGTGGTAGCTGGCCTGTCCTGAGGGTTGGGGTACAGTCTGTCAGCCTTGCCCTGGCATAAGGTGTCTTGTCCAAGGCTGGGGCCACCCTCAGGTCCAGAGGTCTGGCCTGGTGTGGGTACTCCAGTCCTGGGGTGTCTAAAGTCATATATGGAAGACCTGGGGAAACAGTGCAGAGTCAGCCAAGGACACCCCGAGAGAACTCAAACCCATAGGCCACGCACACAGTCAGTAACCGTGGGCTGGCAGCAGCTCAGCACCCATACCCCACATTCTCCATCTATTTCTGTCCCTGTCTGACCTTCTCCTTCAGTGTCTGTCAACATCTATCTGACTGGGTTCAAGATATTCACGAAACATCTGCTCTTGTCACCACCCTGCAGTGACCTCTTCAAGCCCCCAAGGGACCTTACTTCATCCCTTGCTCAGGATGCCTTATCTACCCTTGTTTCCTATCTTCCTACCTCTCCTGAATGTGGGGGTCTCTGACTCTCTTCTGTGTGCGGTGTTCCCATATGTATGTATTAAATCTGCTTATTTTGTCTTACTAATCTGTGTCACAAATACTTGATTATTAGAGCAGCCAAAAGAACCTTGAGGGTAGAGGAAAGTTTCTTCCCCATCTAAGCAAGTAATCAGATATTTAATAAAAGGTGAAATTTTGGAGTGTATCTACATCACTGTGTCATGCACTAAGAGTCAACAATTTAAATTATCTTATTCTAAGGACTGAGTGATTAGATCAATGAAATATGGGACAACCTACCAATGTAACTCCTGGATGTGAAACTTTTATTACAGTTTCAAAAGCAGGAACGAAGAGGACCAAAAGCTTGCCTTTGTGAATATTGACTTTAAGCTGGTTAAGAAACAAGACTCAAAGAACTTTGACCCTCCCCCTCTCCTGCCTAAGAGATTCTGATGGAAAGACCTGGTTTAGGAGGGGAGCCTAGGTATAAAGTCATTAGCATAAGGCGGAAGACGTCCAGGGAGCATGCTGCCCACCCTTCCCCCATGTCCCATTTTCTTCTGTGTTGTCTAACAACAATTTAACTTATGTGAGTGTGCCATTCTTCCTAAATTACCTGCAAAGCACCCAGTCTGACTTCACTATCTTGGTAATTTTCACGTGTTTGTGAATTACCCATGCGCATCTATTAAAATTAGTTTTTATTTTACTAATCTGATTCTGTTAATTAGCTCAGGTGGAAGTTGTCACTGTAGTCAGAGAGAACAGTGCCTCGGGGAGAGGTGGGAGGAAAGGAAGGAAGATCTGAGGGGAAACAAAGAGAGATGAGATCATTCTGAAGAAAAGGTGTAACTACAGCTAATTGTAATGGATTATGACACTAATTGCATTGAAGGCTGGGAAAAATTTCCATCCCTTGTGTCCCCAGGACAGTTCCTTCCAGGGAATCCCACCTCCCATTGGGAAGGAATCATTAAGATAGACGCACCCTGGGAACACCCTGGGATCACCTGTGACTCCACCCCTGAATATTTCGCGCCCTCATTTAAATATAATCCTAAATTTTCTTTGTTCCAGCACAGTCGTTTGACTGGGCTTGCCCACTCTTGTGTTTTGGGAATATATGTTCTTTATTTTAATACTTCTTGGGCCTGCTTGCCTTTGTTCATGAGGCGTTGTTACAACCTACATCCTGGAATGCCTTCCTGTGATGACTCTGACCTGCTCTCCGATAACACACTTACTAGGTTAGAGCAAAAGAACTAATTTTTAAAGCCCCCATAGCATTGGGGGGCCTGTGAGGAGAAGTACTGGCCGGGACACTACTGGCGCCTGGAAACGGCTGCAGCTGGGAGCTCAAGGACAATCACCATCAGAGGTAAGCGGTGTGTTTGTTCCCCCTGTCGTCCTTCCTGGTCTATCTGTGGCTTTGGGAGCATCTAGAAGTGCGGCAGGTCCTGTTTCTCTCCTCTACATGCACATTGGCAGAGCAGCGACTCACGGGTTTTCTTTACTGAATCTTTCCTTCCAGAGATAGTCATTTTTTGTGTGTCTACGTCTCGTGTCATTTGTCATGACAAGGAAATACCACAGGGGCACAAATCCTTTGGCTTCCGTGGTTAAGCTGTGAAAAGGCTTATTGGTTGAGTAGCTATTAAAATCCTATCATCAGTGGCCAGAGTGTGGATCCTTTGAATTGGAAAAACTTCTAAATTGGAAAAAAATATTAGAGATCATGACAAACAGCTGTTTTATTTCACCCTAGAGAAAGAACCCATTTTCAATACAAAAGAATTCGAGGAAATGTAACTATTCTTAATCTTTTGAATGAGTTATTTAGCTTCTTGGGTCTTATTAGATAGTGATATCAACATAACGTTTAAAAAAGGCAGAAGGGAAAATCAAGAGATGTGCAAATGTTAAAAATCTTTCTGGAGATTTAAGATTTTGATAACTGGTATGTTGAAAAAGGTTTTAAAGGATTTAATAACCAATCAGAAACTTGACAAAAATGGAAGTTGATTTTTCAGTCTGATAGAAGTGAGAAAGTCTCTGTGTGGGGACAGACCCAGAGAGCAGTTTCCAGGCTCTCGGCCTCACGTGGAAAGGTGCTGGCTCGGGTGTTAGATGGCCATCAGCTCTAAGTAGTTGGCCATCAGCTGCGACCAGTTAGCCACTAATATAACTGCTGTGGCTAAGCTAGCAAGTGTGGATTGCGGGTACCAAGTGGGTTGGTTGGCAGATAACCAAACGTCGGATTGTGCATCGTGTGGAGTCTGCTTCCTGTGTCTCCAACCCATCCGCCAGCGAGACTATAGTGGTCTGACTCCCCTATCTATGGCTCCGTGGTTGTTCCTTTACGGCCTCACCATATCCTGCGTTCTTGTGCGGGGAGCACGACTGGAGACCCTGCATGACACTCTGCATCTCTCCCAGGTCCTCTGCCCAGTAGATCTGAAATGTAAACACAGCCCACAACTGCCCCAGGCCCGCTGAGCTAAATAAAATAAAAATTTCAAAAGGGGCACTTTTAAAAATACGAGCCTCCCTCGGGCAGCCTGGCTCCCATTTTTCTTCCTCCTTAAAGTCTGTGAAGCACAAATAAAATCCTGCGCACAATCTCCTTAGCAAGAGACAGAAAGACTCCATGCAGGAGCCTCACAAAAATTTACGTCACGTGTGTTCAGATTTCCCTGTATTACCTTAAATCTCCCATTTTCACGTCTAAAATCTGAGAACCCACTCCCACCCTTGTCTAAAATGTCATATTTACCTGGATTTCTCCTCACTGTCTTTGGAAATTTCATGGTTATGTGAATTCTAGGTGCACATGTATTATAATTCCTGGTCTCTGTCAGCAGTTGGGTAGAAGTTAGAAGGGGTGCGAGTCCTTCGTCTCCTTTCTGAATTTAAATTGGCAGAGAAACATATCTGTGCAGCTAACTTCTTGCACCTAGAGCTTCTAGGGTTTTCTTTATTCTTTCCTCCCAGAGATGTTCATTTTTCTTGTATCTGTGTCTTGCATGTCGTTTGTCCTAAGAAGGAACTGCCACGGGGACAGAACACAGATACAGGCTCCCATAAGCCTGTCGTTGGAGCCGGCCCCACAGGCTGGGGAGTTAAGTGGTTCTGTCAAGACCGGCGTCTGCGGAGACAAACTTTGCTGTGGGTACCCGTCCAAAAACCGCTTGAGGTTTTTCTTTCCTTCTCGTTCTGTGTCCCGGGACCTTGGCTTTGTGACCAAGGAAGCTAAACCTCTCCTGTCCCCACCATCGGCCAGGTGTACTTACTCCATTGCACCTGGTGGCCAGTGGGAGAAGCTGGGGTTCCCAGTGGGCCTCTGACTGGCTGTGCCGGCTCCCAGGGGAGTGTGTCCTGAGGGGCCTCTGCCCATAAGGGGCATCTGTCTCCCAGCCTTCCTTACCCGTTAGTGCTGGACAGATCCCGGTCCAGCAGCATCTGCTGGGGACCACGATTTAGTGGGTTTGGGGCTGGAGGTGCCTCACATTTTGTGGGAGACCGGAGACACCCTGTCCACTCCACCATCCCTACTGCCTGTGTGACGAAGGTCTGTGCTTTCTCTCATTGTCTTTGTTTACCATCTGCTCTGGGGGGGCTGCATTCTCTGCACTCCGTATAGAGGGGCCTCTGGCTTCCTGGCCTCACCCTGAAAAACTTTTTGTATAAAACTAGAAACTTTTGGTATAAAGCTAAATGCTTTCTCACATCACACCTTTTGGTCAGGTACTTCAACTGATAATACAGGTAGGGAGTGATTGAAATATGAAACACCACAAAAGAAGTCTGAATACTCAAGATCTTTGCTTATGTTTTAAAGTATCTGATAATACGTAGATAATATTGACCAGGATCCCATGTATGCAAGCTCTACTGGCCCATGTGGGCCCATTTCGGTCCCGGTTTTGGACTCAGAACTGTGTTAGAATCACTCTCCCGTTTAATTACCTGTGCATGGAGATATTGTTTCTGCCTTTTCTGTAAAATGGGACCAGTAGGTGAGCTGAGGCCTGTGAAGGGCCTGTAACAGGATTTATGTCAAAGAGAATGTAGTCCCAGGGGCCTGGATTCTCATTTTAAGGCTGGTGGGCAGGGAAATGCTCTCTGCTGCCATCTCGTGTGCATATGGGGAATAACACCGGGTTGCAGGTGATCATGAAAAGTTATTCTCTGCTGCCATCTCATGTACATATGGGGAATAACACCTGGTTGCAGGTGACCATGAAAAGTTATTCGCTGCTGCCATCTCGTGTACATATGGGGAATAACACCTGGTTGCAGGTGACCATGAAAAGTTATTCTCTGCTGCCATCTCGTGTGCATTTTGGGAGTAACACCTGAGTGGAGGTCAAGATAAGCTCTTCTTTCCAAAGGCTTCTGAGCCAATGTGTCACACCCAGGGCTGTGCCCTCGAAGCTGCCCGCTGGAATGTGGGGTCCTGGAGGTGAAACCCGGCGCACGGCTTGGCACACCTGAATTAACTACCTTCTCACCTGGCTCTTACCTATGCTGCCTTGTTCGAAGTTCGAGTTTGGGTTCGGGTTCGAGTTTGAGTTTGAGTTCGCGTTTGAGTTTGAGTTCGGGTCCGAGCTCGAGTTCGGGTTCGAGTTTGAGTTCGAGTTTGGGTTCGAGTTCGAGTTCGGGTTCGAGTTTGGGTTCGAGTTCGGGTTCGAGTTCGGGTTCGGGTTCGAGTTCGGGTTCGAGTTCGGGTTCGAGTTCGGGTTCGAGTTCGGGTTCGAGTTCGGGTTCGAGTTCGGGTTCGGGTTCGAGTTTGAGTTCGGGTTTGAGTTTGAGTTCGGGTTCGAGTTCGGGTTCGAGTTCGGGTTTGAGTTTGAGTTCGGGTTTGAGTTCGGGTTCGAGTTCGGGTTCGAGTTCGGGTTCGAGTTCGGGTTCGAGTTCGGGTTCGAGTTCGGGTTCGGGTTCGAGTTCGGGTTCGAGTTCGGGTTCGAGTTCGGGTTCGGGTTCGAGTTCGGGTTCCGGTTTGAGTTCCGGTTCGAGTTCGGGTTCGAGTTCGGGTTCGAGTTCGAGTTCGAGTTCGGGTTCGAGTTCGGGTTCGAGTTTGGATTCGGGTTCGTGTTTGAGTTCGAGTTTGGGTTCGTGTTCGAGTTCGGGTTCGAGTTCGAGTTTGAGTTTGGGTTCGAGTTTGGGTTCGAGTTCGAGTTCGAGTTTGGGTTCGAGTTCGGGTTCGAGTTTGAGGGTTCGAGACAAAAGACTCTGAAGCAGCCTGTCTTTCCTGCCTAAGAGATTCAAATGGAAGACCTGGTTTAGGAGGGGAACTTGGCGTAAACTCCTTAGCATAAGGAGGGAAGACGCCCAGTATAGCCTGTTGACCACCCTTCCCCTGTGTACCATTATTTTCTAGATGGCCTAACAATTTACCTTCCATGAGTGTGCCAGTTTTCCTAAATTACCTGCAAAGTACCCAATCTTACCTCGCTGCCTTTGGAATTTTTACATGTATGGGAATTCCCCATGTGCATATATAAAAATTCGATTTTATCTTAATCTGATTCTATTAATTTTATGATTAGTTGAGCTAGAAGAAGTTATCACCATAGGCAGAGAGCACAAGGTCACAAGGAGAAAGGGGGAAGAAAGGAAGATGTGAGGGGAAACAAAGAAAACAGAAATGCAATCATTCCGAAGAAAAGGTTCAGCTGCAGCTAATTGTGAGGGATTATAACCTATCAGAATTCCAGGCAGGGAAAATTCGTAAGACAAGGTGCAGCTACAGGTAATTGTGATGGATCAGAACAGTATTAGCATTGCAAGCAGGAAAAATCTCTACCTCTTGTGTCCCCGTGACAGTTCCTACAAGGAATCCCTCCTCCTGGTGGGAAGGAGGCATCAAGAAAGACACGCCCTGGGAACGCCCTGGAAACGCTCAGAGATCACCTCCCTGGAATATTTCGCGCCCTCGTTCAAACATAATCCTAAATTTTCTTTGTTCGGTGCAGTCCCACTCCTTCTGGTCCAGTGCACTCCTGAATTTTGGGAATATATTTTCTCTCGTTTAGTAAATCCTTGGCCTGCTTGCCTTTTTTCATGAGGTATTGTTCCTACATCCTGGAATGCCTTTCTGCGATGATACAAGGGGCTGATCTCAGCTAAGACATAAGATGAGAGCAAAAGAATTTTTTTTAAGCCCTCACAGTTTTTGGGAGCCTGCCAGAATTATTGGGGCACTGCTAGCTCCTGGAAACCGCTGCCCCTGAGAGCACAAGGATGTCTGCCCGCAGAGGTGAGCAGTGTTTTTGTTCACCATGTCAGTCTTCCCGGTGTATTTATGGGGTTTGGGAGAATGTAGAAGTTCCTCATGTCCTTTTCCTCTCTTCTACAAGTAGATTGGCAGGGAAAAATGTTTGTGAAGCTAGCTTCTCGGGAGTAGCGACTCACAGCTTTTCTTTATTGATTCTTTCCTTTTAGAAGTGATCATTTTTTTCTGTGTCTATGTCTCTTATGCCGTTTGTCATAAAAAGAAAATACCACAGGGACAGAAAGCCTTTGGCTTCCTCGGTGAAGATGTAAAAAGGCTTATGGGTTTGAGTATCTATTAAAATCCTATAATCAGTGGCCAGACTGTGGGTACTTTGAATTGAAAAAACTGCTAATTTTGAAAATGTGTTAAGAAAACTCTCATGACAAACAGCTGTTTTATTGGAACCTAGAGAAAGACCACACGTTTAATATAAACGAATTCAAGGAAATTTAACTTTTGAATTAGTTCTTCAGCTTGTTGAGTCTTAAAAATGCTAATATCAACATTAGGTTTAAAAAAGGCAGAAGGGAAAATTAAGAGATGTGCAAATTTTTAAAAACCGCATGGCGATCTAAGAGTATGAGAATTGCTATGTTGGAACAGGTTTTAAAGATTCTAATACCTGATCAGAAACTTGACAAAAATGGAAGCTGTATTTTTCAGTCTGATAGAAAGTAGGGTCTCAGCATCTCCCCCAGGTCCTCTCCCAAGCAGTTCAGAAATGTAAACGCAGCCCACAATTGCCAGAGGCCACATAGCTAAACAAAGGAAAAGAAATTGCAAAAGGGGCAGTTATAACAATACAAGCCTTCTTGTGCAGCCTGGCTCCCCTTTTCCTGCCTCCTGAAAGACTGTGAAGCACAAATGAAAAACTGAGCCCAGTACCCTTAGCAGCAGACAGGAAGACTCCATGCAGGAGCCTCACAAAACTTGACCTGCCACGTGTGTTCATCTTTTCCTGAATTACCTGTAAATCTCCCATTTTTATATCTAAAATCTAAGAGCCCATTCCCACCCTTGTCTAAAATGTCATATTTACGTGATTTCTCCCGTCTTTGGAAATTTCATGCTTGTGTGAATTCCAGGTGTGCATGTATTACATTCCTGGCCTCTGTCTGCAGTTGGGTAGAAGTTAGAAGGGGTGCGAGTCCTTTCTTTTCTGAATAAGATTTGCGGGAAAATATTTTTGAAGCAACTTCTTGTACTTAGAGACTCCAGAGTTTTCTTAATTCTTTTCTCCCAGAGATGTTTGTTTCTTCATGTGTCTGTGTCTTGCGTGTCCTTTGTCCTAATAAGTAACTACCATAGGGACAGAACTCGGGCACAGGCTCCCATAAGCCTGTCGTTGGAGACAGCCCCACAGGCTGTGAAGTTAAGCGGTTCTCTCCAGACCGGCGTCTGCGGAAACAAACATTGCTGTGTGGGTCCCTGTCTAGAAACCGCATGAGGTTTTTCTTTCCTTCTGCTGTGTCCCGGGAGCTTGGGTTTGTGACCGAGGAAGGTAATCCTCTCTGGTTCCCACCATCTGCCATGTGCACTTACTCCATTGCACCTGGTGCCCAGTGGGGTCAGATCGGGTTCCCAGTGCACCTCTCCCTGGCTGTGCCAGCTCCCAGGGGAGTGTGTCCAGAGGGGCCTCTGCCCATAAGGGGCATCTGTCCCCCCAGCTTTCTAGATACCGGTCCACAAATTAGTGGGTTTGAGGCTGGAGGTGCCTCACATTTTGTGGGATACTTGAGACACCCTGTCCACCCCACCATCCCGACCGCTTGGGTGACAAAGGTCTGTGCTGTCTCTGTCTTTGGGGGTGACCGTTTGGCTCTGGGAGGGCTGCATCCTCTGCACTCTGTGTGGAGGGGCCTCTGGCTTCCTGGCCTGAGCTGTAAGGAGGCTGGTTGGTGTGTCTCACTATTTAGACCTCACTGTCCTTGTACAGATGATGTATCCTGGAATGGGAAAAACGTCTACATTTAATTGTGTTATAGAGCTCTTGTGACAACTAGCTGTTTTCTTGGTAAACCATCTCGTGCGTTCTCTACAGTTATTACTAATTCTGTTAATTTGTAATGTCAGTGTGAAACCAGTTTGTGTTTGTGGTAAGATGTTTTGTAGGTCTGGATGGTGTTACTAGTTTGTAGTATCTTATCGGGTAGAATAAATTAAATGCTTATATAAATTAAACAGAATCCAAAGTAACCCATAGGCTTTTCAGGATCAAATGATCTGGTGAAATATTTGATATTAAAACTGGTTTTAGTTTGGTTTTATCACATAGTCATGTCTTTGAAAGTTATTAACGTAAAATATATATTTAAGTGGGTTTATAAAAATAAGTTTGTCATCTGTGCTACAAAATGTGTCAAGAAAACAGCTTCGGTAATAAGTGATTTTGAAATCTCAAATTTTTAACTAATATATAAAATAGATACAATGACAATAAAAGATATTTAGGTAAACTTTTTAGCAATAATTATATTGTATATATACATTGAAAATGTTTTTTACCAGTCTTTGGTAAGTTGAATCTTTGAAGTTTTTTTATCTAAATTAATGATGGATATGTATTGAATGTCTAGACTATTTCCAAATAGAAAATAATGAAACAGTACTGAAGATAGATTTATCAATTTTTGCTATTTATTGTAGATGAACTAAATATATTGGTGTATTAGTAAAGACGTCTTCTGCCACATTAAAATTTTTGTATGTGCTATGGGGAATATTATTTTTAGAAATTATTAAATATGTTCATAATTGCATCCATCTCAAGAATCCTGGTATTCCTGCACAATTGCTTACTTTTCACTGCTGATTAAGATGGTCATTTGGATTGTTTAGGCCTCTGCTACTGTGAACAGTGCAGCTGTGATGTATCAGTTTATCAGTTTTTGTTTGAACAGCTCTTAAATTTTTTTTTGGGGGGGGTCTATTTCTGTAAGTGGATTTGTTGAAACACATGGGAATCTTTTATGGGGTGGACATGCCAAACTGTAGTACCCCGAGGCCACACCATTTTACATTTTCAGAAGGAATGTTTAAGGGTTCTGATTTCTCGACATTGTTGCTGCCATTTGTGTTAGTTTTCTCCATTATGGCCATTCTGGTACATGTGAAGGGGGATCACACTGTGGCTTTAATTTGCATTTGCATCAGGACCGAGGATGTGGGACATCTTCCTGTGCCTGTTGACCATGTGTGTGTCTAATGTGGAGAAGGTTCTATTCAGGTCATTTACAAATTTTAGTTGTCTTTTTGTTCATGAGTTTTAGAAATTCTTTACTCTGGATAACAGACTCTTGTCAGGTATATAATATTTTTCCATTTGATGGGTTGCCTCCACTTTCTGGATAGCTCCTTTTGATACACACACGTTTTTAATTTGGAGGATGTCCAATTTACCTATTTGCTGCTGTTGCTTGTATGTGTTATCAAATCTAAAAAAACATTGCTAATCGAAGGTTACAGAAATGTATCTCCATGTTTTTTTCGAGAATTTATACTTTTACCTCCTATATTTAAGCCCTTCATCTATTTCCAGTTAATTTTTTATGTGGTGTGAGGTTAGAGTCCAGTTTCATTTCTCTTCATGTGTATGGCCAGCTGTGTAGCACATTTGTTGGAAATACCCTTCTTTACACAATTTAATGTTGTCTGCCCTTTATCAAAAATCAATGGATTTTGACCCTTGAACAACAACAACAACAAAATCAATGGATTTTAAATCTTTACATTTTACTGTATGTAAGAGATATACAATTAAAAAAGTTTATGTTTGGAAAAAAGATCACTGGACTTAGATGACAGGGAGCTGCCGTAAGCCCTGCCATCACCCTGTGAGTGGGCTCGCCCGTCTGTGGACCTGGCAATGGTCCTGCAGGTCTCCCGGGAGTGAGGCACCACCCTGCACGAGCACTGAAACCGTGGCTGAGTTCTTATTTGACATCAACAACATGTTATATCAGCGTGGCCTGTATCCACTTGAAAACTTTACTCTAGTACAGAAATGTGGGCTCACCTTGACTCTAACTACTCATTCAGAGCTCATGGAATACCTAAATAACGTGGGACAACTAAAAGTTGGATTATACAAGAGTTCAGTTAAGAAAGCAGTGGCAGTCCTCTCAAATATTGAAAGGGTCCTTGAAAGACGGTAATTTGATATAGTGACAAGACTGCCAAAGATGACAGTACACTCAGAGAAAAGGCTCAGAAAGCTCTCCAAGATGAAATCCTTTCTGTGATCAGACAGATCACAGCTACAGTGATATTCCTGTCATTGTCGGAAGTTTCTTGTTCCTTTGACCTCCTGATTTACACAAATATTATATTGTGCCTGAAAAATGGGAAGAGACAGGACCACAGTTGATCACCAATTGTGAGCAAGTCTGTCTTCCTGCCTCACTACCACAATCCACAGAGTAAATAGCATGGTGGCCCACAGAATCCCTGCTAATGACTGTAGATGAGAAGAGAACAATAACATAATCCTCAAATGTGCTTCTCCTGAAACCAAGTCAACTGTAGTTTATATATTTTATTGCTTAACTGTTATGCGGGGGAGAAGTTAACATACTTGACTGTACCATGAATGATTTTTCCATTTTTGGGGGTAGCAGTTTGAATTCCAGTGCTTTTGACACAATTTGTTGCAGTGTTCAAAAAAGGGACCCAGCATATTATTTGTCTTGTAATGTCAATTCCTTGAAGGTGGTAACTGTAGATAAAAAAATTTTGGTATAAAGCTAAATGCCTTCTCAAATCATACCTTTCTGTCAAGTAGCTTGACCCAGAATACAGGTAGGGAGTTATTTTAATATGAAACACAGCAAAAGAAGTCTGAACACTCAGAATCTTTGTTCATGTCCTAAAATATCTGGTAATACATAAATAACAAAATATTGCTATCATGTCCTTTTACCATTTATTTCATTTTTATAGTAACCATACTGAAAAAATCTCCAATTGGGTTGTAATTTATATCAGTTACACTTACAAAACTAATATTTCTACTGCTTAAATTCTGGTAATAGGGCACTCTTAAAAATATCTTTCTAGGGGTGGCTGGTTAGCTCAGCTCACTAGATTAGGTTATTAAGGTTATCTGCAGATTTTCCTGAATAGAATAACCAAGATTCCACCCAATGCTATAAGGACTATTTGGATCACTCTGTTTGTCCAGGACCCTGTGTGTGCAAGCTATTCTGGCCCACGCTGGTAATTTCAGCCTCGGTTCGGACTCAGAACTGCATTAGAATCAGTCTTCATTTTAAATACCTGTGAAAGGGAGATAATCATTGTCTCTGCCTCAATTGGAAAATAGGAGTAGTAGGTGAGATGGGACCTGTGAGGGCCTAAAACAGATTGATCTCAAAGAGAATGTAGTCCCAGGGGCCTGGATTCTCATTTTAAGGCTAGTGGGCAGGGAAATGCTCTCTGCTGCCATCTGGTGTGCATTTTGGAATTAACACCCTGTGCAGGTCACCGGGAAAAGTTATTCTCTGCTGCCATCTTGTGTGCATTTTGGGAATAACAACTGAGTGGAGGTCAGGATAAGCTCTTCTTTCCAAAGGCTTCTGAGTCAAGGTGTCAGACCCAGGGCTGTGCCCCAGGTGCAGTCTTCTGTGCCCTGGGAGCTGCCCGTTGGAATGTGGAGTCCTGGAGGTGAAACCAAGCACAGGGCTTGTCACACCTGAATTAACTGCCTTCCTACCTGTCTCTTACCTATGCCGCCTTAGGCCACCCTCCCCTCTTGGCTCCTGAGCATCCCCAGGGCCGCTTTTGAATTAACAGTGCGCCTAGGCAGCCTCTGTAAGTCACCACATCTGGGAGCAGAGGGGTGCAAACCAAAGGTTTATTTTGCTTGTAAAAGAGGCAGCCCAGGAGGGCCAGACCAAAAGTAACCTAGGTCTGAGAGCTGAAAGGTTGGGTATGGAAAGACCACAGGGAGGCCAAACGAGTTCCGGGCTCGTGCTGCCTGCACTGCTCAGCCATTAGACCTACTAGGAGCTGGGTCATAGAATAAGCGTTTATGATCAGAGCTCCGGTGGTCTGAGAAGGCAGCCGGTTAACACCTCCAAAAACTGCCATAACATTCTCAGACCAGCCTGGCATATTTAAGGGGAAACCTCTGCGTTCTTCTAGAGGCCACCTGATGGTTCCAGGGGTCTGCATGGAGCCTTCCTTCTTGCGATGTTGTTCTCCAATGTGGTCACCAACCAGGGGCAGTGATGAGAGTAACCTGGAAGGAATGCTAGGCCATAAAAGATTGTGATCAGTAAGTACAGGGACACAAGTTTCAGGGTAATTATCTAAAGCAGGGAACCAGGACAGGGGACATCCTAAGCTCAGGAATTGGGACTGGACATTCCAAGCCCTAACCGCAGGGGGGGAGGTTGACGAATTGTTAAGCTCTAGGGCAGGGAGAGGCGAGGCCTCTTTTGTGGGGGTCCCAACCGGGCCCTGTTTAAATTCCCCCATCTTATGTTCATTTTATTTCTATAAAATCAGTAAGGTTAGATTAGAGAGGAAACAAATAACTATATTATAAAGACAATTTTTAAATCTAGGGATACGGGTGACAAGGGGTCTTGCTACTTCCTCCTTAGAGGGCGTAGTCCCTGCCTCCGGCTAACAGAGTTCTTTGCTATTCAGTTACAGCGGGGAGGGGACTATGGATGAACTGTCCTCTGGTTAAGCGGCTACTGGCCTGGCTTGTCATCCTCGGGAGGGACCAGTTGGAACCCTGGCGGATGGCCATCTGGAGATGAAAACTGCTTTGTTTCAGATGACACAAACTTGTCTGTTTGAAGAGGAGCTTAAGGTCTTCAGTTGGCTCACAGGAACAGGAGTGACAGTCTTCCTTCTGGGGGCGTCCTGTGGAGACTTAAATGAAACAAATTTGATTTGAGGGACGTGGACCCAGCCACCAATTCTCTGAAGCTCAACAACAGCTGTGGGTCTCGGGACAACTGCAAAGGGTCCGTTTCATTTCTGAGCTAACTGATCTGTTAGAGACTCCTCCCCCTCCAGGCTTTCAGTAGTATTTGGCCTCCTGGCTTTCTGGGGCTACAATATGTAGAGGGGTTGGCCTGGGGGAGGTACTGGTCCCCCATATTTCCTAAGCGTCTGCTGAACCTCTCCCAAGTTAACACAGGACGTAACAGAATTGAGGTCACAACCTAAAGCAATGGCAGCAATTACAGCCAGGGCCTAGAGGTCTTCTCAGAAAACTTTTCCAGAGCCCCTTTTTTTTTTTTTTTTTTTTTTTTTAATTTTATTGGGGAAGGGGAACAGGACTTTATTGGGGAACAGTGTGTACTTCCAGGACTTTTTTCCAAGTCAAGTTGTTGTCCTTTCAATCTTTTTTTTTTTTTTTTTTTTTTTTTTTTAAAGATTTTATTGGGGAAGGGGAACAGGACTTTATTGGGGAACAATGGTCAAATTGTTGTTCTTTCAATCTTAGTTGTGGGGGGTTCTGTTCAGCTTCAAGTTGTTGTTCTTTCAGTCTTAGTTGTGGAGGGCGCAGCTCAGCTCCAGGTCCAGTTGCCGTTGCTAGTTGCAGGGGGCACAGCCCACCATCCCTTGCGGGAGTCGAACCGGCAACCATGTGGTTGAGAGGACAGGTTCCAACCAACTGAGCCATCCGGGAGCTCAGCGGCAGCTCAGCTCAAGGTGCCGTGTTCAATTTTAGTTGCAGGGGGTGCTGCCCACCATCCCTTGCAGGAGTCGAGGAATTGAACTGGCAACCTTGTGGTTGAGAGCCCACGCTCCAACCAACTGAGCCATCCGGGAGGCAGCTCAGCTCAAGGTGCCGTGTTCAATCTTAGTTGCAGGGGGCAGAGCCCACCATCCCTTGCGGGACTCGAGGAATTGAACCGGCAACCTTGTGGTTGAGAGCCCACTGGCCCATGTGGGAATCGAACCGGCAGCCTTCGGAGTTAGGAGCACGGAGCTCTAACCGCCTGAGCCACCGGGCCGGCCCCTGTCCTTTCAATCTTAGTTGAGGAGGGTGCAGCTCAGCTCCAGGTCCAGTTGCTATTGCTAGTTGCGGGGAGCGCAGCCCACCATCCCTTGCGGGAGTCGAGGAATCGAACTGGCAACCTTGTGGTTGAGAGGACACACTCCAACCAACTGAGCCATCCGGGAGGCTCAGCGGCAACTCAGCTCAAGGTTCTGTGTTCAATTTTAGTTGCAGGGGGCGCTGCCCACCATCCATTGAGGGACTTGAGGAATTGAACTGGCAACCTTGTGATTGAGAGCCTTCTGGCCCACGTGGGAATCAAACCGGCAGCCTTTGGAGTAGGAGCATGGAGTTCTAACCACCTGAGCCACCGGGCTGGCCCTCCAGAGCCCTTTTTAAGTCTGATTCGTTCATTTTATATTTTCTCTCAGGTATAGACCATTGGTAAGGAACAGTCTGAGTAAAATGAGCCCAAGTCTAGGGGCTGTTTTTATCTTTATAACCAAGCAGATTTTAGAGGAAGAAATGGGTCTAGAGTGAGCAGTCAAGACAGAGTAAATGGCTCCCATATCAACCAGGGAATTAACAGGCTTACCTGCCACGTCAAGGGTCACCCGCATTTCCTCCTCTGTGATGAGCATGAGCTGTTTCTTCTTGGGAGCCACTGGGCACTTTAGGTTCCTCAGTCAATTACAGCCATTTGTAAGGAAGGTGTTGGTCCCTGCTTCCTTCAGAACAGCGGACAATCCCTCCTCCAGTGCCCTTCAGTTTGCACAGTGGGAATGGCTGCTTTGCAGGATTCTAGCACGCCTTACCTCAGTGGCCTGGGCTTCCACGTCCAAAGCAGGCTCCTTTTCCTTTCTGGGGCTGCCTGGGTGGCCCTGAGGTGGCCCTGGCCTTGGCCTGTCTATTAACTGCAGCCAAAAATGTGGCCTGCCTCTGGCCTCATCTACAGTGTCAGTGTTCCTTTCTTTCCTCCTTTTCCCTGTCGTGGTTGTTAAAGACAAATAAACAAATCCCCTGTCCTTCTTTTAGGATCTGAGCCTCTATCAGGAATGTAACAGTGGACCAGAACCATTGTATTACCTTGCCAGGTTAGGAAAACAAGCTTCCTTATATTGGTCTATATGTGACACCGAGGAGAACATGTGAACTCCAGCAGTCCTGAAATACACAAGTTTGCATAACTATTAGCAAAAGTCAGTTCTTAGATTTAATTTTCCTGAGTAATTGAAGATCTAATTAAGAATATAAACATAGAAAATTATTTTGATGATACAGAAAATCTTCGCTTTTCAGACAGAAAACTTTTCTATAATATCAGTAGCAGACCACTAGTCTAACAAACTTTGTTTTATTTAGCAGAGAGAGAAAACTTAACTAATTTTGTACTGTCTTACTTTTGATACTTAAATTTCTTTAAGTCACATGTAGTTTAACCATATATAAAATGTCTTCAAGATTTCTCTTCACAAACCTTCTATAACTTTCCCAGTCCCTCTTGGTTTGTGTCCTCTCACTTATTCAGAAATAATCATACTTAGGACAAACTCCTTTCTTTTCCTTCAAAAATATATTTTTATACCTTATGCATTTTTTGGAAACATACATCATTTCCTTACATATTAATGAAAATCCATAACCTTCAGAGCCTTAATTTTTACTGACAACTAAAAGCAAGTATTCAACATTTCCATTAGCAAATCCATAAACACATTTTGCAACCTTTAGAAGTATAGGTTTTTGTTAGCAATATATCTACCAATTTTTGAAAATTATATTTTAAAGAAAATTAAAGAACACATTTACTGACATCGTAAGTTAGCTTTCAGATATCCTGTGACAAGAAACCAAAAAATAGGTGAACTCAGACTCATCCGATAATTAATATTTCAGCATTTTGTTATTTTGAAATACCTAGATATTCAATACTTTTTATCATTTAACACAAGTTAGTAAAACTGAAATCTTTTTATTTATAGGTTTTTTTTTTGTTTGTTCTGTTTTTTTTTCAGTTGAGGAATATTGGAGAACAGTGTTTTTTCTCAAGACCCATCGCTACAAGTCAAGTCATTTTCAATGTAGTTGTGGAGGGCGCAGCTCAGCTCCAGGTCAAGTCACTGCTTTCAATCCAGTTGTGGAGGACGCAGCTCACTGGCCCACGGGGGAATCAAACCAGCGACCTTGTTGCTATGAGCACTGCACTCCAACCACTGAGCCAACCAGTCGCCTAAAACTGAAATCTTAAGTTACCAACAGATGCTGAGAAACCTCGTCCAAGCATGCACACTCTGTTACTACTGAAAAGTTTTATCTGTTAACATTTTATTAGTTCTTAAGTTTAGGAGATTTCAAAGGTAATTATTACCCAAGCTATTTTTGGACAAATTTTGTGACTGAGATAACAGGAATTTATTTTTGTAAACCCAGGCAAAAGATACCATATTTAATGTTAACCTAAAAAAAAAAAAAAATCTAACTAAAAGTTAAACTAGTGTTAGTATCAAATATTTTAGTATCAAGTACTCTAGTTAGTTTTTAGTATTTAAATTTATAAGTGCTTAATCTTTTTTTTTAAGCCAATCAATTACAAACTGGCAATACATCTGGAGGCAAAAACATTATATATAAAATGTACAAACACACATATCACAGATAATATACATATGAACAGAATCATTAACAATTGCAGAGAGGTCCTAAGATCTTACAGTTACCCTTAAAATGTCAAAGATGCTGGAACAAAGGGTGGGAGGTCTGGCTTGAGAATTAGCCACTTGGTTTTAAAAGTGTCTTTTTTTGCTTCAGTTACCTCAGCCTCAGCATTCCTGTTCATGAGTGGATTAGGAGATGGGTGGAGTCCCCTTTTTGCTGAACTATCAGTTTAGTTCCATTCTTTTCAGAGTCTATCATAAAGGCATACATAAGAAATTTCACCCTGTTTCTCAGATCTCTAACGGAAGAATTCCAATTGCAAAATAGTGTAATTTAATGAACTATCAAGCAACCAGCATTCTCCAGAATCTAATGTATACATTGGCCAAACATCACTGTAATAGAACATTAATTTCTTTTTGGTCAATGGCTTATAGCTGTACTTTTGCGAATGTCCTAATATTTTACGCAATGGGCTCCCAGCTGGGATTGAAACCTTACATCCTATGTTTGAGCTTGAACAAATACAGCTACACTTGATATACACTCACACACACACACATACACACACACACACACACAGACAGAGCCAAGTATTTCCTGAATCAGACAGACAAAAACCAGAAAAACTAACTTTGGATCCGAATACCAAAACCGAAACCTGGCCAGGCACCAAATTGGGATGCGACATCGTCTTAATCCATATACATGGTCCGTTGACCATCAGACAATCAGCTAGTGAGCGAATACGGAAAACCAAGTGTGGCCCTAAGGCCACCCAATGCCCAAAGACTGAAACCGAGCATGGTGGCTTTCACAGTGCCGACCACAGGCGTGCTTTCAAGACCAGAGGAAGCCTGCAACCAGAGCCCCTTACTGGTGGGGTATTACGCCTTGCTGGATGTTGCAACCTCACCTATTGACGCCAATGGGTCAGTATGACCCCTAGATGGCCCTCAAAGAGGAGCCCCAGATGTTGAGTGTAAAGTCCTCTGTCTGCGCATGCCAGAGCCACCCCGATTTCCAAACCAGAAATTAGAGGCAGGAAACAGAGCCAACGCTTATTCTATCCCAAATGTGCAGAAAAGGCGTCCATGACGGGCAGGCCCTGGCACAAACCCCACCTCCACGAGCAAAATATCTCGGCAGAGGTCGGTCCTGCACCAAGGAATCTGCCCAGTCCCAGGCAGCCCCCGAGACCCTCCTCAAGCCGAGACTTACCGGAGGAGCCCCGAGGCCGTCCCATCTGGGTGGCCAGAAACTGAAACCGGAGGCAAACAAGTCCGGGGCTCGTGCTGCCTGCATCGCTCAGCCAATAGACCGACACAGGAGTTGGGTCATAGAATAAGCATTTATTATCAGAGCACCGGTGGCCTGAGAAGGCAGCGGGTTAACACCTCCAAAAACTGCCATGACATTCTCAGACCAGCCTGGGATATTTATGGGGAAATCTGGGCATTCCTCCAGAAGCTATGTGATGGTTCCGGGGGTCTGCATGGAGGCTTCCCTTTGGCGACGTGGCTCTCCAATGTGTTCACCATCCAGGAGCAGTGACTGGAAAGAATGCTGGGCCTTAAATATTGTAATCGGCGAGCACAGGGCACTGTGACTAGTAAGCAAGCGTAAGTTTCAGGGTAATTATCTAAAGCATGTAACTGGGACAGAGGGATCTCCTAAGCTCAGGAACGGGACATTCCAAGCCCAAACCTCCGGGAGGGGGTTGGTCATCTGTTAAGCTCTAGGACAGGGAGAGGTGAGGCCTCTTTTGTGGTGTCCCAATCTGGGCATGTTTCAGAGAGACTACAGAGAGGCCTGCAGGGTCCAGACTGCAGCCCCCTGGGACAGCTGGGGAAGCAGGGGGCCTAAAGGCACACAAGGAAGACCTGGGAAAACAGTGCAGAGTCAGCCAAGGACACCCCGAGAGATCCCACATCCACAGGCCACACACTCAGTCGGCAACTGTGGGCTGGCAGCAGCTCAGCACCCCACACCCTACACCGTGCTTCTATTTCTGTCCCCGTCTGACCTTCTCCTTTGGTCTCTGTCAGCATCTCTTTGACTAGGTTAAAGATATTCATGAAACATCTGCTCTATCACACCCCCCTGCAGTGACACTATGAAGCCCCTAAGGAACCTTATCTCATCCCTAGCTCCGGATGCCTTATTTACCATTTCTATCTGCCCACCTTTCCTGTACCTGGGGTCTCTGACTCTCTCCTGTGTGTGGTGTTCCCCTATGTATGTATTAAATCTGCTTATTTTCCCTTGCTTATCTGTCTTATGTCTATGTGATTATCAGAGCAGCCAAAAGGAACTTGATGGTAGAGGAAAGTTTCTTCCTCCTTCACATAAGCAAGTAATCAGATAGTTAACAAAAGGTGAGATTTGGGAGTAGATCTATATCACTGCATCATAAAATAAGATTCAACAATTACTTTATAAACTAACTTATTAGTGATACATGTTAGCTAGCATCCCTAGGTAGACAGGGAGGCCCCTGGTGGAATAAACAAAAGACAGCCATAATCCTAAAACTCCAGGTTTTGAAATCACTCCTTTGCTCCAGGACGTAATATAACAAGGCCTTTAGATTAATCATAAAATTCTTTTTGGCCTGACAAACGCAACAGATCTGATACATAAAAGTGGATTACTTTCCTAATTCCTTTAGGATGGGCAAGCAGCACAAACATGGTAGAGAAATTAGATTAGAAGGCATTAGAAGGTGCCAGTTCCCTTCTTCAAACAGCTCCCCTTTCCCAAACAGGCAAGGGAAGATATAAAAGTAAGGGCTTTTGCCTCCGTCACGGGGCCACCCCCATTCGGGACCCCCTCCCGCTCGGGAGCTCTGACTCTTTGCTTGCAATAAAGTCTCCTCTTTTTAAAACTCTCTACCTCTCCTGGGTCCGTGTTTCCATTCTTGGGTCTCACGAGACACGATCCCGGCCTACACCCAGAAACTGCCGGCAGATCCAACATCATCTACATTAATTGGGGAATCACAGGAAAATATTCCTCCATCATTAGGACTGAGTGATTAGATAAATGAAATATAGAAGAATTTACCAATTTAACTTCTAGATGTGAAACTTTCATAGTTTCAAAGGTGGGTAAGAAGAGGACTAAAACTTGCCTTTGGGACCATTGATTTAAAGCTGGTTGTTAAGAAACAAGACTCAGAAAGAACCTTTGATCCACCCCACCCCCATTTCTTGCCTAAGAGATTCAGATGGAAAGACCTGGTTTAGGAAGGGAAACTTGGCGTAAACTCCTTAGCATAAGGCGGGAAGACGCCCAGTGGATACTGCTGACCACCCTTCCCCCGTATCCCATTATTTTCTGAGTTGCAACAATTTACCTTCCATGAGTGTGCCACTCTTCCTAAATTACCTGCAAAGCACCCAATCTTGACAAGTATGTGAATTCCTCATGCACATATATTAAAATTTGATGTATGTCATTAATCTCATTTTGTTCATTTGATGATTAGCTCAGCTAGAAGAAGTTGTTACCATAGGCAGAGCGAACAGTGCCTCAGGGAGAGAGGGGAGGAAAGGAATGAAGACGTGAGGCAAAACAAGGAAAAGAGAGGAGATGAGATTATTCCTAAGAAATGGTGCAGCTACAGCTAATTGGAGTGGGTTAAAACACTATTAGCATTCCTGGCAGGGGAGGCAGGCTGTGGTGGGATCCCAGGGTTTGGCCTGTGCACTGGGGCTGAAGGGGCCTTGGGGACTCCACTCCAGGTGCAGCATCTGCAGGGGGAGCTGAACACCAGGCTCCTGGGGCAGCTTTGCTGGAACAGGCTCCCCCCTGCACGGCTGTGGTAGCTGGACCTGTCCGGTGGGTTGGGGTACAGTCCCTCAGCTTTTCCCTGGCATAAGGGGTCTCATCCAAGGCTGGGGCCACTCTCAGGTCCAGAGTGCTGGCCTGGTGTGGGAACTTCAGTCTCGTGGGGGCCTAAAGGCATATATGGAAGACCTGGGAAAACAGTGCAGAGGCAGCCAAGGACACCCCGAGAGATCCCAAACCCACAGGTCACGCACACAGCGACCTTGGGCTGGTAGCAGCTCAGCACCCCACACCCAACATTCTTTCTCTATTTCTGCCCCTGTCGGACCTCCTTTAGTGTCTGTCAACATCTGTCTGTCTGACTAGGTTCAAGATATTTATGAAACATTTCCTCTTGTCACCCCTCTGCAGTGACACTTTCAAGCCCCCAAGGGACCTTACTTCATTCCTAGCTTGGCATGTCATAGCTACATAGGTTCCCTTTCTAATTCCCTACCAACCTTGTATGTGGGGTCTCTCACTCTCTCCTGTGTGCGGGGTTCCCATGTGTATGTATTAAATCTGCTTATTTTCTCTTGGCTAATCAGTCTCATGTCTGTTTGATTATCAGAGCAGCCAGGAGAAACCTTGAGGGTAGAAGACAGTTTGTTCCTTTCCTCCACCTGAGCAAGTCACCTAAGCAGGGTAGTTAATAAAAGGTGAAATTTGGGATTGTATCAACATCACTGCCTCATGAAATAAGATCCAACAATTTAACTAACTTATTCTCCGGATTGAATGATTAGATCAATGAAATATGGAACAATCTACCAACTTAACTTCTGGATGTGGAACTTGTATTAAAGTTACAAAGGTGGGAATGAAGAGGATGAAAAGTTTTATCTTTGTGCACACTGACTTTAAGCTCCTTGTTAGGGAACAAAAGACTCTGAAACAGCCTTTGACCCTCCCTCTTTCCTGCCTAAGAGATTCAGATGGAAAAACCTGGTTTAGGGAGGGACCCTTGGCATAAACTCCTTAGCATAAGGCGGGAAGACGCCCAGTGGAGCCTGCTGACCACCCTTCCCCCATGTCCCATTATGTTCTGGGTTGCCTAACAACAATTTACCTCCTGAGAGTGTGCCACTCTCCCTGAATTACCTGCCAAGCACCCAATCTGACCTCGCTGCCTTTGGAATTTTTAGACGTATGTGAATTCCCCATGCGCATATGTTAAAATTCTATTTTACGTTAATCTGATTCTATTAATTTTATGATTAGCTCAGCTAGAAAAACTTATTACCATAGGCAGAGAGCACAGGGCCACGGGAGATGGGGGAGGGAAGGAAGGAAGATGTGAGAGGAAACAAAGAAAACAGAAATGCAATGCAATCATTCGTAAGAGAAAGTGCAGCTACAGCTAATTGTGATGCATTATAACACTATCAGAATTCCAGGCAGGGAAAAATTCCTAAGAAATGCTACAGCTACAGCTAATTGTAATTGGCCATAACAGTATTAGCATTACAGGCGGGGAAATTCTCCACCCCTTTCACAGTTCCTATGAGGGAATCCCTCCTCCGGGTGGGAAGGAGGCATCAACAAAGACAGGCCCTGGGAACGTCCTAGAAACGCCCATAGATCACCTGTGACTCCACCCTTGAATATTTCCCGCCCTCATTCAGATATAATCCTAACTTTTCTTTGTCCCGGTGCAGTCACTCTCCTCGTGGTCTTGTGCACTCCTGCATATTGGGAACATATTTTGTTTCTTTTATTAAACCCTTGGCCTGCTTTCCTTTGCTCATGATGCATTGTTCCTACGTCCTGGAATGCCTTCCTGTGGTGATAGATACAAGGACCTGATCTCCTCTAACACACAAGATGAGAGCAAAAGAATTGTTTTAAGCCCCACAGTATTGGGGAGCCTGGGAGGAGAATTACTGGCTGGATTACAGCACCTGGAAACCGCTGCAGCTGGGAGCTCATGGACATCTCATCTGCAGGCAGAGGTAAGCGGTGTTTTTGTTCACCCTGTCATGTTTCCTGGTCTATTTCTGTGGGGTTGGGGAGAATTTAGAAGTGCTGCGTGTCCGTTTTCTCTTTTCTACATGTAGATTGGCAAGAAAAAATGTTTGTGAAGCTGGCTTCTCGGGAGTAGCAACTCAGGTTTTCTTTATTGATCCTTTCCTCTCAGAAGTGGTCATTTTTTTCTGTGTCTGTGTCTTGTGCCGTTTGTAATCGAAAGAAAATACCAAGGGGAGAGGGGGGTGGTAGATGAGGGTAAAGGGGATCAAATATATGGTGATGGAAGGAGAACTGACTCTGGGTGGTGAACACACAATGTGATTTATAAATGATGTAACACAGAATTGTACACCTGAAACCTATGTAACTGTACTGAAAATTGTCACTCCTATAAACTCTAATTAAAAAAAAAAAAAAAGAAAGAAAATACCACAGGGACAGAAAGCCTTTGGCTTCCTTGGTTAAGTTAGTAAAAGGGCTTTTTGGTTTGAGGAGCTATTAAAATCCTATCATCAATGGTCATACCACATTTGCTTTGAATTTGAAAAACTTCAAATTTTGAAACTGCGTTGGAGAATTTTCATGGCAAACAGCTATTTTATTGGAACCTAGAGGAAGACCACATGTTTAATACAAATGAATTCAAGGAGATTTAACTTTTGAATTAGTTCTTCAGCTTGTTGTGTCTTAAAAATGCTAATGTCAACATTAGGTTTAAAAAAAGCAGAAGGGAAAAATCAAGAGATGTGCAAATTTTTAAAAACTGTATTTCGATCTAATATTACGAGAATTGGTATGTTGGAACAAGTTTTAAGGAATGTAATAACTGATCAGGAACTTGACCAAAATTGAGGCGGCTTTTTCAGTCTGATACAAATTAGAGTCTCAGCATCTCCCCCAGGTCCTCTGCCGAGCAGATCAGAAATGTAAACACAGCCCACAACTGAGGCCAGAGAGCTGAGCCAAGGAAAATAAATTGCAAAAGGGGCATTTTTAACAATACAAGCCTCCCTCTTCCAGCCTGACTCCCCTTTTCCTGCCTCCTTAAAGACTGTGAAGCACACATAAACCCTGAGCACAATCCCCTTAGCAGTAGACAGGAAGAGTCCATGCAGGAGCCTCACGAAATGTACCTGCCACGTGTGTTCAGCTTTTCCTGAATTACCTGTAAATCTCCCATTTTTACATCTGAAATCTAAGAGTCCACTCCCACCCTTGTCTAAATGTCATATTTACTTGATTTCTCCTCGCTGTATTTGGAAATTTCATGGTGATGTGAATTCTAGGTGCGCATGTATCATAATTCCTGGTCTCTGTCTGTGGGGTTGGGTAGAAGTTAGAAGGGGTGCGAGGCTTTTGTCTCTTTTCTGAATTTAGATCGTCAGAAAAAAAATACTTGTGCAGCTAACTTCTTGCACCTAGAGACTCTATATTCTTTCCTCCCAGAGGTGTTCGTTTTTTCTCATATCTGTGTCTTGCATGTCGTTTGTCCTAAGAAGTCACTACCATGGGGACGGAACACAGGCACAGGCTCCCGTAAGCCTGTCGTTGGAGCCGGCCCCACAGGCTGGGGAGTTAAGCGGTTCTGTCCAGACCGGCGTCCCCACCATCGGCCAGGTGCACTTACTCCGTTGCACCTGGTGGCCAGTGAGATAAGCTGGGGTTCCCAGTGGGCCTCTGCCTGGCTGTGCCAGCTCCCAGGGGAGTGTGTCCTGAGGGGCCTCTGCCCATAAGGGGCATCTGTCCCCCCAGCCTTCCTTACCTGTTAGAGCTGGACACATCCCAGTCTAGTAGCACCTCCCGGAAACCACGATTTAGTGGGATTGGGGCTGGAGGTGCCTCCCATTTTGTGGGAGACCGGAGACACCCTGTCCACACCTCCATCCTGACCTCCTGGGTGACGAAGGTCTGTACTTTCTCTGACTGTCTTTGGGGGTGACCCTTTGGCTCTGGGAGGGCTGCTTCCTCTGCACTCTGTGTGGAGGGGCCTCTGGCTTCCTGGCCGGAGCTGTAAGGAGGCTGGTTGGTTGTCTCACTATTTAGTCCTCACTGTCCTTGTACAGACGATGGATCCCGGAATGGTAAAAACTTCTACATTGAAATTGTGTTACAGAGTTCTTGTGACAACCAGCTGTTTTCTTGGTGAACCATCTTGTGCGTTCTCTAAAGTTATTACTAATTCTGTTAATTTGTGATCCCTGTGTGAAACCAGTTTGTGTGTGGTAAGATGTTTTGTATCTGTGGATGGTGTTACTAGTGTAATATTTGATCGGTTTGAAGAAATTAAATGCTTACATAAATTAAGAAATAAAATACAAACTGACCCAAATGCTTTTCAGGATCAGATGACGTGGTGAAATATTTGATATTAAAGCTGGTTTTAGTTTGTGTTTATCACATAGTCATATCTGTGAAAGTCAGTAACATAAAATATTTATATTTTAACTGTGTTTCTGAAAATAAGTTTGTTATCTGTGTTACAAAATGTGTCAAGAAAATAGCTTCGGTAATAATTGATTTTGACATCTAAAATTTTCAACTAATATGTGAGATAGATACAATGAAAATAAAAAATATGTAAACTTTTCAGCGATAATTATATTCTACATAAGCACTGAAAAGGTTTTGGTAATTTGAAACTTAACAGTTTTGCTATCTAAATTAATGATGGATATGCATTTAACGTCTGGACTATTTCCAAATAGGATAAAATAATGAAACACTGATTACTGAAAATAGATTTATCAACTTTTTGGTATTTATTGTAGAGGAACTAAATATATTGGTGTATTACTAAATATGTCTTCTGGTATATTAAATTTTTTGTGTGTGTTATGGGGATACATGTTTCTAGAAATTATTAATATGTCCATAATTATATCAATGTAAGGAATCCTGGTATAGCTACACAATTATTTACTTAGTTTTCACTGCTGATTAAGATGGACATTGGATTGTTTAGGCCTCTGCTGTTGTGAACAGCGCTGCCGTGGATTCATGTATCAGTGTTTGTTTGAACATCTGTTTTCAATTTTGGGGGGTCTACTTCTAGAAGTGGACTTGTACCACATGGGAATTTTTTTACGGGTTAGAAATTCCCAACTATAGTACACTCAGGCCACCATTTTACATGTTCAGAAGGAATATTTAAGTGTTCTAATTTCTCCACATTGTTGCTGCCATTTGTTTTATTTTTCTCAATTATAGCCATTCTGTTTCACGTGAAGGGGTTTCACATTGTGGTTTTAATTTGTATTTTCATCATGACTAATGATGTTTAACATTTTAGTGTGCCTGTTGACCATTTGTGTGTCTAATATGGAGAAGGTGCTATTCAGGTCATTTAAAAATTAAACTCCTATTTCCCCAAGTTGCTCACACACTGAAGTGCCGCAAACTTAGAAGAGCATGAACCGGCAGAGGAGCCCCTGTGACATTGGGAGGGTGACTCCTCAGTATCTTCACCATTCCCTTTTCTACCAATCATATGTTGAAAAGACTTATTTAGTCATTCAGACATTAAGTAATTTGGGTAAAACTATAGACACAATTCTGCTAAGTGTTGTGCAATAAAAGCTTATGTTTGTAGACCTCTCCCCATTTCCCAAAGCCCTTTCTGTATGTACTACTCTGTTTGTTTTTTGATTACGGATTCATTCTCCTTATTTGTTACAGGTCTATTCAGATTTTCTATTTGTTTGTGATTTAGTCTTGGTAGGTGTTGTGTTCCTTGAAATTTAACCAAGACCGTTACTACATTTTTAAGAAATTTCACATACATCAAGATTATTTCCCACTGCATAAATATTCTGTGTACACGTGATTGTAAATGTTTGCGTATATGCCATCTCACGTATATGTCGTATTTATAGACTTCCTCCCGTTACATCTAGGTTGACTTCAACTGTTTCTCTGCAATGAATATGCTAACACTGTCCACACATTTAATATCAGTTCCTCAGATTGCACTCCTAGCTGTAGAGTTTCTGCATAACTGGGTCTGTAAGCATTTTTTCCTGCTCTGACCACGTTTTTCTGAGATGATGCCTGGAAGGAGATTAGACTCAAAGTTTGAGTTACCAGTTGAGCAATAAGAATAATGTATGCAGACAATTTTCTCAGTATCTTTCTATTCCAATTCCACTATCCAGTAAACTATCTGCTCAATAGATGGAAAAATATGAGTATAAATATTAGTCTTGTCTAATAGCAATAAGCCTCAAGTACAACTTTATTTAAAGAAGTTTTACCATTATTTTTAATATGTTCACTCATGTGAGTTTTAAGTGTCATCATCAGAACAATGAATGACACCAATTCCAGAGGCCTAATGCTGGAGTTCCCGCTCTCAGAACTCCTGCAGTCTCACATGAAGAAGTGACAATTAGAAAAGGAGCCACTCTGGGCTAAGTAACTAAAAATATTTTTTCCCCCCGTGACTGACAAGAGACCAGGCTGGTGATCAGAGGAGGGGTTGGACTTTGGGCCCAACCAGGCCCCCCCCACCCCCCGTAGTATCCTTTCATTGGAAACAATCAGGTCAACCCAGGAGCTTGTTCTCTCTCACATATAACACACATGAGTTCCCACGAGTTCCAATGAGACTACTGGCTATTCTGGTTGTCAGAAGGCCTGGATTCTAGTCCTTCTCTCCCTGAGTATGGGATGGGATTTAATTCACAGAGACTAAGGTCTCAAGAGCCATGTGGCACAACCCTGCTGCTGTTCTGTGGTCATCAGTGTTTGGTGGTGGCTTGTGTGTGTGCCAATCCTTGGTTGAGTTCATTCAGCCACTGCATGTGCAGACTCAGCACCAGCCCCTCTGGGCCCACTGGCACCCAAGATGCTTTTCTGGGAGCAAAATCTGACCCAGACCTAAGGCAGCCTCCTGCTGAAAGTTGCTGTGTTGCGGTTACAGGACTAGCACTGAGCCCCAAGTGTGAGAGGTCAGCATGTCTCAGAGTTGGCCTTACTTGGCACAAGTCATAGGTGTGGCTTTTGGAAATACTGGCATTTTGGAAACACCTCCCCTTACACTGTTAACATTCCTGGGCTGATCCACCGCCTTGTGAGCCCCTGGTTTCCCAGTTGCTTTGGTTACAGTAAAAGCAGCAGTCATTCTGGGCTTCAGGTCAGGCCTTTTCCTAATCCACCGAACCTTACTTCCACCATTAGCTGGGCTTTCTGGGTAATACAAAAACATGAGACACTTAGATAAATGTAACAAAATGAGGATGGTCTGTACACTGAGAAGTATAAAATTTCTCCCTTATAACTCATAAGTTATGTAGTAAGACAAACCAAAAAAAAAAAAAAAACAACAAAAAAAAAACACCACAATAAAAATATGTTACCAGATGCTTCACTTAAAAGAATACATAGGACTGACTGTCCATTAAACCCATGTAAAGAGGCTCAGCATTCATTAGTCACTACGGAACTGCAAATGAAAAGATAAGGAGCTAGTACTTCACAGCCAGTAACAGAACTAAGATAAAAAAATGTAATAATTGATGAGTACTGGAGCGAATAGAAACCTCATCCTTGGCTGAGGGGATTATGAAATAGTGCAGCCTCTATGGAAAACAGTTTGGCATGTCTTTAAAATGCTAACCGTACAGTTATATGATTCATCAAGTCCATTTATCGAATTGAAGCCCTATGTACATGTAAAGAACAGATGTCACGTATAATAATTCACAGCTTGTGACTGGATAAACAAATCGGGGTATAGCCACATAATGGAATTCTACTCAGCAATAAAATGTGACAAACTAATGACCACTAAACTGCATGGTTAAATGTGAAAAGCATTCTAAGTAAAAGAAGTGAGACACACAAGAGTACACACTGTGACTCCCGTATATGCCATTCTAAAACAGATAATGTCTAATGACAACAGTACGTCCCTGGTTGTCTGCAGCTGGGGGTGGGAGAGCAACGGACTGCAAACAGGACCACCATGGAACCACTGGGAGCGATCTGTCTGTTGATGGTGGTGGTTCCATGACTATTCATTTGCTAAACACTTTAAATGGACCCAGTTTGCTCTCTGTAAATTGTACCCTCAGTAAAGCCGATTTTAAGAAATACTCAGAAAAACAGGGATTTTGGGGAAACAAATCTTCAGCTCCAAGTGAATGCTCACAACAAGTTGTACTCATCATTGCTTATTTAAAAAACTACAGACACCTGACTGTGAGGTGCCCCGTCTGCTGAGCCCTTTACTGCGTTATTTCTATCTATAACCGTACGAGGAACATAATATTCTCCCCCCCTCTAGTTAAGTGAACTAGAGTTTGGCATTTTTAAGTAATATGCCCAAATTCACATAGCTAGTAATGGCGAAGCTTCAATTAAAAAATAACTAGCTAGTGTGTGGCTGGTCTCAATACTACAATGCCTGGCACATGGCATAGCATCTTATAAAATCAGCTATTCTAACTGAAAAAGTAAATATGCCCTACCATCGTTATTCTCTTGGGAGAATAATAATTCTCTCTGAAAAACCACTCAGAGCTCCCTCGAACACTGTCCCGTCTCCCTCTGTCATTGTGTTGATGTAATAACTTAGAACGCAACGGCTACTAAGTAGAAATTAGAATTTGAAGGGAAGGAAGTAATTATGTTTTAAACGTCATGTGGCATGTGAGTTACACGCACCATCTCATTTAAATTTCACGGTAAATCTGTTCATACGTATGAACTTCCACTTCATAAGCTCAAAGTGACCCGGGCCAGGTTGCACAATAAGAAATAGAGGGGCCAGGGTTCACACCCAGATCACTTTGGCTCCATAATCCAGAGGCTGCACTATTTTATGAAACTCCTTGCTGCCTCCACGTCTGGCTAAGGATCTTGGCGGTTTACTAAGAGGAATAGAAAAGCCCCGAGGAATTAAAAAACCCCAGCATCACAGTGTCCAAAGCTATAGGCACATGGGGGGTCAAAGTATCTTCTTAACATTCATCCCTTCATTAAGCATACACTGATGAAAACGGTGGCATTGGTTTTCTTGTTACACGGCAGGAAGGGAAAGAAATTGATTTAGTTAACTTCGTCCTTAGCCGAGTTCCAAACTAACTATGTTGCTAGTGTCTCAGCAGCTGTACAGGAATCAAGTAAAAACAAAGTAATGGTGTATAAAACCAGCTATTGGTTGTAGTTGGCAAGTTACTCCAAGAATGAGATGAATTTAAGAGATGGATGGCAAGGGAATAGAGATTCCACAGATTTTGGGCTTCAAACAGTTTGAAAGACCAACCGCTTTTGGTTACGTCCATCAGCAATTACAGTTTAGATATTTTCAGTGACAAAGTTCACTCAATCACAGTCCTGTGACGGGCCAGCCGTCACGAGTCGATGGGTTCCCGAATGGGGGAGTGGGAATGAATAAAAGACACTCTCACATATGATGGCGATCGCGGGACTTCAGTGATCCTGAAGACACTAAGTTTATTTTACTGCACCCATATAAGCAGTTTGAGCACGTGCAAGTATGTATTAACATAACAAATGTAAATTCTTTAGCTTTCACATAGAGGATACAAAATTCACCGAAACTCACAAGTAATTATCTTATCAATTGCCCTGATAGGCATCAGTCTTCTGTGTCTGGGAACTGGCGCTCCCACCAAATTCCTCAGCAGCTTACAAGCTCAAGATCCCCTCAGGTGCAGGCAGAGACAATTGCCTCAGGGGGAGGAAACAGGTAGCATAAACCGAGCCATTCTGCAAAGCTCAGAGTTTCCTGTAACCATGGCTCCCCACACAGTCCTATGGAAAAAGATTAGATTTAGTGTGTATCACCTTATAAATAAATGAATTCTATCCTGACTGTCTGTTAAGCATTGAATTGTGTCCTCCCAAAACTCACGCTCGGAAGTTATATCCCCCAGGCCCAGAATGCGGCCTTTTTTGGAGAAAGGGTCTTTACAGAGGTCATCAAGGTAAAGTGAGGTCATCAGATCACCAATCCAATACCTCTGTTGTCCTTATTTTTTAAAAAAGGAGAAATGTGGACACAGACACACATAGAGTAAAGATGATGTGAAGACACAGAGAGAAGACAGGTCTACGAGTGAAGGAGACAGGCCTATAACACATCCTTCGCTCACAGCCCTCAGAAGGAACCAATGCTACCAACACCCTGATTATGGGCATATAGTCTTCAGAACTGTGACACAATACATTTTTTTTTTTTAAGTCCACACTATGTGGTACTTGTTACAGCAGGCCTAGGAAACTAAGGCACCGCTTTATTTAACATTGCAGCTACACCACTGGCACTGTCAATCCTCTTTAGTTGGTTATTTCTAGTTTTTCCAGAGTACTTGTTACCTTTAAAAAAAATCAATATTTATATCATTTATTATGTGTTTCCCGCCTCAATGAATTTATCACAAGGAATATTAGTTACCGATGTATGTTCTGTGCCTAATAATCGTGGCAGGCTCATACCAGGCATTCGAGAAATATTTCTCAAGTGCTGAATGAATCAATGACGACGTCAACCTTCATCCAGTGAATCACAAATGGGCAGGTGTCATACATTTATCACCAACCAATAAGTAAAGACATAGTCATCTTTTAGCAAAGAGGAAGGGGAGAGGATAGTCCTTGGATAATGAAGACACCATGCTTGGCACATGGAGATACATCCTAACAGACAAATCACAATATACACAAAGGGTGGTATATGTGGAAGTGGGTAATCAGAGTCTAAAATATCATGCAAGACCAAAGGAATTAAAATAACCGAGACCACTTTGAAGAAGAATAAGAAGTGTTTTGACCTACTACTTGTCACGGCTCACCGTAATGCTGTAAGAACGAGACAGTGATGTATTGGCCTAGGGTAATTCACCAGGACTTGGCAAACAATAGATCATAGTCCACATCTGTCCTGCTGTCTACTATATTTCTCCCCCAATGTGTTATTATGAAAAATTTCACACATACAGAAAAGACGAAAGAATTTTACAGTTATCACTGATAATCCCAGATTTAACATATTTGTTGGATTTCCACCGATTATTTGCATTATTTCCCTTGATTTGCAAAAACTATAGTCAGTAAAACTACTGCCACTCATTATGCATCAAGCAAATGGTACTAGAGTTGATTAATCAGTAGCTATGTTATTATTCTTCATGACCACATTCACAGTTTTAAGAAATGTGACATATTTCACTTCAGAATGTCCTCAATGGAGCGTTAAAAAATAATTTTATAAGATCTCAACTTTTGATTACCTGTCTTATAATATCTATGTAACAAATATTCTACAATTTGTATTTAAATTGTCCCCAGAAAGAGCACTTGTGTGATCATAAGATTTGGAAGCTCAACTTTGTATGAAGGAAAATTCATGCAAAATAAATAACAGCGTTTCTTGGCAATATAAAACTGAGCTTCAGATGAAAAACAGAATTTTGGAAAAGTTGTATCTGCCACTGTGAATGTCACAGCTTCCAAGTACTTAAGACTGATGATAGTGATGAATATGATTATTGATGTAAAATGAAATGTGTTCACATTCGTGAGATCTGCATAGGTCATCGAACCCATAGTTTTTTGAAATAACCAGTGCATGATGTTACAAAATCATGCACGAAACTACGATTTAAAGTGCACGTTAGACCAATGGATTGTAATATAATACAGCAAAAAAAGTTTGCCTGTGTAAAAAAAATACAGACCCTCGCCCAAGACTGGAATGGGGAGGGCCTGTAGGGGGAGCTCTCACTGCTACATGGATGACAAAGCCCTACAGGAAGAGCCCCTTGGTTATCACAGCTCTCCAAACTCCTAGAAAAGAATCTCTGCTTTTCTGCTGGGGACTGGCAGCACGGCTGTCCACGGCTGCATGTCCTGGGTGTGAATTCTCCCTTTTCCCCCAAATAAACCTTTTTTTTGGTTGTTGAAGGAATATCTAGTTGACTTTTTGTTTAAGGTCAACATCTGTATGATCTCAGACTGTACATTGCTAGTAAATGATCCCTTGTTCAGTTTTTACTGTCTAAGAGCAATATCCACAGTTACTGGATAAGCATATTGAACTACCTGTTCCTTTTTCTACTACATACTTGGGCGTGTCCATATTTCCTTAATGCATTTCCACAAGTACAAGATGTAGATTGAATGCAGAAGATACTATGAGACTCCAGCTAGTTTCTATTAAGCCTGGCATTTAAAAGATTGTCTTCCAGGGCAATGGAAATGTTGTAAATCTTGATGAGATGACTGTTGAAAAACTATCAAATTACTCAAAATCTTTGAGGTTAAAAAATTGCTCTCTTTTTAGGAGAGTTAGTGAAGTATAATATCTATATTCCATACAATTCATCATTTTAAAGTGTATCATTGTGTCACTTTCAGCATAATCGTTCCCATTTAATTATGGATGATACATTTACAGACCCCCAATGGATGCCTGAAACCTCAGATAGTACTGAACCATACATATATATTCACTTAAAGGAAGAACTTTATGGCTTTTCTTTGGTGTGTCAGAATTGCCAGCATCACTATTGTTGTGCTTTGGAGCCATAATTAAGTAAAACGAGGGTCACCGGAACAAAAGCACTGCAGTACCGCTGCAGTCCACCTGATAACCCAGGTGACTAATACACAGGGAACATATATAGCGTGTGTACGCTGGAGAAAGGCATGATTTACATCCTGGGTGAAAAAGTACGTAATGTTACTGGATGTCATCATGCTTCTCAGAACACTGCATTTTAAAACTTAAAATTTTTTTAGTGGAATTTTCCATGTAATAATTTTGGACCAAAGTTGACCACGGAAAGTGAGAAAACATGGATCTAGGGGACCCCGGTATTCACACAGTTGTGCAAATCTCACCACTGTGAAATTCCAGAACATTATCATCACTCCAAAATGAAACCCTGTCGCCATTCACAGTGACTCCATTCCTTCCCCTATCCCCTAGGTACCATTACTCTACTTTGTATTTTTAGGAGTGTACGTAATCTGGACATCTGTATAAACCCATATAAAGAGAAGCATTCTATCGGTGGCCTTTTCTATCTGGCTGTCATTTAGCGTTCTGTCAAGGTTGTTTTGCGTTGGTCTTAGCTGGTCTGTCACGATGCTATTGCCTATGGATGCCTGGGGTCCTTGTCACTTGTCGTGAGCCGCTGTAGATATTTCCCTGACCTGAAGCAATGTGGCCGAACCCGCCCTTGTTATTATTATGATTGTAAGAATGACCTCAGCAACAACTATCAGGAAACTATGAGGGGGGGAAAAAAACAAGGTTTATAATTTACGGCCCGTGGAAGGTCTGACTGTCCCTGGCCACACGGTAAGGTCCTGGGTATAGAGGGAGTGCATGTGCAGACCTGCGTTTCTGCCTTTGTAGGGGCAGATGTTGGGAGTACCTTGGGTTTCAGAGATTCACTCTTTATCGGGTCACTCTAGCAGGCAGAAATTTAGGTCAACTTGGGCTTTTTTAAAGGGGAAGTTTATGGGTGAGGCAGCCTGGCTCTCTCTGTGACTGTGTACCTGCGCAAGTATATTTTAGATGGATGGTTTAAAGTTGGTGCCTCAGCAACCAAAAGCTTAATGCCCAACAGTTACATTACAGTAAAACAAAACTGAACTAATTTTCAGGCACTTATACCACAAAAGTTCATCTCTGTAGTTAGGGTATTTATCAGTTTATTTTTTTATGGCTGACAATAGACTTGAACACACCCTTCCCCATAGAAAACACCAATGGGCAAAAACACACTCAAACGGATGTTAAACATTATTACTCGTGTAAATGAAAATTGAAATCACAATATGATACCCCTTTCACACACAGTAGAATGGCTATGGTTTTGAAATCACTGGAAAGTAATAATTCTAAACAACCATGTCAACACCACACCGAAATAGTGGAAAAGATATCCCAGTTTATTACACAGCACAAGCCCTACGCAGACCCAGTTCTCCAAAAGAGGTGAAGCTAACTGCCCTTGGCGTAAGAGTCACTGTGGGGAGACCGTATTAGCGCCTTGGGTAACGTGGATGATCCGGGCTTTGGGAGACAGCAAGATTTCTAATTCCAGTTTTCCATATTACTATTCCAAAAACCACCTATATTAACCAAAACAGGGTGGTATTGGCATAAAATCAAACACGGAGATCAGTGGAGCAGAATCCAGCCAAATTTGAAGCAGCAGAAACGACACTGGGAATATGGGACAGCTGTATGCAAAACAACAGCACTGAACGCTATTTTACGCCACAAATAAAAACCAACAATTTTCACTACTATGTCTTTTCAGTGCTGGGCCCTCTAGTGGCCAACACTGGCCAACACACCTCCCGCGAACCGCAGAGTCAGCATAGTCTCCTTACCTTTGGCTCTCGTTGGTGCCTCCCGGGGAGACAGAGAAGTAAAGCAGGTACAGAAGGAAATCCCACGTCGTGTCCCAGCCGGAGAGCGTCCAGGATAGATACAGTGAAAAAACCAGTTCCCTCACAGAAGATACCACTGCAGGACACGAAAGGCATCATGGCGTCTGTCACGGCAGAGGCCTCTCTTCTGATTCTCTAGCGGCCCCAGCTCTGGTGTGACCCTCTGCTCTCATGAGATTCCCACGACCATGTTTATTGTGCAAACTGCTGTTCTCCCGTGACTCCAGTGGCCATGTTTCACGCGCGAACCTCTGCTCTTGCGCGATTTTGGCGGCCATATTTTTCACGCGTAGGTGCTGTTGGGAGATACCGGTGGCTGTGTTTGTGGCGAGATTTCGGCAGCCATATTTTAATGCGGAAGTGCTGTCGGGAAATCTCAGCAGCCATATTTATCGCGAGGTTTCGGCGCCATATTTTCCCGCGAAAGTGCTGTCGGGAAATCTCGGCGGCCATATTTATCGCGAGATTTCGGCGCCATATTTTCCCACGAAAGTACTGTCGGGAAATCTCGGCGGCCATATTTATCGCGAGATTTCGGCGCCATATCTTTCCCACGAAAGTACTGTCGGGAAATCTCGGCGGCCATATTTATCGCGAGATTTCGGCGCCATGTTTTCCCGCAAAAGTGCTGTCGGGACATCTCGGCGGCCATATTTATTGCGAGATTTCGGCGCCATGTTTTTCCGCGAAAGTGCTGTCGGGAAATCTCGGTGGCCATATTTATCGCGAGATTTTGGCGCCATATTTTCCCGCAAAAGTGCTGTCGGGACATCTCGGCGGCCATATTTATCGCGAGAGTTCGGCGCCATATTTTCAAGCGAAAGTGCTCTTGGGAGATCTCGGCCATATTTATCGTGAGATTTCGGCGCCATATTTTCCCGCGAAAGTGCTGTCGGGACATCTCGGCGGCCATATTTATCGCGAGAGTTCGGCGCCATATTTTCAAGCGAAAGTGCTCTTGGGAGATCTCGGCCATATTTATCGTGAGATATCGGCGCCATATTTTACAAGCGAAAGTGCTCTCGGGAGATTTTGGTGGCCATATTTTTCACACGGAAGTGCTCTTGGGATATTTCAGAGGACAAGTTTCTAGTGTGAAACTCTGCTGTCCCGAGATTCTGACAGCTATGTTTCTGTTGCCTAATTGCTCTCAGGAGACTCTGGCAGCCATGTTTCATTTACCCGTGCCCCTCACATGCAAAAAGAACATAGACGTAAGCTCTGAGAAAGAAGACATCTCCTTAAGTGTCAAGGCCGGCTAACGCCTCAAATTGTTAAAAAGGTAGCCCAGCAGCCATTTTCACACACGGTTTTTACACAAACCACACTTCAGGGAGAGTCTGGCAGGAAACCGCCTGCCTCCCACAGTGCACTGCACATGAACGATGTCTCTCAGGGGCAAAGCAGACAGGACCAGACAACGCCGGAGGTCATGGAGGAACGTAGAGCAGAAGTGTCTAGCCAGAGAGGGAACTCACTTCAGGGTCTCTTCTACTTAGGGCTCCGATGATCCATAATTGAGCTGTAACACTACCGAGCCGCTCCACATCTATGCTATTCTCACAGCAATGCTGTATCACAATAGAGCTATTTGCACTGAATACAATTTCCATCTTCACCACAACCCCAATTTGGGGATTCCTTTTGACATTGAATCATGGTAAACGATCATAGTTTGACAGACACCTGCTGCCAATGCTAGATTCGGGACACACATCCTGTGTTCCCGAATCTGTACTGGGTACCTAACCATTTTTCCAACGCTGGACAACAGACCCCGGGACATCGATCGGATGTCGCAGAGTAGAACCGGACCCCAATTTGAGCCAGTCTCAAAGCCAGAACACAAGCTAGACACCACGGATGCTGGACACCAACCGCCAGAGCCTCACATGTGATGCCGGACCACGGATACTAGGTCGCAGACGTCAAACCTTGGAGCCAGAGCTGTACATATCCCACACACATGGGCCCAGACTTGAAGCTGGACCCAACCAGTCTCGAACCCCGGATATCAGATGCAGAGCCCGACTAGGGACCGAACCCTGAAATCTGAGCACAGAAAGAATCTAGTGCTATAGAAAGTTTTCCATAACTTTGTAATAACTGCATAGTAATCTATTTGAAACAACCACATCAATACTATGCCAGAAAAGCAGAACACATCCAAGTCTGTCAGAGGGGTAAGACCTATGCAGACCCAACTCTCCCAAAGCGGTGAAGCTAATTAGAGGCACTGTTGGGAGACTGTATCAGTAGGCACTGTGCCTCGGGTGACGTGGGTGACCTGGGATACGGTAGACATAATCAGATTTTTATTTTCAGTGTTCCAGATCACTAGACCACGAAGTATAGTAGCAAAAACAGCGTGGCATTGGCATAAAACCAAAGACAGATCATAGAGCATAAAGGAGCCCATGACTGAACTCACATAAACGGCACTATTAACACTGGACAGCCACATGCAAAAAAATCAGCACTGAATACTTACTGATACCACAAAAAAAACCATGATTTTTCACACCAATTCCTTTCTATGCCTCGTTTTCAGATAACAGATAAGCTTTTCCCCACCTGTCAGCAGACTATACACACAGGAAGATTCTCCTTACCTTTTTCTTCTTTTCCACAGTTCCTGAAGAGATACTGAAGTAAAGCAGGTACAAAAGCACGTTCCACCTCGTCTTCGAAGACATAGTACCTGCAGGGTAGATAAAGAGGTTTACCAAGTTCCCTCCAAACAGGTTTGGATATTCTCTGAGCTAAGAGGTAAAACTGACGTCTGCTTTGTTAAATACAAAGAGAATTTTTTATTAGTTTCATGCGTTTAGAGAATGGTACAAACTGCAGAATACTGAACCTAAAACATTATAATGCAGATGCCCTTTTTTGTACCTTTTGACTTAAAGCTGCAGATGATCCACCTTTTACGTTAAAAATGTGACTAAGATATATTATGAAAAACTTTTCACTTATTGAAGGGCACATCAGTTATCGCAGGAAGGTCAAAGCCCCATTGAATTGCCCAGACTGTAAGTGCACGACAGTTACCAAGAAAAATAGTAGAAGCAGCCATTCTATGCATAGATATTGATGTCTAAAGTTCATCATTTTTGAAGACAAAGTAGAATAACCAATGATTCCTACCCCCTGCATTTGGTTCACTGTTTTTACAGGAGCATCACAGAAAGATCACACACCACTCAATAGCCTACATGAAGCCGGTCACGATTTGCCCTTGTGTAATTTAACTGTATCATTTTCTGTAACACATTTACTATCCTGGAGGGGTGAGGCCCTATGAATGTATGTGGGGCCTGGAACTTCCAATCTCCCATCACTTTTCCCGTTTCACACATCTGTTCAAATTGTTAAGTCCAAATATGTACACTTTCACATTAAGTACATTCTTTAGATGACAGGCAGCACTGTAGTATTTATATGAGCATCACCACAAGCGCGTGAATGATGCCTTGTGGTACATTAGGACAGCTAGGACATCTCCAGGTGATAGATTTTCTGCACCATTATAGTTTTCTGTGGTCACGGTGATATGTCCAGTCTCACTGACAGAAATATCACGATGTGATGCATTTCTAGAGACATAGAATGCAACCAAATGAAGACCTCAAAAATCAATGCATCCATCTTCAGTCATTTGTCATAGGAGGAAACCATTCATTTAGGTAAAGAGTCTTTTAAAAAAAATGGTGATGGGCAATGGAGTATCCCCAGGTGTAGGAATCAAATCGTGCCCTTAACTTACACCATAAAATACTGACTTGAGATAGATGAAAGTCTTACATGTATGAGATTAGATTAAGAAAGCTAAAAGAAAACATCGTGATGAATGTCTGACCTAGGACTTGACCATGGTTTCTGTAATCTGACACCAAAGCAGAAGTAATAAATAATGGACAAATGCTATTTCCTCAATTTTAAAAACTTTTGTGTATCAACAGAAGCTATGCAGCTGCATAATTTGAGTGCAGACATAGTACCTGTAATGCTATTGAAAGTTCACTTTTGAAATTAATTGAAAGTAAATTACAATTCTACACAACAATGTCAAAACCAGACCATGAAAGCAGAAAGACATGCATTTGCTAGAGTCCAAGCCCTATGCATATCCAAGTTCACTGAAGGAGGTGAAGCTATTCACCCCTGTTGCAATCACAGTGTTATTAAAAGGCAATGTGTGAAGACTCCATCAGCAGCCGCTGGGCCTCAGGTGACGTGAGTAACTAGAAATGTGTCAGCAGACACAGCAGGACTTTTAATGGACTTATCCAGGTAACTCGAGAAAAGACAAAAAATCATAAGCAACACAGTGGAATTGACATAAACCACATACATCAAGGAAGCAAAATGGAGCTTAAAATAAAACCTACACGAATGGCAGTGAAAACAGTAAACAGCCGCTCGTAGAACAATGACACGAATGGCAGTGAAAACAATAAACAGCCACTCCTAGAACAATGACCCTGAACCCTGTCGCTTCACATAACAAACACCAGCCCTGGTTCCACACCCAGCCCTGCCTCCGCTCTGTCCGCTGGTGCTCAACACCCCCTTCAGCGACTCGGCAGCACAGGAAATTCCTCCTTACCTTCTCTTCCCTTGTCCACTGTTTCTCTGGGAAATACTGAGAGAAGCAGGTACAGAAGGCAGTCGATGCTGTCCCCAGAGCAGCAGTGTCTCCACGGCAAACACCGAGCTAAGCAAAGCTCTCTAAACAAACTACACCTCCGGTCGCGAGTAAACATCCTGGTGTCTCTCGCTCTCCTGGCTCTCGCGTGAATATGGTCCGTGGCTCTCACGCTGGGGTCTTGAGCTCCTATCTCCTGAAATTAAGGTTAGGGATAGGGTGAAAGTTTATGGTTTATGTCTAAGGTTAGGGTTAGTGTTAAAATTTACAGTTCAGGGGTAGGTTTAGATGTTGGGTTTAGGGTTAGGGTTTGTGGTTTTTTTTTTTTTTTTTTGTTTGAGTGTTTTTTAAAAATATTTATTGGGGGTGACAATTGTTAGTAAAATTATATAGATTTCAGGTGTATAATTCTGTATTACATCATCTGTAAGTCCCACTGTGTGTTCACCACCCAGAGTCAGTTCTCCTTCCATCACCATGTATTTTATCCCCCTTACCATCATCGCCCAACCCTCGCCCCCCTTACCCTGTGGTAAACACTAAAGTATTGTCTGTGTTTATGAGTTTTTGTTTCTCATTTTTTTTCTTGTGCTATCAGCATTTGGATTTGGTTTCAGGGTTTGGGGTTGGGTTGGGGATGCTGTTTGGGTATGAGGTTTATGGTATAGGGGTTCAGGCTTCGTGCTAGGGGTGTGGGTTTTGGGGTTTGGTGTTCCATTTTGCGGTTTAATTTTGGGGTTTGTGTTTGTGTCCTGTTTTGGGGTACATGTCTTTGTGGTTCGTGGTACAGGTTTTGGGGTTCATGGTTCCTGGATCATGTTTAGAGGTTTGGGTTTGGTTTCGGTGATCTTGTTCTGATTTGAGTTTCTGGGTACATTATTTTGGGGTTCACGGGTTCAGGCTTAGGGTATAGAGGTTTCGGTTTCAGGCTCTGTTTAGGGATTGTGC